>NW_026914308.1:0-600000 GCF_034315485.1 Pezoporus occidentalis | reverse complement strand
CCTTTGGGCAGCAAATCAGTGCTAGGGTGCAATCCATTCTTTGGGGAGGTGTTGGCATAGACCGGCCACCACCTCAGCTGCAGGTCTGGGATTACAGACCTCCCTGGTGGCCCTGCCCAGCTAATCCCTCCTTTGCTTCTGCAGGGAAGTTTACTGTGATGTTGTGTTATTGCTCCTTAGAGCTTAGCAAAGGGCTGGTTTGGGTACCAAGTATCCTCTCTGGTGGGTACAAACTCGTCTCCCTTTTGAGAGCACCCAGAGCCTGGGGTGCACCCAGGAATCATACAACCATAGAAAGAGAGAATGCTTTGGGTTGGAAGGGACCTTAAAGCTCCTCCAGCTCCAACCCCTGCCATGGGCAGGGACACCTTCCACTAGAGCAGCTTGCTCCAAGCCCCTGTGTCCCACCTGGCCTTGAACACTGCCAGGGATGGGGCAGCCACAGCTTCTCTGGGCACCCTGTGCCAGCGCCTCAGCACCCTCACAGGGAAGAGCTTCTGCCTAAGAGCTCATCTCAGTCTCCCCTCGGGCAGGTTAAAGCCATTCCCCTTGGCCTGTCCCTACATCCCTTGTCCCAAGCCCCTCTCCAGCTTTCCTGCAGCCCCTTCAGGCACTGGAGCTGTTCTCAGGTCTCCCCTTCAGGAGCCTTCTCTTCTCCAGGCTGAACAAGCCCAGCTCTCAGAGTAGTTCACTGCTCCACATTATGCAAGGTGAAAAATCAGTTGAGGGCTATTAATGCACCTTTGGCTTTGAGAGAACAACCACAAGCTGGTAGAGATTAGCCGAGTGTTTTGGGGACCAGTGTTACACTCTGTCCTTATTCTTGTCCTCCTCTCTAGGTGTATGTTTTTATCAGAGACAGGATATTGGAGAAGACAAACTCAATCTGATTTAATACAGCTGCTGTTGTAGTCCTACATTACATTCCTGACAGTCTCCAGACTCTGCAAAGTGGGACATGCCTGAATCCAACAGCTTCCCATTAGGCTGCTGGAAAGCAAATGGATTTCAGCTCAGTAAAACAGACAACTCAGTAAAACCAGGCTGAGCCGTCGTTTCTCTGCTCTGCAAACTGCATGCGCAGGGACCTTCTCTGAACCTCTAAAGCTGAGACCCAGGTGTGGTGCTTCCCAAAGGCACTTCAGTCACCTCTCAGGAAGGAGCAGGGGGCAATCACAGCTCCCAACAAGCTTCCAACGCCACCTGGGGCAACAACTGTCCCACATTGCCCACAGGCTGGGATTCATGGACACAGGCATGATCAGAGAGTTTATGAATAACCCAGTATCACTTGCACTCTGTAAGCATTCTGAAGATACTTTCAATTGGTATCATATAAAATATTTCTATTATACATATATATTTATATAAATATCATATTCAAAAGGTGGCCACAAAGAATACAAAGACTGCCTTTTTACAAGAAGTCACATGGAAAAGAGGAGGGGTGATGGGCACAAATTAGTCCTAGGGAGATTCCAACGGGATGCAAGAGGAAAACCAAGAGTTTTTCCCGATGGGAAAAGTCAGGCATTGGAATAATCTCCCCAGGGAAGTGGTGGATTCCCCAGCACTGGACACCTTTAACTTTTGGCTGGACAGGGAGCTGGGCCATCTAGGCTAGTTCATGCTTTGCCTAGAAAGATTGGACCGGATCATCCTTGGGTCTCTTCCAACCTGGGACTCTGGTTCTATATGAACATACACACATAATGATGTGGGGTTTGGACAGCAGAAACTGCTGTCCTGAGCAAAAGCCACTGTTGCCCAAACTTCCCAGCAGGATCCATGCTGAGAGCAGTCAGGATTGTGGCCACAGCACTGCCAGTCTGTCTTCGGACTCCCTGAGGGCTGGCATCCATAGAGCGGGATGCAGCAGCTCAGAAATGAAGCATGATGTTATCCTTTGCCTTGTCTAATAGGGCTGGATCTCCTCACACAGGTCCCTTTAGACTTCTCCAGCAGTATAGAAGGGACTTTCAAGGTAATACATGACTAAAGCTAAGTGAATTGGCCTCAGTGCAACCCAGGATTGTCTCATCTCCAATAGGTTTCTCTAAACGTGGACCAGATTCCTTCTTGCTGGTGTAAACCTAATGCACCCACAAGAGCTTGGTGGTGAGATTCAGATGAGCACATGGCCTGGAGCTACTATCATGAGTAACAGCTTCATGCATCTTAAAAGGGACTGAATCAGCTACCAGAATAACTCTGGGCTTCTATATCCAGGCAGCGGCATAGCCGCCCCAGTTCCATCCACGCTTCCTGCCAGGGAGGTTTGTGTACACACTCCATGCTTGCTTGTAGAGTTGTAATCTCTGGGTTGTTTTACAAACAGGAGTCCCTTTAAGGGTGATAATCTGAGCAAATTCCCTTGTTTGGTAAGAAAACAACACAGCCCTGATTAAGAGATGGGTTCTGCCTATTGCTAAACCATCGGAGTGTGCCAAGTTCAGGAGGGTTATGCACGTGATTAATGGGTGGAGATGGGTTGCTCAGTGAATATTTAGCTTTCAACATTTTCTAGGGATTAACCTTTCAAAAATGAGATGTGATTCCTGGAGAACCACTAATTGCTTCTCATCACACTGCACTGGAGGGCTGGGTAAATCCATGCTGTGTTTGTGGCTGCATTCCCTGTTCTGGCAGTTGCAAAACCCTCAATGGATGCAGATGGGCTGAGATGGTCGTTTCCCCACCTGCAGTGGGACCTGGAGAACCAAAGCCCTGAAACCCCAAGGGATGAGCCCAGTGAACCCCAGGGCAGGTGTTCAAATAAGTGAAAATGAGCCCTCTCTGGAGGTGCACAGGGCTGGAGGATCGCCCTGATCCTGCCTTTGGGCTGCTAGGGACTACACTGTGGCCTTGCTGAGTCAATGGAGAAACTCCCGTCTGCTTTCCCAGCACCAGGGATCACCCTATTAAAAGGCAGACACTAAAGCACAGCTCAGCACAGCCCCAAGCACCCCAAGACCATTTGGCCTTAGCAAGTAATTTGGCAGCTCAGCCTTTTGGAAATGGGGAGTTACATGTAAACTGGCATTGCCAGGGATGGAGACAAGCAGGCAGGGCTGGGGGGGAAATCACATCCCACGCTGTGAACATAGCACTTACTTCCAGTCTGGGATAAGTGTGTGTGCTTCACCTATGGATGGACACTGCACTGATTCTTGCTTTTGTGGAGCCTGGGTCGGAGGGATCTGAGCCCTTCAGATGATCCCATCTGTGTGTCCGTGTGCCACGATAGCTCAGGCTATAACTGCTGCTGCTTCTCCAACCTACACCCACCCCTGCTCCTGCCACGTGTGACCCTCTGCAATGCAGACCCACTGCAACACCCAGCCCCTGTCTCTGCGGGGGCTCCTTGGGCTCTGCATGGGAACCACTCTCCGTCACTGATTTCTTGATTGCCCAAGGGAGCAGCTCTTAATAACACCTTGCACTGAAAGCTGGGGAAACCCAGGGCTTTTTTCCAGCCCACCAACCGCCCCAGGAAGGGAAGTGGCTTGGGGAAGAGTGCCTGGAAAGCTGGAGGTGCTGACTGATGGCTGAACATGAGCAGCTTGTGCCCAAGCAGCCAGGAATTCCACCAGCATCCTGGCCTGTATCAGTATCAGCATGGTAGCAGGGCCAGGGCAGTGGTTGTGCCCCTGCACTGGGCATTGGTGAGGCTGCACCTCGAATCCTGTGTTCAGTGCTGGGCCCCTCACTACAAGAGAGACATTGAGGTGCTGAGTGGTGGCAGAGAAGGGCAAAGGAGCTGGTGCAGGGCCTGGAGCCCAAGTGTGATGGGGAACGGCTGAGGGGGGTTCAGGCTGGAGAAGAGAAGGCTCAGGGGGGTCCTGATGGCTCCCTACAGCTGCCTGAGAGGAGGATGGAGCCAGGAGGGGCTGGGCTCTGCTCCCAAGGAACAAGGGATGGGACAAGAGGAACCGGCCTCAAGCTGCACCAGGGCAGGTTTAGATGGAGCTGAGGAACAATTCCTGCCCCAGAGGGTGCTCAGGCATTGGAACAGGCTGCCCAGGGCAGGGCTGCAGTCACCGTCCCTGCAAGGGTTCACACAGCGTGGAGACGAGGCCTCAGTGCCATGGGTTGGTGGTGGCCTCGGGAATGGTTGGACTTGATGAGCTTAAAGGGCTTTTCCAACAGAGTTAATTCTGTGATGCTGTGGTTCTGTATGGGGCTGGCACTCAGGATCAGTCCTTTGGCAGGGCTCCGGGGAGCAGGGCATCTCCTGGAGCCACTTCTCCCAGTGACACACGTGTGCTGTCAGTGCAGTGGCTCTCAGTTTGCTGCTTAGCCCCAGGAGGCTGGAGCTGGAAATAAGACAGATCGAAATCAAAGGTTTCCTTTATGTTCAGACTCTGTCATTCTCCTGTTTGCCTGGAGTTTGGTTGGAGCCCCTCAGTACTTGAAGAACGTGTGATGCGCGGTCATAAATAATCATTAACTTCACAAGCGCTTTCTAGTTTAAACATTTTAAATGAACAGATTTAAGTCTCCTAAAATGCAAACTTTCATACATTCGTGCGCGTGCTGCTTTCAGTGGGAAACCCCTGCTGAGGACCAGGGCTGGCATGGGCTGGATTGGTATTCCCTGATCCACACTGGGGTGAGACACTGCATTGTCACCGGGAAATAAAACATCGAGATCAAACACCAGAGTATTTCATCTTGCTTGAAAGCGAGCCCCTTCGCACCACGCACTGATTTTTCAGCTAATAAAACCAGCTGCAGGCTCACAGAGCTGCAGAGCTTTAGACAAGGTGGTGCTGTCAAATATGAACTGGTTTTGGCAGTGGGATTGAATGGGGAGGATGGTGTTGAGATCAGCCCGCTCTGAAATGATCAGTGGGATGCCCCTGCCCTGCCTGGGAGCAGCCAGAGCTCCATGGAAAAGGGGGATGAGCCACAGAGGGTAAAACTAGTAATTAATTTTGGGAGTCCAACTGGGGGCTGGTGGTGATGTTAACAGCCAGCTCTACTGATCTAGACTGAAACACCCCCAGCAATGCCCTGATTTTAAAGGCAAGCCTGCTGATGGAGTTTCCTGTGAGACTGGAGTTGCTGAGTCACTTCCATAGACAGCATCATTTCTCTCCTCTTGCTATGAGCATTTTTAACCTGCCTCCTTACCAGAAGGATGTCTGTGTGCTGTTGGTGGCACCACCGTTTGCATCCATCAAGGCCAAGCTTTGGAGATCGGGGCACTGAACAAAAGCCAACAGTGAGAGGTGGCTGCGGCTTTGGGCATGGCCTGAGCAGGACCAGCTTGCGGCTCTGCTGGGAACCCGGGCTTCCCAGCTGCAGAGCTAGGGGATGCTGAGGCCAAACGTGCTGCCTTCCTCTGCAGCAGGGGCTTGGTGCAGCCTCAGAGCAGACACAACTAGCCAAGAGAAGCCCATGCGATTAGCAGGGTACAGCTGGGTCATTCTAGGTGAGCTGTTTAACAACCACAGCAAAGCTCTCTGTGGGCAAGGAGGTTAAGCCCAGTGGAAAAGGGGAGTTCACCTGGCACACAGGAAAAGTCACAAGGAACCAAGAAATGCTGCTGATGAAAATTGAGTAGTGATGATGCAATGAGTGACATCACACCGGGGATGGGCAAAACCAGGGCTTTGCACCCATGTCCCCCAGACACGTTTGCTGTCAGCTTCTCCAGGCATCAGTGCAGAGCAGGAGCCTGGGGATGCAGGCAGAATGCCAGCCCTCTTTGTGCATGTCCATCACACAACTCCAGAGCTGGAGCAGGTGGGGTCTGGATGAGGGCAGCCATTTAGCATCTCTTAGGACTTGGCAAGGTAAGAGCTAGAGAACTGTAGCAGGAAAACCAACAGTTGCAATACAAACACAGAATCCCAGCCTGGTTTGTGTTGAAGGGACCTCAAAGCTCCTCCAGCTCCAAGCCCTGCCACGGGCAGGGACCCCTTCCACTGGAGCAGCTTGCTCCAAGCCCCTGTGTCCAACCTGGCCTTGAGCACTGCCAGGGATGGGGCAGCCACAGCTTCTCTGGGCACCCTGTGCCAGCGCCTCAGCACCCTCACAGGGAAGAGCTTCTGCCTAATACATGAAGCTGAACACAAAGCTGAGTGCTGCCCTGCAGTGCTGTGCCCAGAGCTGCCCTCTGCCCTCCATGGCAAACCCCAGTTTGGCTGGGATGTGAGCCATCTCCAGATGGGAGATATTCAGCTACTGAAATATGGGAGAGGGAGGCTCAGAAAGAGGAGTTTCTCTATGAGCCCCATTTTATCACCATGAGCAGGGCTTTTAGAGTAGCTCAGAGAAACATCTCTATTTCAGCCTCCATCACTGCAGGACTTGATGGACTCCCAGAGCAAAGCTTTGGAGGTGGCACCAGCATTGGCACAATACAAACATTGGTGGCCTGAAGAAAGGCAGTGAGAAAGCAATCTCTGCAGGAGATGGAGCTCAGCTCCCTCAGCCACTTTGGTAAAGGCCTGTTTAATTTAGTGTACTGCGGTTGAATTAGATATTTCTTGGCCTTATTAAAACAAGGATTTACTCCCCGCTCTATTATTCATGGGGCTGTACAGCAGCCAGTTGGGGCGTAATTAGCAAGGAATTATTTACAGACATGAGAAACTGCTACTAAACCCAAGCAAACAGTGTCCCTGGGCTCTCCTGGAGTGGCCTGGCAGCGGGATAGCTGCACACCACAACCCATCAGGGCAGCACCTCTGCAAGCAAGAGTAATGATGCCTTCGGAGGCAGGCATGGGAGTAACTCCAAGAAACAGGAAACATGCAAACTGTCAGCGTGATTCACTGAGTAATTATAGACTAACACAGTGTAAACTATTAGGAGATAATAACAGTAAGTCAGGATTGACTCGTCTCCTTTAGCACTTCAGGCTGTCTCCTGGTTGTTATTCTCTCAAAGCTTGCTGCATGCATGAGAGGAGAGCTGAAGAGTGCTGCTGGGTGGGAGCACTGCTCTGCAGGCTTTGGCAGCAGCAGACTTCTGAAGATGGAGCACATAAATCACCTTTGCTGGTGCCTTTGCCCAAGGGAGGTGTCTGCTGGAGGCAGAGGGGGGAATGGTGGTGGGGAAGATGGCACTGGAGCAGCTCTGGTGGGATAGGGAGGGTTATGAGACTTTATGTTTCTGGGTGGATGAAGCTGTGGGTTAGGAAAGGGGCTACAAGGATGCTGGAGAGGGACTCTTCGTCAGGGACTGTAGCGATAGGACAAAGGGTGATGGGTTTAAAGTAAAACAGGGGAAGTTCAGGTTAGATCTAAGGCAGAAGTTCTTCCCTGTGAGGGTGCTGAGGCGCTGGCACAGGGTGCCCAGAGAAGCTGTGGCTGCCCCATCCCTGGCAGTGTCCAAGGCCAGGTTGGACACAGGGGCTTGGAGCAAGCTGCTCTATGGAAGGGGTCCCTGCCTGTGACAGGGGTTGGAGCTGGAGGAGCTTTAAGGTCTTTTCCAACCCAAACCAGGCTGGGATTGTACGATCAATGTGTTTGGCTTGAATTTTGAAATTCAGGGTTTTTTCCTTCCCAAATATCACTGGGTTCATTTAAATAAAATAAAAAAAAATAAGCACTTCAGACTGCAACTTTCTCCCCTGAAAATGGCAAAGGGGCACTGAACTCACTGTGAGCCCCATTACTGCCTCTCCTCTCTGCTCCAGCTGCCTTTGGGCTGGGATAGCTGTCAGCTCCAGCTCTTCCCTACAAGCCGCTTTAGTTTGATGAATGACATTTGGAACTTAATCCAAATATGTTCAGTTGGCAGGTCTTGGTGTTGCATTGCTGAATCCCACTTACTATGGAAAATCCTGTGTCCCAGAAATGTTTTTTACAATGGCCCATGCCTAAATAACCCATTGCCTTTAAATTGTGGATGCTCTGTGGGCCTTCTGGGGACTGACCAGCGTTCTATGGTTAATAGTCATAGAAGATGTGTGGTGGGTGGTGTATGGACATTTCAGGTACCACACAACCCCTCTGGGACAGGCTCAGATGGCAGAGGATGTGTCACCAGAAGGCTGGTCCCTGCCAGCACTGCTGCAGAGCCCTGTCAATGCTCAGTCCATCACTCATGGTTCTTTCTTAGGACAGGAGAGCAAGCAGGATGAGTAACTGAGCCATTGATCAGGAGGCAACGACTCAGCAGGCAAGGAAAACTCTTGTTCATAATGTTGAAACTCAATTATCCAAGCTAGAGCTCTCCTTTCTATAGGTGTATCAGCTCCTCATCCATTATATTCACCAAAAGGGTTGTCAAGCACTGGAACAGACTGACCAGGGCAGTGATGGAGTCACCAATCATGAGGTACTTCAAGATGTAGTGACATGGTTTAGTGGTGGGCTTCTCAGTGCTGGGTTAATGGTTGGGACTTGATGATCTTGAAGGTCTTTTCCAACCTAAATGATGCTATGATTCTATATCATACATTCACCTAATGGTTGTTATCCTCTGTCATGCACTTTCTAGACAGGTCGTTACTTATGCATACACTAAGAAGATATCCTTCCCCTTGGTGGGACTGGCATTACTCCTGGTGGATGCAAGCCCTTTTCCCACATGGAAGGGCATCCTATGGACAGGGAAGCAGCTGGTGGTGCTGCTTGCAAGGACCTGGAGAGAAGCTGGACCTAGGAGAAATCCTGCAACCCTTGTCACCCTTGATAAAAAAGCCTGTGGGGTCTGTGATCCAGTGGAGGCTTCACTCTGCTCTTAACAGCAGTTCTAAAACCTGTATAAAAGCAAGCATGGCTTGTTCTTTTTTCCTTTCTTTTCACTCCATCATGATATTTCCAGGAATCTGACTCCAGGCAAGTTTGCAACTTGTATTCACAGCTGAATTCTTTGGTGGCAAGAGCAATGAGCAATGAGTTTTGTTCTTTAGGCTTCAATACTCATAACATTTCCATTTTTATGGCATTTGATTATGTATTAGACATTTAAGATGCATTTATAATATTAACCTCTCCAAAGAGGCCAATCCTAAACCAGCTCTGTTTGCCTAGTTAAAATGCAGCTCTCACTGTTGTCTGTACCTCAAGTGGTCTGCGTTGATGAATCAGAGCTCTGAAATGCTAAAACAAAGAATACATATATGAAAAGCCCAAGGGGAGGCGGGGGGGGGGGGGGAAGCTTCCCTCCTGACAAATGACCTGTGCTCTAACATCAGCCACTTACTCATTTGTCAAAGCTTCGTGGCTCCGCTCAGCTGCACCCAAAGTTGTAATTTGCAAATCTGAATCCGATTTGATGCTTTGTCATCTTGTGACACCATGGGAGGGGAGAAGGAGACTCAGCACCGCCCGTACCCAAGGGGGTGGTGGGAGCTGTGCTGCCCTCCCTGGTGTCCCACAGTCAGGATGGGGCCAGGCCACCCCTTCCCCAGGCTGTGGGGCTCTGTTGAGATTTGGCAAGAAGAGGAAAGCACCAAGAGGGTTGTTCCATGACTGGAAAGAGCCAAAAGAGATGAAGACGCTTGTTCAAGACCTCAGTGTGAGTCCAACTAAATACAGAGCCTGGGTTTCCTCATCCCCAGCTAGTGACTGAGCCACTTGACCACTCCAACCCTCCCTTACCCTCCAGGCTGGTTTGGAGCTTCATGAATTACTCAGTGTCTGTAAGTTACTGTTTTGTTTGTGTTGTAGAAGCAGCTCAAGATCTCACTGGAGGACACGGACCTCTCAGTGGTGGGCGCTGCCCATACATCAAACCAGAAAAGAGTTGTGACAGAGCAAGGATCGAAACAGGGACTGCAGAAGTCAGATGGTGGTGACAAACGCAGGGTGAGTGAATATCCATCCTGCAACGTGACATAAAACCTTTCCAAAATCATGAGCTGAGAATCTCAAATCGCTCTGAACTGCTCCCTGTCTTCTCTCATCTCCCATTATCCATTACACGGGTAAGCATGTCCTCTCCTTGCAGAAAATTCCCTTGTGTTTGTGAAATGCTCGACACAACCACGGTGAGAACTGTAGGAAAACCGCAGCAGATAACAATAACTGTCTTTTCCCCACAGCCCCTGATAGGCACATAAGGCCTGAGAACCAACACTGAGCATGAAGACAGGGATGTGGTAGGAAAACTGCTCTGGTTAAGCGAGCTCTGTCCATGCCTGATGCAGGCAGAAGGCTTCCTGAAAGCAGTATGAAAAATAAAGACACTATCATAACTCACACGAGAGGTGAAGAGTGGAAGTGATGAATGAGGAGTATAAAGTGTACCTTCTATTCCCTGTATCTGAAGCATTTCGTTTTGGAGCTGTAATGAAATTCTTATCTTTCCTGGTTTGCAGCTCTGTCCTGTATATACCATACTCAGGTTTCTATTCAACAGCACGAGTAGTAACCAAGATCAGACGCACACCCTTGCAGTGATGCTGGAGGAGCCTCCAGGTTGTTCCTACCCTGCTGCTCGAGCTGTTCCATGCAGGTTGAAGGCAGTGTAGTTATCTCACTACACATGTGTTATTTTGCTAGGCGGTGCAGGATCTTAATGTATGTACACTATAATTACTTTTAGTTGCTCCCTTCTCTTTTATTGTAATTTGCTTGCTAATTATCGTTACAGAATCTTAACTCAGTTGTTCCCATTAATCTCAAATTAATGATAAGGTAGTCCATACTAATTTAACACCAGGGTTGTGCATTTTTCTTTTAATCACATGTTTTTAGGCTTGTTGCTGATGTGTTAAAAACAGTCGCATTGGAAAAGCAGCTCTGTCCTGAGAAGTGATGCTGAAGAAAACTCGACTGCAACCCAAGGGTGTCCTGTTTCATGGATCTGGGACTAAAGACTTAATTTGACATGGGAAAAGAGCCGATTTCCCATCTGGCCCATGCAGAGATCACATGAATGTCTTTAATTTTCAGGTGTCCTGAGTGTTTTGACACAAGCCTTTTGGATGACCAGCCTCAGGAGGTTAAGGACAGACTCCCAGATGTCAGACTCCCACCTCCCTGAAGTTCCCTTGCAAATCTCCATCTTAAGTGTCATATTAAGGGTCATATTATCTCACTTAACTGTCATATTAAGGGTGTAGGAACTTCAGAGGACTCATCAACCTGCTGGTCTTGGGGAGCTAATGGGAGAAAAAAGCTCTCTTCTAATAGATCTACACCCCCAGGGACAAAGTATTTACCAACCTCTGGTGAGAAGCATTTCAGTTCCTGCTTAGCTGTTAGGGGACCAGTATTTCCGGAAGAAGGATTTATAGGAATGCCTCTTTTTGATAACACTGAAGGTTTAAAGCTGGATTATTGCACCTATTGTACCTCAGCTGGGTAAGAAGGTTTGGTTGAGACTTCCTTTGGTAAAGATGGTGACTTGGTGACACGAAGGTGAATTCATGTCAGTCAGTTTTGCTTCAACAATAAAATACCCTCCCCTGAGTCATGCACATTCCTTGAGATCATCAGAGTAGGTGGCTCCAGGTGACCTGCTCTTGTCTCCCAGCCAGACATCCATGGATCCAAGGATGTGATGGTAGGACACACATCCTGCCTCCACGGTGCCTACAGCTGTCTGTGACCATGGTGACTTGCCCATGTGCAATTGTGTACCCCAAATGACCTGTCTACATTTCTATGATGAAGCCTTTTGGCCTTTACAATATGTCATGTAAAAGACACACTCAAACCTGGAGGAACACTCTTCTTTAAGTCCATCAGGATGCTACAGCCATGCAGCATACGGGAAAAGAGCTGCTTTCCCATTTTAGGACTTTCTCTTGATTCCCACTCTTACCTGTGTTGATTTTTTAGCCACTGAATGCACTCTGCATCTGTTTGTGCCCTCCTCTGTGTTGTGCTGTGGTGTGTGGGGGTGTATTTGACTCAGGCAGTGTCTCTGGATGCTGTTCTAAAGCAGGCAATGATAAACGAGTTTACACCACGCTGTGCTGGTGTAATTAGGGAGCGTGGTTGACAACATCTTGGACGCCCTCATTTCAAGACAGCCTGAGTCGAGGGCCTTCCACATCTCATGTCTATAACGGGAAATCACCAGGCCATGAGCCTGGGCTGAAAGTAGCCGTCACAATCAAAACCAGAATTCAAGGCACAAGCAGAGGTACCACAGGCAGACATATCTCCTTATAAATACAATATTTGAACACCTAATAAGCATGCAGCATATCAGCAAGGAAGGAGTTAGGAGAAGGTCAGTCCTCCTTCTATTAGACATGCAGAGAAGCAGAATGTATTTGATTTGTTCAATATATGTCAGATCTTTAATGGGACTTTCATTTCCCTGTAATATTTATCATAAACTTCTTTGCAAGAGGAAGGCTGGCAATATATCTGCAGCAAAAATGTCTTTGTGCCCTCTTTACTTTGTGTTTCTCTTTGAGATGTTCCTTGGGGAGCTCTGCCAGGAAGAGAGTGATGAGGTTTGAGGCGAATCGTACCCTGACCAAGAGAAAGGACTAAGGACTTTCCATAAACGTGGTCATAAATGTGGATGCTCAAGCCAGTAGGGAAGAGCAGCACTATTAGCAAGTGTGTGCTATCATCACACAGACAATACAGACCTGCAGAGTCAGGGTCGCTCTACTTTAACTGGGGAGTAGGAAAAAGTGAAGCTCCAGATCCAGAATGTCTGGAGTCTTCAGTCCAGGAAGAGATCCATCCTCCTCACTGCCTACCCAAACCCAGCAGATCTGAAGCCAGCTCATTCACAGGGCAGCCTGGTGCATAGTGACAAGATCACAGCAGAAACGAGTCTGGAAACGATGAGTATTGAATCATAGAATCATAGAACAGTTAGGGTTGGAAAGGGCCTTAAGATCATCCAGTTCCAACCCTCAATTGACTTGGGAGAAGCCCAAGAATAGAGAGACTTCTAGTAAATATCGCACTGAACCTCAGGTCTTGGCTCCATTTTCATGTCCTGCCCTTGCAGTACCAGCCTGGGGCAGTGTGCCTGGTGGATGCATTGGATCGATGGTGTTCCAAGCTGGAATGGCTGCATGCAGAACTGGGATGCAGTGGCTGAAAGAAAGGACAGTGGATGCTTTGCTTTCCAGCCTACCTCTATCACTTTGTTGGTGCTTTCAGTTTGGGTTCCCTGGCTCTATTGCTACTCACTGTCAATTTCTCTGGGTGGGTTTAGGACTCATCTAAAGCCAATGAGAAAGGTGAGATGCATTGAAGAGTTACACCACCAAAAGCACAAGCAGAGACACTGATCCTGGCCCACTGTGCCCATGATTACACGTCTTCATCAAAGTGACATTTCTCACTGCTTGCTTAGGGAACAGCTATTATCTCCCTGTCTGCTGCTAATGAACTTCACCAGAAGTCCTTTGGTGGGCAAGGCTGGAGCTGCTCGTTCGAATTAAGCATGCACAATGAGCATCTCGTGCCATCCTTTCCATTACATTCACAGGCTGGGTGATACCTGCCAGGAAGCACAGGGGAACTGGAGTTAGAGACGTTTCAGTTCAGAGTAGAGAGAGAGCCTCCAAAAACCACCATGAGGAATTATTGGAGTCACTGCTGAGACGACCAGCAGCAGGTCAGGAGGACGCTGTAAGTGCTTAGTAGATCTTGTAATTGGCATTACCCAGAGATGGCTTCAGCCTCAGAAGATTTGTCCTTTTCTTGTTTTTTTTGCCCCCCACCCCCAGCAATAAGCATTGATATTCTGTCGTTTTGTCTGGGTGTTTTCACACCCTGACAAGGGCTGGTGAGGATCAGAAAAGAAATAACAACTGCTGTTTTCCCTGCAGCTTGGCTGAGCTCTTGCTTGAGCAGGAGTGGAGCTGTGTGCATGTATGTCCATCTGCGAGGCTTGCAGATGGACAGGGTGGGCTTTGCCTGCCCGAATGTGGTACCTAGTGATGTTCAGCACACTCCAAGGCATCCCAGGTGTGTGAATGCCTGATCACATGCAGGACCTCCAGATGCTGAAGGCCAGGAGGGATCTGAAACAGATTCTGGACATCCACAGTGGCATCAAACACCTATGTGAGGACTACTGAGTCCTGCCAGCTGAATAAGGAGCACGAGAACCTCCCAGAAATGATACAGGAGAAAGAAATCACCACTAGAATTGCTATTTTTCCTTGAAGCTCTCTCTCATCCATAAAGAAATGCAGCTACCAAAGCACCCAGGAAGAGCAAAGCTGATAGAGAGGGTTGTGGTACTGCTCCTGGAGGGGGAGGAGGATGCTAAATCTGACAATTAAAGAACCTGCAAAGAATCAGACCCAGAATGGCAGTGAAATAAAAAATATATATAGAGAAATAGGGAATGGGGTCTCTGATGCAAGAAGAACACACACATATATCCCACACAGACAAGGAAGAGGGGACAAAGTTTCAGAGTCCCTGAGAAATATATTTTCTCTGTAAAACCAAGCATGGGAAACAGCAAATGCTGGTTTACTCTCTATGCAACCTGAAATAAAATGTCTTCTTAAATAAAAATCAAACATAGATGCTGTGTGTTTCTGTGTGTCCTGAGAGGCAGAGCAAGAACATTGTCCTCACTGGGCTGCAGGGAAGGCAGCAATGAATTGCCTCCAAATGTGCATTCATCTTTACAAATGAATTTGCTTTGTCTGGGCAAGGGTCCATTTTGAATGTCAATTCATGGAATCATGGAATCATAGAATCATAGAATAGTTCAGGTTGGAAAGGACCTTAAGATCATCCAGTTCCAACCCCCCTGCCATGGGCAGGGACACCTCACACTAAACCATGGCACCCAAGGCTCTGTCCAACCTGGCCTTGAACACTGCCAGGGATGGAGCATTCACAACCTCCCTGGGCAACCCATTCCAGTGCCTCACCACCCTCACAGGAAAGAATTTCCTCCTTAGATCCAATCTAAACTTCCCCTGTTTAAGTTTTAACCCGTTACCCCTTGTCCTATCACTACAGTCCCTAATGAAGAGTCCCTCCCCAGCATCCCTATAGGCCCCTTCAGATACTGGAAGGCTGCTATGAGGTCTCCACGCAGCCTTCTCTTCTCCAGCCCCAACTTTCTCAGCCTATCTTCATACAGGAGGTCCTCCAGCCCCTGATCATCCTTGTGGCCTCCTCTGGACTTGTTCCAACAGTTCCATGTCCTTTTTATGCTGAGGACACCAGAACTGCACACAATGCTCCAGGTGAGGTCTCACAGGAGCAGAGTAGAGGGGCAGGATCACCTCCTTCGACCTGCTGGTCACGCTTCTTTTGATGCAGCCCAGGATATGGTTGCTTTCTAGGCTGCGAGTGCACACTGAAGTCGGCTCAAGTTCATTTTCTCATCAACCAACACCCCCAAGTCCTTCTCCTTGGGCTGCTCTGAATCTCTTCTCTGCCCAACCTGTAGCTGTGCCTGGGATTGCTCCCACCCAGGTGTAGGACCTTGCACTTGGCATGGTTAAACTTCATGAGGTTGACATCAGCCCAACTCACAAGCATGTTGAGGTCCCTCTGGATGGCATTCCTTCCCTCCAGGGTATCAAGCAATACTTGTTATTCTAATGAAGGAATTCTAATGGTTGCAAAACTGCTGCCCCTGCTTTTACCCAGCAGGCAGGATCTCCATGGCTCACGCTGGAGAGTTTCTAGCCTGAAGGTGAGGACAGAGCTGGTCAGATGAGAAGCCAATTTGTTGAGCCTGAAATACTTAATGTGAAGTGTCTTAGCCAAGACTCCCTGTACGCATATTCAATTCAAGTCCTTACCGATAGCATTTGGCTGATCTGACTCAGGGTGGGGGAATGTGATTTTCAAACACATTTCACCTCCCCCCCCCCCTTTTTTTTTTTCCTCAGGTCTGACACGTTGCCATTTTAAAGCCCTGTAAAACCATGGAAATCTTTGATATCTATGAAATTCCCAACCTCAGGAGCAGCTGTATCACCAGGGCTTATGAAGCACTAGACACAGGAGCTCTAGCTTGATAAAGCTGGTGGAGATAATACTAGGGAGGATTTGGCTACTGGTAATGATGCTGCAGCCAGAGCAAGCCCTGACTCTGCACACAGGCAGAAATCCCCCTTGGATTTCCTGCTAGAAACCCCAAGATGCAGCTGGAGACACAACCCAGATGTCTGTAGTCAGACTTCTTATGATTAAAGTGAGAAAAAGAGGTAAAAAGAGTATTTCTTTGGGAGTTACTGTCTATTATCACGTACCATTCCCTGAGGGTTGAGAACAGAAGGTACCATTTCATTGGTAGAGCCAAAGATCTTCCCTCTGCTCTGCTTATTCCTTCACCCTTGGCCACAGGAGTGGCCACAGAGGAAGTACTACAAGGAAGGAATTTCCTTCTCCGTTGACTCGCCCCTTGCTCGCACAGGTATACAACCAGGCATCCACATGCACACACAGCTCTTTCTACCCTCTCTCATCCATAGTGCATGATTTATTCATTCACAGATATCCATGGGGAAGGTTTAGTTCAGTGTTTTGGCAGCTTTAACAGGAAGGTGAATTTATTTAGGCTGATAACTGCAATTAAACATTCACCTTGGTCTCTGGTCCCTCAGCACTACTTCAAGTCTTGAGGCAAACGGTGCTGAGGAAGCCCCTAAAAAGAGGACTGGGGGCTTTCAGCATCCAGTGGACACATAATGATGAATGCCAGTGGTACATTGAATCATAGAATCATTCAGGTTGGAAAAGACCTTTAAGTTCATGGAGTCCAACAACATGGCTCTGTGGACACCACTGGAGACCTTCAGACACCAAAGTTGTGGACCCTTCTACACCCAAGGACAGCAATGCCTTGGAATGCACTGCTGGATCTCATTGCTGTCATGGTGCCATCCCTGGAGTGGAGAGAAATAAAGAATCCCATTCATGGGATGTCTCCAAATCACACCCTTGTCTTCTCCGAGGGGACAGGAGTCACTTGCCATTCTTTATTCCTACCAAGAGGTGGCAACAGGCAATTCTGTATTGTCCTCAGCAAGGAAGAAACCCTACATTGTCATTGCCCCCAGTCAGTGCTACACGTAGTGTCTCCACTGGATATAGCATGAGCAAAGCTCCTGGGCTGAAAGGTGGAAAGCAATAAGAGCAAAAAGGGACATTTGCAAAGCAAAAATGACATTGATTTTAAAGAGCAAGAGCAAACCTGCCATTTACAAAGGGCAAAGCGTCTCTAGGGAAAACTGGAGAACATTATCCATAGGTGGAGAGATTGGAAGGAGCACAAAATGAGAAGACTGTTTAATAATGAGGCAATGAATGCTCAATTAGCTCAGGCCAAAAAACGCCTCCCATAAGCAACTGCAGATGATCCAGACATGGTAAAGCCAAACACAAGACTCAGAAGTTCATAAGTCATCTCCCTTTTCTCCTGGGTAGTGCTACTGGCCAAACATTACAACGCTATCATCAGACGTGCTCATGTATATGCAAACGTTAATTTCTTTCTCATTTGGCTTCTGAACCGTGGCGGATGCTTGCAGATCACATTTGCACAATACAGAGGTTCAGAAGCTTAGTACAGAAGATAAAGGGGGAGGTCCTCCCCCACCATGCGGCTCCAGCAGGCAGGGATGTTTCTCTACAAGAGACACAGTGACATGGAGATGGGTGAGCAGGGAGCACTGGTGATCTTGGGGGATGACTCAACCCGTTGCCTACTCAGTCCTTGCTCTTTGCAACTAGCTGGGGCTGTTCCTGTTTCATGTCATGGGTATTGTCAAAGCTGATGTCTGTATTGCTGCAGCTCCTGGAGCAGCAGCTCATCAACCCCTCCCTGCAGAAAGCCTATGGGCAGTGTATGAGGGCGGTGGGTGACCCCTGCTTGGACACATGGTATTGAGTGCTCCAGAAGATGCTGTAACCCTGCCTCTGTCTTTGTGCTCACCATCGGTCTAGGACGTATCTCAGAAGAGAGACATCTTGGCCTTTCCACTACTGACCCTTTACTCTGCAGCTTCATGTTTTGACGAAGCCCCCCACCTTCCAGGAGGTGATGCTGATGTACCAGGCAGTTTTAGGAGGCCGATAATCAATTCTCATCCCTCTGCAGGAGCAGCTTTCACATTGTGGACTCTACTTGGCAATTATACTCCTGTGCTGACCTTTAAATCACATCTGCTTTCCCTGCAAAGCACTGAGCTGAGAGGTCACAGCCACACCATGGGTATGCACTGAAGTGCCTGACATTTGGGGAGAAAACATAAAGGCGATTTCAATCTTCTTGTAGCTTCAAGGTGCTATTGAAATAATGCGACACGATATAACATCTCCTCAAGGCCCAGCTGCAGCTGCTTGATAATGGAAATATGGAAGAGAGATTGTTCCAAGGGATGGCCCAAGATCCTAGGGGAGAGCTTGTTAGGTCCAGTCGTAACAAGTTTGTCCCCTTGGGCAGAGCCTGCAGACAGCAGAGATGTGGGATGGATGCAGGAGGCTGCAGCTGGTGGCATGGGCTGTCTGCTCACTGAGCAGGGGCAGTATGTGAGCCCAGCATTGGAGGAGACAATCCAGGACAGCTCTGGCCTCTGGCAAGGTCAGGGCAGGACAGATGTGTCCTGAGAAAGCTCTACCCAAAGTGACATCTGGGCAAAGCACTGAAGCTATGTGGGGTGTTTTGTGGCACAGCCACAGCCTGTGGTTGGGGTTCAGGCACTGATTGGGGTTCAGCAAGGTCCCTCTGCACAGCCCAGCACCTCCAAGGAGTCACGCAACCCATCCCAAGGCAGCCACATGGGAAGGAGGAGAAGGCTAATTCCTCATCTTAGCTGCTTAGCTGCCATCATGTACTTGTATTTCAGGTGATTGAAGTTCTGGACAGGGATGTGCCATCCCGTTTGAGAATACAGCATTCCAGCTGCAGATAGGGCTGGCATTGGACAAACCCATGTTTCCAAGCTCTGTTTGCAAAGGGGAAGTCATAGGTAGGAAAGCTGTATGCCTGAGAGCTGTCAAAACCACCCTGGGGACATGGTGTTGCAAAGCAAAGCTTGTGCCATTTGGGAGACTGCAGAGATCTTGGGTTCTCTGTTTTAAGAAAAGGTGGTTTTTTTTGGCTAGAATCCTGAATTTCTTCCTTTCCTACCTACATTCAACATGCTGAAAACCCCTAAAGCATTCATAATCAAGGAGCTAACCAAACATAAAAGCAGATTAGGAGAGGAAAGAGGATTTACCGGCCTTTGAGGCTACCGGTCTCCTTACTGCATGTTCCTCATTGCTTGTGGTTGGGGCTCATTTGAGAGAAACAGCTTTGGTTGCTTGTTAAAGCACATGAAACCTCCCAGTTATGGCCTCCCTTTGCAGTCAGTGGAGACCTGCTCCAGACCAGCACTGGTGATGGTTCCTCAGTTGAATCGCAGCTCCACAGCTGGGGGAGATCCCTCCACCCAAGATGCCCTACCCAAGTGGGATCTTTTTTGCATGTCAATGGCTTAAGTACCTGTGTAGACATGTAAGAGAGGATAAGGACATATATATTTGTGTTCTGAACTGAAAAGAGATAAAAAATGACTGCCCTAGGTTGCTTTTTACTACTCTCAGTTATGGGAAACCACAAGCATTGCTGACAAAGATGTGTGCATTTTCCTGATGCTTCAGTGAAGAATCAAGCAGACGAATTACACCTCTGCTGAAGGTGATCAAACCTACTCTACCTTATTTTGCACTGACTCCTGCGACCTACACATCTTCCAGCTCAGGAATTCTTTGAGATGAAGATGTCAAGGGAGGGAGATATTAGCATTTCTATACACCTAACCTGTATGTACACACATCCCTCAAGCATCCTCTACAAGCCATTATCAGAGATGGGAGCAAGGGTTTTGGTACACAAAGATTTTTGTAGTTCTGGCTGAATGTGAAGTATTATTTGAATGGAAATATTTGTATTTGAATGGTAAACTGAGGGCAGTTTCAGGAGAACAAGTGGAGGATGGTGACTTCCAGATGAGGTCTCATCCTGACCAGCTGCAGCTTCTGGCTTCTTCAGCCCCACCAGTGAGGTTCACATCATATACCCTCTGCAGAGGGGTCTGGCAAGCAAAGTGTTTGTCACACACTTGATGTAAGTACATCCTAGGTAGAAGAGTGTAAAGAATTGATTTTTTCCTTTGTTGGCAATTTCAAACAAACAAATAAACCAACAGAAAATCGCTTTGGGTCAACTTGAAATTCAAATCTGCAGCATTTTTGGGGGCAATAAAGAAGTTGGAAAAAATAAACTTTGGGGCAAGTGGAACATTTTGCTTGTTCTAGCATAAAACGTTCCTTTTTGAAGCCGAGCATTTTCTTTATCCACAGCATAAATATAACTTCAGGAGGTTTCTCACCAAGGAGTGGTTTATTTGTAACATTCCTACACTTTCTGATGCTTTCTTTGTGTGTGTCACAGGCAATTCTTCATGGCTGAAATTCATCCAGGGAACACTTTGCTGCTGCTGAATCGCGAGTCTTTCTGAGACAAAATATTTCATGCAGGTGAAGCTGTAGCTCTTTAAGAACCTTTTCTCTTATGTTCTCAAATCACCTTTTACCCAGCAGACTTGGGACGTATTAAAATGTCTGGTTTACCTGTGAGCAAAGTAGGTGAAACCTACCCTGGGCAGTAAGCCAGCGCAGCAGCTATTTGTGGAAAAACCAGGACAGAAGTAATGGGAAGCCTCATTTTCCCCTTGCAGGAAAGGCCTTAGAGGGCAATAGGGAGATCTTGTGCAGTTTCAGCTTCACAAAAAGGACTCCTGAAGGACCTGTGCTGAATGGTTTACTTCCACAACACTATAAAACAGAAGATAATTCCTAAATTGTTATGATTTAGCTGGTCTCTGTCATCTCTGTAACCCAATTTTTGGTGTAGAAAGCCTTATGAAGTGATTGTGCTGAGCATTCCACTCATTCCCCAATCTTACGATGCCAGTAACATAGCTGATCTGGTCTTATTGAAGGTCATGCAAAGAGCCACTCATGGAGTTGATAACTGAACCCAAGAGACCCCGCTGGTCGCACGTTACTTAGAAATAATGCTTACTGTGATATCTGAGTGCCATTCCATCAGCCCTTGTTTCTAAGCACTAGATACAAATCTTTCCCACAGGAACAAATAGCAGAGATTAGTAGAAACAGGAAATTCAGATGTAAGAGAGCAGCTGACAGTTTAAATGAACTAAGTCCTCGTTCTTTTCATGTTTGTATCATTCCAAACAGAGGCTCTGGAAGCCTGAAATGAGAAGATCCTATCGAAGCACTGGGAGATAACTCACCCAACGCTACATGAACAGCAAAGTCATCACCCAGCAAAATCACTTTTGAACTCAGTGCAGCAGCAGCCCGACTAATTGCATTTCAGATTAATGAGTCTTTCACTAAAGCCCTAATTGCATAATGAGAACCTTATAGTTTGCTTCTGACTACTGAACTGTTTCCAAATGAAGCAGGCGATGCTCACACACCCAGGGCAACCTGCAGTTGTGCTCATTTGCATGCGGTAATTACAAGTGTTTCGCTCCAGAAGTGGCTCTCTGCTCGCTCTTACAGAGCAGTTGTTTCTGCTCCAGCAAGTTCTCTTCTTGGACATGCGTATTATGGTTCAATCCTGAGTGGCAAAAAGACTCTTAGTGTTGTTTTGAATTACCTTCCACTAAGAGCACACAGCTATAAGCGTGCTGCAGCTGTGGCTTGCCAGCTGTCTGGAGGATGAGCCCATGCTCTCTTGCTTCCTTAAGGGCAGCAAATCATGTTCTCCAAGCTGGGGAAGCTCCTTCCTTGTCCCTTGGTCCCATGAGGTGCACCAAAGGTTTAGTGATTATGCTGTGTCCTGCTAGTCCAGGTTTGGATGGGGCTTGGAGCAACCTGCTCTAGTGGAAGGTGTTCCTGCCTGTGGCAGGGGGTTGGAACTGGATGAGCTTTAAGGTCCTTTCCAACCCAAACCAGTCTGGGATTCTATGATTCAGAGAGGGAGGCTGAGTGTGCACTGGGATAGGTGAAGCACTGCTTGGCAGGGGAAGGAGTGGGGAAAGAGTGGGATGGGCAAAGAGCTGAGGGGTTCTACATCTCATTGATCCTTCTTTCATGTGTGATAGTGTGGGAAAGAGAAACTGAGAGAAAGACGAAGAGGATGTGGCACCTCTCTCTTCCCCCTCATCCTGCCCCCAGCCATCTCCCTTCCCAGTTCAGTGGGAAAAGCAGAAGGCATAAATTATTAATTTTCTGAGTACAGTAAAACAAGCATTTCACTTTGAAACCCTTGGCCCCCCCCCAAAAAAAAAAAAAAATCAAACAAACAAACACTTTGATTTTGTTTCTTTCAATAACAAACAATTCCTTGGTAAAATTGGCATTATGACAACAGAATCTTCCCTAGAGGAAAACCTGTCTTTTCGAGGCTGGAAAAGCCCTTTATTCTCCAGAGTAATACGTCAAGATTACTGCATTTTGATGTATTAGCAGTCATTTATTGAGAACACTGCCTACCTTCTCCACCTCCCCTAAATCAGGCAGCATGTTACAAACCCTGGACCCTATAAGCCCTTCTGCAAAGCGGTTTGCGCACCAAGGTCCACCCTGAGACCCCAGACTTCCCCCCCACGGCTGGCAGAGCCATTTGTCTCTCTGTACCAATGCACTTATTCCTTGCTCATGCACTAGAAGGTCCCTGGGAGAAAGAAGCATGAAACCTTTTCCTGAGGGTCATTGAGGTACCTGCATTTCCTCCATCGGATGTCAAGCAAAGCCAAGCCATCCCTGTCCTTTTGCTCTCCCAGACCTCAGCCCAGCTGGCAGCAGGGCACATTTGTCTCTCTTGTCCTTCAATATCACAGGCCTTTTCCTCATTCCAGAATGATTATTTTGCCTGCTCCTCTCCACTGCCTGGTGCTATGACTGAGGGATTGCTGTTTTCCATTTGATCTGTCTTGTCAATAGAGGGAAGGCATTTTATGTCATAGATAAAGAAAGAACTCAGGTTTGTTCCCTACACTGCTTGTTGTCCAGGCTGTAACGTGAAGGCCTCCCTGCTTTCAAAAGAAACAAGTCACCAATCTTTTTACAGACATTGCAATTGCAGATGGCCTTGCAGGTCCACTCCAGGTCCTTGCTGTGCAGCTGCTCTTCGTGCACTGGGGTTTCATCCTGTTCCTGCGATGGCTCTCATCTTTAACCCTACATTTCTCTGCCTTCCTCCATCTGCACTAAAGCTCAGCCTGAACTCTGCTGAAATCTCCTCCTCAGCAACCTCTCTGCTAATGGCAGGATAAGCCTGATCATCCCATTGCCCCCAGCTCCTGCATCTCCAGCCAGCCAGCATCACCTTTAAAACCAGGACAACTTCAAGGCCAGGCTGGATGTGGTTCTGGGCAACCTGATCGGTTTGAAGGTGCTCATTGCAGGGCGGTTGGACCTTTGAAGGTCACTTCCATCCCAAACTATTCTGTGATTCCATGAGTTTCCTTGTGCCACACCACCCCATGTCCTGACTTGTCTGACAGGGAAGTGAGAGGTGCAAACTGACCCAATCTGCCTCCTTTTGGAAAAGACTAAGAGCCTTTGAGGATACATCTTTTCCTTGAGATACAAAGGGACAGCTGCCAGCACGATAACAAATGGAATTTTCATAACATGCTCCTAACGACAGGCATAAAAATAACAAGAATGAGGTTTGAATACAAGGGCAAATAGTAGAGAAAGGTGGATTTTATTATCAATAACCTTAAGGTTGAAGAGTGACGTTCGCAGATAATGGTGTATTATATTCTGATTCTTCCTGGCTGGGAAGCAGATTGCCTTCCACATCCACATGCATACATGGGACAAAGGCTCTTGTTTCCATGCAATAGAAAGCAAACAGAATCTGTTTCCTGCGGCCAGGCAGATATCTAATTTGAGCTTGCTTGTGCTGTTGGGGATTGCAGGAATTCTTTGTTTCTCATTAATGTTAAATGTTGCCCGCACAGCATATGCCACAAGCACACACTCACCATCAGCAGCACACACAGCAGACTGTGCTGCTTCAGAGGTTAAATAAGAAATCTCACAAACACTGCAAAGAAGAAACCTATTTCCAATGTTCTGGGTTTGTTTTGTGTTCAGTAATAAGCAGCTCTGCATTATATGGGGTCTTTGTCCTTTCCTTTCCTTGACAAATCAATGATGGTAAATAATTTCGCACCCAGTATGTGAGGAGCATTTTTGCATGA
Source organism: Pezoporus occidentalis (assembly GCF_034315485.1). NCBI lineage: Eukaryota > Metazoa > Chordata > Aves > Psittaciformes > Psittacidae > Pezoporus > Pezoporus occidentalis. Next base: position 575,894 of record NW_026914308.1, on the reverse strand, counting down.
GAAAAAGAGAAAGACTTGTTTAGACAGAAGCATTTTTCCTTCTTCTTGTGGTACAGGAGCCATATTCCTCCTATGCCATGAGGAATGAAGACAGATTGTACGGCAGCAAAGAGAAAGAAACTTCAATCAGTTTACCCTCTTTCCAAGTTGGGGTCTATCTTGTTCTCTCTCTATATTTATATATATCTGCACATACATATATACTTCCATATGTATTAAATAAATATATATATATACACACACACACATATTTGGATGCATGCATTGTGCATGTCCATTATGGGTGCTCTGAGAACTCTCATTGGATTTTACGGCTCAGCTTAACCAAAACGAATCTCCCCCCACTGAGCAGGAGCCAGTGAAGTGGAAAAGAGGAAAAGCTACTCAGGTAACCCAGAGCCTGAGGTGACCAAACACCTCAGGAGAATTACTGCTGCCTACATATTGCAAACTGCTCCTTTCTGCACCCTGCAGGGGGTTGTCCTTTCCTCTGGAGATGGGGTGGATGCTGCTGGTGATTTAACACAGCGCTTTGGGTTTAAAGGAAGAGTCTGGTTTGCAATTGGGGTCAGATTGCTCAGCCTTTGCAGAGCAGTTTGGCAGGCAGGAATCCAAACACAGCTCTGCAGGTGGTTTTTGTACTTCTGCAGCCGTCTGCCTCTCACTCTGTCTTGAAGCAGGATTTCCTCTCCTCCTAAGCAAGCTCCAGCGGGATTAGGAGCAATAAAACCTCTCATTTATCCTTCACAGGCACAGCCCAGCACTCAGAACCCACGGGTGGCCTGTTTGGCTTTGTGTAGCTTGAGACAAAATTCAAACACCTTTGGATCTGAGTCAGCTGAAAATCTGTATTTTGTTTGCTTTGTGAGAATACCTATGGAGTCATCCTTCTTCAAGAAGGACTTCATCAGGTCTGGCTCGCAAAGAACACATTTACCCTGTAGAGAGCATTTAAGCCTGCAAACCTCAGAACCATCAAACACCTATGAGTTCACTTCTGCAGCTGGGTTTAATAGCAGCGGGTTGGGGAAACTGAGTCAGGGCACTGCAGAAGGATGCAGCTGAGCAGAAAGGACTGATGTGGCTGACATCCCAACGGGAGAACAAGCTGCTTGGGCAAAAGCTCTTCCCAAGCCTTTTTGAAGGAATTCTTTTACCCATCTACAACGTTTCAGCTTTGGCTGGTTTGCCCCTAATCCATGAAACCACCTTTCTGCAACAATTTGCCAAGAGAAAGTCCTGGGTTTTCCTACTTTTAATGTCTGCTTTACCTTTTAAGCCGAAGCAGCCTTTGTGGCAGTGGAAGGAAAGCTCTGGCAGGTGAAAGAATAAAACACCTATTTCTGCAAGAGCAGGCACAACGTGACTGTCACACTGAAGTGATAGCTGCCCCTTGGACACAAAGGGGCTTTGGCAAGGCAATACAACAGCGATGGCAAAACCTGATTGCTGGCTGTGTTAAAGAACCTCAGATGGGTCTTGTGGGGACTTTTCTCTGCCTGATTGACAATCCCTGTCTTCAAAACAGCTGCTCCTTTGGGCATGATCAACTCAAATGTGACACCCTGTACCCTGCTCCCCACACTGGCACAGCACCTAGGTTTTCCGTGGGGCTTGTGGCATTCGTGTGTGGGTTCCCTGGATGCAGCCACCACAGAAAGAGGAAAAAGAAATGCTGGAAAAAGCTAGCAAGGCAAGCAGAGGCATTGAGTGACATCAAATCAACCACAGTGTGGCCTGAGAAACTCTTTGATTGAGGTTAGTCCTCACCTGAAGCTGAATTTGGGGTACAACACTACAGTCCTGGAGTACTGAAGCTCCTGATGCAGCTCTGACAATGCTGGCAGCAGCCCGTCCCTTTGTTGTGTTTCATATAGAAATCAGGCAGTAAATAACACCCTTTGTGTTACAGAATCCCAGATTGGCTTGGGTTGGAAGGGACCTTAAAGCTCATTGAGTTCCAACTGGATACAGGGAAACCTTCCACTAGAGCAGGTTGCTCCAAGCCACGTCCAACCTGGCCTTGAGCACTGTCAGGGGTTCCAGCCAGTGCTCAGAGATCAGAGGGGCTGAGTTAGGCCAGGCTTAATTCCTGATTAGAGCCAATTTGACACATTTGCTCCCATTCAAGAAGAACCTTCACAATTACAGACTCGTGAATAGTGCAGGTTATTGAAGCATCACAGTCAGAATTGCCATCGATAAAATCACTTACTGCATCAGTAATAAAATCCAAAGCTAGCCAATGGCTAATTGAGCTCATATGGAAAAACCAATTGGTAATTCATTAAGCTTAGTTCCACCCAGGTATCATCTGATGTAGTCGGAGGCACAAATCTTAACCAAAGAGACATCCCTGGTTGGGAGAGGAGAGAAGAGCAAGCCCATCCGCTGGTCTGTAAACGGGGTCGTATTCTCATTCTCCATGAACGGAGAGGTCCAAATGCCAAGTTTATACTTTTGAGAGAAGTGGTGTTGAAACTATTCAAATTGCCTGTTGCTGCCGTCATAGATGGTGCGGGGGGCAGCCACTTTCACACTTTGGTGTATTTACTACATGTAAATGAGGGATAACGAGTTTTGGCCAGGCTGTTCAAGGGCTGTGGGTCTTGTGCAAGAGTGGAATGCAGCAAATAAATGTTCCCATCACCTCCCTGGGAAGGAGAAGCTGCTCTCCAGCAGGTATCTTCCCATGTATCTCATTACTGCTCTATTCTAATCTTGCTTGGGCCAAGCTTAGCTCATCCCGAAGTGCCTTGACAAATACATCAGGCACTCCTGAAGCTCCTAGCAATAACCCATGCGACAGCAAGTCCCTTTCATGCCAGCATAAGCCTATGGGTGGGAAAAGCTGTCTGTTTCCATCAGCAGGATGAGATTGATGAGATTCCTGAATCCAGCTCCCACGTGCGACTGCGCTCTTACACATGTATTTTTATCCTCTTGCTCAGCACTAAGCTTTCTTTCATTGCAAGGTTCTCCCCATTGTGTGCAGCACTCAGAAAAGTGGAGTCACTTCTTAGAAATGTCTTTGTCACGTTTTCAAATGCTCCTCAGGCATTCCTGAAACTCTGCCTTCTGCACCACGTTATCCTTTGGGTCCCAGCCTAAGCCAGCTTGCCAGTGTAGGAGGCTTTCCCTAAATTGGATTGCAGTACTTTTTGTCCATGGTTTACAATGAGATGCCTTGAAAATACAAGAGTGTATAGTGCTGTGCCTACTACTAGTTGCTTCTGCAGTGAAACATATCTAAGTAGATAACTGACTACACAAATGACTTTCTAACAGGAGCTGGAAAGTAGGATTGAGCATTTGGGGATTCTCAGGATAATCTTTAAACAAGCTCATTGGTGAATCATAGAATCCCAGACTGGTTTGGGTTGGAAGGGACCTTAAAGCTCATCCAGTTCCAACCCTCTGCTGTGGGCAGGGATGCCTTCCACTAGAGCAGGTTTCTCCAAGCCCCATCCAGCTTGGCCTTGAGCACTGCCAGGGATGGGGCAGCCACAGCTTCTCTGGGCACCCTGTGCCAGCACCTCAGCACCCTCACAGGGAAGAGCTTCTGCCTAAGAGCTCATCTCAGTCTCCCCTCGGGCAGGTTCAAGCCATTCCCCTTGGCCTGTCCCTACAGGCGCTGATGAAGAGTCCTTCCCCAGCCTCCTTTCTGCAAAAGGAAATTCCAGAATCTTCCTGTAGAAGCTGGAACACCCCTGGTTTGCTCCTTACTAGTTGCAGGTCACCTTTCCTTTACATGCACAAATCCCAGCACTCAGCCCCAATGCGGAGCTGTCCTTCTCATGGGGGGTGCACACACCCCACCTTGTTGGCTACCAGGAGCCAAGGAAGGGAATTTAGAACAAAGGTTTGGAGACAAAACCACCTGTGTGCAGACAATAGTCACACACTTGTAATAAGCACAGCAATGAGGAAAACAAACACTTTCATTAATAATACTAATAATTTTGCAATCAGTGTGCCAGCATGTATCTAATGGTCTGTTCCCCTTAAACAGAGAGGAATTGGTGGTATGTGATTCAATTACTATTTAGGCTTTGATTTGTAGATGTGTAATTGCCATAGAACATGTTGGAGGAGCACAGGGGATTGCTTAGTGCCAAGTCGCCTGTCTGAAGTTGCATGAAAAGTTGTGGACTTAGTGGAATTGAAAGAAAAAGACATTTCTGTGGTTGTTTCCAGCCTGCTTGGCAGGAAACATGAAGGATCTTTATCAGGAGTTGCTGAAGTCAGAAGTGTTGCTTCCAACACAATTAGTCTCCTTTTTAATAGCCATAGGTAATGGCAGTTTTATAGCAGTTATGGGCTAACATCTTACTGTAAAAGCTACTATGCAAGCGCCAAGCAAAAGACAACCTCAGCTACAAGAAAGATGAAGTCCTGTAATTAATACATGCTCAAGTGAAGCCATTATTCGTGGCTAAGTGATCAAGCACTCCTTTAAATGACTCTGAGGAGCTCGGGGTTCCTTTCTTTCCGCTGAGTTCAGAAGTCCTCAGATCAGAGGAGACAGGCCAGGGTAATCTCTCTAATCCACGTATTGATTAATCAGTCAGTGGAGACTGGAAGCAAAACACAGTTCAAAGATGCCCTGTCCCTGCAAGCAGCTTGGGGTGTGTGATGTGCCTGGGATGGAGCCCAAGCTGCCCAGGGATTGCTGCTATGTGCCATGCTCTTCTTCAGCTTCATCCTAAGCTATTCACTACATGAGGACGCTTGCTCTGGGTGCTGGAAAACCAGTGTACATCCAAGATGACTTCTAAATCCCTGGATAGATCAATGCTTGAAGCAGGATCTCATAGTAAAACACAGCATCACGAGCTGAAAAGCCTGAGCTATGTAATGCACACGTCCCTGGGGCAGCAGGTAGCTTGGTGACCTATCACTGAGCACAGCCTTGCATCAGTGAAGGATATTTATCCTCATCACCAGGGCTCAAAGCAGTTCAAACCTCACCCAGGTCCAGCCCGGGGCATGGTTGCTCTGTCAATATGAAAAGTTGACATTTGCATTTCCCTCTCAGAAAGCAGTTACTGCAAAGAGAAATGTCTCAGGTGAAAAACCACCCCTTCCTCCAGAAACGTGCCTTGGGATGCTTAGGAGACTTCTTCTCAAGAAGCTTTATTTCCAGAGATTCGGAAACTCATCTCATAGCTCCTACAAAGCAATAATTCCTGGCCAGAAAACCTTTAACTGGAGCTTGCCCAGCTCTCCAGTAAACAAGAGACATGCTAAACATGCAGCAGGTCACTGACAACCTGCTGAATTTGATGTCCTGCCACGTCCACACATTCACATGACTCCAGGAAATGAGGATTTCAAGTGGAAGGAAACATCCAATGCCAAGAGGCAATGAGATCACGGGTGATGCAGTGTGTATTTTATGGCTCCTGGACAGCTAAAAGAACTGAAAACAATGTCACTCTTTTTCCCTACTCACCCACTTTTCCCATATGGTGCTTTCCCTCCTCCACATTTCCTGCTCTCAGCTTGGCACCATCTGTCCTTCCCGTGCCTTCCCTGCAAACCCATCCTGCTTCACCTGGCACCCTCTTGGCATCGCCTTCGGCCAGGTTTCCTCCAGCAACAGATCCTTCCCTAGGCTCTGCTCTGGTTTTGCTCCTTTTCTGCTGGCATTTGTGTCACTTTAGCTGGAATCGAGGCGGACATCCCTTCCCTGCACATCCTATTGCTTCCTTGCTGCTTTGCAAGGCATCAGGAAGGAAATAGGAGTCAAGAACAGATGGATTTATTTGTTTTCTCCTGTGGGGCCCAATCCATAGCCAGCCTCAGCAAGAGGGCCATGCAGAATGTGCTGATGTGCCCTTGCACAGTCAGGATTTGGCTGTTCCTGGTGTTCTCTGAAGAGGTCTCAGCAAAGCACAGGACAGCATCCTGCTGGCTCCTGCTGGCCCTGGGAGCTCACTGAGCTCCAAAGGCAGAGCCTGGGGCAAGCTGGTAGAAACTCAGCCACGGATTACAACCCCCCAACCTCCTCAGAGCTCCTCAACACCTTGCAATAATCTTCAGGAGGGAAAAACCAAACTAAAATACTTGTAATTTCCACCAGGTATCACTGATATTCCCTCCCCGACCCCTGTCCTCACCCAGGCTTCCAGGGTGAGGACAGCGTTCAAAGCATGTTAATGCCCAAAGCAGCTTTCTGCAGGGGAATAGGAAAAGGAATCAAATCTCTGCATGGCAAAATGATTTCTTTATATTCACTCACTCTTTACCTTGACAGGAGCTTTAGCTCACAAAATCAGAAGGAGGTATGGAAATAGATGCCTTCTTGAATGCACTGTTTTAATGTAGCCCATCCTTTTGAGAGAAAGGCCTGGAGCTAAAATCCCTGTGGAGGCAAGAAGGGCCTGGGGAGAGAGCTCAGGGGTGCTTGCAGACACTCTTCTTGTTTCTCCTCTTTGCTCATAAAACTCATCTCTCTCCTCTGTTAAATACAGCCATGGAGGACACTTGAGAAAGAAACAGCTTTGGTGGGCAGCTGGAGCCCATCCTTATTATTTCCCTGCCTGTATTTGCTGGCTAAGGCACGGATCTGCTCGCTGACAGGTTGGGCACATCTGGCGGGTGGCACCTTGGCTAATGCTTTCTACACTGTGAGATCCTAACCCTGGGATCTAAAGAGTGGATGCTGAAAGTCACTGACCATTAGCGGTCCTTCTGGAAAAAGGCAGCAGCTCCTTCCAATAGTCAGAGTACACCAAGTGAAGAAAAGGTTTGGAAATACAGATGTTTTAAACCTCATCAAATGTTTCACTGGAAAAATCAAAGAGTTTTGTGCTGGAAGGTGTTTTATTTTCCTTTTCATGCTATTTGCCTATCATTTTGTGACAGCAAGAGCAGTCACAAGCACTAGGGTATAACCACACCACCAGCACAACACAAGGCCTCCAGCCAAAGTCATAACCTGGCAGGGGCTGGGGCTGTTGCAATGGCTCATTCCTGCCTCAGAGCCAGCTCTTGTCTTCTTCCTCCCTGTGGTGTTTCCTCCTGCAAACCTGCTGCCTGTAGTTCTGCAAACATCACGTCTGTGTCTGACCATCCCTTTGCAGCAGAGCAAAGGCTGAGAGGTGCAAGAGCTACGTGGACCACAGACACACAGTGATGGGGCTGAGCCAATGCTATAGCTCTGCAGGATCCTCACCCTGGTTCCCATTAGCAGCCAGGGGATGCTCAGCACACGGGCACACTTGCCTGAGAGATCCTAACGGGAGGAGGCTCTGATTGCATTAATCATCATGTTCTAAGAGGACACAATTCCCAGTACAGCACATACTCTGCTATATTAGGAATATTGTTACTCAGATGGTATCCATCAGCATATTCCCATGCGCCTGTTCCATCAGCGGCTTTAAACAGCCAAGAGCTGAGCGAGCTTCATCAAAAGAAAAGGATGAGGGCAAACTTCCACACCATCCTTAACACCCAACATCATGGGCTTTAAGGGGGAAAAGGAACATTTTTAAGCCTGGTAGTTATCTGCAGACCCTGAATTTAGAGGGTTACTCCGAATGCGACTGCGTGGTGGGCTGACCTGTGGTATTCCCAGCACAAGCCCTAACCACAGAGAAAACTGGTTGGAGATTTTCTCTCCAAATCACACTTAGGACTTGAGGACGTCTTTTAGCAGAACCAGTATATTCCCAATTGAAAAGGGAAAGAATGGCGAAGGTCTGGAAAAAGAATTCACTGCCAAGCTCCTGGTTTGGGGTAGACACCCCCTACCTCAGCGTTATTGCATTACCCATAGTTAGAACTCCTTGAATTAACTTTCCTTCCCCTTCATGCAGTACACAAACTTTACATGCTTATTAGAAGATCAGCATTGTAATTTAGTAGTAACTGAATGTGTCTCTTAAGCACCAGACTCCACTTCCCTGTTGGTTCTTTTCAATGAATCAACACTTACTGTGATTTCTAGGCCTGCAAACACCAATGGAAACTCACTGATACTGCAGACTGTATTAGGAAGGGATCTTCTGGATGATTCTAATGATTCCTGTTGCCCTGGTTTGGTACTGTGGAAACCTAAAAGACAAGAGATTACCTGGCTGGTTTGGTTTTATGCAGAGATGAAGTTACCTTCCACTTATCACAGCACCAGCATCACTTCTCCTATAACCTCCTTTAAAACCTCCTCTCTTCCAAAAATAAACAGCTGAAACTGTCATTCTGTCTACTGTCATTTAAAAAAAATATAAAATATAACCCAATGCCAATATATTCCTACTTAAATAAAAGAGTTAGTGATTACTATGACTCTGAGCTTTTTAGGGCTGAAAATATGTCACATTTCAGAGCTGTTACCCATTCGAACCCTCAGCAACGTTGGAAATGCCCTGAGGGGAACCCAGTCTGTTGTGCACATACTATTCAAATATATTTTTATAAGAGCAGATTGTGGTTTTGTTTATTTAGAGCTTCTTCTCCCTGCATATGCTTTGCTATTTTGGGTTAGTTGATGAAATATTACTGCCTCTAGACTTTGGCTACTGCATTGTTGTTACCTACAGTAAATGTAGGTGTTTCAGGAGCATTAGGAAATAGGAGCTAATGGAATTCAGTGGGAGAAGAGACGATGGTTGCATTTTTTAGTATTAGATCCACACAGGAATAGGGCATTGGGAGGGACAAGCAGCATTCCCAGGTCTAATTTCTTCTATTATTTCAGGCATGGGTGCAACAGAGATTGAGCCTGGGAAGCCTGAGCCACAAATACTGCTCAGAGCTTTATAACAAACTTAGGAACCTTTAGTGGAGACCAAAGGTCAGACAGTACCAAATCCCACTGTAGAAAAGAGATGAGTTCTACTGATTTTTTAAGCAAGTGGTTTACTCGTGAGCAGGGTGCTAATTAGAAGGGTTTTTCCCAAATAGCTCAGGATTAAAGGAAGGGATGTCTTGTATCAGAGGGGGTGAATGCCCATCACAAAGGCTCACAGCAAGGAAAGGTTTCTGAGGCTGGAGGGTGCTGAGGCGCTGGCACAGGGTGCCCAGAGAAGCTGTGGCTGCCCCATCCCTGGCAGTGTTCAAGGGCAGGTTGGACACAGGGGCTTGGAGCAAGCTGCTCTAGTGGAAGGTGTCAGGATCATGGAGGAACAGCAATGGGGCAGTTCAGGATGGGAAGGTTTGGAAGACTTCTGCTTGTTAAGTGCAGAAGTACAGGGGTATTTCTGACCTTGCTTAAGACGTGTCCTAGAAGCAATTGCTGTGCTGCCCAGGCAGCCTGTTCTTCATTTCCAGAGCCATCCCACAGCTTTCAGGAAAATCTGATTCCCATACACAGCTTCTTGCTGTGGAAGAGCCTAATTCCAATCTTGGATCACTTGGATTACTAGATCAAAGATAGCACCATGCAAGGAAATGAAATGACTCAGGTACTAAAGTGGTGATAAAAAGGTGGTCCGTCTCCAGGGACTCTCTGAAACAGATATTCCCAATGCAACAATGGATTGTTTTATAGAAGAATGGAAGGCAATTAATTAAAGGAAGAAAACAAGCTTAAAAATAAATGCAGGATGTTAGTTGGCTGCAGAACTTTGCCAAAGTAAATCCTAATTAAATCCTAGTTAAATCACTTTTGTGGATGTGCCTGTATCTAAACCAGAAGTCTTTGTTGTGCAGTTATCTATATAATGAATAATGTTCTAAAAGCTTTTGCTCGAACAACACTTGAAAAGAGCCTGTGGAAATTAGGAACTGATTTAAAGCAAACAACAAAACCTGCCAAGCAAATCCAGCCCCAGCACATGACAATGATCATTCCCAGCCGGTGACAAAGCACTTGTCTGAATGATCAACTCGAGCTGCTGCTGGTAACTTGTCTAATTACCACTTTCAAACATGATCTATTATTTTTAATGAGAATGCAACGCTCACTCCTCTCCCGCTTGTTTGCAAAAGGTCAGGAAGATACTTTCATGTTCAGGCTGCTTCAGCCCAGAGAAGCTGGTGCTGCCTTAAAACACGCCAAAATAGCCTCCTTAGAAATCGCTTCAGAGAGCTCTGTGGGACTTGGAAGCAGCATTCTCAGAGTTATTCCTAAAAGATTTTTAGCTGTCGTTGAGTTTCACAGAGAAGAATTATTAAAATTAACTATTTTTTACCCTTTTTTTAGTAGCAAATTTGGACTTGGAGCCAAATCCTCCCGCAGCACAAAGGGTGTCAGCACATCCCTTGTTCAGGAGCTGCAGCTGCCCATCCTCTGCTGCGGCTGAGAGTTAAACCCTCTCTGAGAACTTTGCAGCTCTTCTTAAAGATGTGGGGATTTTTAGCTGCAGATGCTTCGTGCTTAATCTCACGTTCAGGGGGTTTAAAGAGCCTGTTCAGGCATTTCTTTAGGAGAATTTATTTTCCTGCAGGGAAGTATTCTTTGGAAAAAGAACCACCCACAAATAGGTCCCTGCTTTTCTCCATTTCTGTTCATTTTGATGACTTCTATGACACTTTAATAATTGAAATGAAGTAAATCATAATAATAATAGTGATAATGGTAATGAAAGGGAGATAACAAAAGAGAGTGAGGAATAAACCCCAGAAACATGAGTGCTGCACAACACAGTTGCTCACCACCTGCTGACCTATGCCTGTCCCCAAGCAGCAATCAGTCCCTCCCAGTTTCTATTCTGAGCCTGACATCCTGTAGTTCGGAACATCCCTATGGCCAGTTAAAGACACTGTCCTGCCTCTGCTCCCTCCCAGCTTCTTGTGTCCCTCCTCACTGCACAGCATGAGAGACTGAAAAGTCCTTAATTACAGTCAGCCCTGGTCAACAACAACCACAACATCCCTGTGTTATCAACATGATTGGCATCTTGAATCCAAGCCACTGCACTGTACTAGCTCCTAGGAAGAAAATTAACCCTGTCCCAGCTAAAACCAAGACAACGTGCATCAGCAAACACATTAAAACTTGGAAGAGATTTGCTGCTAAGAGAGGATTAATTTTATGAGTCATCAAAATCTCAATTGAGATGCAGGGAAAAGGATTGAAGAGAGAACATTGCACTGAATGAGATGGTAAAATGAGGAAATCTATCACAGGCTCCCCAAAGGTAGGGAGCACATTCTTAATTCCTATTTAATGGCACCATTCCTTGTGTTAATGGCTCAGCTAAAGATTAACTCATGGCCTTGTCCATCTGCAAACTGAAAAAGAAGCTGGAAATGCTCTTCAGGGTAACACAGAGACAGAAATCAATGATTGTTTTATTTCACCTGCAACCATGTTAGAAAAGGAAACCGTGTCCTACTTTTTGGAAAACTCTGCAGGTAAGCAACCACTTCATCTGCACCACAATGCACCTGGACTTGTGGGAACAGGGACATCTACAGTAGAAGTCCTGCTTTATCCAAGGCATGAAAAGCCTCAGACACACAGGAAAGAAAACCCAGCCATGGTGTCACACCAGGCTTGAATCACAGTAAGTGCTCCCATTTTTCAAGTCAAATGCCCTTGGAAGCGTTAAGCTTCCTGACAAATGAAGCTCAGGGTCTCTCAACATGAACTTCAGAATTGCTTGATTTAAGCTTTGCCAGAGCAGACTACTTGTGAAAGACACTTCATCACGGTGTCCTGAAGCTGACTTTCCACTATGCCTACACTGAAGTCTTCACTTGTGTTCCTACATATGTTTTACCATTTCCCTTCTCCCTCTGCCAATTCCACTTATTCAAAGCCCTCCAGTACCAGACTGTTTTGCTTTGAATCTCTGCCCATCTATCAGATTAGGCACATGAAACTTAAGTAAAGCCTCATCTATTCTGGAGCCAGGTCACCTCAAGGTCTTTCCCATGACACCTTCTGTCCCCCTGATGCCACTTTTCAGTTAGAACCAGCAGGACAGGTCTCGAAAGCACCCCATTGAATGGAAGCAGAAGAGGTTTCTGGACACATCTGGCAGCAAGGAGCATCAGCTCAGGGCTCCAGCTCTCACACAACCTTCCAGTGTGGACAAACTTGTGTGCAGTTTTGCCAGATGCTGAAAACCTGAATGTTAGAGGTGGAAAAGACCTGAAAGACCAGTCTTCACCTCCCCATGTGTTAACCAGTTCTATTCTCCATCTGATTTTAATCCTTTTCAAGCCCTAGGCTCCTGCCCAGCCCTCTGGGAGATGCCTCTGCAGCCTGGGAGCTGGAGGCCTTCCAGTTTGGTCCAGCACTATGAGATCCCACCTGGAATTTTACAGGTTGATTACTCCAAGCTGACTGCAAATTCTGTTGAAGTCACTTGATGCTCAAAAGCTCTGAAAATAATAACTTTAACGCAAAAAGTTGTGTTTTTTGTTCTAGAAACACTTTCACGCCCCTTGGACACTCGCATCCTTCAAGCAATAGAGGCAAGACCACCTCTGTATGCAGAGGCTGGACACAGTTACGCTCTGGAATGTGAGGCTGTGCAGCTGATACCCCTTGACATCACAAAATCACCGCGTGTCCGATGATACCTGATCATCAACTATACCGATGCCATTGATGAGGGTGGCAATGTCACCTCTAATGTCACCATCCATCCCAGAACTAGCTAAACACTGGAACCAGGTAAGAAACCTCCATGTCAGTAAGTGAAAAACTGTATTTCACTGAAATGCTCTGGGGAAAGGTATCATTCCCTAATATATAAAAGGGAAGTCAAAGCCCTTTGAGGATGTCGAAACATTATGACAGTATCACAAAGGAACATTTCAATTCCCCCTTTTGAAATAGCCGTATTTTGCCCTGCCATTTTACAAATACACGCCAGTAAAGGGTATGATTAACAGTAAATATCGGCATCAGCAGGAAATTTTTAGGTTATATAAAAATGAACTGTTCGGATCAATCCTGCTACAAAACTATCTTCAAAACAGGCATTTTCTCACTATTATCTTCATTTTGCAATTTCTCTGCATTTGGATATTTTTGTGGTAGCTTTCCCTGCATGTTTTTCCCATTAAACAAAACTGTCTTGGCCTTGTCCTGCTCTGTCTCAGCACACTCCATCCTCCCCTCTCCCAAGTTTCCAATCCCCTATTCCCACAGGTTCCTCATGAGCTGTTTGGCTGCTCGCACAGCACGCATGCAGTAGTGAGGCCATTGCCTCTTGCCTCCCTGACCAGCTGTGCTTCGTGTTGTCCCTTTGCCTTCTCTTTTTGTCTCTTTAGCTAAATCAGAGTTTCCCCAGGACTCATCAGTTTGTCCCTAACTGCCCATCCAAGCCCTGGCAATACAAAGTCTCTGCAGAATTCATAACTGTTGGCCAGCAGCTGGAAATGAGCTGTAATTTTCTTAATGTTGGCTTTGTAGAAGGCAACTAGAATGAGCACTTGCACTGATTGCTGTGAATGCCCAAGTAATTTGCGCATCCTTCTGGCCCTCCCATTCCCCACCTACAAGGCCATGGCTGGGGTCACACTCGCTGGAGCCAGCCATGGATATGCAGAAGAGCAGCTCTGAGCCAGCAGCAGCATTTTATAGCAGTGTTTATCACCTCCATGTGAATGACCAGCAGGGCCAGTTTAGCCACAGGACTGTGCTGTGCTCCTTCTGAATGCAGAGATCCAGCCAGGAATGTAATTTTGGACACACCAGACTCAACTATGTGAACTTAGGGGGAACTGCAGCTTTGGGGTATACTGGGGGATGAGAATGATGGCAGGTCAAAGAGCTGCTGCCCATTCCCATTCCTGCTCAAGCTACTCATTCATCTACACATCCCAGGACACCAATGTCCTGGGCACATTGGGATACCTGTCTGTAAAACACCTTAAGCTGCTCTATGCTAACAAAACCCTTCCATCAATGCACCACATCAGTGGCTACCCACAACGCTCACCTCTCCCAACAGTGGGAGTATTCAGCTCACACGATACAGAAGATGTACCTCCAAGATCCGCAAATTGGGAGTGATCTGCATGCTATCAAGAGGGCAGCTTCCCTGCATTAGTTACTACTGACCCAGCCAGTGCCCAGGACACGGCTCCTTTAGGGAAGCAATTGTGGCTGCATAGAGAACATGATTGACGGCTCCTCCTCATGCCAAGTTCCTTCCTTTGCCCAAGGAAGTTGTGAATCCTCTATCCCTGGCAGTGCTCAAAGCCAGGTTGGATGGGGCTTGGAGCAAGCTGCTCTAGTGGAAGGTGTCCCTGCCTGTGGCAGGGGTTGGAACTGGATGAGCTTTAAGGTCCCTTCCAACCCAAACCAGTCTGGGATTCTATGATTCTCTACATTCCCCCTGGATCTTTTCTGCTTTCATAGTCCAGAGAAGCTGGTTACATGGCTGGTTTGTGCTGTGCCTTGTTTTTATGCCCTGTCACAGGGTTCTGATTTCTGAAATGATCTCATCACAAGCTCTTGATTAAAGGATATCTAAAATGCAAGTAACATTTTGATGAGCAGAGATCACTAGACTGCATGGAGACATTGAGGGCACTTCTTACTGCAGCAGAATCACTGAAGTGAATATTTTAGATACTTGTACTTCTCACATGCTGCTATTCTCAGAGATTTAATTTTGTGCTTGTCACAAGAATTGCTGGTTTGTCCCTCTGCAGCAGAGGCACAGTCACTCATAGACCATGCTCCAGTCTCCACTTGATGGATGGGAAATAGAAAACCAAAAACTTCCTTAATACGAAAGCTAAGCACTTGTGCATTTCCACCTAGGGATGAATTGAGACATTTGAGTACTGGGTTTTGTCCCAAATGGTGGGAAGGGGAATTGAAATTGTAGTGTTCTGTTTTCCTTTGTGGAACAGAATATCAGTATTATTTTACTTTGGAAATGTCAAATGTTACTTATCAGCTGAAATATTTTATCTCTTCTGAAGCTGATGAGAAGGCACCATCCTGTTTGCACCCACTATGGCTTGTAGAATTTAACTGATGATGCCTTCCTCGGGAAAGAGCGGCTGCTCCCTGGAGGATGCTGTGAGCATCAGGGTGTGCAGGTCCCTGGAGGATGCTGTGAGCATCAGGGTGTGCAGGTCCCTGTGGGTGCTAGAAACAGAACTGCCGCTTTTCTCCTGTGCAGGGATGCCCATGATGCCCTGAGCGTTGGGAAGGGAGATGGGCAGCTGAGCCCTCCCAGGCAGAGACAGGCACCAAACAGCTACTGGCAGGAGTTGCCCTGGCGATGCTTTAGGTCTGGCCAAGTGGAAGAGCTCTAGGTACCTGGGTGGGATTTCTGACACATTGTGCCTCACAGATGAGGCCTCCAGGTGAGTCTAAGGCACTGGCTACCCCTAAAGCAGCTTTCTTCTCTCTATTCTGTTCATAAAAGTACCTCAGGTAGAAAACTACAGAGAAAGATGTGATGTCTTTTCCAGTTGCAACTGTAAAGTCTGACATCACTGCTCACAGATCTCCTCCCACCCAAGCTCCTTCTCCAACTACACCATGCAGTGAGTGGTCTGGTCTTGGGATCATGGCATAGCTCATGCAATACCCAATATAAAGCTGTCACAGCACTGTATCTTCCCTGGAAACTTCATGCCCTTGGGAGTACGCTCTCCACTTGTG
This sequence comes from Pezoporus occidentalis, assembly GCF_034315485.1. Taxonomy (NCBI): domain Eukaryota; kingdom Metazoa; phylum Chordata; class Aves; order Psittaciformes; family Psittacidae; genus Pezoporus; species Pezoporus occidentalis. Next base: position 560,359 of record NW_026914308.1, on the reverse strand, counting down.
AGCTGGACACTCCATGTTAATACACAAAGATCATTCTGGAATAGTGGGAGGGTTGGATTTGCAGACTTCAGGTTGTCTGATAAAATAACTCTGGGGGGCTGATAACTCTTTTATGTTCAGGAGCATCTGAATCTCACTCATGTTACCTAGAAAAGAATCACACTGACAACAACTCTGTCTAACTGAGATGAGGGTAACACAAGATGATCTTACAGCACTACTAGTAATAGGACACTTGGAGGAAAATGTCAATAGTTTTACCTGTCCTTTCTAATGTGTTTTTTGCCAAAAGCTCATTTTAGTCATTTGCTAAGCAAATCTCACCACTCTCTTACAAGAAAGGCATTAAACTGCTTTACTTTTTAGAAGTGTGAAAGAGGGGTCAATAGGAATGCAGATTGGCAACCCAGAGCTTGAAGACCAGGTCATTGCGAGGTGACCATGGAATGTGTGTAAGGAAACGACCCTGCTGCTTTCCTCCATAAGCACATCTAGTAACTTTTCACTGTACCTCAAACATAACCTTTCGCTATGACAGCTTGACTGGAGTTCAACCTTTCTTATGCCAGAATTATCCCTGTGGAGGGACCTATTACTTGTCAGAGCCCTTGTGGTGGCTGTCTCAGCACTGATGTTTACAGATAATTCACAGCCTGAACCTTTTTACCTGCCAGAAACATCTTGGGAGTGGGGAGGGCACTAAGGACATTCAGAGAGTGACAATGGCAGCAGCCAGAACATCACAGCCACCTCCTGTGCCAACATCATGCTGAGATGTTCTCCGGATGCTCATGACTTGCAGTGACTGTGGCAGAGATTAGAATCCTGGAGCATCTGCTTTGTGTATCTGATCTTACCTCATCTGCTGGGCAACTTCCAGCCTGTTCTTGGCTGCTTACATATTCCAAAGAGGAGAAGGAAGATAGAAAGAGAGGTCAGATCAGGGCAAAGAGGGAAGGTATGGAATCAGGCAAATGATGAACAGCTTTGCTGTCCCTAGCAAATTAGTTCATCCTGGCAAGTCTGGTTTTCCATGGATTTAGTCCTTACTGATGCAGTTTCCAACATGTCCTGACTGAGGCTGCTCCACAGAGCCTTTGAACGATCCTGTTCTTTTCTCAGGTGCCGAGATGCTCCATGTGCCCATCCATATGCCTGCTCCCATGGGTGACCGTCAACTCCAACCTGAGTGTGTTTGTACCAAAAAACGTATGAATCACAGAATAGTTCGGGTTGGAAAGCACCTTAAGATCATCCAGTTCCAACCCCCTGCCATGAGCAGGGACACCTCACACTAAACCATGGCACCCACGGCTCCGTCCAACCTGACCTTGAACACTGCCAGGGATGGAGCATTCACAACCTCCCTGGGCAACCCATTCCAGTGCCTCAGCACCCTCACAGTAAAGAACTTCTTCCTTATATCCAATCTAAACTTCCCCTGTTTCAGTTTTAACCCATTACCCCTTGTCCTGTCACTACAGTCCCTAATGAAGAGTCCCTCTCCAGCATCCCTATAGCCCCCTTCAGATACTGGAAGGCTGCTATGAGGTCTCCACGCAGCCTTCTCTTCTCCAGGCTGAACAGCCCCAACTTTCTCAGCCTGTCTTCATACAGGAAGTGCTCCAGCCCCTGAGCATCCTCATTTTCCTGAAGGCAAATCCAAGTTCTACAGAAAAATCAAACTGCAATTTTCTTTTCACCCTCATAAACATTGATGATTTATGCCTTGTAATTACCACAAATGGGCAAAATCTCCTGAATCTCAATAATTTGAAGTATGAAGTAAATTTTAAAATTCTAAGCAAAAAAAAAAAATAAATAAATGCCCATAAAATGTGTGTTCACCTCCCAAGGGGCAGCTCTGTTTCAACATGACAGCTTAATTAAAAGCTCAGTAAATTGGTCACAAGATCTCTTAATGCACAGGTTTTTGCAACAGCATGCAGCAAAGGTGCATCACCAAAGTGAGCAAAGGTGCCTATTCCTTTGATGACCTCTGCAGTAGCTAAAAGTCAACCTGAACCTTAGGGGAAAGCTGAAGCAAAGAAGAGTTGGAAACCACACTTCTATTCCATAACATCCACTCAATATAAGTTAACAGCCCAGATTTAACTACATAAGAGTGCACTTAAAGGTTTTAAGGTGAGGTTGTGTCTTTGAAGCTTCAGTGCTGGTTATGTGACCTGTTCCAGAGATTTATGCAAGTTGTTATGCTGGGGAATATTTGCATTATGTCCCATTGGTTACAGCAGATTCCTTGACCCCAGGGCAGCTCCCTAATGCCTAATGAGTGTGTGACCACCAGGTTGTTGGTGAGGTTGGACAGTTAGGACCTAGGGTCAAGAATACCCTTTGTGAGGGATTGGCCAGTATGCTCCTGGATGTGGGGCATTCTCGCTAAGCTCGAGTCCCTTTTCAACTTCAGGATGTGGTAAAAAGAAGGAAAGACATTTGTTTTCAAAATTACCTTCTGTTTGATTCCTTTTGAAACACAAAATACCCCGTGGCCACTCAAAGGAAATGTTTCATTTCAGGAGAAACACAATACTTCACTCAACCCGAAATGCCTTTTCCTTTCCCATCCAGAAGAACCAGCGAACCAAAAAATTGGTTGTTCTCTCACCTCTGCTTGCTCCCCATCTCCTAAGCCAAATGATCCTTTAATAATTTAATCTGACAAAACCACATCCCAGGTCCCCTTCTCATGTATTGAGTGTGCACAGTCAATTCGTGCTCTGATCACATCACACGAGCCACTTCACATTCAATCTCCACGGCAGCACTGACCCTTCTTGCAGTTATCTGATGTTTCCTCTCAGTTTAGGGTTGAGGGAGAAGGTCAGAGCTGATCTGAACTCCTCTGAGATGACTCTGACTCTGGGGTGCTCCTTCCCCATAGCAGGACAAGACTCACTGAAACATCCCTGGAAGCTGGGTCCTTTGCTCATCTCCAGACTATGCGAGCTGATGTCTGGCCCCTCTCCCTCCCGAGATGTGATGAGAAACCCCACTAAGACATTCCACCCTTTGATGTGCCCCTCTTTTCCAGTTCTTTTGCCGAGAGCAACACTCAGCTCAAAAGGCCTCAAAAAGCGAAAGACAAAACTTTTTCCAAGCCTCTTGTATAAATGCCATCATTCTTCCCAACACGGAATCAGACTAAGGCTTCCAAACCTCCTGGCCTTTGCAGAAGTTATGGAAGCTAACTTTTCCATCCACACCAATTTCATTTGGACTGAAATTGGTGAAGTTTGTGCTTCCCAGTGATTTTCCCCTTTGCCTCATGAAACCCTGTGTTGATCATACTGGATACAAACCAACCCACCACAGCATTCTGATGTCTTTATGCAAGGGAGAACCCACCAATACACAAGGAATTCTGACATCTTTGTGAATACCCTCCAAAATACTCCAGAGCCAGTTTAAAGGCATTTTGTTACCACTTGCACCTCCACCTTGTCTTGCAATTCACATTTGACTGGTGTACAAGCGAAAAGAATTCACTCATTACGCTGTCTTTAACCAAAAGTTAATGTCTTATTGTCCTAATGTCCTATTGAGGATTAACCCGTGCTGTGGGCTGCATGTTTGTGGGCTCCCATATTGGAAAGCTAACACGGTTACCACTGGATCTCCAGTCCACCCTCCCATGTGATCCATGTTGGAGAATATTTTCCTCTATGGAGTCTACCAACCTGTAAATATGAAGTTTCATGCAAAAGCTGACTATCATCTGGAAAGAAGCTATTTTGCTAAGATTTATGAATCATATACAATGCCACCACGATTGCCTTGCAAATGATTTACGAAACAAAAATGGAGCTGAGTTCATAATGGATGTTACTCAAAACAAGAAATTTGACTGGTGCTATATATTTCATCTATTGGACATAAAATACATTTGCTGTAATAAAGCAAAGATATAAATGTTAAATATATCCTTCTTTCTTTTCCCCCACATGTGGATTTGTGCTTAAGGATTCTTCTCAGCTGCTGGAGCTGTGATTGATAACAGCCTTGCTGACAGCTCTGCTAACACCAGTTCAGTATCGGGCAAATTTGCTTTAGAGTACACTTGCCTTGAACAAATATACTTTGGAGTCTATTAAAACTGTTTGTGAATTTGGGTTTGAAGCCTTCAGCAATTTCAGCAGCTCCAGAGCTTTTGGGAAGATGGATTGTAGCATCTGCTAGTTCAGAGCTCCAAAAACCACTGATTGCTTAGAGGTGGGAGGGGATCACTGCAAAAAGGAGTTGATCCTGCTCATGGCCACTGCTGGAGGGGGGTCCTGAGTTTGAAAAGAGGGTCCTACTGCTTATTCCTTGGAGTGAAGGGACTAAATTTTGCCCTTGCAGAAGCAATAAATATATTATATATATATATATAATGGGTTAAATATAAAATTAAATAATTATATATTCATATATAACAAATAGATTTATATAAAATTTTATATGTATCAATTAATTATTAATTAATCAAGTTAATATCTATAACTATATACATACATATCACCCATAAAAGTAATGGCAACACAGTGCCTTCCTCCCTTCCCCAGCACAAGTATCCCAGGGCACTGCACAAGGTCAAGCCCACCCCAAAATCCAGTTCTGACAAAAGCCACTGAGACATTGCCATCATATTTCTGCTGGAAGTTTTCACATATGCTGTTCTGCCCTATTGTGCCCTTCCAGGACAGCTTCACAGCCATGCCAAGACTACAGTGGTGCCAGCTCCCAGCAAAACAGAGGTACTGCCCTTCCTGGTGCCTGGCACATGTTTCTCTTCCATCCTTGTGTCACTCAGACATCCCTGTGGGCATCAGAACTCAAGCCCTTGGTGTTTTAACTAGCTTGTTAGAGATGTTAGAATTTTTCTGCTGTGATCTCCACATTTCTGACGGTCTGAGCCTCTCAGGAGAGAATATGAAAAGGAATCTGGTGCCTTTGATGCTGTGGCCATGGCTGTATTATTCATCACCTCAATACAAACCTGCCTGCACCAGGAATGTTACCTGGTGCATAGATGATGCCCAAAATGGCCATAAACCCAAATGGACCCACTCCAGATATCTCAGAAGCTGTCTGGGCACTGTCTAACACCATCTCACTGGGGTGTTTTGACTTGCACATTCTAGAGCTAGGATAGGTCCGGGGATAAGATTCCAATCCCATGAGACAATCCTGTGCAGCCTGTGGACCACAGCTCCTGAGGACAAACATGACCTGAAAGCATCTCTCCGTCCTATGCTATAGTAGCTCATATAGTCCTGCTTTAACCTCACACTGTGTTATTTCACGGGGGTTTTCAGGATGGTTTCCAGCCAGCTGGGGTCAGAAGTGATCAGAGCTGAATTTGAGCTCATGGGCTCAGACATAGGCTACATTTATTTTGATCACAGCAGGACATCAGAGTCTTCTTCTTCGAAGAAGAATCTTTAATGTCTCCCTTTTGTGGGATTCTGACAGCTTCTCCTAAAACATCTGTATTTCCAACAGGACAGAGATGATGAGTTTTTCCAGCTTGTTGGAGAAAATAACTCCTACAGCCCTGAGCCCATGGGAGATGCTGGATTGCCGTATTCCCAAGGGGCTGTGCAGTGCACATGAAGGAAGCCTTCTCAGAAATCCCTGATCCAACTGGCTCGAGTCCTGATGCTGGTGCACTAAAGGAGGCAAAGACCATGCACAATATCACATGCTTGGCCCCAAACCTCTGGAATGAAAAAAGGAGGCTGTGCTGCATGAGAATGACATCCTAATTAGCTAATAATCTCTAATGGCCAAAGGAAAATTAATCTGACCAGCTGTCATTAAACTGGTTTTGAAAGGCTTTCTTTAGGGTACAAAGCACATTAAAAGTTATTTCATGATCCATCATGCTCTATGGTTTCTATGGCATAAAGGGGGAATTAATCGGCAATCATAAAGCACACAATAACCATCATTCAGGTTTGTCATTAAGTGCAGCAGAGAGTGATCCAAACTGGCTGCAAATAAAGAGCAACTTGCTTTTGGGTTTAGTCCCTGGAGGCCTGCTTTGTCCAGGACCACTGCACAGCATCCTCCTGCCAGGGAGGACAGCTAAATGGGGCTCCATCCAGGCTCCAAGGGCTGCCCCTGCAGGGACCACTGTAGGAGGACCCAGGGCAGCTCAGGCCAGAGTCTGCTGCCCGTCCTTATGGGATGAGGGCTGCACTGCTACATCAAACCTGCGTATTCAGGAGTCCCTTCTGCCAAGTGACAACTTCTTCCTTGCAAGGAAAGGGAAGGGTGTCCTTTGGTTTAACCTCACTCTGTCTCCAGCTCCTCTCAACACTGCTCCTGCCAGACAGCTACACACAGGTTACTCCACTCCCGTTTGCATTCAAGCTCACAAAGGAATTGATAATGTGCCAAGCTTTGGAGCCTACTGTCGTTGATAACTCAGGGCCAAGAGACATCAAGGAAAGTGTTTAATTTTAAACTGTGAATACCAAGGCTGTCTCAATGGGCAAGAGAAATTAAAAACAAAGGAAGAGAAAAAGAAAGGTCAATGTTTCCTGTAAAAATCCTTCAGGTGACACTGGTCCCTTGGGCTTCCCAGCACCAGCTGTAAACTGGTATTAGGAGGCTCCAAGCAGCAGGAAAAATCCCTCTGCAAAGAGTGGTCAGCTTAAATAAGTCCCATCTTTCCCTGTAATCAGAGGAGCCACAGGTATAAACACCCTCAGTGAGAAACTGTGCTCTCCATCAACAGCCAAGAGCCAGACACAACTGATCTGAGGGGCTCTGACAGCTGCTTTTGCAGCTGGAATAAGGTAGAAATCCATCCTATTAACTCAAGGTTTCTGTCTAAAGAGACTGGTTACTTTTCCTACAGCACAGGCAAAGGGATTGACACCGATTGCTGGTGTAGCTGTTGGCTCTTTTAGATTGACAAGTGATCAATGTGGTTCAGGTCTCAACAGCAGCAGTAAGCCCAGGAAGTAACTCCTGTGGGGGTTTAGCAGCCCAGCTTTAATAGGAGCTTCCAGGAGGCATCCCACAGCCCCATATGGTGCTCACTTCTTGTGATGGTGGCTATAAATCATCTCTGCAGCCCCATCTGTGGGGGCAGCTCTCCTGCCTGCTGTCCCCCAGCTTATACTGGGAGGGGAGGGCTGGTTCCACAGCAACATTGGATGCAGTCACAAAGCTATGATTGTTATCCAGGGTTTTCCCTTGGATCAGAGACTCCCAGAAATGCAGCTGGGATAAATAACAGATGCACTTCACAAGTCCTTGCTCAAACTGTCACCTTCCAGAGCCTGATATAGGTACAAATCTTGAAGTAAGATATAAATCCTCATCAGCATGGAGAAGCCCATGGACTGGCCCAGACAAGCCTCAACTGAATTTACACAGCTGGCAGACCTAAGAAGTGTACTGCAAGTATCTCAAGGTCAGAAATGCTTTTCTGCAGCCTTATTTTCTTTTATTAAGTCATTCAGCCCTATTAAAATGTACCATAGAGATTTTAACACAGGAATTAACAAACTTCTAAGTTCAGTCTTTTTCTCTCACTGCAATTCTAACAACCACTTTGGAGTTATCACTAAGGAAAATGCAGGTTAAGCCTACTGCTCCCTTACAAACACAATACACCCCAGTGCCATCATTATGCAAATGGAAGAAGAAAAGAGCAATTTACCTGCTTTGAAGAGAGAACAGACTTGCAGGCCAAATCTTGGAAGGAAACCCAAGAACTTGAAAACACCATCCCCTGCCAAAAACCACCCCTGCACCGCTTCACATGCCATTAAGTAGGGAGGGACTGCAATAGGGCAATCATAGGAAAGGTGGTCCATGTGCTGATCGTGACACACAGGGGAGGAGGCAGATACAAACTACCTGAGTTCCAGCTCTAGGGTGGCACTGGGGCACCTGGAGAGGGCAGGACTTTACATCACTGGAGAGGGCATCACTTCACACCCAGTGTCAAAGGTTTGGGTCTTGCAGTCGCACAAGTAAACTGTTCCCACAGATGCCTTCAAAAGTCTGCAGAAATGTTTCTCTGCATCATCTCCCTTTTCTCTCCAAGCCCCCAGACACAAAGAAATCCCCCAACCCAGGTGATACACACTGTTAACAGTTCAGACAATGATTTCTTCAGCGCAGAGTCCAACACTGCCCCATATGGGGCTTCTCATGGTGGATTTGGGGACCTGGGAACACGCAGAGCCTGTGGGAAGGCTGGAAATGAAACCTCTGCTGGTGTCCAGCAGTTTTATGTTTCCTGGAGCATATTTCTCTCCTGGCAGGAGAGGATAACTGCAGCTGAATCAGGGCCCATGGGCAGAAGGGGCCAGGTACCAGGCTGCAGGGAGGCAGAAGCTGGAGAAGAGATTCACTTCCATGCTTGTGCCCAAGCTTGATGATGCACAACCACTTCAGCTGCAATAAACATTAAAGGAGTGAGATGTACTCTTGCTCTGATGTCTGCTAGGGCTTTTCTTTTTGACTTCTTTCTGGGGGGTACATCTCCCTTCACAAGCCTTAGAGACCAGACTTTCAAAGATGTTTTGGCTCCACAATGACTTTGAAGATCTTGGCCCAAAGCCTTCAGTCAGGGGCTACTGGAGGCAAGAGAGGAAAATGTGTTCTTTCTGCAGGGGGTGAAAAAACATCACCTTGTGTTTGCTGTGCTCCTCTGAGCAAATGAAGTGTTGTCTCTCAAACCAGAAGTGTGGAAGGAGGCAGGGGTGGTCCAGGCACAGGGGTGGAAAGGGAGGAGCGGGATGTCAAGGGATGGTTATGGAGCCGGTAGCGCTGGCAGCATGCCCCCAGCCCAGCTTTGACACATGAAAGAGGATTTTTATCCAGCTTGAACACACTGCCTGCAGTCTCAGTGCAGATCACGCGGATTAATGGCTTGAAATTAAACCTCTGCTCATGCAAAAGAGCAGTGTGAGTTTCCAAAGGAACATTTCTTTCCTGGCAGGAGAAAGCAACTGCTGTGTGGCATTTGCACATGGGGCTGCTGGTGGGCAGGCATCTACAGAAGAGCAACTAAATCATTCCGTTCCCAGCTGCAGTAATATTCCTCCCCACTGCCTGTTAACAGCTGAGCTCCTTTGACTCCCACTACAGTGGCTGGAACTCAGTAAAGATGAGCAAATCAAAAGGAGCTTGCTCTATGCTGGGGGGCTCTAGGCAAGCAGTATTCAACAAGATGAATCTTCAAAGACCGGTTCTGCATATCAAGATGATCAAGAGCTTCATCTCTTCCTACTCTGCTAGTGCCTCCTGGAGCAGTAAGGCTGCAGGAGAAAGTAATTACTTTATACAATATATAATGATGACCAGCCTTGGGTTGGAGAAATTCAATTTGAGTTCGCTTGCTTACACATATCAGCTGTTTTTCCCTGGTATGTGCAGCAAAGAGGTGTTCTGGGTGCATCCAAGTTGGAAGGGTGATGGCTTAGCTGACACTGCCTAAACAACTCCAAGGGTACATGTCTACGCAGCTACACCTACAGAGAACAGTTTGCTTGCTGTGCTTACACCCATTAGTGCCATACCTCACCTCTGTTCTGGTTTACAGTGCCCAGAAAATAGGAGATATGAGGCAGAAATACAGATACACAGCAGCAACCAAGAGACAAGGAGGAAGAGAGGGTGAGACTTGTCTTTCACAACCCAGAGAGAGACATGGTGAAGGATCTACCTGAGAACAGAGTTTCATACTTCTTGAACCTTGAAAGGGTCTCCGGCCACCACAGATAATGAAAAGATCTTATCACCTATTCTGGGGTTAAAGCAGAAGTTGCAGAGTACCAGAGATGGGAGAAAGCAGAGGTCTTCTTGTCAGACACAGGAAGAGCAAGGCATCCCCAGAGAGGAGACTCCAGTTCCAGGAACCTGCAGACCTGACTCTCCTATGGCTTGGGCCAGCAAAACCCAAGAGTAACTCTGCTTTTTCACTGGTTACACTTCAATGCTAGGCTACAACTGCAAATGTGGTTCTGGTTTTTATCATGGAAAAGGAGGATCTGTATTTCTGCCTCCTATCTCCTATTTTGTGTCAGCACACACCACCCCGCGTGCCTGATAGCCGCATAGCCAGCAGAGCTCTGCAAGCACAGGGCTCTGCTCCACTCCCTCCTCCTCTCCGGGATGCAGTCAGCTACATTTTTGTTGTGATTACTTCAATTTTGCTTTCATCAAAACCAGATGAAAACCCTTCCCCGGAGGCTATTGGCAAGGATAGGAATGGGAGATGCAGATGAGTTGGTATCTACTAATAATTACACTGCATTTCCCAGCTAGTGGTTCCCAGGAGCCAGCAAGGTTGGTTCTCAGGATGATGCCTGGGCTGAGCAGTTGCTGTTTGATGCCTGGCTATCTGTTCTCTGCTGTTTGGGCTTTTGATTATTCATTGGGATGAGCTGGGGGAGCTGTTTGTTGGTTTGTTTGTTTGTGCTGGGGAAAGGGCTGTTTTGCTGGTTGGTTTTGGGCTTTTATTACAGGTCTTATCTCTGGCATTTAGTGTTTTCCCCAATAACTGGTCTCTTTCACATGAATTCATATGTTCTGAATCTAGTGACTCAATAGAGCTTGATCAAGGTCATCCTAAATATTTTTCACCTTTTCTTCATGCAGAGAGAGAATGAAATAGCCATCAAATATTCATTTTAGACCCCAGTGATCTAACGCAGATGCCTCAGGGGTACCGGAGGCTATCAAAACCCTTTTAAATAAACTCCCAGATATTTTCTTTTCTTTTTCCTCTCTCTGTAGTTGGAAAAACAAAGGCACACACAGTCCTTTTCCTGTGGCACTTCCCAGGCTGTTCCATAGAATCACGGCATGGTTTGGGTTGGAAAAGACCTGAAGATCATCCAGTTCCAACCCCCAGCACTGAGGCACTGAGTGTTTACTCTCCCTGTAAAGTTCCCTAACAATGAGGGCATTATGAAACCTCCATCCATCGCCTCCCCCCTTCCATTCCTCCTCCCCCCATCCCACCTTTCCTCTGCTTGCAGATGCCTCAGAGCAAACCATCTATCATGGTTTTAGCAGCTCTGGGCCATTAAAGCCAGACCTGGTATTAGTGCTGTGGAAATGGAGAGCTTTCATCGCCACTCCAGAGCAGCTCTTTATGGATAATTGATGGGGAGCCACAGACGGTGTTGACAGTGCAGAGGGATTAAGCAGTTTACTGTGGTGGGGAAGCCTGGCCAGTCCAGCCCTGCTTCTGTGGCCAAGCTCTAAAGGAATAAATGATGCTCATAACACATTGTACTTCTCCAAATCATCATGCACTTCCTCTGTGGAGTGGTCTTGCAGGCATGGACTGATCCAACACCCCTGAATCCCATGGGAGTCGTTCCTGACAATCTGGCACAGATGCACAGACCATTTAGAGTGAGAATTACCGAAGAGTGGAGGTGCCCAGGGAGGAGCTCAGTGAAATGTACATCCCCAAATGCAAAATTGCAATTACAAAATGCCAGGTGTTCAGTTTAGTCCTCAATGTGCTGGACCATGATGTTCCCTGGGCATCTGAAGTTGTATCTCTGTGCTCCCAGTCCTAGTTTTGGGCTCATTTCAGCTCCTTCTTGATACAGATAGGAAAACAAGGCTGGAGGGACAGTTATCGTCTTTTCCAGGGTGCCCTGCTGCTACGAACACCCGCAGAACCGAACCCAAGATCGCTTCCTCTCCAGTGAAATTCATACTCATTCCATACCAGAAATACAGAGGATGTTTCCCCACCTTCCGTTTGGTAAAATCCTGCCTTTGTGCAGAAAAGATTTTAACATAATGGGATCAGAGGAAGGTGGAGCAGAAGAAGAAGCAGGAATCCTGTGCTGGGTCACTGGGGCATGCAGGACAGCAGCCTTGTTCTCCTCAGTGGTACTCTATCGGCTTTACCGCTGCTGCTCATTTAAAGTCATGTTGGAAACCAAAATTGTGTTCAGGAAATCCAATGACAGTTACTGATGAGGACTCAAGAGCCACAGCATATTTGATGGGAAGCTGGATTTTAACAGCTCTGCAGCATTTAAAGCTGACTTATCTGTGCAAGCTGGGGCTCACTGGGGACCTTAGAAGTTGGGACCTGGCTGAGGTTTAACGTGCAAGAGACAAATCAGTCTCTACAATCCTGTTTTGTCCTCTGCTAAATATCGCCCTTGAATGTCATGCTATGAACTCAGGCCAGAAAAAAGCTAATGGGCCCAGATGTAAACATTTCATTTCCTGTCTCCAAAGCTGAAGACAACTTTAACCCTTGCCCAGCAAGCATCAGCTGCTGTCAGGAAAGCTTTTATGGACTCAAAGGGCAAGATCCTGGCCCTGCTGAAGTCAATGGGACTTTTTGTCCTTGCCTTGGGGCATTTTAGGAAATAAGGAATGAGGGGAACACCAAGGGCAGAAGCTGTTATTAGATACTCCCTCCCCAGGAGATGCAGGCTGGCTGCAAGCAGAAACCCTGCAAGTCAGGATGCCCCACGCATTCAACCAGCAGTTACATCAGGACACAACATCCAAACTGGGATAATTAATTTATCAGGCATTTTGTCCCCCCAAAGTGGGCAATCTACGAGGAATGGATGTTTTGGATGGAACTGGGAGGGTTTCAGAGGGGAGATGCGCTTCATCTCAGCCTGAAGTTGGTGCCTTTTGTTGGAGAGATGCTTTGCAGCATAAAACTTCAGTGTCTATAGAGCTACCTGAGGGTGACTACCTGAGATAGCCTTGGACTCTGCTGTGAGATGAATCTGAGCCTTTGGGGGGACAAAGGGGGAATTAAACCTGATGTTCTGTAGAGAAACAATGACCACTTTAGTTTGCTGCTCCCTTTTTCTCTGTAACCTTCTGTGGACCAACTATGGATGAAGGGGCTTTGCCGGTGATCATGCAACCAACTCTTGGCAAAACATTCTTTGGGCTTGGCCAGAAGCCACAGCACTTTAGTTTAACCCCCAATTCAAGACAATGCTGTTGCTTCCACCCTTTCCCAGGCTTTTGAGGATGTTCAGTACACTGGAGGTCTCAGCAGCTCGGATGTGTTACACGCCACCTTCCCTCTGCCTGCTGCTCTATTCTCAGAGACATCGGAGAACACGAAGGATGAAAAATGAGCAGCCAAGCCATTTAATTCACTCCCAATCATCACTAATAGAAGGGGGGGGGGGGGGGTGGAGAGGGAAAAATGCCCTGGTATAATTAAGCAACTGTTTACTTAATGTTTCTGGTCACGACATGAAAGCAAAGGGCTGATTATTCTTAGAAGATGCAGGATTATTTCTGACCTGAAGGTTTTCTTGCTGCTTGTGCAAGCTCTGTCTCAAGAACTGAGTCCTTCTCTGGTTGTCTTCTCCAGATGCCTTTAAGAGATGCAGCCAAAGTCAGGATTGAGCAGCAATTTGGTTTTGGTTACTTGGCCAATTAGGGTCAAATTAATGAAACATTGGGTGGAAAACAGCATCTCGTATTATGTTGCCACAGCAGCAATTACAGTTCTCTTGAAAGAAGGTTATGGAATTAATAGCAGTGCTTCTTCAGAGAGAAAATAAACAGAGGTTCTGTCTTAGCTGGTTTGAGGTACGAATTAACTCATCTGATCCTGTGGGCAGCATTTATTGACAGCAGAGTGGAATCACTTAATTCTTTATTGAGCCCTTGCTGGTCTTCAAGGGAGGAGACATGTTGGAAAAGCAGGCAGCAGCCCTCGGGAAGATGAGTACTGGTAAAGTGATGGACGTGCTTTCTGGAGCTGCTGGCCCTTGGCTGCCCACATCTCAACAAGACTGATGTCCTGCTGAGTAAGAACCACCTTCTGGTGCATCCACCACCTGTGCCAGGACTGTACCACCCTCACTGTAAAGGATTTTTCGCTCACATCCAGCCTGAATGTCTCTCTTCCAGTTTAAAACCATTAAGCTCTGCTCCAGCCTTCAACGTCCCTTAGAAACCTGGGCTGCTTCTGCCACAGCACTGCAATGGAATCAGAGCAGTCTTCACCCTCCCCACTCTGGGTGCATTTTAACTCTGATGCAGGTGGCTGATGAAGTGTACCCCTGCTTGATCAGCCACTGCTCTCAGCTGATGACAGGAGCAGGCTGCTCCAACTTTACTGCCTCAACAAAGTGCTCTGTGAAACTGGAAGCTGAGCTAAGAGCTCATGTCAAGGGCTGACAGGTGAACCAATCTTAAGGGATCATTTGAATTAGGAGGAAAAAATGAGACATCCTGGAAACCCAAGACATTAAAATGGAAAAGAAAAGGCAGCATCTGCAGAGGTAGAAGTAACTGAGATGCCAGACCAAGAGGTAAGGGCAGGAGGCTGGCACACAGAGTTGTGATGATGGAGGGAAGAGACCAGCTGCATCATGGGAGATTCCCTAGAACTTGGTGAAAGTCCCAGAATTACACAGTGCAAGTTTATCCTCTACCCACAAAACTTATCTGCTTGTCTGCTGATTTGGCTCTTGGTGCCAGATTGGAAGGGGAGGACATGGGAGCAGATGAGCCTCTCTTAACCTGGGGGTTTTTACAGTCAGGAATGAAAAGGCTTCAGGAGAATCTCCCAAAATGCTGAGCGAGACAGTGAGAGGATCAAGCTGTCTCATTTGGGACATTAAAAGTGCATTGCCTAACCTGGAACATTTGCACAACTCTTTGTAGAGACTAGCACCAGAAAATTGTAACCTGCAGGTAGCTTTAGGAGAGATGAAAAAGCAGCATCATCAGCTCTAAATTGCATTTTATTTCTCCCATCAGCAGTCACGCCACAGCTTCCTTCCAGGGTCACTGAAAGCACGATGGACATTTTCTCCACTGAATGGAATTGGGTTTGGATTCCTCTGCTCCCCCTGATTCTGACTCAAGAAGGATGGAAAGAGCTCTTCTATTCGGAAAGCTTTAAGGATTCATCACCTTATCAGTAGGCTTTTTAAAGGTATTTCTAGGTAGATGCCCCAGATTGCTAAATTGCCAGTTACTTGATAAACCCAGCATTGTTGCTAGTGCTGAGCTTCGGTCCAAAGCCCTTGAACTCTCCATGCTAGCCACTACAGCTACAGAGATGAGATTGTTCTTTTGCTCTTTGCCTTTTTAAGACGTAAGGGCTGTTAGGAAGTCCTCACAGTCTTCTCCTCCTGCAGCTAAGCAGCCCTGCCTGGGAGGGTAAGGAAGCAGAGAGCGCCTGGATTTCCACCCACCGCAAAATACCTTATTAAACAACACAGGCTCAGAGAAGCAAAGGAGCAAGAGAAGTGCCATTGGGCCCTGCAACTTCATCTGTGGCTCTCTGTAACTATTCCTGAAACCAGTATTAATCGTATCATCAGACACTGCTTTTTCCTCATGGTCCCTGGCTTAGTGCAGGAGATGAACCTTCCCTGGGCAGGGACAGAGGGTGCTGCCTCCAGGATTCTCTTGCATTAGAAAAAAAATGAAGAAACAAATAAAAGAGAAATAATAAAGGCATGTTTGAAATGGAGGAGCTATTTCTGAGCAACTGCAGTGCTCTCCCCTGCTTGTTCCTGCTACTCGATAGCACACTTTCTCTGCCTAATAGATGGGGAAAGCAGCTCAAGTCCTGCTGAAATTAATGGCCTGTGTGGTTTTCTTCTATCTGGCAGGTTTTGTTTTTCAGAGATGAGTAGAAAGCAATTCATTTTTCAATTCAGTAGATAAAAAAGACATTTCTGAGTTGGGATCAAAAGCTGTGAGAAAAAGATTTGCACAGCATGGCCACAGAGATGACCTCCGTTTTTTCTTATATCCACGCCATTTATTGCTTATCTGACTTTGTGGTGTGTGAAACATCCATAGGTATTTCTGCAGTGACCTTCATGGACTGAGTTGCATCAGTCATCTGTGACACGGACTAAAGTCTGCAAGCAATAGAGATGAATGCTTGCTGTCAGCATTCTTCCTCTCTCCCTAAGGAATAAACCTTCTGGGTAATTTTCATAATCATTATATTCTGCTGGAAAATGATATGTAAATAAAATTTCAATGTGCTTCACAAAACATTTATTGATGTTGATGAATTTCTTGCGAAATGTAATGTTTCCTAAACCAAACATTCAGCTTTCGTTGCTGTTGTTCATTTTCATTCAGGTAGGGAAGGAAAACCTTCCCGAGGATGGGAACTCCGAGCTTGAGTCAGCTCCATGTGCAGACCCTGCTCCCTGCTCTGCATCTCCCCTTTCCCCATGAAAGCATCCTTCAACAACCAGCCTCCCGCCTATCTGGAGTCTGACTTCACTGTCTCCACCTGAATCCCTCCCAGACCACGGCCTGATCCCACAGCTGGTTCACTCTCACTTCATTCTCATTTTTACAATAGAAAATCCCATTGCTCCAAATTGCCTCCTGCCACTTGGCTCACGTCAGCAGCACTGAGAGCTCTCGGTCAATTTTAAACTCATTGGGTGCCTCCTTCCACAGCGCTCTGAGCAGGTTTGAAATAAGATGTCTCTCCTGCTGGAGTTGATTCCTCTGTCAGAAATCAATCTTCTCCTTCCTTTCCCTCACTCTTCTTAACAGAGCTTGAAATTCATGTTCTTCTCTGCTGTCTGATGGGTTTCTCTTTCCCACTCTGCACTGTCCTGCAGCTGCAGAGGCACCAGATCTCCCCATGCTTCCTTGGGACACCTAGCACAGGGCTCTTCACGCACTGTGGTTGTCCCAGCTCCTGGGGGACACCTCACCCTGCCTGTGGGATGGGATATCAGAGAATCAGAGAATCAGCCAGGTTGGAAAAGACCTTTAACATCATCAAGTCCATCCTTTACCCCAGAGCTGCCAAGGCAACCACTAACCCATGATACTAACCCTATGAGATTAGTAATCCTATGGTTCACATGACTTAGATCTTTCAGAGCAGCTGAGATGTGTCTTGAGGATACCTTCTTAGCCCTAAAAGCCCTTGGGAACAGCAAAGCTGCTTTGTTGCCCACAAACAGCATGGTCCTGGGTCTCTTGTGCCCACAGAGACATAACCTGTGCCAGTGGTGAGCTGCTGGCACAGGGTGCCCAGAGAAGCTGTGGCTGCCCCATCCCTGGCAGTGTTCAAGGCCAGGTTGGACACAGGGGCTTGGAGCAAGCTGCTCCAGTGGAAGGTGTCCCTGCCCGTGGCAGGGGTTGGAGCTGGAGGAGCTTTAAGGCCCCTTCCAACACAAACCAGGCTGGGGTTCTGTGGTTCTATGAATAGAAATAAGGACAAACCCAAACCCACCTCCTGTACAACACAGCACCACAGTAAGCATGCTCAGATTAGTGAAATTAACTGTTTCAGTTCAGGGTTTGGTGTCCTAGGACACAAACAACTTCCTGCAGCCTGGGGAGCAGGACGTATGTTGACAGGAGCATCCTTTCCTCATCCTGCACTCTTGGAGTGTGTCTGGCTTGCTTGCCGTGCTCCCATGCCACTAGCAGGAATGCTTGCCACAGGCTTGTGATGGACAAGCTCCTTCCTCCCTCTCCCTGTTTCCTTTTTTCCCTTCACAATCTATTTTTCTTCGCTAGGCTGCAGCCAAGAATTTAACGCGCTGACATTTTCTGTTTGCTGAGCTCCAATCTGTTTACACTTCTCATTGAACATAATGGCTTGAGAGATTAGGAGAGGAGTTAATCAGACCTGGGTCCCCAAAAAATCTGCTGAAATGCTCCAACGAGTTCAGGGAGTTTGAAGTATGCAATTGAAAGGACCACGCCAAGCTTGCAATATGTTTGTGATGCTGGGTTCACTTCAAAGCAAGCTGCTGGATGCACTCGTCAGGGGAGATGTGAAACCAGAGGGAAGCTGATGGTCAACAGAGCC
This sequence comes from Pezoporus occidentalis, assembly GCF_034315485.1. Lineage (NCBI taxonomy): Eukaryota > Metazoa > Chordata > Aves > Psittaciformes > Psittacidae > Pezoporus > Pezoporus occidentalis. The sequence continues at coordinate 542,553 of NW_026914308.1, read as the reverse complement.
TACCTCAGAGCCATCTGCGGGCAGGATGGGCAGGTTCAAACCTCTTCATCAAAATACAGAACAGATTTAAGGGTGTAAAAGTGAGCACAGAGGTAGCTGGGATCTGAGGAAAGGAGAGGTTACAAATGTAACTGCAGTACGTTAGTGAGGATGTGTAACAGACTGCGCTGTGTTAACTTGAATCAGAGAATCCCAGACTGGTTTGTGCTGGATGGGACCTTAAAGCTCCTCCAGCTCCAACCCCTGCCACGGGCAGGGACACCTTCCACTGGAGCAGCTTGTTCCAAGCCCCTGTGGCCTTGAACACTGCCAGGGATGGGGCAGCCACAGCTTCTCTGGGCACCCTGTGCCAGCGCCTCAGCACCCTCACAGGGAAGAGCTTCTCCCTTATATCCAACCTGCTTCAGTCTGAACCCATCACCCCTTGTCCAATCCCTACAGTCCCTGATGAAGAGTCCCTCTGCAGCATCCCTGATGAACGGGAAAGCAGCAAAACCTCCCATATGTCCCCCAAATTAGTCTGTACCTGAAAAACACCAACATTCACAACTGCTCTAATTCAAGCAGGTCACAGGCTGGCACTCAGACACTTACATTGAGCCATGCAAGTTCCCCCCACTTCTCTTTATCTGCAAAAGATGGATTGGTTCAGATACTTCTTATGCAGACCTCTTTCTTGGCTTCGAGCAGTGTGCTGTAGCAGCAAGTCGAAAGCAACATTCACAAACCCATCACGTCCTTGAGCGCAGAGACACGAGCTGGAGATGGCCAAAAAGCAAATTTGTAAGAAATTCCTTTTTTTCTTATCTTTCCGCTTGATTTTGGTCCAAATTGAAATGAAACCAATACTATTTCTTTAAATATATCACAGAGTAGAAACTCCCACGGTTTTGCAGCTGCTCCCGTGAAACCACCATCCCCAGCAGCTTCCCTGAGGATAAAATGGGAAAGGCTGTGAATGGCACTGAAATGATGTGGGAGAAGAAGATCCTGCACACTCCTAAACCCCCCAGCCCTGCCACAGACCTTTGTGGTCAGTGGCTACCAGCCCACATCTCCCTGTACTCCTGGCCCTTGGGTTAACTGGGAAGAACTTAGAACCTGGCCTTGGGCTTGGTCAAACAAGTGTGAAGCTCAGAAGTGTTCAATGAGATCACTGGTGCTGCAGGAAATGGGGTTTTCCCTGACGATGCCTGGCTTATCTGCAGTTTTTAACTGGCTCTAGCATGAGCTGGGATGAGACTGAGCTGGGCTTTTACAAGCAGCTCGGAGATTGAAGTGAGACGGGAAAAATGGCAAGGAAAAGCATAATTCAAGCATTGGTGGGACTGAGTTAGGAGGGAAGATTCAAAGAGTGGAATACCTGCAGCACCACCAAGCAGCAAGGAGTTTGAAAGGTGAGAAGAGAGAAATCTCTTCTTCTTGGGAGGTGGAGCAGCATCCATTCACCTTCCTGTGCTGGGCTGAGGTGGGTGCCAGAGAAAGGATTGTCACCCCAACAGCTCTTCCTCTTGGCTTCAAAATTAAAGGTTCACGAAGAGGTTCATTAACTGTTCTGGTTTACATTTGCTGGAAGACTTGGGCTTGCAGTTCTCACTGTTGCAAACATTCTGCAGGAGGTTGTAACTAAGTGGGCCTCAAGGTTCTTTCCAACCCAAAGCAGCCTGTGATCCTATGATAATTTACCCATTGGCTGCAGACTGCTGCAGGAAACCTGGACCCTATCTGTCTTTTCCAGTCCCACCTTAAGGCTCCACCAGATCCCACTTGTCCATAATAATTGATATTTCCTAGTTAAAAGTCAAACTTGATGCTCACCTTGTCTGTGTGCTTCCTTCAGGACACTTGTATCTTGTCTGAGCCACCTCTCTGTAGAGAAGGTGTGCTGGAGAAGCGCCCTGCTCATCCTCCCATCAGGGCTGCAACTCCTTCGTTCATTAAACCGCAATAGATCCCAACACAAAGAGAGTGTGTGCATCATTAGAGCTAAACATATTTTCCTCCTTGGTCTTGTTTCCTAAGGGATGTGTTTGGGGACTTGTATAATGAGGAGCTCGTTGGCAGGGCAGTTACAAAGCTGAAGGCAATGAGGCAAGGAGGCATAAAAAAAGAATGGATCAACAAGCCTTGCTGTAGGAGTGCAGTGGTGTTCCCTACATCTCCACATGACAGTGAGAGTCACAGGAGGTCACAACAATCAGTCTTGCTTGACTGGCCCCATCACTGCGGTGCCTGGGGAAGGGCAGCGCTGTTCCCTTGAGCCAAAGGAGAGGCCGAGCTTTGTCCCAGGGACTCTGCTGGGTGTCACAAACTGACAGTTTTTCAGTATTGACAAAAACAGCAAAAGAAAATTCATTGGAAGATTCCTGGTGGCCACAACCTTCATTTCCAATGTTGGCTTTGTCTCAGTCATGCAGGAAGCGCGTTGCAGTGCCAATGGCAAAGCCCTGCTGTTTACATGATTAAAGAAATGCTAAACATAGAGTAGAAAAGAGTCCCAAACACTGCCGTACCTTCCCCTTTCCTCCCAGTGTCCTGCTTCACGCCAAGGTGCTGCTGGACACCTTTGGCCATGTGTATTTGGAAAGATCGAGGCTGGTGTGCGGCGACTGGGAGCAACGTCAGCACTTCCCAGAGCCGAGGTTTCTACCACGTGCAAGTGGAATCCTACAGAGCAATCAGTGGTAACAAAAAACTGGATCAGGGCATCACACTGTAAAGCTTAATCTCCCATACAGGGACTTAGTCTACCATAAAAGAAACAGCGCTGGAGGATGTAAGAAAACACGAGACCCTAGGGATGATTTCATGTCCCAAAGACATAAAGACATAAGCCACAGCAATGCAGAAATGAGCTCAGGCACGCAGAAGCTATTCCATTTCAACTGGGGATGCGTACCTTACGTAAACCACAATCAAACCACTTGTTTTTAAAGGATGTAAATGCCTTTCTCAGGCGGAGCAGAAGCAGCGTGACTGATCTAGAAACTTAAATATCATTTTAGGCTTTAAACTTGAGCAATGCTGTCCCCATTCAGCCCAGCTTCCCAGGGAATCTGGAAAGGGCTGTGCAAACTTTGGGCAGTGATTATGTGAGACCAGGAAGCTAAATCAGGAAAACCAGGTTTGTTTTCTGATACAGACTTTGTGCACGGGTGGAAAGAAGCCATTTCATCCCTGCCTGCATGTTTATGGGCTTTGAGTAACTCCTGGCTGTCCTGCCTGGAGGTGGGTGCTGCTTGGACTAATCCACCCAGCTATAAGGTTTCTGCAGGCATGGAGATGACCAGCCCTGGGACTGCCTTTCTAAACTGAGCAACCTTCTCATTCAGCACCTTTGAACCTCTCAGGCTGTGACCTTTACAGGACAGAGTTTGCATAATGTACCCCTTTATTGTGCTTTGTGCATCCCTTTAAGCAGCAGCCAAGTGGAGATGTCCCTGCCTGTGGAATAAATGAGCTTTAAGATCCCTTCCAACCCAAATCAGCCTGGGACTTGATGGCCTCCTGGGTGTTGGTGTGGGGGGAAATGTCTCCTCAAGAAACAAATGATGGAGCCTCCATAGAGGGAAGTCCAAAAGGTGTTTATGGAAGTTAGGAGAGAGTAAAGCCTCTCCCCTCTTCTCCTCCTTTCCTTGATCACCCTGTATCTGAAACCACAAACACAGACCTCCCATCCAAGGCGAGGTCTCTTGCTGAAAGCACTAAGAACTGTACCTTAGCGCTACGACCAGGGAGGGACATGTAAGGAAACAGTATTTCAGGAAAAACCTCTTCCTTTTCCCAAATGGGAAGGTCTAAGGAGAACGAGTCACCCTCGGGAATGGAAATAACCTGTAGTCAAAATGGGGCCCTTCGCTTCCAGTTTCTTGTTTGATTGAATTCTGGTTTAACGCTACTGTTTTAATGTAACACAGGGAGGTGTAATAAGAATTTGAATAATACAGAATGTGGTAAAGATTTGATAGGTGTTTCATATTTATGTATTGCACTTGCTTTTTCAAATCATCCTGCTTCAACATTCCAGAGTGAGGCATTTCCAGAAGGGGGTCCTGACGTTCCCAGAATGAAATTTCCACTTGGTGAAACATTTCTCAATATCCCCTTTCCTCCTGAAGTGAAAATGAATTTCCAAGCCTGGAACCTCCCCGAAGGCAGCAGTCGAGGTTTGTCTCTCATCTTTGCATCTCATCCACAGCCCTTTTCCAGAGGGCTCGGAAAGGCTCTGGACGGTCAGGGCTTCGAGAACACCTTTGGAGTGCTAAGCCATGGGTGATGCTATTTAATTGTCACAGATTTCGAGGCCCAAAGCCCAGGAACCCGGCAGCTTTTGGGGCCAGGGCAGCGCAGCTCAGCCCCGGCTGCATCAGCCTCCAGCCCGCAGGGTTCCTGCTCCTGCGGCTGCAACCTCTGGCTCTGAGCACGGAGCTCTGCCACCCTCTGCCGGGGACCGGGCTCCCCCCTCCCTGAGCAGAGCAGCGCATCCTCCTCTCCCAGCCCAGACCTGTGCCGGGATAAATCCCCCCCCTCCCCTTTGCTTCTCTCTATGGCTCCACACGGCCAGGCTTGGTCTTGCCGTACAAGGATTCTGTGAGGTTTGGGTTTGGAGCTGGTTTGTGCCACAGCTGCATGGAGGAAGGGCGATCCGGCACCGGGAATAGCTGGTTTGGGCTGGGATACGTTAATTTTCCCCCTAGGATGCTGGTACAGTGCTGTGGTTTCAATTTAGGATAAGAATGATGTTGATAACGCACCGATGTTTTAGTTGCTGCTCTGGAGTGCTGATCTTAACCAAGGACTTTTCAGTCTCTTGTGCTCTGCAGTGAGGAGGGACACAAGAAGCTGGGAGGGAGCAGAGAGGACAGTGCCCTGAACTGGCCATAGGGATATTCCAAACCACAGAATGTCAGGTTCAGGGTAGAAACTGGGGGGGTTGGCTGCTCCCTCTGGGGTTGCTGATGCTTTGGGATGTTCATGGAGGTTAAAATCACAGGAAACCTCCTGCTTCTGACTGCGCCAGGACCAGCCTTTTGCTCCCAGTGTGACACATCCATCACACATCTCAATCTCCTCCATTATTAGTATGAAGAACAGCTCCTGGATGCACGTTCTGAAGGCACCACAGTGGCCAGGGAGGTCAAGATACTCTCCACCCATGGCCTCAAATGATTCCCAGCCAAACTGGATTTATTTATGTGGGAAGAAGAACAACAGACAGGAATTACCTGTGTCTGGGGTCCTGTGGTGGAGGCATCTGGACTGTAACAGAGGGTGCTTTGCAATCCCTCCTGAACAGATGGGTTATCCGGATTACAGGTGATGTCCATGACTGAAATCACCCATCTGCTGGCAGGAACTGCCATACACAGCTCATGATTTCCAGAAGGAAACACTTTTTTGTAAATCAGCCCTTTATCCTGATTTACATCAGGCAAACATTCGATTTCCTTCTTCTCCGAAGTAACAAAATGCATTAGTGAGCATGGGAGAAGATACAGGACGACTACAATGGAGCAGCATATAGATGTGCGGTGTTTGGAGAATGGAAACGACAAAGCTGGATTTAGGAGCTAATACAGGTTCCAGTTGTGCTGGAAGAGAGCTTGGTTGTGTTTATCTATTTTCTGGATGTTTTATGGGAGTTTGGGGAGTTTTATATTTATGGGTTTCCCTTTGTATTCCAAACCTTGGCAAGCAAACAAGAAACATGAAGAAAGGGAGAATCAGAAGTCAACCATGAATTTGGGGTTTCAGCTATTCATATTCCTAAGAAAAGTGCAGAAAGCAGAAACCGATCCTCCTCTTCTCAAGCCTCTCCTTGGGGATATTTTCTATGTTTTTTCTTGATAGAAGAAGGGGTATTTAATCTTTCTGAGCCCCAAAATCTGCTGCTGCATTTTGTCAGCTTGTGGCTGCTGCCTGCCTGCCTCCAGCTAGCCACAATCTGTACCCTGGTACGCTTAGAGCTGCAAAACTTTTTCATTCTTGTGCTTTGACTTATGTTTGCCAGAGGAAAGCAACAAAAGAAATGTGTTATCTTGTTATTAATCATGCTTATTACAAGAATGCCTATGGATCAACCTGGATTAAGTCCCTGTTGTGTTCAGTACTGTACAAGCACAGAGATGTAGGAAAAAGCATGGCACAAGTCTCCTCCTCATGGGTTTGTCATGATGAAGCAATACCTTATGCAGCCCCTGTGTCCTATGTGGTTTGAGGGAGATCTGAGATAGGGCAAGGAGCATTTGGCTTAATTTCTAAAGAGGGACATTTGGGTTTGCCATCAGGGGAATCTTTCTTGTGATGAGGACAATCAAATACTGATACCAATTGCCTGGTAAAGGTGGAGCAACCTGGATGCTCCTTTCTGTAGCAAAGCAAAGACCACCTGAGCTCCCTCCCAGCCATGATTTCCTGTGATTTATTGACTGTTATGATCACCTGGTGTTCATGCCCTTTATCCTTCATGCTGCCCCTGACTTCCCAACATCAGGAAACCGGCCTGGCTGAGCCAAGCTTAGTAGAGCCACCTCCTGCCTTCCCTGTGGGCTTCCCCATGGAGAAATACACAACAAACCTCACGCTTTTGCTCTCTCTGTGCAATTTATTAAGCAAGTCTTGCTTTGTTCCCCTGTCCCGCTTTCACATGCCCACTCTCCAAGACACACAGGAGAGAAATCCTAGCCCCAATGCCTGGCCCTCCTCACTGGAGGTTCATGGTTAAAGGCAGATCTACCTGGCAGCACAACACACAGCTCCGCATTTGTGCTAAAACAACTACTTTTGGCACCTCTCATTTGTGTTCCTGTACAGGGATGCTCCATTATCTGCAGGTATTCACCCTCCAGCACTGCAATCAGAACCACGGGGGCTTTCAGATGCTTCTTTCTGATCTTGAGGAAGAGAAATATGGTTGTAGAAGAAATTACCTGGTCAGAATTTATTACAGTTAATGGGGCGATGAATTTGCAGGATTGCTGAACATCTGGATTCAGCATCCACCTAATGGCAAGCGAGAACAAATAATCCCCAGGGAAAAGGAACCATGCAGATGGCCATTTGAAGAGGCTGACATTGCTTTTTAAATAGCACAGACGAGAACAGTTCCTGTGCCAAGGTCTATGTGAAAGAGCATAGAAAGAACATGCAGGGATCCTGTGTATGAACACAACTGGTCTCACTTCGAGGTAATACTCTGTGTCCTGCAGACATCCAGAGGAGCTGCACAGCCCACACAGGCTTGGCTCTTTGCAGTATTGTTCAAAGCCATAAGGAGGTGGCAAACCCATGTCTGGCAAAGCTGCTCTTCTGCTCCCAAGGGGCTGTCATCGAAATTCAGGAGACAAACCCCATATTGCAGCCCTGGGATGCAAACTGTTGCAAAGTGGCCTCCAGTGACTGAGCTCTCAAACCCCATCTCTGTTATTCTGACAACAGCAAATGCTGGGGGGGTGTTATTCCAAAGCCTGAAGCTGTCGCAGTTTAACCTCAGCCTCCTCTCTCTCTGCAGGAAGCAAAGCACTAAACACTTTGAGAGGCTGATCTGGAAAGCCAGAAGGTGCAGTTAAACAGAACTTGGTCCAAGAGGGGAAAGCAATTCCCGTAGGAAGGATGTACCCAGCTCTGTGCTGATTCAAAAGGCCTCTGATCCTGTATATATTAATGTACGGGTCCCTCTCCATCCCAGCACCGTAGTGTGAGTAGTCTGGGCTTTGAGGACATGAGAAACACTTTATCCAGAAGGCCATAAAGTCACTTTCAAAGTAACCTAATCAAAAGTAACAAACTCATTTAGGATAAGATGACTCTTGCCTCTTGCTTATGTCAATCATGTTGATAAACTAAGGGACAGCAGTAGACCAAGGATGAAAAGTCATAGCAGAAATCAGCTGGAGATATGTGACCACAACTTTTAAGATGTTTTTAAATTCAAATAAAGGAAGAGAACAATGATAAGCTGAAGGAGCATCCCCTCCCTCCACACCTGACTGAGAAATAGCTACTTAGGGATACCTGCACTGCAAGAAGGGCACATTCAAACTCTGCTTTTCCTTAGCTCCTAACTGCACATGTGTGTTAGCAGAGTTCAGACTTTTCCAGGGATGCCAAACCATCTGAATGGTCCTTGGCAAGATCCACGCCTGTGGCCACTGGCACCCATCAAAGGTACCAACCTAGGTGGAACCTGCATGTGCCCAGAGGAAAACAAAGCCTCTACCACCACACCAGGGAAGTTTTCCTGTTAGATCCAGAAGTGCCAGCTCCCTTTCCTGCTCCCAAGGGTGCTCTCTGGGCAGCAAGTGAGATGTAAGGGTGGTGAGGCACTGAAATGGGTTGCCCAGGGAGGTTGTGAATGCTTCATCCCTTGCAGTGTTCAAGGCCAGGTTGGACAGAGCATTGGGTGACACGGTTTAGTGTGAGGGGTTTGGCAGGGGGTTTGGAACTGGGTGATCTTAAGGTCCTTTCCAACCCTGACTGTTCTATGGTTCTATGTAGCTTTCAGCAAGGTGTCCCCTTCTTGTGGAGCAATTTCAGGGCAATGGTTTTCAGCTCAAGCCAAGCTTTCAAGAGCAAATGGATGTGTCTGCTGTGGATGTGTCTGCTGAGGATGTCTCTGTGGATGTGTCTGCTGTGGATGTGTCTGCTGAGGATGTCTCTGTGGATGTGTCTGCTGAGGATGTCTCTGTGGATGTGTCTGCTGTGGATGTGTCTGCTGAGGATGTCTCTGTGGATGTGTCTGCTGTGGATGTGTCTGCTGAGGATGTCTCTGTGGATGTGTCTGCTGTGGATGTGTCTGTGAATGTGTCTGCTGTGGATGTGTCTGCTGAGGATGTCTCTGTGGATGTGTCTGCTGTGGATGTGTCTGCTGAGGATGTGTCTGTGAATGTGTCTGCTGTGGATGTGTCTGCTGAGGATGTCTCTGTGGATGTGTCTGCTGTGGATGTGTCTGCTGAGGATGTGTCTGTGAATGTGTCTGCTGTGGATGTGTCTGCCGAGGATGTCTCTGCTGAGGATGTCTCTATGGATGTGCCTGCGTGGATGTGTCTGCTGTGGATGTGTCTGCTCTCTCTGGGCAAGCCTCAAACATTATTGGTGTTCGTTGAGCACAGCTCTTGTACAGGCAAGAGCTCTTGCTGGCTTGGGTTGGATTACTTGTGTACACATGAACGTGCCAGAGGAGGCTTCAAGGATGAGCAGGGGCTGGAGCAGCCCTTGTATGGAGATGATCTGAGAACATTGGGGCTGTTCAGGGTGGAGAAGAGAAGCTGCATGGAGACCCCAGAGCAGCTTCCAGTGTCTGAAGATGGCTATAAGGATGCTGGAGAGGGGCTCTTCATCAGGGACTGCAGTGATAGGACAAGGAGTAATGGGTTAAATCTGAAACAAGGGGGATTTAGGTTCCAGTGAGGGTGCTGAGGCGCTGGCACGGGGTGCCCAGGGAAGCTGTGGCTGCCCCATCCCTGGCAGTGTTCAAGGCCAGGTTGGGCACAGGGGCTTGGAGCAAGCTGCTCCAGTGGAAGGTGTCCCTGCATGTGGAAGGGGCTGGAATTGGATGAGCTTTAAGGTCCCTTCCAACACAAACCAGGCTGCGATTCTCTGAGGAAACTGCTTTCTCCTCCACTGGGTGATGTTAGTTTTGCCTCCTACTCCCCAAATTAAAGATCCCCTGATTCTAGGCAGTTCAATTGCTTCTTTTTCTAGCGTCTCAGGTAGGGAAACACACAAAACGACTGCCAGTCATGTCAAAACCATCTAGCTAGCAATTGTCTTTCAGTATTACCCCCAATGTGGTGCTACATCTCACCACTGAGACAGCGTTTCTGCACTAAACCTTTGTTGTCAGTTGCTTGAAACAGTCACACCAGAAATACCTTTATTGGTTTGACATTTCTCAGATGTTTTCCACATTTCAGCAGAACTTAATCAGCTCTTCTTGAGTTATGTGATCATAAAAAGGATCTACAGCCCTTAGCTTTTTTTCACAGCCTTTTTGTGATGAAGTAGCTAAAACCCCTCTGTTTTGAATAGAGCTGCTTGTAACATGTTGCCTCCCACCCCTTCTTTCACAGCAGAATTTTGCCTTTTTGTTAAGAGTTATTTGGGTTTTGACATCAGGGTTTTGTGATGAATACTGAAGAACATAAGGGAAGCAGGTGCTTTTTCTGGAAATACACAGGAAAATCCAAAAACCTGATTTTCCATGTCAGGAGTTTCAGGTTCAGGTGAGTTTTTTTTAATGTGTCTTGGATTGGAATTCAAACTCACTTTAGAGATAAGCACAATTTTAGAGTCTTAAGCTGTAAATGATTTCTAACCAATTGAATCAAAGCCTCCCCCCTTAGGCAGCCCATTTACACATGGATGTACCCAGAACTAGACCTCTGTATGTGGTACATTGTACAAATGGACAAACAACCCCAAAATCCAGTAGACTTTCTATGAGGGTGACCACCTACTGAGGAGTAGGTGTTTTTGTCCCACTAGTGATGGTGACAAACTAGCAAAGAAAGAGTGCCATGCTGTGACAGTCCTATGGGATGCCAGTGAGGTGCATCCTCTGCACCAGCCAGGGATAGACCAAGTCTCCTCACTCCATTGAGCCCATGACCCTGTCGATGATGCTAAACTCCCTTGTGTAAATTGCCTCTTGACAGCACTCATGCTGAGATTCATGAGCAGTGCCCAGGACATGGGGAGGGTGTTGTGCCAGGGACCGCACTCACAACATCCCTGTGAGGACGAGCACGTTTTGGTACCCGAAAACATTCCCTGGCATGTTGCTATTTACAGACAGAGATTTAGCCAAAGAAGCCGTGTGGTGCCTATAAATTCCCCCAGTTTCTATGGCTACAAGGATGTTAGAAGTACATCATAGAGAGAAAGATTCGATTGCCCCGATAGAAAACCTACAAGACAATCACTGCAATTCTTGCTTGCTTCAAAATCAACTTATTTGTTATAGCAGGAGGTCTGTAGGGCAGATCTGAGCGACCTGCCCAGAAGCATAATGCTGAAGCAAACAGCTCCATGTGCAGCGCCAGATCGTAGGTCAGACTTTCCCAGCAGCACTGGCTCCACAGGTCTGGTTGGAGAAAGTAATACCTGAGCTGCTATCGCTGCTGAAAGCCGAGGAGCTTTGATTTGGCTGCAGCCACCAGGGAGAAGGAGGGAGGGGACTGTGCTGAGGATGGGGATGAAGCAGAGCTGCTGGCTGCTCCTAGGGAAGCCTTTCTTCACCCACAGCCTGTCACTAAACGTCACTCGAGTACCATCACAGTGGACATGAAAAATGGCTCTCTTTACAGAAGCAAAGGAAATGCTGAGGATCCCCTGCTAGGAGTTGCAGTGCAGTCACACACTGCTAGGAGACTTTGATGATCAAAAGTCCCTTCCCAGCCTCTTTCTTCTGCCATCACAAAGTCAAGCCCTTTTATAAGACTAACAATGTGCAGGCATTAAAACTGTGATCCAAAGGAAACAGTGGGGATTATGCATTTGATTAATCTCTACCTTATCAACCTACAGGGTAGGATATGCTGCTTCTCCCTGCCTGGAAAACCCTGACTACTCTGGGCTCTCTATAGTTTTTTTCCACTTGTTAAATTTCCATTATAAGAAAATAAAATAGGCTCTGCAAACAGTGTGGCTTTCTCATGCTCTCAGGCTCCCTGTGTGATTGCTTCAAAATCCCCTCATCTTGGTTGTACTGCTTTAGGTGTTGTCTGTTCCAAATGACCAAGCTCAGACCAAGCATGAGACTGCTGTGTTGCTGGTGACCTTTTACTATCTTTAATACAAATATGCTGATCATGTAAAACAGCTTTCTGGCAAACAAGAACTGCATATAAAATAACCCTGGATCCAATTTCTCATTCCAAGACTCCTCAGCACAGAAGTCTTCCTGCATGACAGCTACAGATGATAAATGAACTGACTCAGATGAAGCCGAGTTGTACTGAAACAGTGCTGTCACATTTAGTCCTTCCCTGTTAGGACAAGTTAAATTCCAGCTTCAAGCTAAACTGAAGAAAAGATATTAGCAATCTAAACATGAATCACACCTCTTGGATAACTGTTCTCAACGTCAGCAGAAACAGGCTCAGTTTTGTTGCAGATTTAGCAGGAAAGCCCAGGTCTATTTTAAGGGCTTTTCCAGTGTAGTTTAAATAGCGAGGCCCTGTCCACTGTGCCAGCCCCCCAGGAAAGCTCCACTTTATGTGAGTAAGCAGAGGTTTATTTTGCCTGTTCTGTCCAAAGTCCCTCAAGCAATACCCACAAGGACTATAATCCTGCCCAAAGGTTCAGCATTGGAGCTTTGCAGAACTTCAGAGTCAGGGTCCTCCTATTTGAGCCCATAAAATACAGAGTATTAACACAAAGGTCTTCAATTTTTTAAGCAACCACCCTAAGCCATCACCCAAACCCCAGACAGTGGATGTAGGTTTGTGTTAAGTCTTCACATCTAGAACTGGCAGCACCGCTGGTAATCACACCATTAAAGCAAGGCTCCACTCCAAGGTTAAGCCAGAACATCTGTCTGTCTCCAGATAAGACAGAACTGTTCCCAGCTCACTTCCATTACTGTTGCATTTTCATTACTGGGTGATTTTTCTTCCAGTTAAGTGAGCTGAGTCAGGGGGTACTCAAGGAGTAAGTTGTAGGCATGGGGCCACCTCTCTGTGCAGCAAAAGGGGGTAGACTTTTCGAGGCTAAAAATCTCATATTTCCATTTTTCTACACTGGAGCTAGTCAAATGTGAGGGCAATCCCAGGCACAGCTACAGGTTGGGCAGAGAAGAGATTCAGAGCAGCCCAAGGAGAAGGACTTTGGGGTGTTGGTTGATGAGAAAATGAACATGAGCCGGCTTCGGTGTGCGCTTGCAGCCCAGAAAGCAACCGTATCCTGGGCTGCATCTAAAGGAGCGTGACCAGCAGGTCAAAGGAGGTGATCCTGCCCCTCTGCTCTGCTCTTGTGAGACCTCACCTGGAGCATTGTGTGCAGTTCTGGGGTCCTCAGCATAAAAAGGGACATGGAACTGTTGGAACAACAGGGGGCTCTTCATTAGGGACTGCAGTGACAGGACAAGGGGTAATGGGTTAAAACTGAAACAGGGGAAGTTTAGATTGGATCTAAGGAAGACGTTCTTTCCTGTGAGGGTGGTGAGGCACTGGAATGGGTTGCCCAGGGAGGTTGTGAATGCTCCATCCCTGGCAGTGCTCAAGGCCAGGCTGGACAGAGCCGTGGGTGCCATGGTTTAGTGTGAGGTGTCCCTGCCCATGCAAGGGGGGCTGGAACCGGATGATCTTAAGGTCCTTTCCAACCCGAACTATTCTATGATTCTATGAAATAATACTCAAACCCATATTTTCCCTATTATGAACTTAGCTGTACTGATCTATGGAAATAATTTGTGGGGTGCTGCAGGAAAAAAGCAACACAGGATGCCCAGTGAAATCCTTGCAAATGCTGGTTCCTGTCTTTGTCTTACCCATCATCTGCCCCTTTCATGGTCTCATCAGGATTCAATATCTGAAACTTCTTAAGGAGGCAAGAAATAAAAAAGGCATTTCCAATTCTTCTCTGAATATAAAACCTGCACACAACAAAAACCCAGCTGCATTTATTCACATCGATCGAGAAGGTATTTACTTCAAGCACTGAACAAATGTCTCTGCAAACATCAATATTGGTATTAGACTCATAAATGTCGTCTATATTTTATAACATGAGAAGCAATGACTTTTGGGAATGCTCAGGCCCTTCATTCATTCCATCTTCTTATTTATTTCCTTCTTCCCCTCTCTGTAAGGAGGCTGCAGGGCTGAGATATATTTAGTCCCATACTTCTGACTTTGCTGCCAGTGGATATGGATTTAACCACTTTGCTCAACCCTGAGCAGAGTGTTTCAGGAAATGGATGGGGATTTTAAAGGTTTCAGTGTAGTCAGGTCCATAGTCCCTGAAGGGAATGTAATAGTCATGATGCTGGCTTCTTCCTAACTTTCAGCTTTGGGACAATATCAGGGTATTTTTGCTCCAGTATCCCAAAGCAGGGGCCATACAAAAGCTCCTTCATTATTTCCAGGCTACAAAAGAAATGGGGGCTCTAAATTTCAACCTGCTAAATCTGTGGTCAAATTAGAATTAAATAGGCCCTTCAGTAGCTGTACCAGCTCTGACAGCTTCTGTCTTTAGACCAGTTTCTTTCCAAGATCCCCCATTCCTTACTTACTAAATCACTTCTTGTCTTAGAGCATCAGTTCTGAAGTACTGACACGGTTGAGGTGAGGCTGGGGTGAAGAGCTTCATCAGGAGGAGCAAACTTTGTCATCCTCAGAGCTGGCCTGGAGGCTGTGTCTGTTGGGGTTGTCCCAAGAGGCCAGTTGGTCAAGACAGACCCTTTGTCACCGTTCTTCTTCAGAGACAGAGAGCGCACCATTCATTTTTAGCACTAGGTCCCCATCTGTTGTTTTAAGGGCTGGATAAATCTGGTCCTCCCCAATACCCACCACTTTAAGCTCCCACTGCCTTTGTCCCAGCCTTATTTTTGAGTTAAACTGCCTGAAGCAGCCTGGGGAAGTGCTTGGGACCGCAGTGCAGGAGCCTTGCCTAAGCCTGCTCTTCAGTGACAGTTAGGCATCTGCTATCAAAGAACCGGAGCTGAAAGGAAGAGCTCCCCAGCACACTTCAGAAGTTGTCAGCCAGAAATGAAGGAGTAGATTATATCTTTCTGGGCACAAAACCATCTTCTAGGCCAAGAAAGGAAACAAATATGTTAATTCAGAAAAAAAGAAACGGAGGGGGAGGAGAAAGAAGGAGGATTCTGGTTTATTTCTTGCATTGCCTCGAGAGAGAAATGCCATCTTTTATCTTCTTTCTCTCTGTCTTTTCTTAGTATTTCCTTGCTCTCCTTTCCTCTGAGTTTTGGAAGAAACAGGAACAGCCTGGTTGCGATGTGTCCCAGGGGAAAGGAGGTGACACGTGGCCACCGAGGCCTGAGCTGCAAAGGCCACATCAGGCCATGAGCAGGGCTAGTCTAGTCTGGGTCTAGCTCAGAAGATACCTGAGATGACAACCATGGCTCCCTTTACGCTTCACCCAGTGCACTGACTTCTCCAGTCTCATAAAGGGCTCATCTTATTAATGATAGCCAAAAAACATGGGCAAGACCCAGTTACAATCTCTGAGAGGCAAGAGAGGGCTCCTAGAGGACTTCTCACCACCAGAAGGTCCATGGGCTGTGGGTCAAGTCAGCCCTTTGTCTCACTAGGGGAGAAAGCAAAAGCTCATCTCTGCTTTGTTGAGACGATCCTCTTGAGCAGTCGTGTTCACCAAGAGCAGAGAGGGCTGCTAAGGTGTGTTTAGTGTCTGCAAAGTGATTTGAAATCCTCAGATGAATTGTTTTGGCAAAGTGCTTTGAGTACTGGCACGGGGTGCCCAGAGAATCTGTGGCTGCCCCATCCCTGCAGTGTTCAAGGCCAGGCTGGATGGGGCTGGGAGCAGCGTCTAGTGGTAGGTGTCCCTGTATCCAGTTGGAACTGGATGAGCTATAAGGTCCCTTCCAATCCAGACCACTCCATGATTCCATGGCAGTGAGCACCAAACACACAAATGGGATAGGACATGCTCTGGCGAAGAACACTGGAGCTCAACCTGCTTTCTGAATGGTGCTTAAGGGTTTCACACAGGGTCTGAGCCCTCTGAGGTGTCTGTGTACATGGAAAAGGGAGGAAAAACATGGAAAGTTACGTTTCGCTACAGTAAAATGACAATGATACCATCTTCCTTTGTAATCTACTTTATACTCCAGCGAAGAATGTTTTAAGCTCTATGACAGTCCTCATCTTTCTCCACCTCTTTCCACCTTATATCAGGACATCACTCTCTATAGCTGGAGGATGACAGCTTTCCAAGACTATACAGTCCTCATGTTCCTTGTATCCTTTACATTTCCTTATAAAAGGAGTGGATTAAATGACCCACAAACAAAGCTGAAATCTCACTGTTATTTAATAGGATCATCTCTGTTATTCAGAGGAACTTAAAGCTGGCAGAAAAAATAACACTGAAGAATTTAAGAGAAGGCTTCCTGAGGTGATTCACATCATCAGAGATCACCTCTCCAAGTTTTACTGGGAGTTGTGGAATTGCTGTGGTTTTATTAAAGTTTCAGGACTCAAAGGCATGTGTTGAGATTCAGCTTTCAGTGCAGTAACTGCAGATAAAACTTAAAAATAACACTTCCCCTCCAGCTTCAAAAGCTCACAAAATTAGTTAAAAAATGAGAATCTGGCAATTTTTCCATTTAAAAAGGCACATGTTTCAGAAAACAACCTCCACATCCTTTAGAAAGTGACTGCTGGAGTTCTGGAGGCTGCCAGCCTTGGTGGTGGTTCTCGGATGAGTGGTTTCACGCTCTTTTCCTAGAGCAGAGGCCAGCACAGGGGCAAAGTGCTTCCAGGAATCCAGGTGATGCTCCCAGGAAACAGTTGTATGATGTAGGCAGAGATAAATTCTGGGTGTTTGGACCTGATAATACTGAAAAGCAGTGTTATTACACCATTGCTTCCTCCCTGGTGGTGCTCTGCTCCCCACTGAAAAATGGGGACAGCCAAACACCTCAGAAGAGCATGAGGAGGGCACCTAGGAAGATTGCAGGTCCATTTCTGGATCTGTAATGCATCAGAAAGCAGAGGCATTGGTGGAGGAAACAGCTCTTCCAGCTTCCTAATGGCAGCTTGGAGAAGGCAGGTTCCAGTTTCTCAGTACCATGCAAATGTAAGCTTAGAACACCTCCCTTGGAAGCATGCACCCCATTAGACCACACAAACCACAGCCCATGATGTTGATCCCTGCTGTGGGGTACTCAGGGAGGTTTGCTGGGCTGTGGGTTTGCACCTAGCCTACGGGTTCTCCTTCCCATGCTCCCAACACATCCGAGTCTGCACCTGAGCATAGGAGTATGTTCAAGGGCAATGAGAAGCATCTGCGTGTTGCCATTACGTGAGCAGATCTTGGTACTGCAGCTTGTAGAGGACAAAGGGACAAGCCAGAACTCCTCTCTCTTGAGACAGGAGCAATGCTCAGTACTTGGTTAATCAAATAAAATGAAATGGAAAACCCACAGCCCTGCACATCATTAGGCTGCAATTCAAAACCTAAACACAAATAAAACAATTTCCCTGTGAAGTGAAGCTTGCAGAGTGAGAGCCCTGGACGGGTTTGTGTGTGCTGCGGCTTCAGAGGAAAAAGAGAAGGAAAAAAAGAACCTCCTAAATGGGTGAAGTCATTTTTCTTTGTTTTCTCTCATTTACATAGCGACAGATGCACGGTGAGACTGACATAAAGTGCAGTGCGAAGAGCTGGTTACACAAGGGCATCTCATGGCCCAAAGGATGGTTTTTAGCTTTGCAAACCTCCCCAAGAGCTTGGTCTGGTCACACTGTGTCCCTGTGCAGAGGAGATGGTGGGGAGATCGCTCAGGGGTGCACGAGGAGATGTACCCAACCTCCAGAACTGATTAATCAAAGCAACCACAGAGACACACGTTTTGGGTGTAAAAACCCCACTCTAAACCCCACGATACTTAGAATCACAGAATCCCAGAGCAGTCTGGGTTGCAAAGGACCTTAAGATCATCCAGTTCCAGCCCCCTGCTATGGGCAGGGGTACTCCCCACTAGACCAGGTTGCCCAGGGCCCTGTCAGACTTGTCCCTGTTTTATAAAGAATAATGACAATAAATATAATCTAATGAATAATCTATAATCATGAAAAACTGCAGATGTCCAGCCTTTTATCTAAAGAAAATAGCAATAATATTAATATCTGATAGTTACAGCTAATGACAAATACATGTGCAGTGCAATAAGGTTGTTAATGGCTCTCATT
The DNA here is from genome assembly GCF_034315485.1 of Pezoporus occidentalis. Taxonomy (NCBI): domain Eukaryota; kingdom Metazoa; phylum Chordata; class Aves; order Psittaciformes; family Psittacidae; genus Pezoporus; species Pezoporus occidentalis. Next base: position 524,662 of record NW_026914308.1, on the reverse strand, counting down.
TTCACTGATGTTATCATCATGCGAAGAATGTCAGGAATATTCATTTTTCAGCATGACTCAGGACCTCTATTGGGGAATTTTGCTTGTTTTAAGCTAAAAACAAAATACAATTTCCATTTCCAGCACTAAGTTCTGGCTTTCTGAGATGGGCAAACCTCACCAGTTGGTCTTCTTGTCTGCTGAAAAACCCGTTTGCTCTAGATGGGAAGAAAATATGGTGCTCAATGTGATTTGGGGAAACTGGTCAGGTTTAACAAAACCTTTTCTATTCAAAGAAAATCCTCTTTGACTGATTGCAGCAGTGAGGCAGGCTGGAAAATGCAGCTGTGAGAGAAGCTCGTGCATGATGCAGGGCATGGGGAAGTCAGGGGCATGGGCACGGCAGGGGAAGGATCTTCTCTGCCATTATTTGAAGGGGATGGCCTGAACCAACTGCTCCATTAGCTCTGACGCAGAGCAGCCCTTGGGGTGTTGCGTGGGAATGATCATGTCCTGGCAGCTGCTGGATGGGAGGATGAGATTGACCTTTGATTCATGGAATCACAGCATCACAGAATTAACTCCATTGGAAAAGCCCTTTAAGCTCATCAAGCCCATTAAATCCAACCATTTCCAAGGCCACCCCTAACCCATGGCACTGAGGCCTCGTCTCCACAGGGTGTGAACCCTTGCAGGGACGGTGCCTGCAGCCCTGCCCTGGGCAGCCTGTTCCAATGCCTGAGCACCCTCTGGGGCAGGAATTGTTCCTCAGCTCCATCTAAACCTGCCCTGGTGCAGCTTGAGGCCGGTTCCTCTTGTCCCATCCCTTGTTCCTTGGGAGCAGAGCCCAGCCCCTCCTGGCTCCATCCTCCTGTCAGGCACTTGTAGGCAGCCATCAGGTCCCCCCTGAGCCTTCTCTTCTCCAGACTGAACCCCCCAGGTCCCTCAGCCGTTCCCCATCACACTTGGGCTGCAGACCCTGCACCAGCTCCGTTGCCCTTCTCTGGACCTGCTCCAGCACCACAATACCACAACCTCACTCCCATTCCAGGAACAGGGCTGTTCTTTCCCTACCTGGCCATGTCCTTTTACTGAAAGATCTGTGAATGTGACTGTCATTGGAGAAAAAAGGATGTGGTGCCTGCTCCGAACAATTAATCCACCTTGTTTCTGGTCATTTAACTTGTTCTTTCTACCCCACTGGGAAAAGGAAAGGAGCTGATTATGCATGGTCTACCTGTGCAAATATAAGACATCAACTGGAGTACATCGACTAGGCATGAAGGAGAAACAAATTCTTGGGCTCTGGAAGGCTTTCAGTCAATGTAACAGAGGAGACGGAGGAGGAAGCTGCTAGATGAATTGTCAACGGCAAATACTTGGTGCAACTCTGCTCCTCTCTACAGTACATATCCTTCCCCATTTCCATTCACACTTGCACCTTAAAAATACCAAAGTCCCAGGCAAAGAGGTGTCACCCCTGGGTGCCAGATTCACTCAGATAATGCAGCCTCGTCCTGTGGGAAAAGCCCTCCGGGTGTGTTTGGGAATGACGAGCTCTCCACGGAGTCTGTCTGAACCAGAGGATCCTCTATGAGGCTGAAACCCCACTGCCTGCCCCAGCGGTCCCTTGGGAATCATGGAATGGTTTGGCTTGGGAGGGACCCTGTGCCAGCGCCTCAGCACCCTCACAGGGAAGAACTTCTGCCTAAGAGCTCATCTCAGTCTGCCCTCTGGCAGGGTAAAGCCATTCCCTACAGGCCCTTGTCTAAAGTCTTCCAGATTTCTTGTCAGCCCCTTTAGGCATTCAAAGGCTGTCACAAGTCTCCCATCCTCGCTCAGCTCTGTGGCTCTGTTCTCTTGTCACCATTCCTGCTTCCTTAGAGTTATGATGAAAGGGACCCCAATCTGTCTGTAACTGGGACGATCCACCTGCAGGCTCAATGTTTGAGCCTTGCTCTGCTTTCCACAGGGACCTGAAATGCCACCAGATCATCGAGGCCATTCCAAGCATTTGTGACCATCCCTCCTTGTCGCTGGCATCAGCTTTCCTGTCTTGGGGGTCTGTGTGCTCCTTTCCGACACCATCCCACATGGCACTGCCCTGTGGGCTGGCCCTGAAGGCACCGCTGTGGCAGCTCTGCAGTTCAGGACAGCAGCAGGCTGGGAGGCAGAGAGCTGCTGCCACATGAAATCACACTGCAATGGAGCATGAAGCATGAAGCTATCAGGGAGCAATGCTGGCTCCCGGCACTCCTGTCCAGCGCCAGATCTGCTGGCAGAGGATGAGGAAGGCATGAAAGCACCTGAAGATGTCACACAGCGAGCAGCTTGGCACCCAGACCAAAGGAGATCCTGGCTGTGAGGAAGAATAGCAAGGGAGGATGAAGAGAAGCCATCAGGTTCTGCTGCAGGTAATTAACCTGCGAGGTCACCAGTGCCTTGGCTGAGAGACTGCAACAGCTCATTAAGAGGGTTTTGACAAATTGGTTCCTTCTTTGTCCTCTCTTCTCAGAATAGGAGAAACTGGCTTCTGTCTGCAGTATGAGATGTGCCCGAGGTCTGGGCAGCAGCAAGGGAAGCAAGCGCTCTGTGCAGATGGAAGTAAATGGGCTCTTCATTAACAGCTCTAGTTCTTGATGGAGGGCTGAGGGAGGGACTCCTGTCAGGTGAATGCACATTCTCTGTCCCATGGCTCTCCCTGACTCTTCTTACAGCTTGTTCTCCATGCTCCAGCTTTCAAATTGGCCACAGGAGGAGGAACTGGGTGCTGTGATCAGCCTGAGCTTGGCTCATGGATCGTCTCACCCTGGGGCTCAACTGTCCGTTCTCTTTGCTTCCTACTGACTGCTGAAGCTCAAGTTGGTGCTGTGCTCTTCCTCATCGGGAGGGATCTGACTTGGGCACTCCCTGTTCATGTTTGCTGGGGCAGCCTCCTCGGATGGCACAAAGCCAGTCTGCTTATTTCATGTGTCCTTTGATGAGTGGCTATGGGGTTTTTCCCCTTTAATCTCAGTAATCAAAGCTCCAGCTGCCAGAGCCTTAGAAGTGATACAAGTACCAGCAATCTCATAATACTCCGTAACACACACCCCTACACCTGCTTCCTCTCTCCCTGCCTCTCTCTGTTGATGCTCCCAGGTGTAACACTCCATCTGGGTGGCGGGACTTGTGAGGGGAACAACAGACCTTTTGCTGGTCTCGCCCAGGAATTCCAGGAAAGTCACTGTTACGGTGGAGACACCATCTCCAAACCCTTCTGATGCTGTCTGCTTTGGTCTGAGACCAGCAGCACCTGAAGAAGTTCTTCCTCTTTTGTCCTTTATCATCTCTGCTTTTTGTTTGTGCTTTCTTCCCATCCTTTTGTTACACAAATGGCTCTGGAGTTTACACAGGACATGCAGGGAAATGTGTCACAAGGGAGACAAACGTTTCTGTTCCATCTTGGCATAGCTCAGTCAGCAGAAAGTCAGGATGATACCAGCTGCTGGAAGAAACGTTAGCGATTTTCCTTCCTGGAGAGAGGCATCATTGCAAGTATCACCCAGTTTGATATGAAACCGTGATGCCACGTGTGTGACTGGCTCAAGTCCTACAGCTTTACTTACAGAAATGATCTTATTTCAAGCTCAGGATAGGGGGAAATAAAAGGAAATGTTTCTATTCTTTAGCTACACCAACCACCAAATAACTAAACGAATAAGTCAACTGTGATGGTCTATTATGAAGATTCATTCCAACCTTCCCAAGAATCCAGAATGTTGGAATTCTCTGCTTCAACCCCCTTTAAGGGGTATTTCGGGACTCTGCACTGGCTTCAACTTCTAGTTCCTTTGCAGCACAATGACTGTGGATGTCTAAATGTGCTCAGGCTCAGCCAGGCGGCTCCATCCTGCTCTCTCCGGTAGTGCTTCTTTATTTAAGTAACATAATTTCAAGCCAACCTAATTGAATGTGTAATGAGCACAATAATTGTGCCAAATGAGGCGTGTGATAAGCTACACATGCGTCAGATGACATTTCCAAAGAGTTCTGGAGTTCTTTAGAAGCATCACCAGGCACCAGCATGAGAACACGCGTGTTCGTGCTCTTCAGCTTGGACCTGTCATGGCAAATGCCCAGAGAAGCTGTGGCTGCCCCATCCCTGGCAGTGTTTAAGGCCAGGTTGGACACAGGGGTTTGGAGCAAGCTGCTCTAGTGGAAGGTGCCCCTGCCCGTGGCAAGGGTTGGAGCTGGATGGGCTTTAAGATCCCTTCCAGCACCCAAAGGAGAGCTGAAAATGCATCAGACAACACAGCAGTGATTGCTGGCATGGAGCAACCTTCCCTGGGTTCTAGACCTCTCCATAGCTGAACAGATTAAGGTACCTCCTTGATCTTTTATCTGTTGCCACCTGGAAATCTGGCTTCCTCCACGCATTTTTACACCCCTTTCCTTTCTCTCTCCACTGCAGTCACCCTTCCTGAACTACTCCTTCCACCCCAAAACTCCACATCTCCTGCAGGCACCTCCCCAACCAACAGAGGAGTCACAGCAGTAATTTAGTCCCCATACTAAACACAGAAACTCTCATAAAGAGTCAGGATATGTGCAAAGAGCTTCTGGGGAGCCCAGCGCTCTCCCTCAGTGAATCAAGGCTTCCAATTATTTTTCAATAAAGGTTTCTCTTTCTCTGAGCTGCAAAGAGCTTTACACACAAAAATGTCTTTACAACATCAAGAACTGGTTAAATGCCGGGAAGAAAGAAAGAAAGACCTCACCCAGACAGAGCTTTCTATAACTCGGTGCTGTCTTTATGCCTGTAATCCTTACATACATACATATATCTTAATTTCCTGTCACTAAAAGCCTTTTGGGAAGAAGAAAAGTCGTTTCAGCCGTTCTGTCTATTTTTGATAAGTGCATGAGTATGTACATTCGCGAAACTACATAAAAAAAGACATGGTTTAGAATTATTTTAATTAAAATGTGATTGCACAATTGTTTAAAGAGATAAAAATAATTCTCATCCATTTTAATTAGTTTTTGGTTTCACATGCCTGGAGCATCTGCTCCTGTGCTGGGCCTTTGGCCCCTCCTCTGACTCCTGCCTTCCCCATACCCACGGCTCCTTCTTGCTGCCCCTTCACAGGAGGCAATGCTGGGAATGTGGGGCATGGGCAATACAGCAGCACAGAGGAGAGGGTTTCTGTGCTGTTAGAAGTGCTCAGTGTATTTCCCACACTGATAACTTGCTTGGAGCAAGCTGCTCTTGTGGAATTGTCCCTGCCCATGGCAGGGGTTGGAACTGGATGAGCTTTAAAGTCCCTTCAACCCAAACCTGTCTGGGATTCTATCATCTCTTCCAACAAATCACTCCAATGTTTAACTCCTATTGGACACAGGTATATTATTGCCTTCCCCTTTCCTGGTTATGACCGTTGATTCTGTAGCTTCTATTCCTCCGTTGCAGTGGGTACATTAGAAACACTGTAGGAGATGATGAATTGATAATTCTTTCTCCAGGTGCTGTCCTTCTGTGGCATTCCCATTCCCTTCCTCTTCAGACAGAATATCAATGGACTTTGCTAATACCAGGAAAACAGCAGTAGTGCAGATTCCCCCTACAACTGCAATTTCATTTCTCAGACCTTCTCCCCTTTGCAAATATTTTCTGCTTTGCAACAGCTGAGGTTTGAAAACAATGCTCTGTGCACAGATACGTCGGCTTTGCTCTTGTTTGCTTTTATCTCCCTGAAGAAAATAGAACTGATTCATTTACTCATTGCATTTAAATGAACCAACTGCTTGACTCTTCTTTTGTTTCCTTATTGTGTCCAAAACAACCTGCTGTTTGGTTTCCATAAGTTTACTCATTACTCACACTTGTTAACCAAGAGATGTGAATACAGAGGTGCCATTCGTCTGGTTACTGATCATTAATTTTTGCCAGCATCTCTCATCCAGCTCTTGTGGCACTGTCTCTGCTTCTCAAGTTGATGTCTCAAACTTTCCCTTACCAGGAGAAGGATGGATTCTTAGTGGTAAATAAGAAGCAATTCAAGATAATTGTCCTTGTTTTTGGAAGTAACTTTGTTCTTTAGCCAGACTCTTGACAGAGCTTTTCTTTCCATGAAGAGCTGCTCCCTTGATTAGAGACACGCTCGTTTGGATTCTCTGCTCCTGGTGGTGCGGGGACCCTCCCCATGTTACTCAAGGCAACCACTTGAACCACTGTCCCATGTTAGGTATCCCACCCACCTCACACCAACATTCTCCATTGCATTCCCCTCATTCCCTTTTCCTTCACAGGCTACAAGCTTGCTCTGGCTGTGAATCACTCCCTGTCGTGATCCCAGCAGAGCACTGTGCTACAGAGGTGCCCCCAGCACACACAACACAGCAGGGAGAGCCTCTGATGCACCACAGCAGGGAATGGCTCGGGAACAAGAACTGCCTTTTGCAAGGTATTGGGAGGATTTACACTTTGTTTTCACTTCCCTCTGATGTGAAACCAGGACCCTTCAACACTGGGCTCATTGCTGGAGGAGAGCTCAGTGGTCAGAAGAGTGGTCAGACTCTTCAGGTGGAAGAGTCTCCATTCGGGTTCATACCCTACTTGCCGCAGCATGTCTTTGGGGATGCCCCATCCCTGGCAGTGCTCAAGGCCAGGTTGGACACAGGGGCTTGGAGCAAGCTGCTCTAGTGGAAGGGGTCCCTGCCCGTCACAGGGGTTGGAGCTGGAGGAGCTTTAAGGTCCCTTCCCACCCGAACCAGAAACAAACACCCCTGACAGCTGCTGTCCTGACCATTGCACAGGCAGTCCCTAGTTACCAACCCACAAATTCAATCCAAATCCCAAAAGCTTCACTGAAAGAGACTTATTTCAATGTTTTAAGAAATGGTCTCACTCATCAAAGCACCATTTATTGTGTTTAAGAAGAAAAGGTTGGCTGAAAAGTTGCCAGTTAGCTCCAAGAAGGATTGCTTAGAAAGTCTCTGCCAGGATGTTCTGGCAGGGAATGCACTTTCTTGGGGTGCTCACTAAGCTGCAGCAGTCACTGACTTGATCAAGGAGCAGGGGATAGTTGTCCTGGACCGTGATGGAATAGAATAGTGATCAGCCAGGAGCTCTCATGGCAGATAGAGCAGGGCACATCACCGGAATGGGGTGTGAAAACAGTCTCAGCCTTTAAACCTCATCTTCCATCCCTACAGTGGAAAATTGATGTAGAACTCGGAAACAACATGTGCCTGTAACTACCAGCCCTGGGGTGTGTAGCACAGACTGTGTCCTCTGGGATAACTCCTCTGGGATAACTCAGATGGGTTTCTGGAGGCAAATGAGGATCAAGAGTGTCCATTCTGTCTTTCTATAGCCTTTGTGCTTCACTTTCCAAAGTGAGTGGGGCATCTCTTATGGGCTGCGCAGGCAGTAGGCAGTCAGTGGAAATGCTTTGCCAGGCAGGCAGTGCAGGACCAGGGGACATTTGCAATTTAGTTTGGTTGGCTAAGCCAAAAGCAGAGATTCCCCTCACCTCCCACCATGGACCCCATCTCCGTCCTTTTCTACCCATGCTTTGCAAGTCAGGGATCAACACAAGTCTCTTGCAAAAGGTTAACACTGAGTTCATCATGGAATATGAACAATAACCCTCGAGTTCTGCAGCACTGCTGCACCCCAAGCCATTCCTCAAGCAGGGCTGTCAGCAATCACTTTTCCTTTCTCGTTCACAAGATGCTAATATCCGCAGAGGAGCAAAGAAGTGTTATTTCCCTGAGAAACCTCATGTGTTTTATGAGATGACAGCCCTCTCTTCCTAGGCAGAGAGGAGCATTCCAAACCACCCCAGGGTTGTAATTTGCTAGATGACCCCTCATTTCAGTGTCTTCACTGCTCACTGCCCCTGAGCACAATTATCACCACCCAGCCATAGTCACCCCAGGCACTTCTGGCTATAGATTTTCATCACTGCATTAAAATCAGAGAGATCAGCACTGCCGTCACCCTGTGGGGAAGTGATGAGAAGGGACACACATCTCTGGATGTCATGCTGGGATTATTAATAGCCCGTCCTCACTAGCAAAACCACAGCATTAACCTTCCTAAAAAGCACAACTGCAGGCCTGTGGCATGTTCAGGAGAGCAAGTGACTCACTGAAGGCTGTTACATTGATTATTCCAGAGTGTTTTGAAGTTCCCATGTCTATGGGAACAATGGCTGTGACCAACCTCCCCTCCTACAGCTGCCAAGAAGCTTTCAGATCTCCCAGAGTGATGCATTAAGGACAAGGCAAGGAGGCCCATCAGTATTTTCGTGCTGCAGGAAGCAGTTGTTGGTAGTAAGAAGAGATGGTTCTGGCTTTTATCAGCAAGACAGGGATCAGTTGGATGATCCGGGGTGAGGTTTTCATCTATGAGCAGTTTGCTGCCTGATGCCCACAGTGAGAGTCAGGAGCTGGTTAGTGAAGGTACCCAGGTCTGGAAACCTCACCATGAGCTTGCTCACCGTGCTTGGTCTGGTGAGTCCCACATTCAACCCCACAGGCCACCAGCTACGAAGGTGACCTCGCCATCCATGTACAGTGTGGATGTTTCCATGCCAGACATAGGTGACATGAAAGCTTACAGTGGGGATGGGAGAAGGTGGTAAGTAGAACAAGTAGACCACCTCACTTCAGGGGTCATCGAGGAGGAACTCGATGGATCATAACACATACAGGCATCACAGAGGAAGCCTTGCAGTAGCACATTCTCTGATTACATTACTAAGAGCATGTGAAGCAAGATCTGGTCTCACATTGTGAAGCTAATGTTTGTTTTCACTACGTTTGCTATTGAAGGTGACGTCTGGAAGACGTGAAGGGCTCATGTCCCATCACGCTGCCATCCCTCTCCTCTGCCATGGAGACAGCGTTAGCTCATGTGTCTCCTGGACATGTGAGCTTTGTGATTTCTCCCATAGCAGACCCAGACACTTCCTCACAGCCCTAGAGGGGCTCGTGCTGCTCATCTGCACCAATTCACCATCTCTGTTCCTTCCCAGCCTGCCCACAGCTGCTGGGGGATGGACCGTAAAACCCTGATACAGCAGGAAAAGGGAATATGGTTTGAAGTCAGACCAGCTCAGGACAAGATGGTTGGGCTGAGAATGAATGGCTCAGGGGAAAACAGAAGGCAGAACTAGGTAATGTCTTCATTATTTCTGTTCCACTGCATCCCTTGGTGAGTTCTACCTTTGCCCCTCACCGCTGTGGGCCTGAGCAGTCTGGACCAGCACTGGCTGGGAGTTACAGTTGAAGAGCAAGAAACCAGAAAGCAGAAAGGGGAATTCATTCTGCTGTTTCAGGTAATGGAACTCTCCAGGCTTTGTTTTGAAATGGCTCAAGACGAAGTTCAAACATCCAAGAAGAATATAAAGTTATCCTGCCTCTGTTTAAGGGACAATTTGATCTCCGCCGACCATAGTGCTTCCATGGATCAATGGGGAGAGGCAACAAGGTAGGAATGAGGATGTAATTACATCCTAATTACATCTGGCTGTAATTAGGAGCCAGAGTTTCATGTGAAAAAGGAACTGAAGTGCCTTCATTTCTGTTACCTGGCTTGTGCCATTAGATCCATAGGGATGGGGCAGGAGAGCTGCTGAGAACTGGTGGAAGGTACAGGGGACTTGGTGCTGTGGCTGGCTGGTCTCTGCTGTGTTAAATACGAAGCTGTGCATTACTCCCAGGTATATGCTGAAAGAAATGAGAGGAACAGGGCAACAAGGAGGCCAGAAGGAGAGAACTGGGGTGGTTAACTTCTTTTCCTCATTGCTCTCCTTGAGTTTGCAATGAAGTCCTACAAAAAAACATTTCCCAGGGAAATGTCCATCTTGTCCAAAGAGTTTTGAAGGGGAAAGAGAATATTGAAAGGCAGATTTCCAGCCAGTTTTGTTAATAGATAGTGGGACTGTCTCAGTAACAGGGTGTAAGGACAGGATTTCTCCAGAGCCTGTGTATCAAGAAGCCCTTTTTCCTGCTTGGATCAAAGGAAATCTGTATATTGGGGAAAGAGCCTCCCCGGTCCCCAGCACAGGCTGTGTATGTGTGTGCACACACAGGATGGCTCTGGCCGGCTGGAAAACTCCTGCTTGCCATCACATGGGAAAATCGATGGTGACACAGAGAAAGGAGAGGAGGAATAGGGCAGAGGTTAAATCACTGTGGGCTGGGAAAACCATTCCCAGTGCACGCAGACTGCAGGGCTCCAGCAAACAAGAAACCAGCCCTATATATTGCATGCATGTGCTCAGTCTGGAGGGTGCAGCACATGGGTGGTACCCAGCACTGCTCAGGTCATCATGTAGTGAAGGGGTAAACTGAGGCACAGGGCGCATCCAAGGTGTATCCTGAATTGCAGGGGGTCACGGGCAGTTCCTCATCACAAACTCCACCGGGACTATTCACAGCCCAGAAACCACCCGTGTGCTGGGCTGCACCAGAAGAAGCATGAGCAGCAGGTCATGGAGGTGATCCTGCCCCTCTGCTCTGCTCTCATGAGACCCCACTTGCAGCACTGTGTGCAGTTCTGGTGTCCTCAACATAAGAAGGACATGGAACTGTTGGAACAAGTCCAGAGGAGGCCACGAGGATGAGCAGGGGCTGGAGCACCTCCTGTATGAAGACAGGCTGAGGAAGTTGGGGCTGTTCAGCCTGGAGAAGAGAAGGCTGCATGGAGACCTCAGAGCAGCTTCCAGTGTCTGAAGGGGGCTACAAGGATGATGGGGAGGGACTCTTCATTAGGGACTGCAGTGATAGGACAAAGGGTGATGGGTTCAAACTGAAACAGGTGAAGTTCAGATTGGAGCTAAGGCAGAAGCTCTTCCCTGTGAGGGTGCTGAGGCGCTGGCACAGGGTGCCCAGAGAAGCTGTGGCTGCCCCATCCCTGGCAGTGCTCAAGGCCGGGTTGGACACAGGGGCTTGGAGCAAGCTGCTCCAGTGGAAGGGGTCCCTGCCCGTGGCAGGGGTTGGAGCTGGATGAGCTTTGAGGTCCCTTCAACATAAACCAGGCTGGGATTCTATGACTACAGGCACAGGATCTGGTGCTCCCAGCCCCGTGCCACCCCCATGCAATGTAATTAACCCCAGGAGGGGGTGTGTGTATTAGCCCTATCTATGCCCCGGGGGGGGGTACATCCTGCTTCCCCAGGTCCCCCCATCACTCAGGCTCACTCACCACTGACATCTCTTTTGGGCAGTTCCTCAGCAGGGCAGTAGCACAGCAATGCCAACCACCTCCCCTGGTGGCACACACTGAAATGTGCTGCCGATCTGTCACATCAGTCAGCTCTTGTTAATGCGCACAGCAGAGCCTGCTCCCCAGCACATGCTCAGGCCACTGAGCAGAGGCAGCTCCCCTGCCAGTGCCTGCGCTAATGAAGCCTTGAAAGTCCTGTCTGCCCACGTCGTTTGTCAGAAGATAATTCACCTTCATACTCTGAGTGATGGCAGGCGCTCAAACGGCCGCGCTGGCTCGGATCCTGGCCTCTCTGCAAAGGAAACCCTCTCTCCAGCTCTAAGGCACTAAGTGGGGCCCTGGGGTGAGGCCCTCAGAAGGGAGAACATCTCTGGGACTGATGCTGCATCCCAGAAACAGGGCAAAGTGAGCATCTTCAAGGCTCAGGGTGCAACCACAACAGAACGAACCACGTAGAACTTTAAGGAATGGGCTCAACCTCATCTGATTTCCAGCCTCTCCCCATTCAACGTCTATGTGGGGATGGGGCTGAGTGTTTCCAAGCAGCTCTCTTTTCTCTCCCCATGCACACCATGGCTGGAGATGGCACCCTCAGCTTTGAGAGAGGGAACTGATCTCAGGACAAGGTTCTGTTCACAAGTCCAAGGCAGCAGCTGGTAACTTCACTGCTGTGAGCAGCACTTCACATGCAAACTATCAGCATGAAGGTAGCCAGGGTCTCGGAGCAGGAAACGTTCCTGTTTCTTTAGCTGCCTTCTCAATCCTTTCTAGGATTTAGGATCCAACAGTAGCAATTTTCAACTAAAGCCCTGAAAATAAAGAACAGGCGGCTTGTACATAAACATCTTCCTTATGTTTTAAAGTGACTTAAATAGAGGAAATCATGACTCAAGTCAAAATCATTTTTTCCTTAGCTCAGTAGCTGCCTGTTCAGCTTCACAGTCTCTATAACTTGTATGGGAGCACGCCAGTCACCAGGGAGAAATCAACTTGAGTGTTCAAGTACACTGTGAGGAGAGGATGAACAGGGAGAACTGGAAGCCCCAGGAAAGAAGCTGTGAGCCTGAAGTACATCCCCGCCAGCCACAGTTCATGATAACAGCAGCTTGAGAGCACCAAGTGAAAAGGAGAAGTGCCACGATCAGACAAAGCAGCAGAGAGGACTCAGTAAGTGTTCTGCTTCAGACAGCTCATCTCACTGTTAAAGAGAGAAAACAACTTAGAGCATCACTGTGCCTTCAGCCTCCTGCTCAGCAGGGAGATGCAGCCTGGCCAGCCGAAGCAAAGCTCACCCCTGTTGCCTGCCACCAAAGACCCTCACTCACAACTGAGCATCCTCTGTATCCAACACCCACCACCACCATCACCACCTCTGGCTGCTGCAAAGCCTCCCCAGGAGCTGGCTACAAACTCAGACTCACAGCCCAGCCCAGGGCTCCTGCTGCAGCACATAGAAGGTTGTGAGCAGTTACTGGATCTTCATCAGTTACCTCCTCCAGCTGAAGGCACTCACACTGAATGGCTTCACTGGAACACAAGCGAACCCATCAGCCGGCCTGGACGGATGCAGGCTGGTGGCTTCCACTGGGCTAGCAAGTTGTTGTGAGTCCTAGTCCATTAATCTGCCCCTTCTGCAGCTGAGTCTTTTGAGATTTAGGCACCAAACTCAGCGCCGAGCATTTGGATTGGTTAAATCATGCAGCAGGTTGAGCACTGGGATCACCATTCTCTCAAACCCCTCTCGAGCTACTGCCTACCTGGTTGGTCTTATTAAATGCTGTTTCCAATGAAATATATTCTATTTGAAGCATGAAAGGACCATAAAGATGAGCTGCCCGGCTCACAAATGGATGTCTGGTGAATGCTGCAAGCCTGGTTCAGCTCTCAGGAGAGGCAAAGAGCAACAGGCTGCCTGGGAGGATGCTGCAGCCCCACGTACCTCTGACAGCCCTGGTTCATTCTGGCTTTAACTGACAGCAGCGGGACATGGGGACCTCTGATGGTGTGGTCCAGGCAGCGCAGGCCCCCTTAGCCCTGCAAAGAGCCGGGCGGGAGGGAGGGAAATGCTTTGTTTAGCAAAGAGCCAAGATAAATGACCCTGTCTCTGCAGCTTGATTATCCCAGTGACAATGATTTGTCACTGCGGGATCCGGGCTGGAATCTCCGTGGTGACAAATGAAAGCTTTCAGGGCTCTAATGGGGCATAGTGGGCAGATCTCGCATCTCCCCTCCCTCGCCCAGCACTGGCTCTGCCATTACCTAAGGATGCGTCTCTTCACGGGAGGCAAGGAGACACTGCCTTCTTTCATAAAAAGGTATTTTTTATAAGGAAAAGGTATTTTTATAAGGAAAAGCTATTTTTATAGGGGAAATCTGTTTTTATAAAGAAAAATCTTTTAATAAAAAAAATCTCATTTTATAGGGGTATCTATTTTTATGGGGGGAAGAAGCATCCTTCACAGAGCCTCTTCTTGTAATTTTGGTGGTGGTTCAAAGCACAGCAAAGGCCTTCAGGACCTCAGCTTCCCAGATGGAAAGTCTGCAGGTCAACGGGAGACAGGAACATGAGAGCCTTCTGCTGCCAGGGGACCCCAGTGAGGAGCAGGGCAGCCTCATCACAGCACATAAGGGTGATGATGGCGATCCATAAATCCACTGGATTCCCAGCACATCACCCCGTGCCCCAGTTTCCCCATCTGTAAAGCAAGGCACAGTGACTTTTCATTGCTCCCAGGCCAGCCCCACAGACCCTGGGGACCAGGAAGGGATGACATGAAAAGAGCATCCTGGAAAGGCTTTTCCCAAATAGAGCTGCTCTTGCTTTGGTTGGGAGTGGGAATTCTCAGCTGCAGGAGCTGGTTCTGCTGGGAAGCAGCATGTGTGAACACTGCATTGCAAATCTTTGCAGGCTCACTCGCTGGAAATGGATAATGTGCACTCCCAGCTATGGATCAGAAATGATACCTCGGGCTTATCAGAGCAATCACAGCTCAGCAGCAGCGCTCAGTGTCTGAATGCCGCAGACTGCAAACAGGATTCAAACACAAGGAAGGAATGAACTGGAAGAAATTGCAGGCCAGAGCAAATTTCAGCTCCCAGAGAGATTATGGTGGAGAATTATGCCCTGTCCCTGGGCTGAGAGCAACAGAGCCCTGAGTGCTCTGTGCTGGCCGGGAAGGGAGGACCCAGATAGTATTTTTCCTATGTATTCAGAGCATTTGGCTTTCCCTTCCTGTTTCTGTCACCTTCCCAGCAAGGAAGGGTTGTAGTGGTTCAGCCGAGGAACGCAGACCCCTGGAAGCCTGTGGAGCAGCAGTGCAAAGAGCTGCATTCTCCTGGCCCTGGGGCACACACGGCTCTTGTCCCTGCTTGTTCTCCTTGGCGAGTCCCCCTCTACCTCGCTCCTCAAGCCTGCAGAGTTCAGCTGCCCCTTAAATAAGAAACATGTTTTAGTGTGACACAAGGGAGAGCTTTGGGGCATTTAGTTTGGGGATGGAATTAAAGGAAAAGCAAGTAAATTCCATCAGAGTGTGTCAGTCTGTGTTAGCGTTCCTCTGGACCAGTGCAAACTTCCTTCTATTGGAAAAGTGACATTTCTGCTCCCATAGCTCATAAACCCCATTCATTTTCACCCAGCACACACCTGGGTTGGGTGCTGGTTTTAGCTGCTTCTGGAAAAGTCTCCAACAAAACTTCAGCTGCAGGTGTCCAAGAAAATATCCCAAAGAAGAGGGTGGGGAAGTGCTTTGGAGTGTGTCCTGCACAGAAGCAATGAAGGATTCCAGCCTTTTGCAATCCTTCAGTACATTCAAGTCTTCTCTGGCTTTCAAGCTGCTCCCCAGTGCAATTCCAAGTTCTCGTATCCACCTCGGGACCAGCCCCAATTCCGTGCTAACATCATGTTGATGTTCCTGCCTTGCCAGGGCAGGTTAACTGAGGATTCTCCACTTCACCCACTCAGTCTCAGGCAAGTCCCTTCCTCTCAGAGTCAAGTTTCAGGCTCCACTGGGGAGTTTTACTTGAATAAAGACATTAGGGTTGATTCTGCAGTACCTGGGAGCATTCATTACATCTGCAGGTCTCTGGAAGGGTCACTTCATCATTGCTGTAGATGAGGAGTCTGGAAGAACCCAGGGATGTAATTAATGAGCAAGCTGAGCAGAGGTGGGGGCAATGGACCATTTACAGGGACGTGGCCTGAGGCAGCGACCATGGGGAAGATACAGGAGGAAGGAAGGTGGAGTGGACTATAGGACTGGTTTTGGTTAAATAAAGGCAGTCACCAGGCAGAGGTTGTCTTTATGCAGGCAGTGGGCAGGGTGGTGGTAAAACACTTTGCAATACGCTTTTACTGGTGCCTCCCTCCATCACCTGAGGGCTGCTCCCTTCCCAACCCCTTCATCTTCCTCACATTGGCGTTGTCCCCCTTGCACACCTTGTATCACTATTGCTTGCTGTGTGACACCACTGTCATATCTGCTAGTGCCAGACTGAGCCTTCCTGATCTTCAGCCGCTTCTCAGCAACTTGTCAGCAGGACCAACCCCATCCTTTTATCTTTTATCTGCCACCAGCATTATCTATGTGGATTTCTCCCTGTCACTTTATCAACAGCTCCAAAAGACATCATCAAGGAGATCTGGAAGAAGAAACCTGAAACATGTGTCAGTAATTGCCTTATTTTGCCAGCCATATATTGCCTCATCCCCTTTTTGCCCCCATCAGGGTGATGTGCAGGACACCCACATCGCGTCTTACCGGATGAAAGGTTTGTCAGCTTTAACCTACTGCACTCTCAAAACTGCACTGAGTGAATCTCCCTGCTCGATGCAGGAGGATCCTGGCTGAAATGCAAGGCAGCCACGGGTGTGCACGGAGGAGTCTGGGCAGAAAGTGATGATCAATTGAATTTCCTTTTAAATCTGCTTGAGAAAATATTATGCCCTGCAGAGTGATTGTTAGCCTGAGTGAGCAGGGAGAGCAGTGCAAGGAGCCAGTTCTCCATGCCTGAGCCCTGTTTCATTAGGCTTTGCCTGGGAAAGAGGTGGGCATAGTGAATCTATCAAGTAGGGATTGATGGTGAAGTCAAAGCCTGTAGTTTGGCTCCTCTTCCAGAGCTCAAGCTGCTTCCTAATCCCAGATGCTTTATATGTTGCTATAGAAATAACACAAAGTTCTGCTCGAGCTGCGTTACACCCTCCGCTGCGCTTGGATGTTTTGGGATACGATGGGATGAGTGGATCTCTCCCAGTGCCCTGGATCCCCAGCAGCCTGCAGATGATTTTCCTCTGCTCTTCCTCAAATAACCCATCAAAATTCCTGCCTTCCTCACCCCAGGAGGAAGCTCTCCATTTGCACTGGGCTGCAATATGAGAGAGGCATCACTGAGCTCTGCTTAGTGACATATTTAGGGTCTTATTATTATTATTTATTATTGGATCTTGCAAACACTTCCCATGTGGAGCCAGTGCTTTATGTGCCTGGGATCAGGGGTGAGTCCTCCCTTTCCATAGGTGCTTGTAATCTACATCCAAATCTTGCAGGATATGAGATATGAGACCTGAAAATTGCATTACAACGTGATACAACTTTAGATCACTTTTAATTGCCAGCATTTATCACTTCCAGTGTTTTCTCTCCTCTCCAGCCCCACCGAGTTGCACTCATCTCTGGGAACCTTGCTTAGCTTTCAGGAAGGAAAACAAGCAATCCTAATAAAAAGAATAAGCCTCAAACTCAAACAACTCTAAACTTTTTGGTGCATTTCCTACATCACTTCAGGAGAATACATAATGCAAATCATTTATGAGCTGGGGAGAGTCTATTATCCCTGACTGAGGAATGACTTTTAGCAAGCACTGCTGTGGCTTTAGCTATAGGAAGGAGGAGGGCATTCCAAAATGAGAGGATTGAACCATTCCACACAACTCTCTCCATGTGGTATGCGTCCTGGGGAACACACAACATGGACTTGGTGCTGGACAGCATTGCCTTGGGAAGCTGTGGGAAGCCAGAGAAGGAATGGTCTTCACATGAAGAGTGTGAGTAACCTCAGTTGTAATAGTTACTGATAAAGACGATATCACAAGTCAGAGTAACTCCAAATGTCAAATCAGTTGTCAGTTATGAAGGATTCAAGAGGGGAAAACAGACTATTTCCTGTTCATAGCCTCTTGGAGAGGTCTAGATGCATCTGAGGTCTATTCTAATTTGACAGTTCTTGTGTTCTCCAGTGAAATCTCCAGGAAGCCTGGAAAAATACCCTGCTACACCTTATTTCTCCACATCTCTGGTAGGGGAAGGTTGCTGTGTCCCTTAGAGCCTGAGCAGCTGACCGAAGTCACAGCTAACAAATACTCAATACTTTACCTTCCACTTTGACTCTCATTACAATAGATGCTCTTCACCTGTGCTTTGCCCTCAAGTAAATGGGTCACTAAGCAGTTAAAAAGCTTCCCAGAAGCTAATCAATGGTCAGCTTAGGTGATCCTTTCTGACCCTCTTTGTTTTTTCCCTTGCTGGAACTAGAGCAAACACCTGCTCATGCGATGGCTTGGAATGCATTGCTAGTATGAACCATTCCTTTAAAAGCCGTGCATTGAACACATGAATTATGTGAACTCCCAGGATATTTGATACGGAAGAGAGAGATCTCTGTGACCGTTGAGACCTCCGCAGCTCTTGCTGGAGGAAGCTGGGTGGTGTGTGTGTGCTCAGTGCCTCAGTTTCCCCATTTGCAATGTTGAACACAGCAGAACATCCCTGGCTCATGGTCAGGTTGGACCGGGCTTGGAGCAACTTACTCTAGTGGAAGGTGTCCCTGACCATGGCAGCAGTTGGAAGTGGATGAGCTTTAAGTTCCTTTCTAACCCAAACTATTCTATGATTAACACTCCCTTAATGCTAATGGTACAAAAGCAGGTTTATAATTAGGACTTTTGCTAAAAAGCAGCTCGCAGTTGTTGCACTGCGGCTTGGAGCAGTGCGAAGGACTGATTGCAACACATCCACTTCTTTTGTTATGGAGAACAAAATCGATCGAGATTTAGAAAGAAGTGGTAGCTGAAGGATGGAGCGACAGGAAAGGAATGCTGTGCGCACAATGAGCATAATTTCTGGAGAGGAAACAGAAAGTTGTTTATTAGAGCACAATATTGTTACAATTCTACACCTGAGGAGTCAGAGGATCTGGTGCTGGGGTTTCAAAAACGAATCAACAAAAGCATTACTTCAAACAATTCGTTTTCTTCTGTTATGGATAAGTCAGTGGCTTAATGCAAAACTTAATTTCCCCAGAGATAAAGGGGTGGAAAAAAGCCTTAGAAACACTTGTGTTTAAGTTTTAGAATAAAAACCTGATCCTGTTCCAACTGCTCTGTGTTTTATGGCTTCCCATAAGAGTCTGAAGACACCAGTGCAGTCTTCAACCATCCCACTTGCTCTGTACCTCATTAAACCCTGCCCTTCAGAACCCAGCATCCCTGTTCCATGCCTGGGTTCGCTGTAACTCTCCACTGCATAAATTAAAACCTGATTAATGGACTTCCCTCCAATGGGATCTATTGAAGGCTCTAATTAAAAAAGAAATTGCTATCATCTCAAGAGCTCCTTCTCAATTAATTGCCCTGGGTAATACAGGGAACTATTCCTCTGGCCAAAATTAAGAGACCAACAGAAAAAAAACCTCTGCTTATTGTCAGGTAAATACAATGGGGAATGCAAGAAGTTCAGCAGAACTTTGTAAGAAGATGTTGGATGAGCTGGGAGTGCATGATGTAGAGAGGATACCCTACAGCTGCCTGGTGAGAAAATCACACATCTGCCTCTGAACCAGCTGTCTGCTCTTGGGGTGTCTCAGCCCCATGTGGGTCTGGGTCCATGCTAAAACATAGATAAACCCTCAGTCACAACATGGACATGCTGACTCAGCTCAAACACTTGGGCCTGGTCTATGGTTCAGGCACCCAAAGGTTGTTCCCCACTGACTCTAAAGGGAGCCCAGTTCACCTATGGACATCTGCATGCCTTCAGGTGGGGCAGAATATCCTTGAGGCTACAGATTTCCTGTGCCATGTGGATGGACGCAGGGAAGGTTGGATGCTACAACCTCAAATGCACCCAGAGTTTAGCTCGTAACAGATGCTGAAGCAGTGTCCAGCCAGCATGGACACACAACGCAGTAGCCCAAAGGCACCTGGGCTTGGACTTAATGGATTTATTTCTCCTCTTGAGCATGCACTAGGTTTAATCACAGTGACACTACATGATGACATCCAGTTTCCCTGGATGTAGGGCTTGTACCAAGCCCTAAAATAGCAAAATGAGGACAGGTCACCAGAGAACACAGGCAGTAGCTTCAGGGGAGGGACATTGTGCTGGCACAGGGTTTCGATGATGCACTGGAACCAGGCATTTCCTCACTTATTAGAGCTCCTTTGAAGGATGTAACGCTTCTCCTCTATAATCCTTTGCAAATAACTTCTTTACTCTGGGATTTCTGCTGAAGTCTGTTAACCTGGGCTTTTGTGCACCTCCCTGGGGTGAGGCTACCGGAAATACCAGAAGGGGAGAAGGCATGATGTGAAACGGGAGGCAGAGCAGGTAGTGCTGCTATTGAGCAGCTGCACCTGACAGCATCAGCATCAGCAGCTTGGTCAGCTTAGAGCACAGTGGCTCCGTGTGTAACTAACTGCACAGACACTGAGACACAGCCCATTGGGAAATCTGTTCCATACAACTTCGATAGCCTCGGAACAACCAATCCAGCAGAGCTATTGCAGACCAAGGTGGGCATAACTGAGAGGAGAACCTGAGTTTCAGTGCCAGCTTCACCACCGCCACAAACACAGGGGTCTTTTATTAAGGTATGACACATATTATGTTGAGGACTTTGCAAGACAGCTTTTTGGATGAGACAGGCCACTGAGCCCATGCTCCCAGCTGCAGGGTGTACATGGGTTTTTATCTCAGTCAGGCTGATATGCTCACATGAAGATGCACGGTTAGCCAGGGCATCGTCCCCAGGCCTGTGGCACTGAGGTCCTGATTCCCCTTCCTGTGTGGTCTCAGTGACTTCTGTGCTGTCACTACTGATTTACACCCTGGTGAACCGAAAGAGATTCTGTCTGGAGACTCAATAAATATTTGTGTCTCTGGGAAGATTACAGAGCAATTAACTCTTGAAAGGAGAATCTGTTTTGGGAGTGAACCTAACAACCTCTAGGCTTGAGAGGAATAGGTTTGTGAAAGGATCTCTTCATTTTGGTGTGAGCACCCAGGGAGTCAGACAGAGCTGCCAATAAAGCACTCTCTGAAGTATTGGCCCCATCAATTGATTCACTATTCACCATTAGAAGTGCCATTTAGACGTAATTAAATTGTGATGGTTTCTGAATAAGAGAGAATTGACTGTTCAATGTGCTGCCCCGATTCATTTATTTCTACAGTAATCAGGCAACAAATACGTGGGATGCTCATGCGTTCCATCTTCATTAGCAGGGTTACTGGGAATCTCCCTGCATCCTCCTGGGTCCTGCAGCAGTGGTAGTTAAGAAGGTATAACCTAATGTAGAAGTTCCTACCCTGTGAGGCTCTGGGCTTGGTCTGGAAGCAGGCTGCATTCCTCATCAGCAAACACTGCTCAAACAAGGCTTTTTGAGTTCTGTTTCTGGATGAGTAACACAGCTTACTGGGAGCTGTGCAAACCTGGAGCACCTCTGCTCCTATGGAGACTTCTTGGTTCTGATCATGCAGTGCCTTGTGTCTCTGAGAGAAGACACAGTGGGCTTTCTACTGAAACAGGTTTTGGACCTCTCCTCCCTGGGATCCAGCAATGGGACCCCTAGGAAGGGTTCAAAGCTGCAGTGGAGGAGGAGGGTTTAGACTGAACACGAGGAAGCATTTCTTTACCAAGAGGGTGGTCAAACCCTGGAACAGGCTTCCTAGAGAGGTGGTTGGTGCCCCAAGCCTGGCACTGTTTAAGATGCGTTTGGACAATGCCCTTAACAACATGTTTAAATTTTGGTCAGCCCTGAAGTGGTCATTCTGGTCCCTTCCAACTGATTTCATCCTATTTTCCTCTTCTATCCTCTCCCCTCCTCTCCTCTCCTCTCCTCTCCTCTCCTCTCCTCTCCTCTCCTCTCCTCTCCTCTCCTCTCCTCTCCTCTCCTCTCCTCTCCTCTCCTCTCCTCTCCTCTCCTCTCCTCTCCTCTCCCCTCCTCTCCTCTCCTTTACTCTCCTCTCCTCTCCTTTCTTCTTTTCTCTGTTCTGTTCTGTTCATTCTCAAACACCATTCTGTTCACTCTCAAACCTCCCTCTAGTAAGGCCAAAACCTACAGAACACCCTCAAGGAAACCCAAATGTCACAAGCCAGACCCTTATCCAGCACAGTTCTGCAACCCCTTTGGTGAAAAGAACAAAAGTCCAATACCCCAGTGATGGAGCAAAGGCCACACAAACTGGTTGCAAGACAGTAGAGGACCCGGAGAGGTGGAGATGTCCAGATAGGAGACATCCAGATGAGAGAGAAATGCTTCTGAGGTCTCAGTTGCATGGGGGGAAATGAGAGCTGCTCAGGGGTACAAGCCCAGTTCTACCAGTAAGAACTGCTGTCTGCACACACACACAGAATAAGCTGCTTTTCTCTCTGTAGCTGAACAAGAGTGAAAATGAGGTTGCACTTACACCTTCACTGCTTATGAAGAGCTGTAGCCCTTTGGGCAAATTTCCTCATCTCTTACGCTGTCCTTGTCCTTGGAAACTGCACCTTCCACAGGACCATGCTGAGGTCTTTTTTTCCTTTATAAATTATAAAAGAAGGCCAAATTCATCCCAAAATGTCTAAATCCTTCATTCTGGAGAAACCTGTTTACTCACTGAGTACAACCCTTCCAGACCCAGGCCGATGGTGCAGGATGGGGCAGGCATCTCCCACTGATGGCTTTGCTAGTGGCAAGTGCCCATTTTAGCCAGTCAACGTTTTCCATGGGCAGTTTCTAGGAGAAGTTTTCAAGGAGATGTGACTCTGGGGAAAGTTTCTGGATAACAGGAGAAAATTGTTTCCAAGAAAGGAATAAAACCAGAGAAAAATCCAGCATTTCAAAGTGGTTTAATTTTTAATGATCTCCTTCCTCAAGGACACATTCATGAGTTTTCTTCATGTGTTACAGAAGCATGCAGAGCAGAACTCCCTAGTCCAGCCCAGCTTCCAAGACAAAACAAAAGGAGGCAAAAAGATATGTAAAAGGCTTGATCTGAAATAAAGGTCCAAATTTAGCTCTACCTTCTTGGTTCCAGCTGTGAGACTGCAATGAAAGGAAGAAAAAGAGTCCCAAGCCAGGCAAGATCCATGCCCTCGTCCTCTGGGAGTCCTGCTGCTCCGTGGATAGAGGAGATGTATCGGTGCTTCAGAAATCAATTCCTTTTCCTTCACAGAACCACTTCCAGCCAGACTCTACCCTTTGACTATAAATCAGGTTTTAATCCCCACACAAGGGCACTAGATAGAATGCTGATAATTCTTATTGTATAAAAAGGGTTTGTCTTGTGGTACTTTGCTGTTTTGCCAAAGATTTTCCTTTTCTACCTCTTTGTTTGCTCGTCCTTGGAAAGTCAAAAGATTCTCCTGCTTTTCTGCACATGGGGAAACTCAACATTAGCCACACACACACACACACAACCCCCTAAACCATAAAACTGGGAATGTCTTTTTTTGCAAACTAAGAGAAGTGTTGATGGAATTTCTAGGATGTCAGCTGATGGAGTATTTTTAACTACATATTGGAACACTAAGGAAGCCAGGACTGTGACTTGGCATCCAGTCACACACCAAGCTGGACCACAGATTAACCTGGAGTCTTGCTTTGGGAGCAGTAGTGATCTGAGCTGCATATTGCAGTTCTAGCACATACTAGTCATAGGCTTGCTATGTAAAGAGTCAGGATCTGTGAAAACTGAGCACCCAGGACCTCAGAACAGCTCAGAAACATATTTCCCCATCAATAACAAGAAATAAAATCAAATCCAACTTCAAAACTGAACCAAAAATGGGGAAAATCTCTGCCTGCTAAAAGTTTACCACTGTTGAGAACATTGTGAGAACCAGGAATAAAGGTCCTTTGATGCACACTGAAAGCTGCTTTTTCCCCACGTTCAAATTTACATGTGGTTCTTTGGAAGCTGCCAGCATAACCAGCAGCAACTTGTGTGATAGACAGCGAGGCCGTACAGTCAAGTCTAAAATCCATCCCACAGACAAACCCAGCGCTGCTTCTCAAGAGCTTGGGCAGCCCACACCTATGCGTTACCTTGTGCCAGAAGCACATTCAGCCGCAGAAGGGAGTTGGGACTTAATCAGATGCTGCAACACTGGGGAAAACACCGAATTCATCTGCATGCCCACGGTGCAGAAACCATGCTGTGCAGAGATCTTTAAGTAGGGAGCTGACCTGCTGCAGGGTATTGTAACCAGTGTAATTAAAAAGGACTATTTTTGCAGAAGACAATCTCGGGAAGGCTAATTAAAATATTGCTGGCCCCTGCTTAACGTGCTCAACTTTCTTTTAAGAGCTAATGAAATGCAAAGTATTGCTCCCTGTTTTCATTTGTAAGAGAGTTCATTAATGTACCTTTCTGAGCTGGGTTAAGCCAAGTGCTCAGAAAGAGAATAAATTGGATCTCAGTAATTGAAGGCCAACTTTTTTTTTTTTGGCTGAAATCCAATATCGGAATTTCAGTCCTAAAAAAAAATGGGGGAAAATTGGAGGTTCCTGAGTAAAAAGAAATGTTGTGGCTTTAGTTCCATGAAAAAAAAAAATGAGGATTTGGGGGTCAAGCAGACACTTCCTTCAGATTTTAAATTCCATGAAACACTGTCTGTCCAGTCCTTCAACAGGCATTTTGGGTGGAGAAAAGAAAGATTTTTGTTGTTTCTTATTTCTCAGCTTTAGTCCTGAGGATACCTGATATCACACACTGTGGGAGTGGATGCTTACTGAGCACAACAGGTAGCTCTTAAAATATAACCTGTTAATATAAGCAGGTAATTGGTTTTGCTGTGCCAGTGTACTCTGCTGCACTCTTCAAGCCTTCCCCTGCAATTCAGATTTGGAAGTGGGTCTTGCTGTGGATTAAAAAGCAAATAGTTCCTAGAACAGCATCTAAAAGCCTTGTTTCAAAGCTGTTTCTTGTGTAGACTCTTTGGTGTCTGTGGTGTCTAGAATCATGGAATACCATGTTGGAAGAGACCTCAAAGATCATCTAATCCAACTTTTCTAAGCAGTGCATGACCTAGGCTAGATGGTCCAGCGCCCTGTCCAGCTGAATCTTAAAGGTGTCCAACACTGGGGAATCCACCACTTCCATGGGGAGATGATCCCAGTGACTGGTTCTCACTGGGAGAAATTTTCTTGTGTCCAGTCGGAATCCCGCCAGGAGTAACTTGTGCCCATCATCTTTTCCACGTACCTCCTTGTACAAAGGGAATCTCCATTTTCATTGTAGCCACCCTTTAAATACTGGATCATGGTGACAAGGTCACTCCTGGGACTTCTCGAGGCTGAACAGACCCAGCTCTCTCAGCCTTTCCTCACAGTTTCCCAGTCCTTGCATCATCTTTATGGCCCTTCTCTGGACCCTCTCCAACCCATCCACATCTGTTTCGTAGAGTGGGGACCAAAACTGCACACAGGAGGTGAGCTAAGAATATTTTTTCTTCCATGACTGCATAAAGCAGTTCAGGTTCTTGAATGTTGTTTCCACTAAGCCATCATAGCTCTGAGTCCTTAACCGCCAGGTCAACTTTACAGAAATTGGCCAATGCAGTCAGAAGTGCATGAGGACTGACCTGCAACGGAGTTAGCCTGCCTTCAGCTGAGAACACTGGGGCTGTTCAGCCTGGAGAAGAGAAGCTGCCTGGAGACCTCAGAGCAGCTTCCAGCGTCTGAAGGAGGCTACAGGGATGCTGGGGAGGGACTGTTCATTAGGGACTGTAGTGATAGGAGAAGGGGTGATGGGTTCAAACTGAAATAGGGGAGTTCAGGACAGATCTAAGGCAGAAGCTCTTCCCTGTGAGGGTGCTGAGGCGCTGGCACAGGGTGTCCAGAGAAGCTGTGGCTGCCCCATCCCTGGCAGTGTTCAAGGCCAGGTTGGACACAGGGGCTTGGAGCAAGCTGCTCCAGTGGAAGGGGTCCCTGCCTGTGGCAGGGGCTGGAACTGAATGAGCTCTAAGGTCGCTTCGAACCCAAACCAATCTGGGATTCTATGGTTCTATGATTGAATATTGGAAACCAGGCTACCAGCAAAATGAACCCCCTCACAAAAATCCAGCTACACTCCACCAGTGGAGAAACTTCCTGAAACTGGTAAAAGAGTTCAAAAAAGCTCTTGCTCTTTAAGCTGCCATCTGGAGAAGTCTGGGTCTCTCTGTTTGGTGAAAGCTCTATGTCTTAATATATGCACAGGCTGTATACTTGTCCACGCCTCTGCTGTGCCACTTCTTGGCACAGAAGAGAGACTTTGCTCTTATTATCAGCATCTTATATCACATTCTGAGCTTCTGTCGCAGCTTTAGCTGGGAGTTTTTTCTTCTTTACTTTCTCTGTAAGGCCACAATCTGCAACTGAAAGCACAGATTTTTGCAATGATTCCAATTAATGACAAATAAATCCAGGGGAACAGATCACAAGCCTTTTTCCTTGGAAATAAGCATCCATGAAAGAAAAAACCCAATTTCTAAATTTTTTGCTCAAAACCAGTGCTGCTCAACAAATATTTCCATGCAAGTATAACTCTTGAACTGGGCACCATGAGTTCTCTATGTTCATAAGACATAAGACAAACATTTCTTGACTCTGTTGTTGCATTTTCCATTCAACCTTTCCTCCATTGCAATAATTTTACTCTCATTTTGGATGCATATTTTGATTTCCAGCTAAAACAAACTCCATCCTGAGATTAAATAAAGCTTCTCCCAGGGTCACATCCTGCAAAAAAACACCAACCAGAATAAAGCTGCTGCCAATATTTCTGCCAAAGTGAATGAAGGCAGCAAAGCAGAATGTAGCTCAGGAGTCACTGAGGTATGTACAGGTCATTTTTCTCTTCGGGCTGGAAATGTTAACTTGGATAAATAACTCCTGCAGTGAGTCTGATGTTCAGATCCCTCCTGGAACTACTTAACTCGATAGCTCTGTCTTCATTCAGCTTTCCTTACCCACTGAATGAACTGGTAAACTGAGGCACGGCTGTTGGGAGGGTGCAGTGGGTTGGCAGTGAAGAACTTCCTGATCTTTGGAGAGCCTTTCAGGAAATAATTCCTAGTTAATGGTGCTTGTTTCTTTTTGAGGTGCAACAGACTGGGTGGCACTTTATCATCTCAGGCATGCTGGATAACTCTTCCTGTTCTTCTTCCCTCTGTGTGCATCAGTAACAAGCTCTTCTGGCTGGAAGAGGCAATGGCTGTTGTTGGCATTTTTGACTTAGAGAGGAAGAGAAAGCATTTTTGGTGCCAGGAGGTGTCAGGGAGCAAAGGATCCCTTTGCCTCTTCCTTCCCTTTGCTTCTTCTATTCCTGTTGGATATTCCCAGCTCTGCTCAGGCTGGAGGCGCTGTCTTAGGTTTTCTGATAACTCATATGTGACACTCCTCATTCACTCTGTCATGCTTCGGTTTATGTACATCTCAACCTCAGACTTAGGGGAAATTCTGCAGACGGATAATTTACATGCCCCAGAATACCAGTGGGACTCGCAATGGACTGGAATTATCTGCATATTTGTGTTTAATGAAGGAAAGCATTGCAGAAACCCAGGAAAGACAAGTAAGAGGAAAGCTTAGAGGCTGGGAGATGGGATCAAACTGGGAGCAACTCCTGCAGCCCTCGCTGGGCTGCCTTGCTCCTCTGGTGACAAACACTGTACGAGAGGTTTCAGGCTGGGGACCATCCTTTTGCCAAGAGGGTCAGGATGAGGTGAGAGGGGAGCAGTGAGGAACAATGCAGATGAAGCCTTGAAACTGGTAGGGCCCTACAGGGAAAAGCCTGCCCAGCTCTGTCTCCGTGCTCTCCAGCTGAAAGCCTGTCATGTGCAAGATGCATCTTCACTTCCTTGGAGACAGAAGAAACCCCTGTCAGCTATAGAACATCCTTCAGCAACAGCCTAACTCACTCAGCATTAGGCAGAGCTGTGGTTTCAGCTCATGACTTATGTCTCCCCAGCTGAAAGTGAGGATCCATAATGGGGTCAATGCCAATTGTCTCATCCTTCAGTTCTTTGTGGAGGGTCACCGATGGGAATTCAGTTGCCAGAGGAAGGGACAGGACAAGTACATCCAAAGACTAAATGCTTCTGGGAGGTGACTAACTGGAGTGATAGAAGTGAGCAGAGCTCCTAGCAGAACCCTATGCAAGGTCTTGTCCAAGGGGTGCCCCACAACCTCGTGCCTCGGGCTAAAAGCCTAAAGTGGATGGAAGTGAATGTGGTTTAGCACTTGTGGGCTCTGTCATTTGGGAAACCAAGTCTCCTTCTCACCAAAGCCTCTGTCACTTGCTAGTATAGAAACCAGGCTGCCACAGCCCGTGGTGAGCTGCAAACAAGACCCATGTGTCTGGGGCTGGCTCACCAGCACTCCCATCGCCCCAGCTCCTTCTCATCTCACAGGGAGCTGGCAGGAGCCACTGAATTACAGACAAGGGCAATTAGTCAGAGAAGCTGCCATGTACTCTGCATCCCCATTCTCTCGTGTGCGTGTCTCTCTGCCAAGCACAGCCTGGCTCATGAAAGCAAATGAAGAGGATGATGAGACAAAGTTCCTCTGATGGATTCTTCTCCCTTTCTCCAAATGCTATCTGAGTCGTTTTTCAGCCCTCTGAAGGGGTCATACAGACAATGTCTCCTGTAAATCACCAGCACTAACAATTTCTGGTTTGAATGGGAAACTTGTAACTGTTGGCAAGGACAGACAGCAAAGAACAAACTCTGCCTAGAATTGTCTCTGAAATGTCTTGCTTTTGGTGGAGTGCAGCAGCCATCAAAGCCCTTCAATGTAACTTCGTAGTTCAACTTTCTTTGCCTGACTGAGCAGGAAACTACTGAGCACCTCCAATGCTTTGGAGCCAGAAACAAGGCTGCCTCTTTTTTGGCATCCAGGATTCATAGCGAGGGAAAGAGGAGCTGTTTCTACATCTGCCAGTGGTCTTTCACATACCTGGGGAACTTTAATGCTGGCAGAGGCCTGTTGTTCTCCTCGGGGTGTTTTCTGAGGTCAAATTTATCCCTTCAGCCATATGGCGATGTCTCTGGGCACCTGCAGTGCTTTCATGAGCTTGGCTTTGTTCTGTGCCTGGTTCTGGCCAGCTTTGCTTAAAAAGCTCTCCACGGCTGCTCAGAGGGATGCCTGTGCATGGTGTGACATGTCTGGCTAATGAAGATGTGTCCTGTAGCCACCCCCCATGCCTGGGCATGTACATGGCTCCAGCACTGGCCTCTCGGAGCCAGTCCAAGAGGGGTTGCATTCATAGAACGTGCTCCCTCCCTGGTGACTTTCTGCCCCAGTGCTGTGTCAGGCACTGATTTGTAGCACTGAATATGACTTTGCTCATCTCCCCTTGCATCTAAGGGGTTTCCAAGCTTTTATCCTCAGCTCTGAGGATTGCTCTAGCTGTTCCCTTTTCTGAAGTGGTTCACTCTTGCTCCTGTTCTCCAGCTCACCTGTCATCACTGACAGCCCATCTCCAACCTACTTGCTTTTGCTTATAGCAGAAACACACTTTGGAATCACACAGTGAACAGGAGCCCATTTTCCCCTGAGAGGCCCATTCTCTCTGACAGGAGCCCCAGCACATCAGCCAGGCACTGGGAAGGGGAAGGCTGTGCTGTTACCAATGGCCCCTTTCCCTGGTTGTTTGGCATTGGACTCTGGTCACAGAGGGACAGGGCAAGGTCTTGGTCATGTTTCCTTTCCAAGCTGTTTGCCTTTGCTGAAGGGATTGATGAAAGGAGTGTGACCAGCAGGTCAAAGGGGATGATCTTGCCCCTCTACTCCGCTCTCGTGAGACCTTACCTGGAGCATTGTGTGCAGTTCTGGTGTCCTCAACATAAAAAGGACATGGAACTGTTGGAACAAGTCCAGAGGAGGAATTAGCAGGGCTCATTTGGAGAGCTTTAAACTAGATTCGAAGGGGGATGGGGTTGTTGCTGGGCTTGCCCCAGTGGGGCAGCGCTCCAGAATTAATGAAGACTGGGAGGCCTCCTATAATCCTAGGGTGAAATCGGTGTGCTCAGCTCGCTCCCTGAAATGTCTGTACACCAATGCGCGCAGCATGGGAAATAAACAGGAGGAGTTGGAAACCTGTGTTAAGTCAGGAGACTGTGATCTGGTGGCAATTACAGAGACTTGGTGGGACAGCTCACATGACTGGAATATAGTCATGGAGGGCTATGTCCTTTTCAGGAAAGACAGGCCAGCCAGGAGGGGTGGTGGGGTTGCTCTTTATGTGCGGGAGGAACTACAATGCACCGAGTTCTGTCTGGGGACAGATGATGAGCGAGTTGAGAGTCTGTGGGTGAGAATTAAGGGGCAGGCTGGCAGGGGCGATGCTGTTGTGGGTGTCTGTTACAGACCACCAGATCAGGGTGAGGAAGTTGACGAGGCCTTCTACAGGCAGCTGAGAGCGGCCTCACAGTCACAGGCTGTGGTCATCGTGGGGGATTTTAACTTCCCTGATGTTTGCTGGAAGGACCACTCGGCAACCCAGCCGCAGTCCAGGAGGTTCCTCCAGTGTGTGGATGATAACTTCCTCCTGCAAATGGTGGATGAGCCAACCAGGAGAGGAGCGCTGCTGGATCTCATCCTCACTAACAAGGAGGGTCTGGTTGAAGCAGTAAGGGTAGAGGGCTGCCTTGGTTGCAGCGACCACGAGATGGTGAAGTTCAGGATCTTGTGTGGTAGGACTAGTAGAATACCAAGTAGAATTGCAACCCTGGACTTTAGCAGGGCAAACTTTGGCCTTTTCAAGCAATTGCTGGGGGAAATCCCATGGGCAAGGCTGCTTGAAGGAAAAGGGGCCCAAGATAGTTGGTTGACATTCAAGGACTGCTTTTTCCGTGCTCAAGATCGGAGCATCCCGACACGTAGGAAGTCAAGGAAGAGGGCCAAGAGACCTGTGTGGCTAAATAGGGAATTGCTGGGTATGCTCAAGTGGAAGAGGAGAGTTTACAGGTCATGGAAGGAGGGGCTGGCCACTTGGGAGGAATATAAGGCTGCTGCTAGGGGATGTAGGAAGGCAGCTAGGAGGACTAAGGCTTCCTTAGAATTAAACCTGGCAAGAAGGGTCAAGGACAGCAAAAAGAGCTTTTTCAAGTACATGGCAGACAAAACTAACACCAGTAGGCCCACTGATGAACGGGATGGGTGCCCTGGTGACAGAAGATGCAGAGATGGCAGAGTTACTGAATGCCTTCTTTGTCTCTGTCTACTCTGCTGCAGGCAGTCCTGAAGAGCCCTGTACCCCTGAGACCTTAGATGAAGTCAGGTCGACGGAGCGACTTGCCTTAGTCGATGAGGAATGGGTTAGAGATCAGTTGAGCAATCTGGACGTCCATAAATCCATGGGTCCAGATGGGATGCACCCGCGGGTGCTGAGGGAACTGGCGGAAGTCATTGCTAGACCGCTCTCCATCATCTTTACCAAGTCTTGGGGAACGGGAGAGGTGCCTGAGGACTGGAGGAAGGCAAATGTCACTCCGGTCTTCAAAAAGGGCAAGAAGGAGGACCCGGGTAACTATAGACCGGTCAGCCTCACCTCCATCCCTGGGAAAGTGATGGAGCACCTTATCCTTGGTGCCATCTTAAGGCATATCAAGGATAAGAGGGTTATGAGGGGCAGTCAACATGGCTTCACCAGGGGGAAATCATGTTTGACCAATCTCTTAGCCTTTTATGAGGAAATAACACGGTGGATGGATGATGGCAGAGCGGTGGATGTGGTCTACCTTGACTTCAGCAAAGCCTTTGACACAGTCTCCCACAGCATCCTCACGGCTAAATTGAGGAAGTGTGGACTGGATGACCAGGTAGTGAGGTGGACTGCGAACTGGCTGAAGGAGAGAAGCCAGAGAGTTGTAGTCTATGGGGCGGAGTCTAGTTGGAGGCCTGTAACTAGTGGAGTGCCTCAAGGGTCAGTACTGGGACCGGTATTATTTAATATATTCATCAATGATTTAGATGAGGGAATTGAGTGTACTATCAGCAAGTTTGCTGATGACACTAAGCTGGGAGGAGTGGCTGACACGCCAGAAGGCTGTGCTGCCATCCAGCAAGACCTGGACAGGCTGGAGAGTTGGGCAGGGAATAACTTGATGAAATATAACAAGGGAAAGTGTAGAGTCCTGAATCTGGGCAGGAACAACCCCAGGTTCCAGTATAGGTTGGGGAACGACCTGCTAGAGAGCAGTGTAGGGGAGAGGGACCTGGGGGTCCTAGTGGACGACAGGATGACCATGAGCCAACACTGTGCCCTTGTGGCTAAGAAGGCCAATGGCATCCTGGGGTGTATTAGAAGGGCGGTGGTTAGTAGGTCGAGAGAGGTCCTCCTTCCCCTCTACTCTGCCCTGGTGAGACCCCATCTGGAATATTGTGTCCAGTTCTGGGCCCCTCAGTTCAAGAAGGACAGGGAGCTGCTGGAGAGAGTCCAGCGCAGGGCAACCAAGATGATTAAGGGAGTGGAGCATCTCCCTTATGAGGAAAGACTGAGGGAGCTGGGTCTTTATAGTTTAGAGAAGAGGAGACTGAGGGGTGACCTTATAAGTGTCTATAAATATATAAAGGGGGAGTGTCACGAGGATGGAGCCAGGCTCTACTCAGTGGCAAACAATGACAGGACAAGGGGTAATGGGTGCAAACTGGAACACAAGAGGTTCCACTTAAACTTGAGAAGGAACTTCTTCTCAGTGAGGGTGACGGAACACTGGAACAGGCTGCCCAGGGAGGTTGTGGAGTCTCCTTCCCTGGAGACATTCAAAGCCCGCCTGGACACATTCCTGTGTAACGTTATCTAGGTGTTCCTGCTCCGGCAGGGGGATTGGACTAGATGATCTTTTGAGGTCCCTTCCAATCTCCAGCATACTGTGATACTGTGATACTGTGAGGCCACAAGGATGATCGGGGGCTGGAGCAGCTCCTGTATGAAGACGGGCTGAGAAAGTTGGGGCTGTTCAGCTTGGAGAAGAGAAGCTGCGTGGAGACCTCAGAGCAGCTTCCAGTATCTGAAGGGGGCCTATAGGGATGCTGGGGAGGGACTCTTCATTAGGGACTGTAGTGACAGGACAAGGGGTAACGGGTTAAAACTGAAACAGGGGAAGTTTAGATTGGATATAAGGAAGAAGTTCTTCCCTGTTAGGGTGGTGAGGCACTGGAATGGGTTGCCCAGGGAGGTTGTGAATGCTCCATCCCTGGCAGTGTTCAAGACCAGGTTGGACAGAGCCTTGGGTGACCTGGTTTAGTGTGAGATGTCCCTGCCCATGGCAGGGGGGTTGGAACTGGATGATCTTAAGGTCCTTTCCAACCCGAACTATTCTATGATTCTATGATTCTATGAAATGCAGCCTGGCTTCCAAGCACCGCAGCACCCACTCCTAAGGATAAGGATAAACCAGATCTTCTGCAGGTCAGAAGCCCTTGTGCTCCTCTCCTGACCGTTTCCCCCTCACAGCATTCCTGCCATGTGTCCTGACATCCACCTGCATGCCTATCCCACTCCAGAAGTGTGCCCATCACTTGATGGGAGCTGTGTGTGTTTTCTGCCCTATGAACACTGTGCTCCAAGTCAGAAACTGATGCAAGGATGGAGCCAAACAGCATCAAAGAGAGGATGAGAGAGAAGGGCTATCAGGCCAGGCACAATGTTCTGCTGATCCGGTGGTGGTTTCTAAGGTGTAGGCTGAGCACTCTTGCTCCAAACTGGCTGTTGCTGCCCACTCTTGGAAGCATCATCTTAAATCAGCCAGCTTATTGCTCTGGGGTTTCCTCTGGCTCAAAACCGTGACAACACCAGAGTAAATCTCTGCACCTCAGCCTCTGTGCAATATGGACCTGCTAAATTACTGAACACTGGCAAAGTGCAGTAAAAATGGAGTGTTGTGATACACCACAGGGTCTTCCTGCTCTCAGCTTGCTCCTGAAATCATTCAAGATGTCCATTTACTGGTGTGTCTGTGTGTATATACACTGAAGAGTGTTTGGGGCTGTGAATACGGGTGTATGGGATGGGAAATGAATAAGTGTCTTGAATAATGCATGAGAGAAATGGCAGATTACAATACTTTTTCTAAAATAACTAATAGCAGCAATAAAGCAAATGCCTGAAAGGGCTGTCATCCCATTTGTCAGGCTGGAGACAGTTTTCAGGCCTGTATCTGAAGCTCCCTCATTGCAGCCCACAAATAAATCACTGCCTTACCTCAGTCCCCTTCTCTCCACCTCAGAGACCTATTACAGACCTGGATCAGCAGCTCGATCTCATGCGAATGGCTGGGAGTGCTCAGAAAACCAAGGTGGTGACTTAAAACACATCAGTAGAAGAAAAAGAAAATTCATTTCTTTAATGTGCCAAACCACAGACACACATGGAGAGATTCTGGACTCTTGGAGCGAGGCCAGAGGAGGCCATGGAGATGCTGCGGGGGCTGGAGCAGCTCTGCTCTGGAGCCAGGATGAGAGAGCTGGGCTGGGGCAGCCTGGAGAAGAGAAGGCTCCTGAAGGGGAGACCTGAGAGCAGCTCCAGTGCCTAAAGGGGCTGCAGGAAACCTGGAGAGGGGCTTGGGACAAGGGATGTAGGGACAGGCCAAGGGGAATGGCTTGAACCTGCCCGAGGGGAGACTGAGATGAGCTCTTAGGCAGAAGCTCTTCCCTGTGAGGGTGCTGAGGCGCTGGCACAGGGTGCCCAGAGAAGCTGTGGCTGCCCCATCCCTGGCAGTGTTTAAGGCCAGGTTGGACACAGGGGCTTGGAGCAAGCTGCTCTAGTGGAAGGGGTCCCTGCCTGTGGCAGGGGTTGGAGCTGGAGGTGCTTTAAGGTCCCTTCCAACACAAACCATTCTATGGTTCTATGATTCCTGCTCAAACAGATGGAGGATTCAGGGCACAGCTGTACCCTTTGGTCACCTGCCCTTCCTGTTACTGTGTCCAACAAATCAGCCCCACGAGGCTGTTCCTTAAACTCCTGCTCCAGGTTCCTCACTGGCAAAAGGTCTCTTTCCCAGATGGTGCCAATTTGTTGAAGTCAAGAATATCTGTGAGAAAGGGTCAATTTGATGAATCTCCTGCCAGAGGAAGAAAAATGTTGAAAAGCTGTTGAAAGCCCATTTTGTCATTTTCAACAAACCCAGTATTTTTTCTGTTCGGAATAACTTCTAGCTTAGAAATGTAACTTAGTTTACACAACAAGTGCTTTTTCAAAGGTCAAATGGAAATAAACAGCTTGACGACCCAATGTTTTGACTGGTTCAAGTTTTCACTTCCTCAGTGACAGAAAAATTGAGATTTCTTTTATTTGTTCTTCCAATTCCAAACAGGAAAAAAATATTTAGCCTTTCAAGACAAAAAAAAACCACAACATTCCCATGCAGCACAAATTCCACTTGAATTGTGTTCTAGGGCAAAGTAAAGCACAAATAAAGGATGACCATCATTCAGAGGTAGTCTTGCAGGCTTCCTTTCAGGAGACCTGCTTCATCAAAAGGACCAAATCCTTCATTTGAAAGTCTGTGTCTCTGCAGAAAGAGCTTTCCCATCAATTTCAGTGCTACTGAGGAAGGGAAAGAATCAAAGCCATCTCTGAACCAGACTGCTAGAAGCTCTGTGCCCACAAAATCATCTATATAACTGTGGTCCATGCCTGTGCCACCCTGATGGCCCATACTGTGTGGGTCACCCATATGGCGTGATCCCAGAGTCCACGTCCACAAAGGAGTGGAGTAGCTTCAGCACCCACGTCCATGTGAATCGGTACAAGAACCTCCTAAAATATGGCCATGGGGGCAGCAGCAATTAGAAACCTTTTCCCTGGGAATATGTTTCTGTGTGAAGTGGCATTTGCTTGTTTTATGGAAGAAGAGGTGAAATGTCAGCAGGGGACAAGCACAGCAACACAACAGCATTGCTGGGGAAAGCACATGCCCTGAGAATTGCACACTTGCTTCTTCCAAGTCTTCATCTCACTGTGTGCATGTATGCGTGTCCTCCATGTATTGATCTGCTTCACACAAGCATGAGGTTCTTCTGTTATCTTCAGGTCAGAATATTCCTTCTCAATATTTTTCACAAGCCTTAGGAAAGGCAGGACTGGCTGGTGAATGAAATCATAGAACCATTGAATACTTAGGGCTGGAAGGGACCTTAAAGCTCATCCAGTTCCAAGCCTCTGCCATGGGCAGGGACACGTTCCACTAGAGCAGCTTGCTCCAAGAGTCAGTCTCACAATTGTGTTTTCTCAGTGAGCACCGTCATCCCTTTCTCATGCTCTGAACAACTTTGTTCCGAGTAAGGCATGGATTTTACCCCTCCAAAGAGCATCTCCTGGGAGACATCATTCTTGTTGCTTCTTCCAGAGAGCACTGCTATGAGACATGGCCTTTCCAGAGGAGTATGTCCAGCAGCACTGCCTGGTAAACAAGCACATCTCTATGTGTGTGGTGAGGCATCTCCCAAGCCCTCTGATGAACTGCACTTTCCTCTCTGCCTCTGCACCCCATGTACACACATGTCCTGAACTGAAAGACTGGGGGAAAACAACCTATCAAGACAGTCTTTCCAAGGCTTTCTGCTCAATCTACTACAGTAGTAAGTACGAGACACACAGCCACAGCCTGACATAAGTCTCTTGCCCATTTTACCTGGAGCCTTCAGTGACAGAAGTGACTTGCTTAACGCTCCGTGCTCTTCCTAAACAGCATCCTTTGTTTCCTTTTTCCCCTTTCAATCAGCCCATTCTCCTGCAGGTCTGCCACAGAGGTTATTATTCCTCCCTCCAAGAAGGGGGAATTCAGCCTGATCTCTGAGAGCACAACCCCTTTATGATGGCGAGAAGCCATCCGGAGAATAGAAGATACTTTAAATATTAACGACAAGAAAAGAAATGGAGCTTCATTAACCACTGTCACTATCACAGCGAAGCCTTGCCTACAAAGCCCTGCAATAATTAGCTGTCAGGACACAGATCTACAGTTGCATTTGGATTCATCCTAATCACTTACAGAGCACTTCTGTGTCAGAGGCCTGCCAAGCTGCTCCCAGCACAGGCTGCTGAGCTCAGTGAGGTGCTGGGTCCTTCACTCCTTGTAGGACAGGCAGCAACTAGCACGTGGTGGCCCAACAGGACCTCTGTCCCTTGGCCTCTCACACTGCAGCTCAAGGACTGCCTGTCCTAGGAAGGTGCTTTTGTGTTCTGGAGAGGTACTGCTTTGTTTTAGCTGCAGGAGGCTTTTATTACCCACAGCCTTAAACAGCCCAGAGGAACTTGCTTCCACCATACCTGGAACAGAAGAAGATGCTTTCATGGCTTGGCATCTTGCTTTATCTTTCTTTCCAGGAAAACAAAAGGCTTTCCCAGGCTGCAGCAGGAAGGAGCCTTTTTCCCTTGCATCTAACTCCCTGAGAAGGATCTCATGGAATGGTGACAGGGCTACCACCAAAGCACACATCTTGAAAATGTCAGGTGATTTTTTTATGTAGGAATAGGGGGTTTTGACATTTCAGTAGACAGCAAAGTACTTTTTGACACCTGACAGTGGATAAGTGTGGTGACAGCTCAAACTGCAGAGGTTTCTGTTTGAAACCTCCTCCTTTCCTGAGTGAGGTAGGAAATCTTTTTTTGTACCAGATTTCAGTGCGAATATTTTCACCAGAAAACAGCTGCACAGAGAATTCTGCTTCCTCTGGACAGGTGTATTCAGTGTGATGAAAGACAAGCTGTGGACATGTATAATGGAGCCACAGACTGAGCTTTACAGCATGAGGTTGGTGAGGGATCCCAGGATCTGCTGCCCTTCATTACACTACCATTCAGACCGACACTTTCCTTCCAGATCATCAGGCTGGTCATTGCCTTCTTCACTGTTCTGGAGCAAAAATGGCCAAGACTGGGCAAAAAACCCTTCCACACATGGGATGCAGTATTCATTCCTATGCAGGAGGAAGGTATCTCCCTCCAGCTCCCCATGCTTCAGTTTTCCAACCTGGGAAACTTCTAGATGCCAGTCTGAGTACGAAACCAGTATGTGACTGGGAACTTGTGGTTTGAACGTGGCCTTAAGCCTTGGATGTAGTAAAACAGCCACTCCTGGAGAGGAGCTTTCCCTTCATAAACCCCACGTTTCAGCAGCCTCAATGAGAGGAATACAAATGCAAGGTGAAAACATCAGCCACTATTTCCAAACCCTGTTTTTTAAATAAGCACAAAAGATTCACAGTTCTGTTTGCTTGCTAAACAACAGAGAAAGATCTTTGCCCAGAAACACTCTATTTGCTGCTGGGCTCCACTATTTTGATAGAGAATATAATTCATTTGTTTGCTGGGAGGGAAGCTCAATAGAGAAGAGACTTGTGATCAATACCTGAGTGGGTGCTAGACCAGCACACTGCAGACAGTCTATGCTCACGAAGAACAAGGTCCAAAGCAGTGATACCGTGCTTCCAGAGAGCCAGGAAAACCATCTTTAGCTTGTAGAGATCATTCCTACTAGTTATTTATATGATCAAGGCCTGTGAGTCTGCGACCCAAGTGTGCCCAGTGCAGCACAAAGCACAGTAGAAGGATGAAGGGGCAGAAAGACTTTGCCCCAGGCCAGCAGCTGCCTATGGCAGATTGTTCTCTGCTGATTAGTAACTGCTGCCAAGTTAGCTCCCAGGCAGCAGGAAAATGAGTTCAGGAAAGGAGGGCTTTGGGAAGGCTCTGATTTTGGCTGCACAGAGTAAGGAGCAGCATGGGAGGCAGCACACAAGCCTAATGGATGTGTGCTGGGGTGCTGGGTACAGGTCCCAGATGGCTCTGAAGTTGTCTGAAGGAAATGAGAGACCATGGTAAAAATCCCCCAGCGGGTCTCACAGCCATTTAAAGCCAAGACAAGTAATTTGTAGTTGATGCAGAGGAGCCAGCACATACAGGTGCAGACATGGGGAGAAAAGCACCCAGGACAGCAAAGCGAAGGCAAAACAGTCATTATCCATGGCAAGCTTTGCCTCGTGATTATATGAGAGACCATCCTTAGCTACAACAGAACACATTGCTTCTTCCTGAGTCTAGCACAGATTACATTCAGCTTTGCATTGTTGTACCCAGCTCTCCAATGTGTTTGCAATGACACAGCAACCGCAGGCACCAGCCACTGGTTTAGAGCCAGTTTGCTCTGCTTGGACACTGCCTGAACTGTTCCGGCTCCAGGATACACATCCAGCACCAAAAGCAGCTTGTGGGAAAGTCTGCTTGGAGAAGGGAGTTAAGACATGACAACCTTCTTCAGAAGGCAATGGCTGAACAGACCTAGAGACCAGTTTTGCTGAAACTCTGCAGCAAAACTAAGTGGGTAGAAGAGAATAGGATGCTCCATCTTCTTTCTGTACACACTCTTCCACCTGCCTTTCTAATGCTGCCTTTGTTTGTAGCTGATTTTGTTCAGCTGGAGCTGTAAACCTATGGGGATATCTGTCTTGCAGCACAAATTCCTTCCTATGTAAATATCTTCAGCATTTTCTTTTTAAAAACCTTAGAAAACTCCTCCTCTCTGCCTCCCTCCCAAAGCCTTCACATTCAGTACAGGCACAAGCCAGAGCACAAGAGAAAATCTGTCCAGCCTTCAAAGCAATCACTTTGCTGAGACATGGAACATAAGGCAATAAATAAATGAATTCTAGGCATGCGTAAGTGATATCGTAGGAACACTGGGAGCAAAATCTCTGCATTTCCAACCACCCTGGCAGTACCTGTTGCATGGCAGCAGGATTGTGAGTATGTGTCGGGAGCTACCTGGGGGCAAGACAGAGTCTGCAGAGTGCTCTAATGTATTGAATTTATGAGAGAAAATTAAGTTGCATTTTGGGCAGAATTCTTCCTGTCCTAAGGTCAGTGTGCACACAGAACTGGAATGCAGATAGCTGGTGTGGTGATAACCGAGGTCAGAAGGGATGAATCCTCCTCTGATCATCTGTGGTCTTGTCTGAAGGCCCCATCCCTCCCTCCCTCTGTCTTTCTAGCACCATCAGAAGACACTGGACTTGGGTGTTTCCCGTGTCCCCATTCCTCTGGGAGGCCCTGGTGAGCCAGGCTGTGGGAAGGTTTGTGTTGGAAGGGACCTTAAAGCTCATCCAGCTCCAGGGACCCCTTCCACTAGAGCAGCTTGCTCCAAGCCCCTGTGTCCAACCTGGCCTTGAGCACTGCCAGGGATGGGGCAGCCACAGCTTCTCTGGGCACCCTGTGCCAGCGCCTCAGCACCCTCACAGGGAAGAGCTTCTGCCTAAAGGAAAGGATGAGGGTGACTTCCATTAAGTCACATGGAAATTCTATCTGTGCTGCCTTTAATATTTATCTGCACCATCAGAATAGCTGAATCTATAAATTGCTTTCTGCAGCAATTTGCAAAACACAGAGGACACGAACCTTTCCCGAGATGAGGAGAGTAAGCAGAGCTTGTAGGCAAGGAGAAGGGGCTCCGCTCTCCCTCGTATTCATATGTGCCCACTTTACTTGGTCTGCATTCAGTGCTCCTGTCCATGGGAGCTGGAGAAGCCCAACCCTATTGCCATGTCAGCTGCAACCTTCCCTCTGTTAAGCACGATACTAATTTCATTTAGAATACTTACAAAGCATGGTCTTAGGGATTTTAGAGGCCATTTTAAATTGATCTCAAGGCAGGCGTCCCAAAGGAATCTACAAAACCAAGTAAACACCCTCAGAAACAGTCTCCAGGAAGTGCCCTGGCTCACTGTACTCCAAAAAGACCTTGTCCTCTGCTATCTGGCTGTGTCAGTCGCCCTTGTCTGTTCATACCCTGTGCTTCAGCTACCACCCTTGCATAACTGGGTAGAAAACCGGAGATACATTCACTTTCTAGCTTTCATTTTTTGCTTTCCCTAACACTAAACACCAATCAAGATCCTGCAGAGAGCTTTGGGCAATATTGCTCTGATAAATATTCACCTATTCCATCTATTTTTCTGATAGCTGTTCTTCTTTCTAGCCATATTTGCATGAAAATAAGGTCTTTATTGCTTATGTCCCCCGCGTGCTGTTGCATTTAGAAGCTACAAGGATTACAAAACCTGCAGGTGAAGAATAAGCCACTGGAACAGATGTCCTTAGTAATTAAAAATGTGGGAATATTTTCATCTGTCCTATGATTCTATCTGTTAAATAGTGCAATGGACAGTATTGTTCCTAAGCAGAGCCTCTCACACAGCTGATGCGCCTCATAAGGCTGTAGTTTCTCATGGAGGTAAAACCTGGCTGGCTTTAAGCTGGTGCAGATGGATCCTGTGATTTCAGTTCCCTCTGCTCCATGTCAGCTTCTCCGGAGCCCGGTCCCCGTTCCTGGGTGAGCAGCCTCAGGAATGCTGACCAGACACGTGCTGGACGCGAGACTCTCACCATGAACCTGGTCCAGCTCCAGCTCCTACATTTTGCCTCTCTCTCTCTGCTCCCCACCAACCTCCTACTTCATCCCTCTCATCTCCTGGCACAGCTCTGTCCCTGCAGCTTTACCGCACCTATCATCAGCCGAGCTTCACGCTCAGAATGCCTCAGCTCTTCAATCCTAATGCCTAAAATCAAAGAGCTTGTGATCCTGCCTGTAGAACACACACTTGGGCTGTAATTCCTTTAGCAAGCAGCATGTCTGCCTCTGAATACTGTGCCTAGATAGTACGGAACGTGACTGGCTGAGCCCTTTGGCAGAGCCGTAGTGTGATTAATGACACTCTTCTTGTTTCCTTCCTCTGCTAGTGATGAGCATATTGGAAATGCTGTGATCAATATAGATTATGGGGATCAAGTCTTCATCTCCTTTCAAACCTCGTCTATAATGTGCTTCCTCTACTTTTGTTGAGCCCTTAAATGCCTGCCTGTTTCCCTCTGCTTTAATTATTTACCTCAGTAACATCATTAGCTCCAGAGCATGTTTTGGGTGGTGTTTGCGTTGCAAGACACAGACTAAACTAGAATTGATTTTGAATGCTGCTTCTTCCCTTGGAAGTAACGATAGGCAAGTTACACAGTCAAAAAGACACAGAATTTTAACTCGGGTCTCACACAGATACAGCTCTTCTGTTCTCCATTATTGGCTTTGGTGGAAGGGGAATTGCCCTATGAAACTTATGTCCCACTGCTCCATCTGAGGTCTTTGATATGCTCTACTTTGGAGACAAATCAGAAGCAGGCACTGGGTACAGGACTTATTAGCACTAATTGCCTCCCAGGGTAGAATCAAACATCCAGATCACTAAAATGTCCTGCTCTGTTTTCATAATAGCCATTTAATTCAATGGGCAGAAGTGCAAGGAACATTCTCAGCGAAAGGTAATACATGTAAATTGAAAATGTAATGGGATATTGGGACACATTATACCCAGCAGGTCTGCCAGATGTGATTAAACTCAGTTCCTTTACAGAAGGATGAGAGTGCTCACTGTAGATCAGCAAAACAAACCCCTCAGTTGGTCTTACATTAACATTAAACCAACCCTGTATGACGGCACTGTCCAAATCAAAATGAACTTTGACTCTCGTTTCTAGTTTGTTTCAGACATTGTAACAGGGGTGATTGATTGCCCATGGTTTCCAATGACCTATCCTGATTGAAAATCTTGGCTTTGTTTGCTTTGGTTTTATTCCTGACATCTGATAATCATCAAGTGGCATTAGTTACACTGGCTCTAACCCACTCAGAAAACATCTGGGTAAGTGCTGGTTCTGGACCATCACAGAGCTAGGAAATGCTAATAAACTCTATGAAGAGACAGGGCCATTTGTTTTATGCTTCTCCTCCGTGTCTGCTTCTTCTGAAAGCCAGAGGAAAGACCCAATGTACCACAGTTTGATATCTTGAACAATTTAGTGGTGATGCCAACTTAGACACAGGAGAAAAATTGAAACATTGCTGCTTAAAATGGGGCAGGGTAATCTGAAAGGAATGTCCAACTGAACCTGCCTTGGGAAACAAGTCACAGAGCCAGAAGACAGAGGAGGGATGGGGCCCAGGATGTGGCAAACTCCCGCTGCAGAGGAGTTGTCTTCAGAAGATGACATAGGAGAAAGCTGAAACGCCAACCAACATTGCAGCGGAGGAGCCAGATCAAGAGGGTACCAGTGTGATGGGCAGAGAGCAGGATGGAATAGTGGGGAACCCAGGCTGAGCAGAGGCAACAGGCATACCAGGAGGTTGCTGCCTGGACAGGA
Source organism: Pezoporus occidentalis (assembly GCF_034315485.1). NCBI lineage: Eukaryota > Metazoa > Chordata > Aves > Psittaciformes > Psittacidae > Pezoporus > Pezoporus occidentalis. The sequence continues at coordinate 482,029 of NW_026914308.1, read as the reverse complement.
GGAGGGAGAAGGTGGCCAAAGAGGTGTTCAAATGTTGGGGATTGGAACTGAATGATCTTTAAGGTCTCCTCCAACCCAAATCATTCCACAGTATAATGTGCACAGTATGCGCATCATCACAGAGCTGTCAGTGTCTCCTTGGGAGAGACAGTCATAGCACCCCAGGGAGTGAAGAAAGAACTGGTCAGCTTTTCCTTCCATCTCCCCTATTCCCTATTAGCTCTAGTTCAGTGTTGTCACATTTTATCCTATGGACACAGGTATTCAATGCTGTTGGATCCAGTCTTGCTGCTGAACTCAACGTTTCCCACTTGGCTGCCTTTAAACCTTCCACTAAGCACAAATCACAAACAATAAAAGCAGGAACATCACTAGAAGAATCTCAGTGCCCCTGTGGGCCAATTTCCTTCTGGTTTGTTTCCTTTGCACAGTCTGGTCAGGGTAAGCAAACAATCTGGGGCTTGTTAATGGCCCAGCCTAAACTCTCCTACCAAGGCTGCAGGCATAAAATAATGTTCTCCTAAATCAGGCTAAATTCTCCTTAGTGTTATCCTCCATCTTCCAGGCTGGATTCAAAACCAGCGGCTGCAGAACACCAGTTTGAGACTGATCTTTTATTTGTGTATATATGGCTCTGTGTATTCACCCAAAGAGCACAGAGATAGAGAGGCCTCAGGCTGCTTGTTAATGTGTTAATGGAAACAGAAGAGGAAAGAGCTATGTTGGTAAAAAGTCAAGAAATATTGGTCTGGTTTGCAGCAGAAAACTGAGCTTTGCAGGTTCTTACTATTTTTAAGGAATGCAACAATATTAAAGCTTCTGTTCTTCAGCCCTGTGAAATTTAAAGTAGCATTAAACAAACAAGATGTCTAATTCTCGCAGCTTCAGATGAAACCTCTTAAATATAGCCTAAATGAGCCATCAGGTTCCATAAAGGTGGCAGCAAAAGACAAAAGGAACCCTCAAATATAATTAAAACCAAATATCTCATTATTCTTTAAAGGCCTGATTCATGTTCTCTGGTTTGGTCTGGGACAAAGTAATTCTCTCCCAGTGGTGCTTGGCAGCAGGTTTGCAATAGCTTTTAAACCTGGCTCCAAAGGAGGCTTCATCCCTGTTCATACCCTGCTTTGAAGTCTGAGATAACTGAAAGTCTCCTCCCAAGTCTGGTTCCCTTTTCCAGCCTTCCTCCCTGCAGTGGGTCCCTCCTCCAAGCATATAGCAATGGGCATCCCTTCTGCACTGCTGTTTTGGGGTGTCACCAAGGCAAGGCCAGGAAATGAATGGAGAATCGTCACGACCAGGAGGTCAGCTCAATCCTCAGACTCCATGCAAGATACAGCTGGGGAAATCACAGTCTTGGAAACACAGTAATGGTTTTGAGAACTCTCTATTATCAGATTAGATAAAGCTGTAAGTGCATTTAAAGATGCAGAAAACCCAAAGAAGAGTAGGGTGTTAGATCCAGACCTCCTGACTCTTAGCCGCTTTCAACTGGGAGCTCCAGCTGGATAACCCCTGCAAGAGATTCATCCTGGAAGATGGTCTAAAAAAACCCGACTTTCAGCACATGCCTAAAAGAAGCACAAGCTGCTCAACAAAGGCACTATCCTTTTCTCGTCACTGCAGGATCGCAACACCTCTCAGCAGTGCATTAAGCAATGTGATTAGCATTCATCATATGGTGTTTTTCCTATATCTGGCAGAAAATGCCCTTCTGTTAAGATGTATTTTTCTTCTCAATATATAGCAGCATAGCTTGCATGTTGAAAAGTAGATGGTAGAGCTTACCATGGTCCTTAGCTGCTGGAGGCCAAGGGTATATTGATATTCCTTATGAGGAGGGATCCTGAGCACAGTGCGCTCTGTGATGGATCCATCTCCTGCTCTCCCAGGGCTTGGCAGACACCCCTTGTGCTGGCAGAGCTTTGGGGGGCAGCCTGGCAGTGCCTGGAGGCTGAACCTCAGCCTGAAGAGCAGCATCTGTTGATAGAGAGTAGGTGGGCATCCTATGTGCCACAAGCTTGCAGCTGTAACCTGGGCAGCCAGACAGCCTGGGCTTGTTCCATGGGAAGCTCAGAAAGAAACACCTACAATAAGTTCATAGAATCACAGAATGGTTTGGACTGGAAAAGACCTCAAAGCTCCCCCAGCTCCAACCCCTGCCATGGGCAGGGACACCTTCCACTAGAGCAGCTTGCTCCAAGCCCCTGTGTCCAACCTGGCCTTGAACACTGCCAGGGATGGGGCAGCCACAGCTTCTCTGGGCACCCTGTGCCAGCGCCTCAGCACCCTCACAGGGAAGAGCTTCTGCCTAAGAGCTCATCTCAGTCTCCCCTCTGGCAGGTTCAAGCCATTCCCCTTGGCCTGTCCCTGCAGGCCCTTGTAAAATATTGACTGAGAACATTTTTGGACCTAACACCCCACACCATGGTCAGGACTGGGGCCTCACAGGACAAACTTCCCAGTGGAAACAGAGGGATTGTTTGGAAAGCCTTTTATTTGCTGCTCACTCAAACATGACAGCAGGCAACCAGCGAGAGGTGTACACGTGTTCAGTGCCCTAAAGCTATCGCTTTGTTACTCCAGGCAGAGTTGTCAGGAGAAAAGAATAGTGACTAGAGGTTGAAGTTCACCTTCAGACTGTGTTGGTTTGCAATTCTCTTTTCAAAGAGGCTCCTGGGGAGAGCTAATATCCTTTATTAGACCAAGAAACCTCTTTTCAGCCCTTCATGGACAATGGGACTGATGCTGTGCTACTGTAAAGCAGCCTCATGCAAACCAGACTCCAAACCAGCAGAACAGCTTTCGCCTCCGCTGCTGCCTGATTGCTGCTGTGGCTGCAAGAGCAAAAATGCCGGAACACAGAAGAAAAGAGGAAACAAGATAAATCCCACTTCAAAAGCTCTTTCAGCTGAGTTGCAATGGATGAGAACAGCAGCCTGAAAAGATGCATTTTAACTGTTTGTGGGGGGTGTTGCACCCTCTCTGGGTGCAGGGGCTGGGGCAGAGGGAACAGAGCCATGGTTTGTCCTTACTTCCAAGGTCTTCTTATGAAGCCCCATGCCCACTGAATTCCTTCTTCTTTTCCTGACTGCATGTTAAGGAGACAATCTTTAGTCCCCTAAAGCAGCATCCCCTCTCTGTCCTACAACCTCTACGTTGATGTGGGTCTAATCATAAAGTCAGGTGTACCACCAAAGCTGGCAGCTTCCAAGAGGATGATGGTGGCACACAGGGACCTGGAGGTGACTCGAGTCTACCACTGCCTTTAACTTAACTACCCCATTTTTCAGTTTATCTATAAAATGGGAATAATCATAGAATCATAGAATAGTTAGGGTTGGAAAGGACCTTAAGATCATCCAGTTCCACCCCCCCTGCCATGGGCAGGGACACCTCACACTAAACCATGGCACCCAAGGCTCTGTCCAACCTGGCCTTGAACACTGCCAGGGATGGAGCATTCACAACCTCCCTGGGCAACACATTCCAGTGCCTCACCACCCTCACAGGAAAGAATTTCCTCCTTAGATCCAATCTAAACTTCCCCTGTTTCAGTTTTAACCCATCCATGTCCTTTTTATGTTGAGGATAATGTTACGTTTCACTGTACAGAGTGAAATGTAAGAGAAACAAGTGGAGAAAGCGAGATAGGAATGAACATCTTCTCCAAATGTGGCATTCTAAAAGCTTTTGAAGAGACATAGAAGATTTATATTCCAGTGTCTGATAAACAGGAGAAAGGATTGTCTGCTACAACTGTGCTTCCACCATGTTCCGCTTAAGCTGTAAGAAAAATAAATAGTGCTTTCCAAAGAACCCAAAGGAAAAGAAAAACAGCCAAAGGAGGAGGTTAGGCACCGTGAGCTTGATGTTCCCAATGAGACTGGTCAGAGATTGTCCATCAAAATGATCTTTTTGTGTACAAGTGAGGTTTTTATGATAAAAAAATGTTCACAAAATGGGAGTCATACCCAGGGAAGGGATTTTTCTGAGAATGAAAGCCATTTCTTGGCTGGAAAGTGGTGCATTTGGGCCAAAAAGCTGTTGAATTTTTGATGAGAATCAATATTTCCAGTGGATAAACCGCAACACACACACAAAACAAACAGAAAACCTCCAAATCTCTATCAGAGCAAAGGTGTGATGGAGAAAGAACCAGGTGGGGAAAAACTCCCCAGACCCACACAAATACCCTCAAATTCTGGATAGTTTCTCTCCACAAGGAACTAATGTACAGGCATGGAGCAATATAAATCAGTGTGGATAGAAGGGCAGGAATACCTCCTCCACCCCACCATCACCCACACTCCCACCTTCTCTGACTAGAATGATCTGTGCTTCCCTGGCAGTCCCCCTACATCAGGATACCCCCTCTTTCCACCACGTTCTCTTCACTGGGAGGTAGATGCCAAGACAAATGGCCTTCACCTTGCCTTGGCTAGCGCCAGGATCCAGATCCTCACCCCCTCAGTGCACCAGCACGGATGAGTTCTGCAGCAGAGGCAGGGGTCTTGCATTGATTGTTATGTCCTGGTGAGAGGGACTATTTTGCATCCTCCTTCCTTGCTACCTTAAGCAAAGCTGGGCTGAGCTATGTCTGATGGGTTTTGCCTCTGGGATGCAAAGCCAAAATGGTCTGAAGTAAATTTTGCTGAGCATGGTGGAAACTAATTGTCCAGGCAAGCTGATGAGGCCTGAGCTGACACCAACCAGGAGCCACAATAAAGAAGGTAAATTACTAACTAATAAATAGCAGATAAACAAGTGTCAGGCTGCTTGCTGTTATTGATCGCTTGTATTGCAGCACCACCTACATGTCCTTGCCATGGAGAGCAACGCTGTGGCATCAGGCCCTAAAGAAGCACAAAATACAAAGGGCATTTGAGGGGAGTTGTAGTTCAAGATTTAAACAATTAAATGCAAATGGGAGGTAGAGGTCTGGCTGAATTGCTGAACCTGAGCAGCATGGCTTTGGAAATGGCCTGCATCACTCTTGATTTCCAACATCCACATAGGTCTCCCCCAGGTCTTAGGTCATGACTGACAGTCTCATAAAGTCACCTCCACCTCAGATGGCTCTATTTGGGCACTCAAGGTTCTCTTTGGCTATGGTGTTAGTTTAGGCACCAGATATGCTTTCTGACTCTTACATGTGGTCAACATATGCTTGGGTGTCCTCCTTGGGGGCTGAACCCATCTGTTGTGCCCAAAAAGTTTCTAGAAGGAAATACAAAAGCAGATACCTGAAGGTTTAGTGATGATGGGGATTATCAGAATAAATGTCCAACTTTCACACACACAGAGGGGTGCATTTCACCTCTTCTAAGCATGACATCTATTTTAGACAGCTAGATCGTGCTCTGTTGTCCGCTGCTTGGATTCAGTGACCACCAGGGAACTCAGGACAACCCACTCATTTGGAGATATACTCGGTCCCTGAGATGAATCCCATTCCTTTCAAGTTCAGACAGAAGGATGGAGAGAATCAAAGCCACAATGGAATCACATTCTTAAGTATTACACCTGTCCTGAATGTTCTAGGCCTTATGCTGGAGCTCTTATGAATTGCAATTCAATTGCTCTAGCTCTGGGTAGCAGTCAATGCTATAATGGTTTTTAAGACAAAGTACCTGCTATTTTATGTAAGCAATGCTGGTGATGCAAATTGTCCTAACGGCAGAGTGGTTAACCAGGATGCTGAAATCTCAAAGAATGATTTCACCCTTACAGGGATTTTTAATATAAAAGAAGCTATTTAGAAGGCAGCAGCACTGGAAAGAAAATGCCTCAGCTGAGGCAGCTTTGAAAGGTCAGCAGTAAATGTATTCATGAGAGAAGGAGGCAGAATGACAGCGTATCAAGACAGAGAAGCAAAGATACCTCTAACTACATGAAGAATTGTGGGTAGAGCTCTTCCAGCTCACCACTTTTCACACTGAGGAAAAGAAGCAGCATATCCATCTTCCATGGTCGAACCTGGTTCTGCTGTGTCAGAGAGGGCAGGGGAGCCCTGGAAGCACTGCTCCCTCTGAACAGCTCAGCTGGGGAATGCCCTGGCGGCACCGCACAGTGGGATGCATCTTCAGCCCTGTCTCCAAGTGTCTGAGGCTGGGAGAGGTCAAAGAACACCCTGGAAGTTGAATGCAGTGAGAGATGTGCCAGCATGAGGGAGGAGAAACTTGTAGCCAAGAGTATAGAGGAAGCACTGGTCTTGTTCCACCCAAATGACAACACATTTGGACGTGGATAAGGCATCGAGCATTGCTTCAGAGCAACCATTCTTCCATTCTCTGGAAAACAAAGCCCTTAAATGGCAGCACTGGGACAAACTATCAAATGTGAGCCAGACTGCGGCTCAGACTGGAAGCCTTTCCCCATGCCTGGGAAGCATTGAGCTTTAGTTAATGAGATGTTCGTGACACCAGAAACAAAGGCACATACATTTAAATAATGGCCTTAAGCTGCAACTTGTAGCAAGACATTGTGTGTGCACTCCCGGGGTAGGAAGGCAGATCTATGGCAGATCTATAGCAGATCCCTCTCAACTTAAAGCATTAGTCCCAAAGTTGTGCTTTCTCTTCCCTTCACACAGCCTGCAGGCTTAAAGCCCTGTTACAGCTCGTGTTTGAGCTGGGCTTCAGCTGTGTTCTCATCGAGTTTTTTCATTATTTGGGATTACTTAAACTCATCTTGTGAACAAAATTCCAAGTGGATCTGAACTGGGACTCCATGGCTGCAGGGTATTATTGTGCTTGTAAGAGGAGGCACATTGAGTTGGAAATTCGAGGAATGGGAAAGAGGAGCCCTGGGCAGAGCACACCTAGGAGAGGTAGTGATTTTTTCCTCAAGCTTTTTTCCAATAGCTCCTTGAATAAAGTACAGGATTAGGACATGAAAGCCTTAAAGCAAATCACTGCTCTGTCCTGGGAATAGAGACTTGAACTAAACTCTGTTATTGCAGGTGAAAGATGACAGGGCACATCCTGCAATGAGTAGGCAAGTCACTTAAGTCCTTATGCTGTTGAGAGGGACCACAGGGCCAGGACAGACCTCATAACCTCTGGTTTTCACATTCCCTGAGCTTTGATTAAAACTGTGATAAAGCAGATGGAAAATTGTAGACATGTAGGCATCTCCACTGGAGCCTATTGTCTTCAAATTGTCCAGGCTCTTCAAATGTCTATTTGCACAGGATTAGGCTAAATGTACAGCATGAGGGGAAACGGGATTCACCCCACTAACCAGCTGCTTGGGCCTGTGTGTGTGAGATGTGATGGGAATCAACAATCCTTCAGACTCCAAAAGCTCCAAACTGAGCATCTTTCCTCTACAAAGGACATTCACTGTGTTCTGCATGGTGCTCTCCTCTCTCAGTGTAATGGATAGATGCTTAAAGTAAATAAGGTGTTCATATTCCTGTTCCTAGGACAGCAATAGAATCAGCACGGGAGGCTCCCACTGATTCTGAAGCGACCAGGGAAATCTCATTTGCTTTGAGAGGACAGGAAAGGTAAATCTATATTAACATATACCGATATAAATAACAAATGAAGCATGCAAAACCAGGAATTTGTTACTCACGAAGCAGAAGGGAAGACACATTTCATGGGAACAGCTGCAATTTTTCTGCCTTCTATTTTGCTTTAATAAGATTATCTCTGGTTATCAGCCTTTTCCATGGGAGTCAGAGAAGGGTTGGAAGGTTGAGCTCCTGTTCACCTCAGCAGCAGCACTGCACTGACTCAGGCTGGACAAGAGGCAGGAAGCTCGCCTTGTCCTTACATGACCTGTTTTGTAAGCAGAGGACATAAACCTGCAGATCTCTTCTTGCTATTCTTAACCACCTTGAAGGATTCCACAGTAGAAAGAGTTCTGTTTACTTTTCCTGCTGCGAAATGCTCCTTCCCATGGAATTTAATGACCAGTTTATAGAACTAGAACCCAAAGGAAGGCCCAGAAGCCGCAGGGTGGTGGCTGAGGCATCACTTGAGGCAGACCTTCCCTGCAAACCGCTAAACTCCTCCTCAACTTTGATGCTTGTAATCTCAAATCATGTTGCTGAAGAGAGGCTGATTTATGTGTCTAGAAGGGAACATGATTATTATCTTCCAGTGCCTTTCAGAACCACCTGAGCTGAAGCGAGGGCCAGACTACACTGCTAAGGCAGAAGAATTAAATTGTCTCTTTATTTTAAAGCATTACAGGAAAATTAGCAGCCTTTGAAATGTCACTGCTGCAAAGAGATTGGGTTCTTTCTTTAAATCTCCCCTAAGATAATCGGGATAATGCATTTTTTAAGGATACAAAATCATCTGGATTCGTTTCCTATTCACTGCAGGGAAAAATATGTTTTGAAATGGAAAATTATCCATTTTGAATGGAACCTGGCTATAGAGGCCAGTTAAGCTCCTTCCGAAATAATCAAACCCATATAATTGTCAACTCCTTTAAAGAGACACATTTCTATGATGATTTCTGAGTGATTTTCTTTATCCCTTTCTTGTTGCAAAGCCTTTCTTTCTATTGCTAAAACCCATGAGTATTGTGAGTTATGATGATTCTTTGCTTAGTGTTTTGTAAGATACATTCATAGTCCTGTGCACACCCCAACACTGTAGTTGAATCATTCTGTACAGGCGAAACATTCAGCATTGTGTAATGTCTTTCAACCCAAGCTCATAGTGATGAAGCTGTCATAAATCATGGTTTGGGCTATTACCCAGGTTCCGTTTACAAGGCAGTTCAACTTCTCTACATGACACAGAGCCTACAAAATAACTTTAGCTCTTCCTCTCTGCTATTCCAAGGCACCCCCCTTCCCATTGCGGTGTACAATAGAAGTGGAGACAGCTTATAGATGATGGATGCTTGGGGAACAAGGCTAAAAGAAGAAGAGAAGGTCAATTTTTCTACTAGGAGAGCATTAAAGCTGTGGTAGGTCTCTTCCATGATAGGAAGGAACAGTCCTTCAAAACCTCTTCTACTTTCCCATCCTCCTCTTAAACTCCCTCCTCCTGCAATGCCTATGAGGCTCCTTGCTAAGAAGTGTGGAGAGTCCCACTTGTTAAAAGCACCCCATAGTCACTGGAGATCGAGTCAATAAGGCCAGTTCTACCTCCAAAAATGAAGCTGGATAACCCCAGGCACTCTATGAGGTATCAAGCCCTTAAAATTGCAAGGCTGGTTCTTCAACTTCATAGGTTGGTGATTTTTCCTCCCCATTTTACCCCATCTTCTTTCACTCAATCTGAGCCATGTGTTTCATATTACAGTTCATTGCAGTTTCTCTGTTCATTCTCTTTGAGGCAGCAGAAAGCTGCTGCAAACAGGAACTGCTTCAGTGTTCCTTCCCAACAGAGCCTAAGTACAGTAGGTCTTCTGAAGGGTGAGGGAGGGATCTCATCCTCCACATAGTCAATGCACAGATGGTGGATGAGGGAAGATGGACTCAATTAGCAAATCATAGCAGCTCTTAGGACCACCAGCACCCATTATCCCCTTACACTGCACTCACCTACAGCCATGGCTCTGAGCTACACCAACTGCCACTTAGCATGGGATTAAGGAACAGGAATGACAATTCTGCTCTGATTCCTGAATTGACCCAATTACAGCTTGATCTTGATGCCTTTATTCTGTGTTAAATACACCCTGAGGCACTGCTGAGAGGAGAGTAATGCCTTCCACAGGGCACGCCCCACCTGAAGGGGAAAGAGCGGAGATGGTTTCTAATCAGAGGCCATTACATCGGCTTGATTACCTATGGATGAACCCTCTTCAGTGCCTGGCCTCCGAGCAGAAAGGAAAAGCAGAGATGACCTTTCAAAGCTGAGCTAAGATTACAGTAATTGGGCAATAACATGGAACAGCAAATAGAGTCAAAATGATCCCTTTGACTTCAGAGAGAGGAGCAGCTAATGCATTTGGGAGTGTGCTCATTATTTCTACTTGGCATCAGGATTTTAACTACATCTGCTCAACACGTTCGGCTGTTAAGTGGATTGCTTCTTCTTACAAAGGAGTAACATCACCTATGGACAAGAGCAAATCAGTGTGATTGAGGCAACCACCTGTCTGGAATTCTGTGATTATTACTGCATAAATAACTGCTGTTTCCAAAGCGTTTCAACCCCCAAAACAGGGGAAAAAGAAGGAAATCTTATTTTTCTTTTTTTCTGTTTTTCCTGGATTTCTTCAATTAAATTTCTTTCGGGTCAAATGAAAATATTCTGTATGGTGTGCAATGAATTATTTAATTTGGGTTTCAAATTGCAGCTTCATTACTTGTTTCTGGTTTTCTCATGCAGGAATGAGAGGACCTTGTACACCACTCACTAGAAATATTGTTTAGAAAAGGCTGAAAATGGAAAGTTTCAACTTTCAAAGTTTCTTTTTCACTGAAATAGTCAAATGAATTTAACATGTGCAAATACATTTAATCATTCCAATTCCAGAATTGTTACCAAACCACTCCAGCTATGCATTTCTCTTTGTTCTTTGCCTTCATTTTTGTCTGATCTCTGTTAGATTTCCGAATTATTGATATTTCTAGATGAAGGATTTCACCTTCATCATCTTCAGCACAATAAGGTTTGGAGTCCAGACCTCTTTGTTCAATCTTACTTAACCCTCCTGGTGTTAAGCTCTTCCAACACTAACCCACCTACCCCTTTGCATTGCAGGCACCTGGAACAGATAGATTAGAACTCTTAGAGCAGTTGTTCAACTCCAAAGCTCTTCCATGCAGAAACATGATGGCACCAGCAATTTTCAGGCCTGATCTCAGTGAGGTGCATTTGGTGTTATGGGACTTACACGTGCACAGCACTTTTATGTGTCTGAAATACTGATAGGCTTCATGCAAGCTTCATCCTGTTCATTCTTGAACTTCAAAAGCATATGGACCCTTTCTTTGGTTTCTTGTCCACCTAACTGTTTAGAGGGACAATTTTGATTGACTGCAATCACAAATGAGTGTGGCTTTTTAATGCCAATGCAGTCATTACTGGGGCTATTTCTCTCAATCTCCTAAGGGTAATCCATATCCAAACAAGATTTATGACCCTGTATGTGCAAATATCTAATCTAACCATCATCACTGGAGACCTTTAGCCTCCAGTGACTGCATCTCCTTGGTTTCAAGCAGACATGGATATAAGCATAAGATGGCTGATATTCCCCAAGTGAAGAGACATCAGGATACCCAGTGCTGCCTGATTACACTTCATCTTCAACATTTCATGACATGGCAGAACTACAGACAACACAAGAGTGGGCAGTCGAACCAGTTACAGCAAGAGGCAAGAGCAAAGAAGCACAGACAGATGGGCAAGAACCATATGATAGTACTGAAATGCCAAAGAGATGGAAATGAGCAATTGGCATTCCCTCAGAACTCCCAAAGTGGGGACTTGGTACATGTGTTAGCAATGGTGTCTGACCCAGAGACCCTCAGTCAAACTGCAGCTTAGTGCAAGTTCGGGAGGAAAAAGTAAAATGAAATAGAAGAAAGAAAAAAGCCTTTATGGTAAGAGATGAAGTTTAATGCCAGCAACAGGCTGAAAATATATGTTAAAGGATGTCAAGTGGGGGAAAGTGCTCTGAAGGTAATGAAAGAATAAATCAAAAACCCAGTAATGAGCCATTTTCCCCAGGCTCTCTCTGATGAAGCACTGGTGGAGTGGGGCTGGCGTTTGTCTTCCAGGGATAACCCCAGAATCAGAACTGGGGTTCAGGGCAGATCAAGAGATAATGCAGAGAAGGATTCATCAGGGAGCTCAGCTCCCAGGGAGGTAGATTATATGCTGAAGAGACAAAGGCAGAGAAATCAGAGGAAAAAAGATGCTGCAGCTTGCTAAAAAGCAGGGACAAAATGATGGATAAGAAAACATTAGCAAAACACATGCTACTGTTACTATCTCCCAGGCAGGAGGAGAGGCAGGAACCTGGGAGTCACTTTGAATTTAGCAAAAGATACTAAATTGGGCTAAAAAATGCATTCTAAGAGGTCTTTGATTTTTCACTGCAGATCCAGAAACTTTGTGCAAAGAAATAGGGAAGAAAGCCTGAAGTGAGCATCTAATGGCCAGGAAATGCTGTCTCCTTCAAAAAAAAGACCCTATTAGATGTGAGCTTGCTTCAAATGCATGTGGGACACTTCCCTCCTTATTACTTATGGGAGTCAGTGGGTTAAAACTGGTAATTTGAAGGAAAGGGATTGGGAACGTACCCAAAGCAGCACTTGGGAATCACAGCACCCAAGTGTCATGAATGTGGCAGCACGTGGGAACACCAACCTGGGAGTGCTATGGAAGAGTTCAGACTGAATCTTTCCCTTTTTTAGTTGAAAACTGTATTTTTGGTGACTTATGTGTAAAATACTTCCTCTTCCTATAGAAACACTTCCTCCATAAGTCATAAAATGGCACATACGGATAAGGGGGGGAGTTTCTGGAGAATATTAATAACAGTCATTGTGTGGTTGTTTGAACAGAACATTTGGGAATTCTTATGAAATGTTCTGGAGGATTCAAGGACATGTCACTCTTTCTCCAGGCAGTCCATCATTCCCTGCTCAGTTCTGTGGTACATGTTCCCAAAATAAGCAGTGCTGAGCCCCAAGCAGTGGGAAGGTTATTGTCTTCACTGGCAAGCTGCTAAACGAAGGGGCGAATTGTGAAACTCCGCATGGATAAAGCAGTATTTAAGGCAGCAAGAAGACAGCGGTGAAACTGTTTCTTGCAAAGCAGCACCGTGAAATAAAACAGGACACCAGACTGCACTGCACAGTGCAGAAATGGGCATTCCCCTTTCTCCAAGGCATTTGAAGAATGGGGACCAAGTTTTCAGCTCCTACCAGCAGCAGGAAATCTGACTAAACATGGATCAAACGGGAATACTGATTTGCAGCAAGGCAGTCATCACCGGTGTCTTCCCTGTGCTAACTCAAGTTCTAACCATCCCCATTCTTCTCCTAGGAGATGAGCACACTGCCACATCTCTCCCTACAACTACATCCTACCACCTACCTTTTCTTTCAGAGATTAACTACCTGATACATCTCTAATAAAACTCTGAGTGATCATCCTCAACTTGATTTTAGCTTTCAAATCTGATGCTTCTATTCCAGACCTGAAAGTGTGCCTGAAAGCTCCTCTGCTTTTTCCAGCTATACTCGATCTAATAAAAGATAATACTTTTACCTAAAGGCCTGTTCTCCCTGTAGAAAATCAAACCTTCATAAAAGACGTTATGGTTGTCCCTGTGGTTTTACCTAGCATGTCCATTAAAATCTATATGGCAATGGGACAGTAACTGTGTGGCCACTGAAGACATAAACAGGGGAGCAACATTTCATGCTCCGCAGTCTAAGGAATGGCACTAATGGGCTTTGTGGCTCCAGGGGATTTTATCAAAGTCATTAGACCTTAAGAGGACCTGAGAGCAAAGATCAGCTCAGGTTAGACAAAGCTCTTGGCCGCGCACATACACTGAGGTGCTGCTGTTTCCCACTTCTAATGATGCTCCGGATTCTGCTGCATATGGCTCGGTAAATCCCAGAGACATACCACATCCCATGGTCAGAGCTGCTTAGCCAGGGTGAGGCTGTCTAGCAACTGCTCTAAGCTGAAGCTGACAGGAGTATTCAAGGGGCCCATATACCATATTGCTAATTCAAAGGCTTCTGTGCATCAGTCCACAGCTCCCTCTGTCATACAACCACCTGTAAGCCGGTCAGAGCCACAGGGGTTCAGATCTAAAATGCAAACTGATCACAGAGGCAGCAATAGCGGAAATAATCCCAGTCAGGAAAGTCTTGGGGGGAAGATCTCAGCAAAGGGACTGTGATGGATTCCATGCTGGGCAATGCAGCAATGGAATGCATTTTGTAAATGAACTCAAATAATCTGCTCAGGGCTGCATCTCACCAGGCTCTTGGCTAAATGGGCTTTCTCTGCTGTAGGACTGGTGGAAGGACAGTCCTTGCACCAACTGCTGCAAGATCAGGCTTGTTGTCCAGAGCTCCAAGTCCAACATGAAGCAGCACGCTTCCTGCATTTTCTCTGTTAGCCTAACACACAGTGTAATTGCTTTCCCAGGGAAGTTATTTTCCCTGCAATTATGCTTTGCAAAGTTTCTGCTGTTAGTCTTTCTTGTCTCACTTCAATCAGTGACTCCTCCACCCCTCTGTACTCAGCACATCACCCTTTGAATATAAGGGATGCCCTGTGAAACATAATGAGACTGATACTCCCACACACTCCATAGCAGGGCTATCAGTTTCATTCAAACTCTATTAGCCACTTACAATTGCTCCCAGAAGCTTTGCTGTAATGAATTCACCCACCTATTGTGGAAGAGTCAACAGAACTCAGTTTCCCTCTCTGTTCCTTTCTGCCAGCCCACAAATTCCTCTCCCTTCCCATTCCTATGCTGGCTCATTCATTCCTGCAGGAGGGCAATTGGGAACCCTGTAACCAAACCCCTGTTAAGAACATGGACTAAAGGGTTTTCAGGCTTTCCTGGTGCTCAGCTCACTAATGAAGGATTCCCATGGACTCCAGAGCTCTGGAGCTCAGCAATATCCCCTGGATTGAGCACTCTTCACGCTGAGCTCACAGGCAGTCAGGTGAGTGCAGAGTAAGTGATGCCAGGAACGCATCCAAGCACTGCTGAGGTTGTGGAGCTGACATGGAACAAGGGGTTGCTCTCTAGGGTTCATCTTTCAACAAGGGGTTGCTCTCCAGGTATTCAGAGCTCCTCGTGCCAAGTCTCTCTGTTGCTCCAAGGCCCAGCAGTGTTTGACCAGCTTCCCAGGAAGCAAATCCTGACCCCTCAAAACCCCTTACTAATAAACACCAGTTCTCACCAATCCTCATCTCCTGATGGTAGGACACTGCTGATGTTCATCCCTGATGGACAAGGCCTGGAGAAAGCTGCTCTAGTGGAAGGCATCCCTGCCCATGGCAGGGGATTGGAACTGGGTGAGCTTTAAGGTCCTTTCCAACACAAACCAGTCTGGGATTCCTTCCTAAGAGTGAGAAATTGGGGCATGCAGCAGGGGGAAGCTGTGCCTGCGGCCAAGCAGGATCTATGATGGAAGTGGAACTGAAGCCAGGTCTCTCAGATTCAACTATTGGAAGCTGCTTTTACTAACGTTTCTGATTAATTTCATGGTGCCACATAAAAGGAGAGGGTGTTCATTCCAGACGCCTGCAGCAGCTCATGCATCTGCATCGAAGCATGAGATTTGATTGTCTTTAGCTCAGCTCCCACCTCTAATAATGACAAAATTCAAGGGCTATATTTAACTCAATGCTTCTGGTGAAACTTGTCACAGCTTCTCCTCTGCTGTGCTCCTTTGTTCTCCCTTCCTGTGCTCAACACTGCTCAAGAAAACATTCCTTGGATTTGGTCTCTCCATTTCCATGACGCCTCAGTTCTCTGCTGGCCCTCACCCTGCTCCTGTCTCAGCTGAAACAGAGACTCTTCAGCTGTATCTGTAGCTGAAGGTCTCATTTCTGGATCGCATTGCCTTGGCACAGCAAGAATGAGCTCAGATCTGCCACACTGTGAGTGTTGTTGCAACTCACACCTCTGCTTCATCTTCTGGGAGAACTGAGACCACTCACAGAGGATGTCCACTGTATTACTCTGCTTTCCAGAGCCTGTGATGGGTGCCCATATAAAGGGTGATGCCCTCAGCATGCAGAAGGTGACTGACCATCTGACACAAGAAAACTTGTCCATTTCTACACTTAGATTAAGCTAATAGCATTTGTTTCATTCTTACCGTATTGGTAAGGCCAAAAGGGTAAGGGTCCACCTCTCAGTGGTAGATACTGGACAACCTTTCAAGAGCTGCAGTACCAGAAAAGCTCAGAGCTCCTCCAAGCCACGGTTTTAGGGAAGAGGTGGCTTATGGCCACTTCAGAGATGCTGGAAAGCCCCAGGCAAAGTGCGTGGCTCTCACATCAGTGATGAGATAACCCAAACTATGGCAGCTCCTCAAAAATCACACCAGATGGCCAGATCCAGGACCCAACAAGAGGGCAGAGGGAAATAATGCATCAACCACCATGTGCTTTCATTTACACCAGGACCAATGCTGCAGGCTGTGCTGCAACAAAAGCCTGGAACAGACCTATCCACCAAAGATACAACTGGAGATCTGGTGCACTAAAGCACAGGGAGAGGCAAAGCAAGTAGAGGGACAGATGAGGAAAGAGCAGAAACACATTGCTGCATGTTGTGACTGTGCAACCATGGCTTTATAGACATGGGGGGTCCAGGGAAGACAGCTCACATGGCAGACCCATGACTGCTCCAAGCCCAGCACTATCAGTCACTCATGGAATTAAAGCAAGAAGCTGTCAAAGTCTGAAGCATGGTTAAAATCACTATCACCTTGAATGTTACCCTGTTGAGGGCTCCCTGGCAGCAAAATGTGGTTGTGCATCCTGGGTACCATGATCAATGGGCCAATATTGACATTTTTACATCATTTGTTCTGCTGAGCTCATTTAGAGCCAAGATTTTGATGAACCAGTGGCTGGCAGAGAAGCTTCCTCTGAGCAGGGCTGGGGCTCCCAGCTTACCTCTGTGACAGTCTACATACCATGAAAGCTGGGGTTTGCTTTTGCCTTTTGACAGTTGATATGTGTGCGCAAATGGAAAGTGTGAACTGATGCTGTCTCAGGGCACTGGAGGTCCATAGGCTTAAGCTCCTTTTCATAATAGCTCAAGATTCTTCTGCTGGTTTGGCGTTGAAACCAGTTCATTATTCCCAGGGACTTTGGCAGGATTGTCCAATTCAGCTTTCAGGAACTTCTGTGATTCCATTAGTGGCTTTCTTTTATGGGACATTAACTGCTTTGGAACATAGTCCAAGAAAAAAAGCAAAACAACAGCAGCATCATTTCAGCTTCTGCACCCCAAGTTACTTTGATTTTGATTTCTTTTTAAAGTTCTAGCCCAAACACTTTGGAAATTGCTCATGAAATACGACTTATCACTTCTGTTTTGAGATTCTCTGCTGATGTAACCCCACTGACTTCGAAACCTTTTACATTCACAGTGGATTTGGCCATGCAATGTACTAAAGAAGAATGCCCATACTCTTATATGGACATTCTCTTCTAATGCTGGAATCGTGTCCCTGGCATACAGCAAGTCTTTGGCGCTCCAACACCCCGAGCAAGAAAGTTTTCCCAGAATTAATTGCTGAAATGCATTCCCAGATGTCATCCGAAGAAAACGGCGTAGAACAAACAAAGGTAGAGGGGTAAAAGCATCATTATAATCATACTTCAGATACAGATTTCAAGGGCTAAGCATCAAAATGAAAGGATGCCTTGACTGTGTTTCCATGTGGGTCTGTGCTGGGCACCCTGCACATGTAGTGTTTGTCACATAACCAGGGGACAGAGCAAAGAAGAGGCTTATGAACCTGATAGCAATTTAAGGAACAAAAGGAGATGGTTCTTCACGCAACAGGTAGCACAGTTCTGAAGCTCCTTGCCAAAGGTGTAGACACAAATCACAGCAGGCTCAGGAGATATTCAATAGCCAGAGGCTGAGAAGGCACCTGTGGGGAGTTTCACAGACATCTCCTTGGATGCAGGAGACCTCAGCAGCCCTCAGCCTGAAGCAGAAGAGGTTGTGCTGTTTCCAGGGGAATACAGGCACTCCAGAAGGATGTTTTGGAAAAACTGGAGAAATTAACATAAAAATCAGGATGGCATCCAACAGGAAGTGCTCCTGCATATTACTTGTGCTGACACTGGAACATCCACTGCATAAATATGTGCTAGATAAAACCTGTCAGGCAGAAGCCCTGCACAGAAGAATCTGAATGGTTTTAGTGCCTCCCTGGGGAAACATAAATGAGCAAAGTGATGCTCTTGTACCAAAGGCAAATTCCCTCCTGGGAGGCACCAGCAGGAAATCTGCCTGTCCTTGTGATGCACCAGCACCAAGTGGGTTGCAGCTGAGTGCAGGGTATGGTACTGGAAAGCTGTACACTGCCTGGATCCATGAATTATCAGGACCCTACAAATCAAATAAAATTGAATGAGATCCTTTAACATAATCAAAGGAGAAGGGCAGAGATAACAGTCTGCAAATACACCCGAAGCTGCTACAGAGGGCAGGAACAAACTGTCCTGTGTGGCCAGTGAAGAGGATGAAAAGTTGCAGCTGGAAATACTGGGTCAAAGATTAGGAAAGCATTAGCCAAAGCTACCAGGAAGCACTGGAGTAGAGCGCCTGGGGAGATGGTTGGATTCTCCATCGTCACAGGCATAAATATAGACCAGGCAAACACATGCAGCACAGTAAATCTGCCTACTACACAGACTCTATAGGCTCCCTGCAAACCTTTGAGCACTTACAATTCCCCAAGGCCTCATGCTGCCCTTTCTCCTTGTGCACTACAACTGCCTTCTTCATGGGTTGGCATCTTCCAACCCAGCCTTTTCTCGGGTAAGCTTCTCTGCATAAAAAGCTTGATAGAGTCAGCTCACAGTTAGTTCTGGTAATGAGGAGGTGGGCTTAAACACCCAAAGCAGAACACTTCTGCTATGCAAAACACACAAATTAGGCTTCAGCAACAGATTGAACACATTCACCTTTGAAAAGCTTCTGAAGCCATTAATGTAGTGAGTGAGAATAGGTTTAAACCCCAGCCAGCAGAGAGTGAATTAGATGTGCCCTGCATCCCAGCTGCTTGGAGCCAACCTGTGACCACGAGTGCTGGAAGAAACAGGGCACAGAGAAACCATCACATGGACCCTCACCCTAAGGACAAGGATATCTTGGTGCAGAGTATCAGAACCTAAACTGAAGCATTTACATTAGGAGCCCAGTTTAGATTAGTTTGAGCTCTGCCCATAAAGAGCAGAGAAAGTGAGGTCCTTCCAGGGGGCTTGGGTCCAGAGTGGCTTTAGAGGGTGCCATCCTCTGTCCCAGAGCTGTGCATACAGGGATTCATTGCTCCTTGTTTTTACCAGGCTTCTCACTTAGGTGCTTCAGTTACAAGCATTAAGTTGGGTGGGATGTGTCTTGTTTGTGACTTCTCCTTGGCTCAGAGCCTACAGTTTTCAAGACTATGACACTATTTTAGCACAATAAAATCTAATAACTAAACCACCTGTCATAGGGACCATCTGTCCCAGGGGAGTAGTACAAAGCATGATTCATGTAGGACTGGAAAGGACATTCTAGCTGAGCGCACCCTGGGAACCATTAACATCAATTTATGGGTCTACTAAAATCCATTTTTAAATTATAGATATATTTCTTAATCTCTTCTGCTTTGGATGGGTACCTGTTCCACAGACTCCATAGCATTTTCTATACTATTTGCTTTTTTGGGGCAAAGTCTGTCCAGGGTTCCTCAGGGGCCTGCCCAGCAGTGTTTTTGTGGAGTTGATCCTGCCTTCCTCAGCTGGAAACAGCTGGACTTACACTTGCCTCTTTGTGCAAAGGGTTTTAAGAGAGAAGCCAGATGCTGGAAGGGCTGTGGGTCTTTATCCCTTGGTCTGAGTTGCGTCGCCTTGCAGTTAAACTGTGGTGAGACCTGGAGTGAATGTAAACCCAAGAGAATCATTTCACTGGCTGATGTGTGATGGCTGGGGCTGCGTGTGCAGCATGGGGGTGATTGATTGGATCTTAGGCAGAAGCTCTTCCCTGTGAGGGTGCTGAGGCGCTGGCACAGGGTGCCCAGAGAAGCTGTGGCTGCCCCATCCCTGGCAGTGTTCAAGGCCAGGTTGGACACAGGGGCTTGGAGCAAGCTGCTCCAGTGGAAGGGGTCCCTGCCCGTGGCAGGGGTTGGAGCTGGATGAGCTTTAAGGTCCCTTCCAACCCAAACCAGTCTGGGATTCTGTGATTCACAAACATGACAGCACATGTCTTGGACACCCATTCCCTCCCTTCACCCCAATAGTGCCTTCCCTCCCTTCAGTGTCAGGCAGAGCAGATGCTACAGCGCTGAGAGAGTCTCCCAGCAATGGTGTCCTGGTTTCTAACCCATAAATGCCACCATCTTAAGCCATTCAGCTCTGTGCCACAAACTGTTTCCATCTGTACAATGGGATACAAAGAACACATTGGGCAGAACTTCTGCTTGCAGTTTCTAGCATCAACAGCAAAGGGTTAACAGGATTGCCAGGATATTTCACGCTGTGAGCAGAATTATGTTTCTAGAATGAAGTCCTGAGCAGGCTCTATATAGGCACAGCTTTCACAGCAGGACATCCTCTGCCAGGCTCATGCTGGTGTCCCTGTACCATGAAGATGCTGTGCTCTGGGCTGCATATGAACAGGCAGTGTAAGTGTTACTGCCTGAGCAGTTAGTCTCAAAGTGTCTCTAATCTAATGGAAGTGAAGGCAGGATGAGATGTTGCACTTAATTTATTAACTAATTTCAGCCTCTTTCTGTGATCATTACCCCAGCTGCTCCTTCCTTTACATCGATTGAAATTGCTCTCATTGTAAACTGCAACCAAAGCAATGCACTTTTCCCATTCACCTGGCTTTGAAGATTAAAAAACCCCGAAAGGGAAAGGTTTTCTTTGTGCACATGTAGGAAATAATCTGCCTTTGGTTCAACCCCCAGCATCACCATGCTGTGTGCAGAGCTGCAGTGGCCTCTTGCTCACGCAGCAGCTTACACAAGCAGTGCATGTCCAGAGCAGGGATGTTCTGCACCCGGTGTGCAATGGGGTGGGGAGAGCGGCTCTAACTGAAAGTCTCTTCTCACTTGTTCTGCCCTGCATGAAAGCTAAACTGAAAACGATGTCTGAGGAAGAAGTTCTGCTGCTGAAAGGTTACTGTCACCTTCAAAGGGAAAAGGGAGGAACTGAAGACTATGATGCTTCTCTGGCTCAGGGTATGAGGCTTTCTATTCTTACAGCACACCACAAGTTCCGGAAGTCTCGTATCATCAGAGGGATTAGACACAGGATTTTGTCAGCTGAGAACAAAAGCTGGATCCTTCCTGAAGGCTTGTTCTCCATTACAGATTAATGCAAAGCCAGCAACAGAACTTCCCTACCCACTGCCCACACACAGAATCCCTCGGAGCTGCGGTCACCGTGACAGGTCACATCACTAGAGCTGGGACTGGGAAAATGAGGTTTTCATCTCCTCACCTTCTGCAACAAGCAGGACCCACCCCGCTCGTTTCCCACTGTGGGCCCCCAGCAGGGCTGGGGGATGTATGGAAGCCTCTGCTGAAACACCTCGTCACCTTGCACCACCTTCGAGCCCCCTCAGCGGTTTCATGCTGCTCCCAAGTTTCTCCTTTCAGCAGGATTTCAAGCGCTGCTGAATTGCTGAGTCAGCTCCTAGGGCAGCGACTGAGATCACTAATATTAACGGTGCTGTCCGATGCTCATGGCAAGAGCTCAGAGCTGCCATAAAGCATGAGCAAGGATTTGTCAGGTGGCTTTTCCCAGATTTACCACAGCATGTGCTCATCTTTCCATAGGCACTTGGCACAGAGTGTGCCCGTTCTGAGAGCTGCCGTGGATATGTGCGGGAATGGCTTCGTAAGAGCAGGCGGAAACATTCAAGCACATAGACATAGGGAAATGCAGCATAATATGATTTTTTATGACTGGCTTAACGTTGGACAAGGGCCTGTAGGGACAGGCCAAGGGGAATGGCTTTAACCTGCCAGAGGGGAGACTGAGATGAGCTCTTAGGCAGAAGCTCTTCCCTGTGAGGGTGCTGAGGCGCTGGCACAGGGTGCCCAGAGAAGCTGTGGCTGCCCCATCCCTGGCAGTGTTCAAGACCAGGTTGGACACAGGGGCTTGGAGCAAGCTGCTCCAGTGGAAGGGGTCCCTGCCCGTGGCAGGGGTTGGAGCTGGGGGAGCTCTAAGGTCCCTTCCAACCCAAACCATTCCATGATTATGATAATTTCCCACCCATTCTTCCAGCACCAACACAGAGCATGATGTAGCTCCCAGGAAATTTCACTCAAAATATTCAGGAGTGCAAATGCTCCCAGGAAAGCTTTATGTTATCAGGGTTCACATCAGACAAACTCCTGCCCATCCTTCTGCAGCCAGTCTACAAAAGCCCAGCAAGGCATAAGCCGAGTGGAGCTCCTCTGCATATCCAGTTGGGGCAGCAGGGAAGCCTCTCACTTCACCCCAGACTATGACACTGGTTTTTGAACTAATTCTTCATCCAGTTCTTTCCAGGTTTCCCATCCATTCACTCAAATTCCCATAGAGATTCAGGAAAAACATTTTCATACAGTATTTCCTCATGCCAGAATCACAGGCAGAGGCAGAGCTGGAACTGGAGCATCAAAGATGATGAGTGCTTCCCATTCACTGAGCATGGTATAAATTAGAAACAATTAATTTCTTCAATTTTCTTTTAAAAAGAAGCCAGTTGAAGTGGATTATTTTTAATTTTAATTTTAAAAACCTGATTTTAGTTTGTTCTAAAGCTCTTGTTCCTGGCAGACAGCCAGGGCTAAATTACCTTGATACATTCAATACAACTGCAAACTAATGGGCAGCCTGGTCCCCCAGCGAACCCAGGCAATCTTTTAAATGTTTAATCACGTGAACCTATGCAATCTTTTAAATGTTTAATCAAGTAGCAAAATTAGGACTTAAAAATCCATCACTTCCAGCATTGTTTTCATCTTAAGTAAGCAAGTACAACCTGAACAACCCCTCTGCCAGGGCAGCTCTTTGTGTGATGCTGAAGGCATCTTCCTTTGGTCAGTGAGGCACAGAGAGAGGGGCAGAACTATGCTGAGAGATGGGCTGAAGCCTCAGGAGAAGATGGCAGCAGAGAATCTGTTATACCTCTGTCTATACATACATTGATTCATAGAAACCCAGAGTGGGATCTTCATATGAATCCCAAGCCTTGGCATTCCCACCTCCTGCCCTGGTAACACCACTCAACCCAGCTCTGAGTTCCCCCCAGCGCTGCCACCAACAGGCTGCAGTGACTTTGCACTACAGCAGGGGTAGTAGTGCTACTCCTACTCTAGCACTACTATTACAGTGCTACGGTAGTACCACTACTACCCTGAGTAGAGAACTCAGGGCGGGTGAGCACTGCCACACTGTGTTCCCTGGCCCCGGCTCTCCCTATAGTGGCCAGGGAAGGGCTTTTACTTGGCCAAGAGATATCACCCCAGTTACTTTCTCTTCCCTCACACATGACAGGAAGAGCCTTGCCTCCTCCAGCAGCAATATAAAAAGGCAATAACATAGCTAATATACTCCCAATCCTCCTCTAACTCATTTGAGCTGAAGCCCAAGGGAAGCTTTGTTGTTTTAGAAACCATATTAACTACATGCGAGCCTCGGTACACCCCAGCTGGAACCCCAAGAAAGCGACAAAACTGTTTTTGAGTCAACTTTCAAAGAGAAAAGTCTATCTCCTAGTGAAACCAGAAGGACAAGCACAATATATATCCAATAAACCGCATTTGGACACTGTGGATAACATCTGAGTAAGAGTTAGCAGGGAGAGGGCTGTGGGGTGTCTCAGGCTGCTGCAAGAGCTGTGCCGGGAGGCTTTAGCATACCCCTACAAACCTCTTCATGCACGGCTGGGTTGTCCATCTCATGCTCTGCAGATCCTCTCACCTGAAGTGCTCAGAACATGAGAAAGAAAGCACCATCTCCACCCTTTATAAATCAGATGCCACAGGTAGCAACTCAGTAGTCCTTGGCTTGCAAAAGCACTCCAGTTTGGAACCAGTGCTGTCAAGTTCATGTGGCTGTGGGCACAATTACAAACACAAGCTGAAAACCTCCCCTACCACTGAGCAGTGATGAAATGCAGCTTTTCACTGTGGTGGAGCCTCACCCTCTCCCATCAGCGTGGCCCCCCAGCACACAGATACTGCATGGCTCTTTCTTTAAGCTGGGATCTTCCTCCCTCTTTAACCTGCAGCATGCTCATGAGGTCCTATCACGGGAGACATGAGACTGTGCAGAACATGCCCTTGGGAAGGATGCACTGGAGATTTACTGAGCACAAGTTCTGGGTGGCACTTCCAGAGAAGGATGCTCTCTCCTGAGATCTATTCCAAGCAGGATGTCAGGCAGCCTTCAGGAAGCAGATGCTCTCTCTTCCCTTTACACAACATACACAAAATCCCCAAATCCAGCCTTGTCACAGCTAAAAGTTTCCCCTGGTGCACTGCTAAATTAAAGTGGTATTACTCTCCGGGGAAGGTGCTGGAGATGGATTGTTCTGCTGCAGATCGGGATTTGACAAGCAGTGGCAGTATATGGAATGCGTGCAGAGCTCTCCCTGGGAGATGGGAATAGGATGGGGAAGATGCACAGAGCTTCCTTCTCAAAGCCTAAGCACAAAGTTTTCCATTTGGGAAATCCTTTGGGATTACAAAATGTCTTTTCTGGATGAACAATAGGAAGTAAACTCTGAAAATCACCTGAATTTCCTATGGTGACTTAGTTCAAAAGACTGAATTCAGACCAAATAGGTAAAGAAAGTTATCCCTTAGAAAATTCCTGATTCTTTCACCTTTTCTTACCACTCTGGCAGGAGGGGAAGAATTCAGTGTCCACGGTTGATTCAATGGGACCATCTGCCCTGGCTAACCTAATACTTGCAAAGTGGGATTCCTCATGGATAATTCGTTGGGGTTTGCTTTGGGGATTTTTATCCTGGCAACTGAAATGCAGCATGTCCCTACAAGCCTTGCTGTGGATAGCAGGGATAATATCAGAAAGAACAGACACTCTGGCAGTCTATGGGGAATCCTTTTACCCCACGGCAGACTTGAGTGTTATGCATCATTCTGAGAACATCTGCAAAAGCTGTATTATGTCTATAATTTCAGAGGAAATACAACTAACAGTCAGAGGAATTGTTTCATGCCAGAAGGCAAATAGATTCTCTCAGTTTCACAGCAAACCTCTGTGGTTCTGAGTAGCTTGTGTTGAAAAAGAACCTTAATCACAGTGTAAGTCTTCACTTTACTCACGGTTCCTCTGGTTTTACGGAGGCACTGGGTATTTCATGAGCTAAATGCAATCCTTGCTTCACCACTTACTGTTCCCACTGACTGCAAGGAAGGATCTCCTTCTTAAAATGGGAGAAGAGCTCGTTCACTGGTCTCAAAGCGCTATGCTTGATGCTGGGAAGGATGGTACAGAGACAGGTCAGAGAGAGGGGATTTGCTCCAAACCTCTGGAGCCTCAAAGTTCCACCTTGATGTAAAAAGCTCCTCTGAAAGCCATGGCTCAGCCCATGCTCCCTGCAAAGCATCATCAAAGACATGCAGTTTTAAAGAGTTTTCATGGTAAATTAAGATGAGTTTGTTCACTCCTTTTTGGCAATGCCATGCAGAGACACCAAGGCTGGGATTCCCCCACTTAACATTAGACACCTATTGTTAAATGTCCCCATCTATCCCATTTGTGCATGTCACCCGTCCTCCACTCCCCCACTTCTCAGGCTGTATGGAGATGGAACCTCAGGTCACCTCCAGGTGTCTCAGATGTCTGTCTTCAATGGGCTGAACCACCCCTGGGTTGTGCTTGTCTCTCTTGACTAGAGAGGAACTGAAGTTATTGTCTCAGTCATCTGCTGAGCATCTATATCTAAGGTGACTCTAGCCTGAAGCAGCTTGCTCCTGGCCCATTCCAGGGCAATGCAACAACCATGGTTTGGACTATTTCTCCAGCGTACCCCCAGACAGGGAGATGAACCCCTTCCCTGCTGGCCTGATGTGACTCAGCAGTGGGGATGTGCAAAACCATCTTTAAAGGTCAGTAAGTTCCTTTGCCAAGGCTGAAAACAGCAGCTTGGCCCTTTCGTCTGTCAGCTCTGGTTTATATCCTCTGTCAATTGCTGGCATCCCATCCCAAAATAACTCACTTCACCTCTGTTTCGAGCCTCGCAGCCCATCAGGCTCTTCCTGCCCTGTCACCTCCTATTCTCCTGTGTCACATCAGGGGCCTGGCCTGACATGACAGGCTGAGATGCACTGAGCCAGGGAACCCGCAGCTGTGGTTCGACAGGGAGATGGAGAGAGGATGGGATGGATTGGAGGTGAAATTAAACAGACCACATGTGATCAGCACTCTAAACCCACAGTAGATGTCTATTTTCAGCCTTGGGCAAGGTGTTTTACAATACTTTATCTCTGAACCATGCTTATTTCTTACAACTCTTGAATTCACCTTGTTCTTCTCTCGCATTGATCATCAGAAGTCAAAGAACACGGATTGATGTTGGTCAGTGTGTGCAGGGAACAGGATCCTTTTCATCCCTCCAGACTGCGACCAGAGCAAATAGCTTCACCCTGCCTGGAAGGAACTTTTTGTGCCCAGTTGGAGTGACAGAGTACACTGGGCACCACTTCAGCATCACAAGCAAAGGCTTGCAACAGTGAAGGCTTATTAGGGCATTGCTTGATGCCCTAATAGTGCCAAGGGTAGGAGTACAAAGAGGTGGTGAAACTCCTGAACAGCTACACCCTGCTTTATTCAGGTTGAAAGGGGCAGTTTACATGGCTTGGACTGAGAAAGAGGCTTTGAGTTTGCTGCTAAATAACACTGTGGATGGAATCAAAAGCTACAAAACTCTATTTCTGTCCCTCCAGAGACACCCTATTAGCCTTCATTTTAGGGTGTTATTAATAATTATTAGCTATGGCAATATGATATGTGTACAGAAATTAAATAGCTCATAAATCTCATGAGGAACATTAAACTGGTAGAAGAGGTTCTTCGATATGCTTGTGTACAACATCTACACTGATGCAGACAGCCTGAAAGAGAAATGTCTGCTGCTCGCTCTGCAGATACATCACACAGGGATGGATTTATGCAATGCCAACAGGACAAATACTCAACTGATGCAAAGAGGCAGCAACCTGAAAGCCAGGTGCTCATCTGCCCTTCAAGGTCCAAGGGAAAACTGTATCCTGCCCTTGGTTTAGAAATGCCATATGTGGAGGAGAAAGGAGTGGAGAACCCCATGTATCTCTACAGTTCCTATGAGGACGGATGGCTTTCCTGGCTCCTGAAAGAATGCTCCTTTTCCTTATCTTCCCATTCCGACCTTTTGAAATATTTCATCTTTGGCAAGAGGTCAGGAATCTCCGTCTTCATCTTCTCCCCTGTGATATGATTCTTTAGCATCGAGCTCCCCATCACAAAGTGGCACATTAGCGATTTTCCCACCTCTCCTGTTTCAGCTCTGGGCTCTGCTCTGTGCCATGGTGCATCGATCCTTTCCTTGTATTGTGACAGGACAAAAGATGTCTGAAGGTGCACAGGCACTCTGTTTGCCTGCTCTGATGTGAGACTGACAGTGCTGTTCAGCTTCATAGAGTTGTTGCGAGTACCAGCAATTGATGGAGGTCTTACAGCGCTGGCAGGGAGGCAGAGGTGCTCTCCTTCAATCCTGTTGCTACTGAAATAACCAGTCTGGTGATGTGCAATGATGTCTCCCTTCTGCGAGATCAGCGATTGCAAGCAGGAGACGGCTGTCTCTTATCATCTGCTTTAGCAGGAACAGAACATCAACCTGTTTCTCCTGGTTAATGGCTTTGTCTGTTCTACCTTATCTGGTGTCCTCTACCACCATCTCCTGGAATGGATGACAGATCTCCAGCCAGTGCTCTTGTGTTAATGAGACCAGAGACTGAACAAGGGGGCTGCAGCCCCATTTTACTGAGCCTTAGGGTAAATGTTTCATTTCCAAACGTGCCTACTCTGGGCCAAGAGCTGCACCTTGCAGCCTATGGAGGACATTTGGGGTCACTTGGGGAAGGACTTTCAGAGTGGTGGCTGCTTGTGAACCACGGCAGTGGTGCATCAAGCCTTGCTGGAGGCAGGTGTCTTGCTAAAGGTGGCCTTGCTCTGTGGTCCTGTGCTTGCTCTGGTCCTGTGGTCCTGCTCTTGCTCTGTGCCCTGATGGCAACAGGCACAGCACCACCAAGCAGGTGAGCTCCTGAAGTGAACCAGCTGGGCATAAACCAGAGATGGAAGCCCTTGGCTCAGGCGCTGGTCAGGCCCCCAGCTTTTGCATGGGCTGAATACACTGGAGTTCTCCCAGTGTAAACCCAGTGCAGTTTGCTGGAGTCACGGGAGCCACATCAGCCTGTGGGAGCACAGCCCATAAGGCCAGTGAGGTACCCTCAAACTCCTTTTTCAGTGTTGCTGGGGCCCTGAACAGAGAGGCTTCATGCTTGAGTTAGTTCCTTGCCTAGAGCTACTGCTGGCTTACTCGGGATATGAGTAATGCTGCACATTAAGGAGCCTGGAGGAAAGTGGAATGGGGCCTGATGTGCAACCAAGGCCCAGAGAGATGGTGACAACAGGGGCAGAGCCTCCACGTTCCCAAGCTGGCATCTGAAAAACTGAATTAGTTAAGTTATGGGTGAGATAGGTTGCTAGCTGCTCACTGGGGTTAAATCACAACAGTCAGAATGGTAGGAAGGAATGTGCCCAGAGAAGCGAGTGCACTGGGGTGTCCTGGTACATGGAGCGTTTCTTAACTCTGTGCTACCTCCTTCCTTTAGTAGTTTGGAGCAATCACTGCTATTAGCCAAGTATTGCATCTATTTCTGGACTCCATTTCCTCCTATACAAAGGCTTTAAAAAAACATCCTAAATGAAACAATTACCTAAAGTGAAAAGCTGTCAAATAATCAGGCAGCATTTAGAAAAGAGAGGTTGATGTTCAGAATGTCCACAACTGCCAGGAGCTGGTGGCTGGTGCAGCTTCCCCATGGAGCACAGGATCTCTACTACAGCAGAGATGCGAACTGATGCAGGCTGGTAAAAGAAATCTCCATTCACCTGTGTGTCCGTGTGGGAAGAGAAAGGATCACCTCTGTGACCTGCTGACACCACTCTTCTTAATGCAGCCCAAGGGTGCTGTTGGCCTTTCCTACAAGGACAGATGCTGGTTCATGTTCAGCTCGTTGTCTTAGAAATACAATTTGGATGGAACATCCACATTTGGAACTTCCACGTTTACACTTCAACAAACACGAGCTCAGCACAGCACAAAAAGGTGCCATTACCACTGCAGCAGAAACAGTCAATCTGAACTGACAGCTCCTGGGCTCTCGCAAAATGAGTGTCAGAGACTTATAAACAACTACAGAAGGGTTTGGTTTTCCTCTTCTTGCACTGAAGAAGAGGACAGGGGCCAAGCTGAAGCAATGAGTGGAAAAATTGACTGTTAAAGGAGGAGACAAAATGTTACAAAGCAGTTTGTGATTTTCAGAGCGGGCAAGTGTGGGAATAATTCTTGTTTTGCTGGTAAAGGGGAGCTGATGACATCCCCAGCAGGAGCTGAGGGCCCCACTTGTTCACCTCTCAACGAACACCAAAGCCTGCCCTCAGCAGCTCTCCTCACCCTTCTCCATCAGCTCGACAGGAGTGAGATGTGCTCAGTACATGAGAATAGCACCGGGAGAAAAATGTGGGGGTGATTTTTGGAGTGTCCTATTTGAAGGGGTGTCCTTTGTGTCTACTGACAAGGGAAAACTTCTTGCTAAGGCTGGGTTAAATGTTTCTTTTTAGACATTTCCTCTCCATCAGAAAACACTTATAGAAGAACTGGAGGGTGCTTTGCTTTCTTTCCCCAACAGCCACATGCTCCCCAGAGACCCACTGCAGGAGGGTTTGCTTCAGGACCCCCACAGGCACTGCTGCAGTGGGGCACATGGAGCCCTCTGCCTCTCAGAAGACCCCCTCTGACTCTCCAGCCTGTGGTTTTGGTGATTCATTTTTTGCCATAAAAATGCCTTAATCTCTTTTTTTTTTTTTTTTTTTTAATATCACTCCAGTGTCCCATATAAGAAAAAGTTTGGGATTTTCAGCAAAATGATAAATAATGTCCATAAAGGAAATCCTTGATATTTCCCAACCTGAACTTCTTAGGGAAGAAAGCACATGGCACAACAAGCAAACATTCGTGTCATTGCTGAGAGCAGAATGACTTGAGCCTAAACATTTCAGGCTGTATCAGTTCCAGTGCTAGAGAGGATGGAAGATGAACCTTTCAACACAGAACAAGCAGAGAGAGTCAATAAACAGTTCAGTTGTGTTTGGTTGATGTATTCATATCCGACGAGGGTAATGAAACACTTCACTTTCCAATGGCCCTGAGCAGCGTTTGATTGCACAGGATGAATTCAATATAATTAAAGAGGATGTTAAACATCAGCTGTTCAAGTCAAACATTTCCAAACCTGCAGCTCCAGATCATTTGTTAAGAGGCACATTTCAGGAACATTCCAGAACTTGTAATGTTTTTTGAGGAACTGTGTATGCAGGATACCTGCTTCAGGCATCCTGAACAGGTACAAAGACTGAGCATTCCTAAAGGATGTCTTTAAACCTGGATTTTCAATCTCCTGAGGGAATGATTAACCAGCGGACGCTTGGCTCTCCTGGTGTGATGCTGAGTTAGGCTTTCTGCCCAGTAGTGCTTTCTCCCATCTCTCTCCCTTTTTCCTCCATCACCCAAGATGGTCCTCAAAGGACTCAACTCGGACAAGACACCAGTTACCGAAACCTGCCCCTCTTTTCTTCTCTGGGCAAGTCCTTGCACCGACCAGGCATCCCAGAGGGAAGAGCAAGGATGCTTCAGACAGACTCGGCACATCTCTACTGAAGAGTGAGTGGGAGAAATCCTGCACAAGCAGGACTGAGCCTTCCCGTCTCATCCCAGGAAGAGGCACTACCAAAAGGGTGAATGTACAACACATCTGGGCTCAGCAGCTGAGGAGCAGCATTGACTGCACGGTCCTGAGGACCAGGAGCCTCCGTTACTGGTGGGTGCTGTCACCCACAGTGAGCCTGCCATGACAGTGGCACCTTCATGTTCCTATGCTCCAGCAGGCAATAGTTAAGTAATGGGAATTGTTCAGTGAATTTACTACGCAGAGCAACAGATAAAATTAATTTAAAATTAATTTAAAATTAATATGTAAAGCCCATGGGAGAAGTTAACTCTTGTTGGCTCCCATATGCCAACTCTGCTTGATTTTTCACACCCTTATAGGTTTTGAAAGGCTCTGTAGCATGGAGCAGGAACTGCTGCGCTCAGGCTCTGAATATGAGTATGATACTATGGAGCAAAAGAGAAAAGCATTCCTTCTAGTCCTCATCCATAAAACGGCATACAATGAGGGAGATGCCACTTGAAATTAAGCTGCCTTTTGAATTCCAAAGGAAAAGAACCATCAAGATTAAAACTAAAAGACAAATCTTTCTTCAAAACTGAAAGGAAAACTGAAGAATTTTGAGATTAATAAGGGAAAGTAAAATATCTCTCCCAAATATACTACTGACCATTAAGTAAATATTTTCTCCTAATGATTTTGAAAAGCTTCATTTCACCTTTGCCTATTTACATAGCAAAATATGTAAAAGAATAAATGCCAAAGAAAAAGCTCTTTTGAAGGGAAAACCCGAACTTGAAGAACATTGTGGCTATTTTTACTTTTCCCTCTCATAATACAGACAAAGACCTTTTCCTTTGCAAAGTGATAATTGTGATGCAGTTTGATGTTCAGTGCAGCAAGTTCTAATTGGGAAACTTGAGGGCACCCTTCACTGTCTCTCCCTTGGGAGCTTGTTCCCGCTGGGATAATCAGCCTGACTTCCAGATGCGTGATTCTATACTGCAGGACTCTGGTTGCCTCTCAGTAGGGGCTAATGAGAACATCACACTGCAAGCTGCAGAAGAGAAAGGTGATCTGCTCTGGCACATCAAGCCCTGCACATGGAATAACAGATCCTCTGTGCCACTGATTGCAGGTTCAGCACTGAAAAAGCCTGAAAAATTGATGATATTTGGTACAGCAGGGAGCAGTCCCCAGCAAATCGTCGCCCAGGTGGAACAGTGACTGTTTCAGCAATGACTGTCTTCCCTGATCTGGAGTGTCAGTAAATGCCCCCCCAAAGCTACATCTGAGCCTCTTTAGGTACATTATTCTCTTCCAGGTCTATGGCAGTGTGACCAGCTTGTCTCTTTTCCAAGCAGCTCTCCACCAGCAATGCATTCAGCCTGGCTTTCTGTGAAGAAGGAGTTTTGGTTTGGTTTAAGTTCTCAAACTTCAATAGTAATCTAGAAAGAGGATATAAGAACATTTATTTTGGAGACTATCCCATTCCCTTCACAAGCAGAATTCCTGTTTTAATGCCCTTTGCTGTGAGGTTTGTCTGTACTGCTCAAGGAGGATGCTCTTCACGTAACTTGGATTATTAAGGTTGTATATCCTTCTAACATTTTGGAAAAGTTATCATTTTTACTGGCTCCACATTCATCTTCCTCTACTTCCTCAAGTCAGCTGCTACTCACAACTGCTTGTGGAATTCAGAGCTATGGGAGCAGGCATCAGCTGTTACTTCTGATATGATCATGATTTGTTAAGGATTCCATATCAGAATTCCACAAATACTCCTGATGATACACTTTTGAAATAGATCCATTAGAGGAGCCATTATGGCAAAACTGAATTTTCCACAGGCTTTTTCTAGGAGCAGGTGGATTTCTTGGTTGCAATTCAAAGAAGACGCAGCCTTGACCAGACAATTAAATGTTTGGTCTATTCACACCAGGGTTGAGATTGTCCCTGCAGATATGCGTTAAACTGTTCTTCACATTCTCCTGATCACTTGGGGCTGGTTGGAAGGGCTGGCATGCAGCTCTCCAGGATGGTGCAAGAACAGTTGAGCAGGTAACACCTCTGGTGTCCTTTCAGGTTTCTGCTTCTGGGCTCCCAGCAGCCCTGGGTCTCTCTCAGGCCTCAGTTGCTCTTTGGCTAGAAGCCTGTTGGCACTTGTAGGTTCCTGGCTTGAAGCTGCTGAGCAGCAAGTTCAAGGTCTGTGTGCCCCTTTCCATGGGGGTGCATCATCAGCAGATCAGGTTCCTCTGCTTTAGTTCTTACTGCATTTTGCACCAGGCATTAACACTCCCTTATGGGTAGAACCTGTAACTTGGTCAGGCTGTGAAAACCCTCTTCTCACCCAATGCCTGTGCAGACATTCTCACGCACTGGGAAGCTCAAGAAAGCACACAACAACCTGGAGCTTCAGCTCAGGCTAAGCAGAAGGTGAGGGTCTCCATCTGGTTTTGAAA
Source organism: Pezoporus occidentalis (assembly GCF_034315485.1). Classification (NCBI taxonomy): domain Eukaryota; kingdom Metazoa; phylum Chordata; class Aves; order Psittaciformes; family Psittacidae; genus Pezoporus; species Pezoporus occidentalis. The sequence goes on along the minus strand of NW_026914308.1, from coordinate 448,900 downwards.
GGGTTCGGTCTCAGCCACACAGGCTCTTCATTGTCATTAGCTCCAAGCCAGAAGGAGGGATCTTGACAACTCCTCTAATGAATGAATAAATTCCCTGTAACGTTTCCTTCTGAAGGAAGGCTGCAACAGCATCAGAAATATGGTAATGTGCCATTTGCTAACTTCACTCTTACTCTGAGGACAGTAAGATCTGCTCCTCTGCTGCTTGCAGTGTACTTGTCACAATTATTAGATCTTGAAGAAGAAATTAAGTTTCCTGCTTTTATAAGTATTTTTTCATTCTTAGTCCTGAGTCCTCACATGAGGCATATCAAAATAAACTGGTTTATTTCCCCCCATTAAACCAAGAACATTTCAGCTGCTGCTTGTGCTCCATCTTCTCCAGATACCTAGACTGATTTTTTCTTCCTATTTTTCTTTTACAATGGTTTCTTGGTCATAATCAGATCCTAAAATTAGACTGAGAGAGGGATAAATTCAATTCTGTGTCTTTAAACATTGATCTTTCTAACCACAGGTTGCATTACTGCTGCTTATAGGTATCATAACAGAACATTTCCTAATAAGAAAGGAATAAAGGAGTGAAAGATGGCTCTGTGAGCATTCGGCTCCTCGGGCTGCTCACATACAGAGAAAAAACTCACACAGCCCACTGCAATCTCAGGTTGTACTGGTGGGGTATGAGCTGATATTTGGGCTGTGTGACTGTCACAATGCTTTCAGGGATGTACAGACCTCTGGCCCCTTCCTCCAGGGAAGCAGATGACTCTGATAAATTCTTCTATATTAACTCATAGCCCTGGCCATGCTTCCCTTTTCAAACAAGATGGAGCAGTCAGTTAAATGCTCTCCTAAATCACTGCAGACCTCCCTGGCTGCAGAGAAGGAGACAATGGTGAGATGCTTCTGATTCCGATTCTTCCTTTTCTCTGGTATCAGTTAGATGGAAGCCCATCCCCACTCCTGACCTGCTTTAAGTTCTCCAGCCCCAATGCTTTTCTGTTTCCCATCTCTAAACCAGGGATAAGGCTACTGGTCTCCTTTCAAAGTGTCTGTCAGCTCTGAAACCAAGACTTCAGTATTCTTCTGATGTTAATACTTCAGCGTTTATTTCCTTTCTTACTTTTGTTCTGTTCACAGTACTTTTTTGAGCCTGTTATCAGCAGAGACACACAATACAGGCTTTAAAATGAGAGGGAATTGATTCTGATGATGTTAAGTTTTTATGCTCCATGTAAATAAAATTGATGTGTTCAGAATTGGTGAAGTTATTTTCCAAAGGTTTAGTGAAGATAAAATTATGCTTTGGCTTTGTTCTTCTGAGGGGTGGATTTCACCTGGGGTGGAACAGAATGGCCTGGTTAGATTTCCAATAGTAACTCCTATTGTTTAATGATTACTTAAACTTGTGTTATAATGATACACAAGAGCTATATCCCTTGCAGGCTTCGGCACACAGTTCAGGTTACCTCTTACAGATGCTGAGAGTGCTTAAAGGTAGAAAGGAACTAGAAGCTCATATTGCAAAACACAGCGTATGACCAACCCTGGTACACCCCCATACACTGAGATATTACCAGTTGCTTTGACTGTGAAATGACGTAGGGAGTGTGTCCCACTGTGCATCACTATTGTGTGATTTCTGCCTTGACAGAAGCACTGATTCGAGCCATGGGCTTTGCTTTCTCCAATGCCCCTCTTCTGCACAGATCAAAGAGATCTCTCCCACCAGCTTATAGAGTCAGGATCAGCTGGGAGGAAGAGACTGAGTTGTCAATAACACACTAGGAAGGAGGTGAGATTTTGTCCCCTCCAAATCTCAGGAACATCAAAATTCTTAATGAACTGAAACTTGATCACTTGTCCATCCATCAAACTCCCCCTTCCTTTACATCTTTATGTGGCCCGGTGAGGAGGAAAAGAGGGGCATAAATAAAGAAATAAAGCCAAACTAAAGAGAAGTGTTTTAATAGAAATCAAAACATAACGTTTCATTTTGATGACCCGATCAATAACCATGAGCAATGCGAAATCCCTTTCAAGACGCTCCTGCTGGTAGAACACTCCTAACCAGCTCCCTTCTCACCGCTGTGGGGGAAGCAGCTTTCCCTCAAGGGAGGCTGGCAGACACGCTGATTTCTATTTGTCCTTCTGTCCTTCCTGCTGCTTCCTTTGTCTCCATCAGATTTAGCAGTGAGCTCCCTCCTGCAGCTCTCCATCTCCTGGAGTGACTGCTCAGAGCTGTCTCGCCCTGTGCTGCAGCTTCCCGCTGAGGACATCAAGTGCTCGGGGCAGGCCTTGGGTGCAAGAGATTTTTGGCTAAGCTCAGTCTGTACAAGCCCAGTAAGCACATTGCACCAGTACGTGACTGGTGGTAGCGGCCAGCATCATAGAATAATAGGATCCCAGACTGGTTTGGGTTGAAGGGACCTTAAAGCTCATCCAGTTCCAACCCCTGCCACGGGCAGGGACCCCTTCCACTGGAGCAGCTTGCTCCAAGCCCCTGTGTCCAGCCTGGCCTTGAACACTGCCAGGGATGGGGCAGCCACAGCTTCTGTGGGCACCCTGTGCCAGCTCCTCAGCACCCTCACAGGGAAGAGCTTCTTCTCTATATCCAACCTAAATCTGCCATGTTTAAGTTTGAAACCATCAACCCTTGTCTTACTCCTGCTCCTCTGCAGCAGCCTCCAGTTGAGGTCAGATATAATAGGACAATTTCCCCTGGAGGCATGGGGTCCAGGGACTTACCATGGAGGAGGCTGGAAAACACCAATAAAGGATTCTGGGATGAGGGGGGCTGTACCTGCACAGCGCTCTACACGCTGTTGGGACAACGAGCAAGAAGAGCGAAGTCTTCTTCCTTCTGTTGATGATGCTGCAGATGAATAGCACTGGGCCAAGTGGCAGGAAATGGGAATCAGAGCCAGGCACAATGGTGAGAGCTGGACCTGAGCACCTTACAGCATCCCGGAAAGGACTTCTGCCTGCCCAAGATTGTGATGACAACTCAGCAGCCACTGTCAATATTTCTCTTTGCTTGGCTACATTTCCTGAAGTAACATTTCCTGAGACATTCCTTCCTGCTCAGTCTTGCTCCTTTCTCCTTCCTCCCAAAGCTTGAGTTAAATTAAACATCTAATTTGTAGCTACTTAAAATCTCTTCAAATCACTCTGGAAGCTGAATTTCTAGACAGAACACTTGCGACAAAAGAATTCAAAATGATTCGTCGCAGAAACATCAAAATAAAATAATTCCACCTTCTCAAAAAGAAATTCCACTCCCACTCCTGTATATATTTATAGTGGTCAGAAATATTTACCAAGTGTGAGAGGAACTTCACTGAGGCAAAACAAATGCCCGGGCAGATTTGTTTGCCTTCCATGGGAAATGTGGCAAATAAAGTCTTTTGTCCCACCCCAGTTACAGGTGACTCGAGCCCTGCAGAGACTCCAGGGCTGGCAGCAGCTGGGCAGAGGAAAGTTCACCCTGGGCTCCATCTCCAGGGGGGCTGTGCTGGTTGGTACAGCCACGGTTTGCAACTCTGAACTCCAAGGCTACTCATTTCACTACAGCCAGGAAGGAAGGGCACACACTTTGAAAGGCGGCATATTAAAGCAGAAATGACATAGGGAATATCCATCCCCACTGAAAGGAAATCAAACTCAGGATTTGCAGTCCTGTGTCCAGCTCTGGGCAGCAGCACAAGAGGGACGTGGAGCTGATGGAGTGAGTCCAGAGGAGGGCACGGAGATGCTGCAAGGGCTGGAGCAGCTCTGCTCTGGAGCCAGGCTGAGAGAGCTGGGCTGGGGCAGCCTGGAGAAGAGAAGGCTCCTGAAGGGGAGACCTGAGAGCAGCTCCAGTGCCTGAAGGGGCTGCAGGAAAGCTGGAGAGGGGCTTGGGACAAGGGATGTAGGGACAGGCCAAGGGGAATGGCTTTAACCTGCCAGAGGGGAGACTGAGATGAGCTCTTAGGCAGAAGCTCTTCCCTGTGAGGGTGCTGAGGCGCTGGCACAGGGTGCCCAGAGAAGCTGTGGCTGCCCCATCCCTGGCAGTGCTCAAGGCCAGGTTGGACTCAGGGGCTTGGAGCAAGCTGCTCTAGTGGAAGGTGTCCCTGCCCGTGACAGGGGCTGGAGCTGGGTGAGCTTAAAGGTCCCAACCCAACCATTCTATGATTCAACGATCCTACGATCTTCAACTGAAGTTTAACCACCACACAATCCTCTGAAAAGGAAGAAGAGGAACCACATGATTTGAATGCAAGAATGTGTTCACGAAGCATGAAAACAATGCCCTCATTGCCCACAGTCACCCTCCTGTCTCAGCCCTTCAGCCTGAATTTGTTACATCCAGGGGGTAGCACAGCTCTCCTGGCACCAAGCATGCTCAGCTGGCAATCCTCTTTCCTCTGCCAGTGAAAACAGAGGCTCAGATACATCAGTGATGTGTGCAAGTGTAAATAGATAGATAGATAGATAGATAGATAGATAGGACAAAAGAAATAGATCTAGACAGACAGAAAGACAGATATATGTTAAGTGATAAAATAAACCAAGATGTAGAGTCACATTCAACAGAGAAGAGATGAAGCAGTGAGTATCTAACCTGGAGCTGCAAGGTCAAATCCACTGACAGATGAGCAGATGAGGTTAGAAGAAACAAGGCTTTTTCAGATTACCAAGTGAAGCTCTCGGAAGGAGTGTAGGTGACTGAAAATGTCCCCTGCCAGCTTGATATGCAGCCACGTGTCCTGTTGCTGGTAGGAGCGTGTCACACTGCCTTAGTCACCATGTCTTTGCAGGAGGTTTCTGTGACCAAGCCACTGGTGCTGACGATAAAATGCTGGATGAGACCTCTTACTTCTTGCTTTACTTATATGTTTTTTCCCTATTAAAAAAGTCCTACTTAGGCTCTCCAGTAAGGGGAAAAACATGCCATTAATGAGGAACCAACAGAGACTTTTCAAAGCACCTGACAGGGCTAAAGCCATAAATTCTCTCAATTAACCAGAGTGGAGTTCTGGATGCAAGCAGGAGCCCAGCCAAGAATGAATTAAAATAATTCAGCCTCAAATTCATCAATGTCTTGGTTAATATTTTAGCCTCTCCGTGGTCCAGGAGTGATGAGGGAGAGAACAGAATTGATAGGAGTAACAGTGTTGTTGAACAGTCTTCGTGGGGCTCATTGGCAAGGAGATGGTTGAGAGGTGCACTGGCTCACAGTAGTCCTCCCGCAGTCTGGGAGCATGGATCTCTCCACTGGCCAAGCTGCTGTCACATCTCAGTCTGTGCTGAAAGAGAAGAGCCTTGGGGCTGATTTGGTTACAGATCCAGGTTTCAACAAGGTATTAACCCATCTGTGTTCAAAATGCATGGCAGGTTGCATGTATTTAGTCATGCAACTTTGGGAAGGGATGTCAAACCACTTCGGAAAAACAAGGGAATTTTCTTAGAGCCAGTTCAAGTGGGATCCTTCATTCCTTGGTGTGGTGTTCCAAAACCATAAATGTTCCCTTCTGAACTAACTACCTGTAGTGTCTTGAAGAGACAGGCAGCTCTAAAGAGTGATTTACTTCACACATTTCAACAGTGATCCCAAGAGAAGAAAGAAGATGAGCCTATTTCAGCTTTCGAGTCCAGACAAGCGGTGTAGACTGAACTCCTACACTACAGACACCTCCACTCAGAGCCAGTGACACCCCTCTCTTGAGACTGTTGAGCATCTTTACAGGTCACAGGGCTCCAGACACAATAAAAAGAACCCAGCTCACTCCTGTTTATCCACACAAGTTCTCTGAGCCCCATCACTAGACAATTCAACTAGCTCTAATGAGCACTTGCCTGTCTTTCTCAAAGAAAGCAGCTCAGTAAATTCACTCAAAGCTTTTGAGAGAAAAGGATTTGGGGTTTTATCACTGTTAGTAACAGGCTCATCTACCCTGCAAGCACTGCTGACATTGAGGGTAGCAGGAGCGGAGGCTGAGCAGAGATCAGCCGCTACCCCTACTGTTTTACACAGAAGTTGCTGTCTTTATTAAAGATGCAGCTTAATTAAAGATGTCCCATCAGCAATTCTGCTTGTGTCTTTCTGTTCCTGGCCACAGTGGAGCGATCCATCCATCATCTGCCACTGCAGGAGTCAGAAGTCAGAAGGCTACAAGGAATCCCTGCGTAGTCCAGCAGGGCTCCATAGGGCTCGCAGCAGGTTCCAGGTTTTCATCTGCACTACAAACACTGTTGTCTGATGAATCTCACTTTTCAAGAGGTTAAATAGCTACTAAAATGTCTAATTCACCCAGCACACAGAACTGGAGGCACCATAAACACATCAGTTACAGGCTTAGGTACCGAGAACAGTAGGACACACATGAGCCAGGACAGCGCAGTGCGGGCACCGTTAGACATTCCTTGGCAGAGTTTGGTTTTATTCACTATTTGTAGATTTTGTGTCACTTCCCATCCCATACCCACCAGTGAGGAATTGCTGGTGCCTTGCCACGGATTAAAACCCTCCTGTCACGGAGATGGAGTCAGAGCAGGCATTGCCTTGCAGGCCTTTCTCGCCTCACTGAATTCAGCTTGTGGCTGAGCAACCTGTGGCTGCTCATCTCTGCTCTCCTGTGGTTGTGAAGGGAATCCAGCCTTTGGAACGGACACTCACACTGCAGACAGCAGAAGTGTGGTGAGATGGATCCCAACACCTTTGTCTCTCAGCTTCTTTGCTTGACAGTCCCTATATCACACACCATGCGTCCCCTTCTCCCACCACCCTCCCTGGCTTGTTAGCACCAAGAGCTGCCTGACCTGTTTTAGGTGGGTCTGAATGCCTTGAGCATCCTAAGGGATTATATTCACCCTTGTGCAAAGAGAAGCCCAGGCTTGAGAAGTGTTATAGAGCTTTGCATGTGAATTCACCTTACAGCAAGAGCCCCAGGCTCCAGTGTGTGCAGGTTTCCAGAGCTCAAAACTCTGTTTCTACAGCAGACATCATGCAAACCTATCTGCACAGCAGCTTCACTCCACTCCTTCCCTCAGGCCATTCTTCAAGCTGCACAGCAGGTTCTCTGTGCATAGAATTTTCTTTCTTCTTTTTTTTCCTTCCCCATTGTAATCAATGCTTCAGATTTTGTCCCCAGGACCCTGCAGCTGATGGCTTTCTGGTAGGTCTAGCACCGTGATGATAAGGCAATGTTAATGTCAGTAATGATGTATATTGTTGGCTCTTCTGCTCTAGGATTCAGCTTTATCTACCTGCTTCCCTGCTCCAAAGAATTATCTATTGAACATCCTCAAATGTGTTTTGGTTTGTGTCTGCTCTTGATAATGCTGACAATGACAGACAATGCAATTTCTTCTGCAGGCTTCAAATACAGACTTCCCAGCGCTGGCACCAGGCATCTGCCCACACATACAACTTGTCAGAGCTTCACTGCAGGAACAACAAATTGTTTCTCATTGATTTCAGTTCCTTGCCCAGCGGGCGATTTAAAATTGGAGGAGGCTATAGCTAGAAAACATGTTTTTCAGACTCTAAAGGGCAATTACCACTTGGTGACCAGATCCTGAGGAGCAAATACACACTCAGAGGTAAGTAAGAGATAAGGACCTAGAGACAGAAATTAGATGATGCTAGAAAGGGTCGCTGAGGTTGGGTTTGTTTAAGAACCAGAAGTGTTGAACAGAAACACTGAGAATCCCACACCAGTCCCCAGCCTCTGTCCAGCCATCAGGATACTGCCTGGAACATCAAGAGGGCTTAGGGCATTTCTAATAATACCTGTGATGCTCCATTCCCTTGGAATCTGGTCTCTGGCCATTTGTAGGGTACCTATGTTGTGCTGTCAGCCTTTCCTCCACTAACATGTAGAAATGCATGGACTATCAAAAGATATGCAATTTAAAGCAAACAACTCAACAAACAAACCAACCATTCCATACTCTAAGATTGATAACAACAATACAATTGTAACTGGCCACTGGGATGTAAACTCTAAACTTCTTCCATGAAATTCTGCCTCAGTGAAGTCTGGTTTAGTGTAAGCAAGACCTTTATCTGCGGAACATAAATATGAAAACTGTGCCTGTTGCTTTCTTCCCTAACAGGAATCAAGGACCCTTTGGAAGTTGAAGTTGGTCCTGACAGGTTTGGAGATTCTTGTTAGCAATGTTACCCATCCTTAGTCAAAGCAACACTGAGGTGAGTACCACTGGGGACAATGCACCAACAGCAAATCACACAAACCCTCAGGAGAACGTACAAGAATAACAGAAATAGAACCAAATTTCCATTCATTCTGGGGAGGAAGAAGAGAGAGAAGGGAGGAAGCTTGGGATCAAAATCCCTGTTAAGTAGATACATTATTAATTGTCTAGAGAGAGATTTTAGTTACTTGATGTCACTCTCCCAAGTCTGACCCTGTAGCATTTTATCTCATGTTTAAGTCAGAGAGATGGGAACTCATTTTCACACACACAGAGGCACTGAGTGTCTCAGGCAGAGATGGGTTTTTCATTCCCTTCTCCTTTTCTTTCCTTATTTTCTTTAAAAGAAATACATCAGTGCCTTGGAGCTGAAGGAATGTCAAGGGCCATAAAGAAACTTTCTTGAATCTCCGCCTGCTTCTCCAGGGAATGCGTCTAATCCTGGCTCCGTGACCTCCCTGCGCTCAGTACCAAGAGAAACCAGCTTGCTCTTCTCGGCTTTCGTTTCATAATAAGCTTGCACAAAGGATCAAAGAGAGAGCACCCCAGATAGACAGAAAAGCCATCAGAGAGAGGAGAGCTGGTACAAGTCTGTCCTGCTCTGAGTCACTGAACAAAAAGGCTTTCTACTACATTTTCTTCCCACTAAACATCTTCTGGGTAATTGATGTTGCTGCAGCCCTGGGCAAAAGAAGCTCCCTCTTCTCTTGCAGCAAAACCAATAAGGTGATGTATTTCACTGGGTTTTGAAGGTAAGACTGCGTGAAACCATCATTCACTTTATTTCACTTGGAATAAAGAACTCAGGCAGAAAGGAGTGGACAGCACAGGCAAGCAGGCATCTTGTGTTTGGAATATGCCACTGAACCTAACAGCATCTTTCACCTCAATAACAAGGGGAGCCAAAACACTTTTTGAGATGCAGTAGTATCATACACAGAATGTATTGGATGTGCCTTGTGCACAGAATGGGGAAAAGAGACACAATTAAACCTTGGGGACTTTACACCTCACCATCAAGAGCCAAACAGATCTAACCCCCTCTCCCCAGGTACCTCAGTTGTCCCCCATCACATTTGTGCCCCAGGCCCTTCACCAGCTCTTTGCCCTTCTGTCTGCTTCCAGAACAGACACAGGCTGGCTCTCTCTTACAGAGCAAGAAGAAACCGATACCAGATGTTTGTACATTTAGAGGTGTGGTGGGTTTGCCACTTTGCTGAAGTGCACCATTTACGTGTGTCCATTTGACAGCTGTCACACATGCAGTGATTTCTTTCACAGCCGTTTTCCTCCATGCCACACCATCCATCACAGACCCTCCTTCTTAATTACCACGATGTCTCTCAGATTGCTTTCTAACCATGGAATCTCAAACTTAGCTCACTGGAACACGGCCTCGAACAGGCCGTAGCGCTGCTCCCAGACTGCCTCCTGGTTGTTGCATGATAGTAGGGTGTGCATACTGGGGGAAGTTCCAGCACAACAGCCAGCCAGGTGTCTGGCCAGGAGGTCAGAATGAGCTGGAGACTACAGAGCAGCTTCATCACCAGATGGCCAAGGCCCATGGTAGATGTTAAAATTACTGTCTTCACAGGCAATTTGCACTCATCATCAGGAGCACTGGAATGCGCCGTGTATCTGATACAGGAGATCTGGAGCAGCACGTTATCTCTACCCCGGAGACTAGCACTGGGCACGTTTTCAGTGGAGAGAAATGGAATTCTCTCACCTTGTATTTCCTTTTGCTCTTTTAGTATTTGACGATGAAACAGTTCATTTTAAAGTCCCCCTCTTTTTCCTTTCTTCATTTGCTTTCCTTTGAACTGCCCCTGCTTCCACCCCTCTTTTCTTAAGGGGAAAAAGAATGAGTGAAAGAAACAGTCCCATCTCTTTACACTGCAGGTCAGAGGAAGCCTTTCTCCTTCCTCAAATCATGTATGTTCTCTTGTCCTCTCTCTGGATCCATCCCCAGTGTGATTAGCTCAGAATCATTTTCTTCTCCTGACCTGCTTCATTCAAGGAAACCTCATTGTACTGGGACAGGGGAGAGCAGGAAGAGACCCCAGAACAACCCAACTTGTTTGATCAGTTGGTCTTTGAAGATTTAGTTCAGGTTGTTCTAGCAGATCTCTCCAGGCCCAGGTACTGGAGTTAGAGATGACACATCCCAGCCTAAATCTGGGGCTTCAGAGAAAGAGGAACTCTTTGGGGTGACTTCAGGGGAAAGGAGCTCATCTGTTTCTCTTAGTTCTGCCACCTGATGAAAAGACCTCACAGAAAATAATCACCCACTTTTCTCCAAAGACCTGAATGAGAGATTCCCATACCCCCAACAAAAACATGCTACCTGCCCAAGTACCAGGGGTTCCCAGTGTATCCCTGGTGTACAAATGAAACTCAAACCCTGCCTTTCTTCCACAAAACTCTTAACCACCTAACTGTGCACTTAGGTACTCAACAGATGCCTTCTAATGTGACCCAGAGGTGCAGCTTCTCTCTGCAGGTGCTGCATCAGAGGTGAGGCAGATGCTGACACTTCTGCCAAGCAGTCACCTTTCTGCACTCCTCCCAACTGACCTGGTGTGCTGTGGATGTGACATGTGTGGGAAGGAGGAAGCTGTCCTGCTGTGAATGGCCACACGCTTCCATGGGGTATTAAAATGAGCTCCTTTTGTTCTTTCTGTGAGGGACTGTTGGAGCAAGTCCAGAGGATGCCATGAGGATGCTCAGGGGGTGGAGCACCTCCCGTATGAAGACAGGCTGAGAACACTGGGGCTGCACCGAGCAGCTTCCAGCATCTGAAGGGGGCCTAGAAGGATGCTGGGGAGGGACTCTTCATCAGGGACTGGAGTGACAGGACAAGGGGTGGTGGGTTTAAACTGAAAGTTTAGGTTAGATAAAGGAAGAAGTTCTTTCCTGTGAGGGTGGTGAGGCACTGGATTGGGTTGTCCAGGGAGGTTGTGAATGCTCCATTCCTGGCAGTGTTTAAGGCCAGGTTGGACAGAGCCTTGGGTGCCATGGTTTAGTGTGAGGTGTCCCTGCCCATGGCAGAGGGGTTGGAACTGGATGATATAAAGGTCCTTTCCAACCCAAACAATTCTATGACAGCAGAATGAAGAGCTTTTCTTTGCAGAGCTCTGAGGCGCAGGCAAGTGATGGTCCATAAGTGCCAGTACAGGAGTCCTGGCTCCTCACTGAGCCAGAGGCGTTCAGTGTAAAGAGCAGATGATTGATTTCCCAAACGACTTAAAACTGAGGCTGTAAAACTCCCACTTGCACTGAATTCACCCCCTGGGCTGGGCATTTCTGGATACCAGCAAACACTACAAAAAGGGCCAGATTTAGTGAATACTGCAGGACCAAGAAGTGCCCTGGATTCCATCAGACCATAACACATGGACTTATTTCTGCCATCCGGAGCTCTTTCACTGTTATCCAGCTATTTCAGGGGATTGGGGGGGGGGGTTTAGAGTGAATTTTCTTTCCATTTTTGGAATGAATTTTCTTTCTAGTCCCTTCGTACCATCTAGTGGGGGATTTGGGTAAAACACATCATCAAAAGAGAAAGGCTTAGAAAATACCAGGCGGTGCTCTACGACTTGAGAATAACATTTGTGCACCTTTAATTAGATGCAATGGTGATAAAGGTGGGAACTAAACAGCCTTGGGATGGGATAGGTAGGGCAGATGGCTCCAGGAAGGCTGGAGATGTGTAAGCTGGGGGACAGAAGTGTCTCTTTAGAGGAACAGCAGTCGGTATTTTATGAATGTGGTGTCCTGAGGGATTTCTGTAACATGGTAGAAGACAAAAGCAATGCTCAGGGGAGCTGATCAGAATCACACATGAGGATGTGAGGCCTTAAGGCTCCTGCGAGCATCCTTTGTGGAATGGCTTTGGTTTGTGGAATCAGTTCTGTATAACAGTTTCAGCCTGACCCTTGCGTATGGTGTCCTGGACAAATGGGATTTATTCAGTGTCTTAAGAAGTGTAACACTGGGGCTGCATTTTAATACAGCTTTCTGTATGACGAGCACACAGATCCTGAGCCAGCATTCCACCCTCAAGCATTTCCAGGGTAGGAGAAGAGTATGGGTTTCAACTTAAGAAATGTAGGGGATGGTGCATCCCAGGAAAACACATATAGCATTGGGGCACTTCTGCAGCCCAATCTGCTGCACAAACAGAGGTGCTTATCTTTATCTATAGAACCAATGATAAGGACTTCTATAGCAGCACATCAGCAGACACACAGAAGCTTGCTGTGAACAGCTGGTAACACCATGCACAACTTCATTAGCAATCAGGCAATGCCACAGAGCAAAGCCAGTCACAAAATAACCATGTGTGGACTGCTCTTCACTTGGAACCGGAGATTTGAACTGAAGAAACCTTTTAGCCATAAGCTGCAACGATCCTTTGGGAATTATAAAGAAAACAGCTCCCCAAAAAGCCATCTCCCCATGGATGGATGCTTCAAAACCATGCAAGGAATTTCTTCTGAGAGAACCTTCACTTTAACAAGATCAAACCAGACCATAGCCATTGCCATTTTTCATTTGTTATCTGCTGTTTCACTGTTGAGTTTTAAATCCTCTATCTGACCAGGCCATTTCCCTTTGCAACTTAACTCCTATTATATCCTTTTCGCTCAATAGGATTCCAAAGCTAGGTTTAAGTCGAATTTCCAGCATTCTAATACACACTTCTATGCTTTGTTTTGAATTTCCTGACTTTAATCTTTGCTCAATGACTAATTGCTTCTTTGGGTAGCAGCTCAGGAACCTGAATCTTAACATCACCTGCATTATTGCTCACTGACCCAGTATCTGGCAGAGTTAATGGAATCTTTCCACTGGAGACTTGGTGACATATTCAAGGGTCTGGGTAGCATCTCTGTTTCTAACACTAAAAATACGACAGTGGATCAGTCAGCTTCGAGTCCTGACATCTGCCCCAGGACCTGCACTTTACCTAGAGCCCTTCACCACAGGCTGCACAGGAGGTTTTGTTGGGGGTCTTTTTCAAGACAATTTCAATTTATCAAAACCAAAGCTTTTCTTCAGCCAAGTCCCTTCGATCCAAAGGGAATTATGGCAGAAGGAAACAGCAAGAGAATTAATGAGCAGTTCCAGGCTGCATTTCTGGTCAGACCATTTCTCTCCTGAGATCTCTCAGCTCCTGGTATTGTTGCTGGCTCAGTGTGTGATGGGAAATGGGTCTGGTTAAGGAGGCAGCAGCACTAGTGTGGGATACAGGCAAGAGGTTACATAAACTCAGTGATGCAGTGACCTTAACAAACTCAGTAGTCCACCTATCCGTTTTAAAGTGTGCAATGTCCGAATGAAAAATACCTGGGTTTTAAATTCTATGGCAAACAGTCACAAAGTTAACAAAAACGTGCATTTGTGTCAAAAAGCAGGAGGAGGGAGGGAGAGTATTTATCCAGCTTTAATATAATATAGGTTATATATAATTAGTATAATATAGGTGACATAGAGTTATGAATTGTGTGTGGCATAGGCACTTATTACAGCTGCGTAAAGATTTGGGTAAAGGAGTCTCTGGGCATCGAATCAGCCATTTCTCCAAGCAGAGAGTACCACTTAAGGCATCTGCATTGTAGCAAACACCTGGGAAGGTGTTAGACACATTGTTCTGATAAGGCAGAATGAACACGGGACTGCAGAGACACGGAATTCCCGTTTTCAGCCCATTTTCAATGAATACGATGAGCAGGCAGTGGGCAGGCAGAGCAGGAAGGAGCCCAGTGGCCCCTGGGTGGTGCTCTGGTCTCGCAGCTGAGTTTGCTCAGCAGAGCAAGGCAGGATTTGTGTTCTCAGCGTTTCAATGTGCAAAAACCAATGAGAAGGGCTGGAGAAGCATCAGAGGAGGCGAGGCTGCGAGACAGCAAGGGAGCAATCGGTCTCAGAGCTGAGATGTATGGATCGGCCAGCTCAGCACCTGCAAACTGTGATTCCTCACCTTGGGGATTCCATACTGCCAGGAATAGGAGCTGCTGGGTCACTGGGCAGGACGAGCTGAGGGCTGAGTCAAGCAGTTTAAGTGCCATACGTTGGGACCATCACTCTTGCCTGTCAGAAGGTGATTGTCCAACATAGAGGCTTGTGGGACTGAGAGGTCTCTTCTCACTTATGAGCAAGGAGGAAACAGCGAGTAGAGCTTCGCAGCAAATCGAATTCTCACACCAGTAAAAGGAAATTATAAATCAAACCAAATCCTCCCCAAAAAATCACAAATCAGAGCAAACCAGAGACTTGAAGACGCTTTCACGTGAAAGAAACCAAAAAACAACAGAGGATGGGAGTTTTGCAAACACAAGTGCGCAGACCATGCCCTGAGAGTGACCACCCTGCTCCAACATGGCCTAATTAAAGAAAACAGGAAATTTAAGTCAATGCGTTATCAACTCATCCACAGCTAAGTTCAGCTGTTGCCTAACAGCTCCCCCAGACAAACCATTTTCAGGCCTCTCTTTGAAGCTGTTTTGCCTTGTAGGCATCAACAAATAGGAAGAAGATGAGGTTATTGGGTAGGTGATCAGGGCACTCCCTGCTGTACCAGGTAAGGGTTAGACTCTACATTCTCTTACAGGGAGCAAGCACAGAGCAGTTCTTCCTCTGACTGCAGCACAGACAAGGTCTCTGCCTCCTGCTCACACGCTGATGTCTATAGTTGCAGGAACATAATCATTTTTACACCTCTGATCTGCAGCCATATTCACCTGGAGTTGGCCAATTTGCTGCAAAGATGGCAGAAAGGAGACAGCAGAAGGAAAACTGAAAACCAACTGTCCTTCACCTGCAGCCCTGGCAGTACCTCTCCATCCTGCTGCTGACCAGCCCTGAGGTTGTTGTATGACTGCTCTGGGGTCTCCAATGTGCTGCCAGTCCAGCTCTGGGTTTGCTCAATCACTGCAGCTCTCTTGTGCTTCGTGCCTCCATGTCAGCTGCTCATCAGCTGTCAGCAGTTATGCACAGCAGGAGGGAGAGGAAGATAGGTCTGTGCCATTGAGCTTATTAAACTATTAGATGACAGCTGATTCATTTGGGTGTGAAGGTCTTCTTTCCAATACAGTGAATAATTTACACAAGGTTGAAGAGAAAGAATCAAGACCTGGACTGTTCCTAATCCATTCAAAGAACAGTGGGGTTCTCTTAACTCTTTACTGTTCCTGTGTGCTCAGCAGCTGAGCAGAGCAAAGACACTTGAGTGTGTTTTCCATTCCTCTCCCATTCTCCATCCGTCCATCCATCCATCCATCCATCCATCCATCCATCCATCCATCCATCCACCCATCCATCCACCCATTCATCCACCCATCCATCCATCCATCCATCCATCCATCCATCCATCCATCCATCCATCCATCCATCCATTTTAGTCTTCCCAAGGAGGCTGGGCAGCCCTGTGCTTGTACAGGAGGGGCAACTGAAGGGACATCTCTCACCTGGGGCAGTCTTCAAGCTGAGCACATCCCAGGGGATATTTTAAAACTGACTTTGAGAGCTCTGCAAGAACCAGGCCACTGCTTTGCCTTCCTGTGCATTTGGACAGGGAACTACAGATGTGAGCCATGGATTCAAAGCAATGCTACCCTTCCACAGTCATGGCCAAACCTGTCCTCTCTAGTTGGCTCTTTCCCCAGCTGCTTCACACGTTTGGGATTTTGGGTGCCTTTTGGTAAATTGCCCCTCAGCACAGATTTGCCTGGAAATTCACAGGGCAGATGTTGCACCCGACCCAGCTCCCTTCTTGGTTATACTGGGTCTCTCCCAGTTCCATTTTGATAGGTTTAACACATGTCAGTGCAACAAGCCATAGGAAAGTGGGAAGAGAGCGAAGTGGATTCATCTCACAATCTGAGAGAGGTACAAGCAGTGCAGGTATTTAGAGTCAGCCAAGTCTTATCACAGAGTTAATGGAGGGAGACAGGCAGATAAATTGCTTAATTCAGACATTCTGGTATGAAGCAAATCTTGCTATAGAAGTGCCTTTTTCTCTCTGCTGGCCATGTAAAGGCTGAAAGTCCTTTTTTTTTGTAGTTCAGACACTGAGGCCGGAAGAGCTGAATTCACACAGGAGAGCATCCTCTCAGCCCAGAGATCTCCATTGCTTCAGGGATGCTAAACTGTTTCCTCAGTTGGGAATCCAACACATCACTGGTCCGTGCATGCAACACAGGAGATGCAGATTTAAATCCCTGCTTCAAAAGATGTTTAATCAGATCCATGTGGGAAAGCAGGTATCAATCCCAGAGCAGAGCACAGTGCTCAGAAACCTGCAGGAGACTGTCACTGGACCCCTTCTCCAAGGACCTGGTGCAGCCCTGACCGAGGCAGCAACATGGATTTAGGAAGTGCATCTTCTTCATGCTCACTAAGAGTGATACAAAGGCCTTGGCAGGGAAAAAAAGAAAGACAAAGCAGCAAGCAGGCTGAAGCAGCACATCTCACTTTGTATCTGAACCCTCTCCTACGCAGCTCAACCCTGTGATCTCAGTGCACTTGGTGCCTTTGGCTCCCATTTCCCTCTGGCTCCAAGTGCGGAGGGCAGGGATGTGTCTCAGTGAGAGGTGCTGTCTGCCAGCTCAGCTTAGCTCAGCTCCCATCAACCTTGCCTGAGGTCAGAGCAGCTGCCAGGAGATGCTCCCACTGATGAAACCAGGAGTCTCATTCAGACACTCAGTGCTCTCCCTGCAGGTTCCTTCCCTGCCTCTTGCTGCAGTGTATAAGGAGAAGAGGAATAATGCACACACAAGAGATGAGGGCCAAAACCGACCATGCTTTTGGTAAGAGATGTTCAGTTTTCCACCACGTGCCTGGCAGAGCATGTGATGGACTAGAGGCCTTTGCTGATGCAGGTGCCTCAAAAGGAGTGCTGTGGATTAGAAAGCCTAAAGGGCAAAGAGGAACTGCAGAGGCAGGTAAGGGAATGCCGTACCTGTAACGTAATTGGTTTAGTTACTGCAGAGATCAGGCATAGCCCTGTGGTCAGCTAAACCTGACACTGGTTCCCTGTTTGCCCAGCATTCATAGCTACTTTGCCTTGACTCTCAGATGTAAATGACTGCCTGTAACTCCAAACATTTAGTTTCCAAGCAGGTTTCTTCCATCTGCTTTCCTTTTCTCTCCTTCAGAATCAGCTGGGGAGGAACACAGCTCTGCAGTTCTCTTGCTGACCCTAGATGGTGCAATTTAGTTAGAAAGCCTCGAGAAGAAACACTATTAGAATTAGAAAGGTTTCTTTGCAAGTCAGGCAGGGGTGTGAAGAGGTGATGGCAGGAACACACTGAACAACCTGAACCAGGTTCAGTCAGTAGATGGGTTGGCACATCCATCGTTTGACTGCCTTACCTGTCCCATGCCCTCTGTCCTTCCTGTGTCAGTGTGGGGTGTACACCTTCACTTGTACAACTGTTGTTGCTATACTGGTGTTGGAACTGCAACTGAGGATCTGGCCCTCCATAAGGAACAATCTGGACAGCTCAGCTCCTTCCCTCTGTTTGCTCTGGGATGGAAATCCCCATGCTAGCCAAGGTCTAAGCTACCTTCAAGCTCTAACAGGTTTTGTTCATTGGGAGTTTATGTTGTGGCCGTAGGAATTCTTATGTAGGTAAATAAATAGAAACCACCTGAGTACACACACACTCTTAAGCATAGCAAAAAGACATAGGAATATGAGCATCGTAGGAAGTCAAAGTACCTATCCAAGCAGCTTTTCGCTTCTCCTCAGCGTGTCTCTAAAGCCCTGGCTCTGGAACATATGTTCATTGTGGTTACTTTCTGACTACTAAACACAAAGAGATGGAAATGCAACAGATTCATCCCCCTTCCCAGTGGAAAGAGAGCTGGGAAGTCAAACCCCAGCTCCCTTTGTTTGGATTCCTTTGGGGATATGTTTGCAGCATGTCATCATGGAACTGGAGTTTAACAATATAGCATGCTCTGGGAAGAGATAATGTGAATTCAAAGCAACACAAATGAGACTAAATGACCTTTAGAGACCTTTTGCAGGCCTATCTTCTTTCAAGTTTAAATGAATATCAACAACCACCTCTCTGAATGCAACCTGTGAGCCTGTCTCCTCCTGCTTCACACCTGCCAGGGAAAGAATCTGATACAATGCTTGGAAAATGTCAGCATTAGGTTTCACTAAAATACACAGAATATGTAAAAGATAAAAAAATATATAATAAAGACTATATGGGGCATAGAAAGCATAAAATTACATAATGCATAAAAAATGTATATAAATACATATTCTACCCTTCACCTTAGGATTTCATGACAGAGAACAGCATGTATGGGCAAGCATCAAGAGGTTTCACCCTGAACAAAGGCAGCAAACACTAACAAGCACCAAAGAAGAACATTCCAACCCAACCCATTCTGTCATTATGTGACCAACCACCACAGAGAACAGGGCCCCTCGTCCCCAGTAGATCTGCCTTAACAAAACCTCAGCATACAATAACTAATTCCCAACCCCATTAATAGCAGGCAGGCTCCCTGATACAAAAGCATTCAATGCATCCAATGATACACCATTGTAAATGATTTAATAATGATAAATAAGCAGTTAGTTACAAGAGCTATTTAAAATCACTTTTCCTAAGATGAGATATATAATACAGACTTGAAAACACCATTTTAAATGCTTATTAAAACCCCATTTCAAGCTACTTGGGAAATGGAGTGCCTCACATTACTTTTATGTACTTCTAGAAACATTTTGCCCTTCTCAGTTATTCCTATGTTCAAATTGTTGTTGTGTCCAAGTGGCTAAAATTAATGGTAAAAGGAAGCTCAGCTCCACATTATTATTAACATGATTGCTCCCCTGCACAAACAATGGACCCTCTCTGCCTGAATGGCTTTTGCAGAAATGGATGGAAACAAGTACCAACAGTGGTGTCCAGAAGAGATGTCTGGCTCTGAAGCAAGCTGAGCCTATGATTTCTGCAAGACTGCATCAACCGGAGTGGGAGGCAGCCGCCTGTCTCTGCAGAAGGGCATTAAGGTGAAAACTGATTTGCCATTTTAATCCATTTCAGTGCACACTACTCTCAACAGAAGAAAGATTCCAAGAGAAGAAAGATTCCACCGGTGTCTAAGCTGGATCTTGCTGCAATTTTGTTTTCCTGCAGGTTGAGCTGTGTAGCAGGGGCATGGAGAAGGGATTTTTTCCATTGAAGACCAGAAGAATCATAGAATCAACCAGGTTAGAAAAGACCTTTAAGATCATCAAGTCCGACCATTCCCCAGCACTTCTTGTTCACAGACTGCATGGTATGTGAACACTTGCAGGGACGGTGCCTGCAGCCCTGCCCTGGGCAGCCTGTTCCAATGCCTGAGCACCCTCTGGGGCAGGAATTGTTCCTCAGCTCCATCTAAACCTGCCCTGGTGCAGCTTGAGGCCGGTTCCTCTTGTCCCATCCCTTGTTCCTTGGGAGCAGAGCCCAGCCCCTCCTGGCTCCATCCTCCTGTCAGGCAGCTGTAGGGAGCAATAAGATCTCCCATAGTCCTTTCAGACTAGTTAGGCCACGACATACACCACAAATTACATGTAAGGAATGCAGAATAATAAAGGTGATTTATGCAAGGAAGTGTTAGAAACTGAACTTTTGTCACAGAACCGTTTGATCTCCATTAACTACAGGGTACCCAATTAGGTGGCGAGGAGGCGGTGAAACTGGTGCATGGCCTGGAGGTGAAGCTTCTATCTTGCTAAACTTGCTAAACTGGCACTTTTGTAGCTGTAATCAGAGGTCAAATTGCGTTAGCCTCTGCCTGGAGATGCTGTTCCTCCAACACAGTTTCTCTTGGTTTCTGGGTTTGAACCTGCCAGAGGGGAGACTGAGATGAGCTCTTAGGCAGAAGCTCTTCCCTGTGAGGGTGCTGAGGCGCTGGCACAGGGTGCCCAGAGAAGCTGTGGCTGCCCCATCCCTGGCAGTGTTCAAGGCCAGGTTGGACACAGGGGCTTGGAGCAAGCTGCTCTAGGGGAAGGTGTCCCTGCCCGTGGCACATGTTGGAACTGGATGAGCTTTAAGGTCCCTTCAACCCAAACCAGGCTGGGATCATATAATTCAATGATTGTCATGCATCTCTCTCAAGCTTTTCTTTACACTCGTATTTGCTGTAAACTCAGGTGACAAGACACCTCTTGTCCCAAGTCTGTATTCCCAAGTACACACTTGTGCACCCGAGGAGTGCTCGTGTTCTGCTCAGCAGCAGTTGCTGTGCATTTGTATTCTAATGAAACCATTCCCCTTATGCTATTTGTCACGATCATACACAGTGTTCCTCACAGCCTTCTGACAATGTAAGAAATGGAGCCACTATCCTGTGGTTCAGATAGTTAATGGAAGTACTGAGCAGAACTGGACACAGGACAATTCCTAATGGAACCTGACTGAATTAATTCTTCCAGCCTCCTCTGGCCCAGCCTCCTGCAGCTTTAGCTAGACTCGATTTCTCTAACACGCTTAGGAAAATGCCATATTTCTTGCACTTAAGTACATTGCCTCCCATGGCATCTGCTTTCCTCCTATCCAAAAGGCTTGTCTCTGTTTTGGAAGTAAATTCAATTTATCTGACGTGATTTATGCTTTTCAAATCCAGGTTGGCTCCCACTCATCTTCTTTCTGCCTTTCATATGCTCAACAAACACTTAAGGTTATTTGTTCAGTACTTTCCAGATATTGAGGTCAAGCTGAAGCCCTTGTCTCCTCTTTCAAAAGGAAAGCTTTTAAAAAGGCACCCCAGGTCCAGCTAACCTGTACTAACTGGCCTTGGGGGGCTCTTAAACAGGCTTTGCCCAGGCAGGAAAACTAGTGTCAGGCTGTGGGGGCCCCTTGGAGTTCCCCAGTATGTTTTTATCCTGTCGAAGTTAACTCTCTCCTCCTCATCCCTTCATGAATCTCCTTGGGATCACCTGGTTTGACCTCAATTGCTTCTCCTCTGATCTCTCCTTGGCCTGGGCTTTGTTGCCATGCGTTCCACCAAGCACTTCCTCACAGCCAGTGGTTCATCAAGCACCTCCTTAGCACTGTGGGACTCACATGGGGAAGGTTTTTCTATGGCCTCTCAATAGTATTCACTGTATGATTTCATTCAACCTGGGATTTCTCTCACCTCCCATGTCTTACTTAGTGCTGCCCGTTCTAAGTGTATCCCTCCGCACACTGACTGTTCCTTAAGTGCAGCTCTTCTCCTCTAACCTACTTTCCATTTTCTGCAAACACAGGAAGGAAACATGAAATCAATGGAAAGGTTACACTTTGCCAAGCTGCTTTTTATTGAACCTTCTATTCTTCCTCTAAATGGAGATGATTTGTGTTGATAGTCCTACTACCAAATGAAAACTCTGCAGCCTTCTCCTTACTTTCTTCCCCTTTGGGTCTGCTGCCCTTGAGATCCCATCTCCTGCACCAGAGCCCATTGAAAGTTACCATCATTCCATTGTTCTTCCTTCTTCTCCTTACAAGAACCATGCTTCCTCTCACCCCAGCTCTCCTCCATTTTCACCTTCACCAATTCTTTCTTCTATGGGTGAGAACCCAGCTTTCTCTTGGGTAGCTTCTGCCTCCCAGAGCATTTCTGGGAACTTATTCTTGCATCAGCCTCCTGCTCTTTTCCTTTCCTACATGTTTATGTAGCTAAAAGTCGTACAATCATGGAACCCCAGCCTGTTTTGTGTTGGAAGGGGCCTTAAAGCTCACCCAGCTCCAGCCCCTGCCACAGGCAGGGACCCCTTCCAGTGGAGCAGCTTGCTCCAAGCCCCTGTGTCCAGCCTGGTCTTGAACACTGCCAGGGATGGGGCAGCCACAGCTTCTCTGGGCACCCTGTGCCAGGGCCCCACAGTGGAGAACTTCTTCCTTATATCTAACTTGAATCTCCCATGTTTCAGTTTTAACCCATTACCCCTTGTCTTATCATGACAGTCCCTGCAAAATCAGATAGAAATCCCATTTCTGTTCTCCTCACCCATCCTCCCAAATCCATTAGTAGTAAAGGAGAGCAGGAGGGGAAATCAGAAGGAATGAGAGAAAGAATGGTCTCTGTAGTAGTTAGGACAGCCACTTTAATGGGGCAGTTCTGCACACAGGACTGAGGATGAAGGTGGCTGCTGCTCAGGTACACAATGCACAGCTCAAGCTGCTCCAGTGCCACCCGTGACCATGTGTCACGGTGAGAGCACGTTCATTCTTCAAACTAACCCAAATACTTCCCAGCAGCACAGCTTCCATCTTCTATTCAGCCCTTTCCTTCTGTAGTGGCAAAGAAGGATGCTATCACTAGCAACAAGAAAGCCAGAAACCAACTGATCAGAGGAGACAAACGCAACTGGAACAGACAGAACGCAACAGAATAGGCAGGGAAGGGAACACTGCACAGTGTTGGTCCTTCCCAATGGCACGCAGTGTGACAGTGTGCCTGCTGCCAGGGGCTCTTGTGCACTGTACAACAACCATGGTGACCTGGACCACGCTGGGGAAGCAGCCAGGGCAGGCCTGGGGGCTTGTTCTACATGTGAGCAGCCACATCAGGTGTCCCAGCTGCAAAGTGGATTCCTCCCATTCCAAGCCTTTCCCTTTTTCTTCCTGAGCATGTCCTATGGGACCGACAGGTAGTGATGAGGGTGCATCACACAGCAACAGTTCTACTCACAAATTGTCTTCTGTACAATGCTTGTTATCTTCCAGCTACAAGTGGAATACACTATTGCAAACTGCTCTCTAAGGAATCAATGCAATCTATAATCAAATCTTTAAATCAACTACCCAGGAGGAAGTTCTTCATGGGGCTGTTTCATCTCAGGCATCAGATTTATTCCCATTTTCAACTCTTACATCACAAAATCAGTTGAAAAGTTATCCAGCCCTAGCTCTGTTCTGGGACTGAGCTTCAAACAAGCTCCAAGTCATGACTGCAATATACGGTGCTCAATCTCTTATTGTATTTCTTTGGCAAGGAAGACATTGACCTGCTTACATGTAACATGTCACACTTGCTGAGGTGTTGAGGCATCATTTATGTCAACTTTTTAACTGTTACCAAGACAGCTTTTTCAGTATTTTGGGTCAAATATTCCCTATCAGATTTCCTTTATTCTCAGACGAAGCAGAAAGACTTGAGTCCATTTGATGATTTCATTTACATTCCTTGGGAAATCCTGACCTTTAGAATAATTTCATTTCAACTAAAAACCAAGAATCCAGATTTGGATGTTTCACAGAATGAACCTCCCCAGATAGGCAGATGTCAGCATATTCCATGATAAAGTCAGGTGTTTTCATTTTGGTGAAAGAACTTGAGTCCCCCGGAATGAAAACTTCTCATCAAAACATGCAAAGTCAGTCATATCTGCATTTCCAGACTCTGCAAAACACAAGGGCACAGCTTGTTGTGTCATAAAATGTGTTCCGTTTGTGATTTGCAGGGTCTTCTAAAACCAGTAAAATTTGTCATGTTATAGGATGGAGCCATAAAGCTCTTTCAATTTACTTCCTAAGCAGAAGGATAAATCTGAAGAGGAAATACCCATATTGAAGGATATTTTTGTATTGATTTGAATCGTTTCCAGGCAAATGAACATTGTTTTATGTCTGTTCTCACAGACAAGGAGAGGTCAAAGCAACTGTGCAATGAGTCTTCCTTGAGTAGCAGAGAGGGAGGAAAGGTTGTCCTACAGAATCCCTTCCAATATCTACTTGCATGCAGCAGCATTTAGTTAACCCCTAGGTCTAAGTGGAGTAGGAAGGCTCAGATGAGGCAGTAAAAGATGTTGCTCAAGAGGTTAAGTGCTGCTGAGTGAGCTCCTGTGAGGCTTCCACCCTTGAGAGGGGTGGAGATGCTCTTGGCGAGGACGTGGGAGAGGCTGCTGATAGGTTATACCCCGAGTTTGGTTCTTATTTTGCATCTCAGTAATGAAGAATATACCCTGAATTTTCCTAAAAGAGACCTTTTCCCTCAATTTTGTTTTCAAACAGACTCCAAAGCCTGTTGTACTCGAAGGTCTGCAGGAGTAACAGATTGCTTTACTTGCAACTGCTAGCAAGCACTTGGGTTAGGAGGTATGTGCCAAGCTTCAAATCCCAAGTCTTGAGAGGAAATTTCCCAATAAATCCCAGTTGCTGGCTACAGCCCAGTGTATTTTTTCACAGAAACATTTGCTTTCAGAATGAAAGCAAACACATAGGAGCAGTCAAATTGATGCAGAAGAGTGTGAAAAGCATTAAGAAGGGTGATAGCTGTTTACAGTTCTTACAGCAAGTAAAACCTGCATGTCCTGACCAAAAACTTGTTCTGAAATATATTCCATAAGGACAAGATCCAAGTGCTAAGGGAGCTGCACTGCTCCAGCAAACTGGCAACAGTCAGGCTTTGGGTTAGGATGAGGGTGAGCACAAGCTGGGATGTACCTGCATGGTCATACCCCAAAGGAACAGCAATGCCAGACCTCCAGAGAAGGCACTTGGCTTTTGTAGGTCTGTATTTGTGGGAGGAATGCAAATGGTTTGGGGTAGATAAAACATCAATAAACTGAAATTAAAGAGCTTTCATTATCACTCCCCCATTTATATGCAACAGAGTCGGATGCCAGAGGCTGCTGAAGTGACCCATCATACAAGCACTGAAATGCCAACTTTGGAGCAAGAAGACAAATTAATCACTGGCACAAGCTAACGCAGCTTGGCTGCAGCTAAAGTGAAATCTATGGGGTCACTTCCTCTGGTTCAGCTGATAAGCAGGAATAATTTAATCATTTGCCACTGCAAAGCTGAACTCAGAGTCTGATTAAAAGCTCAAAACTTGGGGTTGAAACCTAAACATCTTCTGATAGGACTGTCAGCACAACCTACATTCATGTAGTGACAAGACTACCGTGAGGAGGGAACAAGCCTTGCTTTTACCCAGCACTTTTCACCCCACACGTGCACAAGGGACAGTACATACTGCAGCAGTAGGCTACAACTGCTCCCGGAGTGTGAATAGGCAGCTCAGAAAAATGCTGCTCCTTATTTCACTGCATCCTTCGGGTAAAAAGAGTAGTGGCTCCCTGCTGCCCCTTCTTCCTCTTTCCCCTGGCCCTGCCTAGCATGGGAACAAGACTGAAGCTCTTCTGTAGCACAGTTTACCATGCATCTTCCTCCTGCATTTTCTCAAGGTCTATAGTTTAAGAAGGACCTCATCTATACATCTGTAAGACAGAAACACTGATGCTGGCATCAGAAGTTCAGCGGAGACTGCAGATCCAGGATTCGTTTGGAAGCCGCTGCTGCTCTCTCCCATTGCCTCCAGGTAGCTATGGTTGAAAGAGATGAATTCCACCCAAAGTAGCAGATAGTTCTCCCAATAAAAGCAAGATCATTCCAACAAAAGAAAAGGGGACTTAAGTTAAAAGATAGATGACTGAAATGAGAGAAAGGAAGAGAAAAATGAGAGATCAAATACAAATAATCCCAGAACTCTTGGCTTTAAATTATTCAAGCTTCTCTCAGCTAAAATCTGAGCAGAGACAAAGCAAGTTTTGCAGCAAAGCCACTGGAATGAATAATTGCTCAGTGAGCTCAATCTCTCAAGCAAACCAGGCTCCTTTCTCTCACTGCAACCACAGGAAGGAGGGAATATTATCCACATAGCACATAATGCAACACATACATATAACGCTGTGTCCTGCCCCGGCTGCAGGGGCTGGCTCTAGAGCAGTGTGAGGCTATGGGCACTGTGTCCATCACAACTGAATAAAGGCTGTTCCTTAGATAAAGGATTATATACAGATTATATATTATATATAGATTATATATATCATCTTACATACTATCTATATTATATATAGATAAACACTTATGCCTGTGGGAAAAATGAAATGGATGGAGCAAGGAACATGTTTTCCTCTCCAGGAGGTGGTTGCTGCTGTTCACCAGGAGGTGAAGGTTTTGAGTACCCAGAACTCACTCAGCAACTCAGCAAATGAATGGTGCATGAGAGACATTTACCAGCCAACCAAAGCAAAACAGCCTCCTTGGCCTTCCTGCTCTCACCCAAGCCTTCTCCGTGTCCAGCCTCTGAGCATCTCAAGCCTTTCCCTTCCATACAGATGAAGAGGGTGCATCAGAATGGAGCTGTGTGACCTATTGCAATTTCAGTCCATGAGCCATATGAAACATGAAGAAAGATGGCAGGGGAGAGAAAAGGAAGCTGGGTTTTTCTGCTCAACCTAAAAAGTAGTATTTTGGGATTTCATTGTTTTATTTTGTTTTAGTAAATTGAAAATAAAAAGAAATTCTTTTCAGGTTCTACAAAAACTGAATTCCCTTAAAAATGCTTTTTTTTAGCCTATTATTTCCTCATTAAACTGGAATAATTTCTAGAGCGAAAAACTCTTTTGAACTGAAATAATGAGAAACCCCAGTTCATGAATATCTAAATTCTCATGTTTCAGAATTGCTCAGTCTCATTTTTAACTGATATTTCAGAGTTAACTGCTTGGTCCCTGGCCCCTTCCCACACAGCAGGACTGCAAGGCCCCCTCTGATGCTTGTGTACTATACTAATGGGTTTATGTCCAACAGTTTACCTCTACTAAAGCATCTCTGACTACTTTTGGGACAGGACCTGAGGCCAGAGGGGCGTTGGCATGTGGGTTTCCATGCAGGATCACATATAATCCCAGACTGGTTTAGATTGGAAGGGACCCTAAAGCTCATCCAGTTCCAACCCCCTGCCACAGGCAGGGAAACCTTCCACTAGAGCATGGTCCTGTCTCTGTACAACCCTTCCCTGACTCCATCACTCCAGACCCAATTCCCTTGGAGCAGATGAGCAGCTGGACAGAGGTGGGAGATGTCTCTGCTCTCACACCCTCCCTCTTTATAAGTCACAGGGTTTGTTCTTGCTCTCAAAGCACAAGAGCTGGGAAACTCTCCCCACCAATACAACACAATTCCATCCACTTTGCTCACCCCCTTTTCTTGTGCAATTAAAAATTCCAGTACCATGCAGCTCCAAAGCTCCAGCTCAATCGCTGGGAACACGTTAGCATCATTACCTTAAGCAGTATTTCTTTCTTTACATCGTTCATTAATATTAACAGACATCATGGGAGCATTTAAGCCAGGCAGTATGAGCACACAAGTAGAAGCCTTGCACTGCAGATGTGGTTTTTATCCACAAAGGTAAAGTCTGCAGTGGAGTCCAGCAGTCTGGGAAACCACAGGACCTGGAGAGGGGCTGAAAGCCATCACTGGCTTTTGTCCCTTTCATCCTTTCCAGTGGTAGCAAAGAGCTGTCAGAGATGCAGAGAATCACCCTGTCACTGCCAGTTATACATACCAGCAACTGGAGGGGGGAGTGTGTGAAGGAAAGGAAAGAGAGGAAGTAGCCCATTTCAATAGCATCTCAATAGTGCCCATTTAATAGCTGTTATTTATCCAAGCACTTAATCACGCTGTAAATATAGGGAGTCCTTCGAGCCACAAAACACGACAGTTAATGAGATTAAAGATTTACAATTCAGCTCTGCCTCTTTCCTCTCTCTCCTGAGCTGTGCCCCTGGTTTCCAGGGTAGATTTCAGACTCTGGTTTTGGGAAAGCTCTAAAACCAACAACCTATCCCCCAAAATCACTGTGACTGACAACAGCCAAAGATGTTTAGTACTTGCTGTTTCACACTGCAAATGTCTAGTCCCTCTTAGGAAGAGGCTGGGAAGAAGATAGGAAGAGCTGTTTAAGGCAAGACAGTCCCTCAAGTAATGGAGGGACACTCCATTTGGGATGCTATAGTATACCCAGAGCATCCCAAGGGAGCAGGAGCATCTTCAGACATTGCTGAAAGCAGTTGATGGTAATGCCCTGCCACGGTGATGGGGAAACTGCCAGAAACCCATTGAAAACCACAAGGATGACACAGAAAATGGCCAAATTCTGCTCCTGGTTGTTAGAAATGTCTAAGTAACCACTGAAAGAGCAGGTTTTGTCCAGGCTGGCACTTTATCCAGCACTTCTGCTTCCTATGGATGGGATTCCCGTAGCCTCCAGCAGATTTAATTTGCATTTCAGCTAGTCTAGGAAGGATGAATCTTGCACATCCTGCTCACATCTGCTGACATGATGTTCCAGTTTTACCCCATCAGCACCATCAATGCTACACAGCCCCAGGAACCTCTGCCTCAGGCACCCTCAGCACAAAAGTGTCAGCAAGTTTCTCTTCTTGGAACATTTACTGCTGTAGATGGGGCAGGGGAAGCAGCACAGCTTGATGCATCAGCTAACATCTGTGTAGCACTCTGAAGTCTCCAAAGTGCTGCATAAGGACTAAGAGTTACTATTATTATTTTTCTGATCTCAGGATGAGTTTTCCTTGCTGCTGGTTGGAAACATTTTGCCATGTAAAGTGAACTGATGTGACCAGGAATAGCGGAGATGCTCAGAGGAGGGATGTGCTGGCAAACATCCTCCCATGTGTTGATGCTCCCAGGACTGCAGGCAGTTACAAAGCCTGCCTGTACACAACTTCTCCCTCCCCAGTCCCCTGCAAAGCCAGGGACCCCTTTCCACTTCCCTGCCAGCCTTTCTCTACCATGGTCCCATTCTGGAGTCTGAATCTAGGTGACAACTCCTTAAACAACTGCCTGGAGCAGAACTACACATCAGAGCAGTCTCAAGGGATAAGTGAGTGTAGTCACAGCTTTGCTGTCGGTCACTTTGATAGCTGAAGTGACAAGTTGTTGCTTCTCATCTTTTGCATCACACAGCCTGGTACAGACAAATTGCAAAGGTCCTGCCCAGAGGACAGGTTGCTGTGCAGATCCGTACTGCTGATAGCAACACACCAACGTGCTGGAGACAGTGTAAATGGCATCCCAATGGGTAGGCATTGATAACACTGCTGTGGCGTCAAATATGAGCCGCTGCGGTGAGTGAGTCTGCCAGGACAGGCTGCAGCATCCTGCCAAGCATCACAGAGGTGATGAACAGGCTAAAGAGGAAAACAGGATCCTTGACTCCATCCCCCCCATCCCTGAAAACTCACAACTCCTTTGTCCAAAGATTAAATGGAACTGAACAACCTGGTGGCACCATCAAAACTGGAGTGGCTGCAACTCAACCACAGAGCCCAGGGGCTGCTCCGACCTCCCTGAGCTGTGGCAAGGGCCAGTGGCAGGCTTGAGCACAGTGTCACATCTGTCACCTTCTATCCATGTCCTGCCCACAGAGCTCAGGGGCAGGTCTGCAGACTCCAAGGCTCTGTAGGGATGGCAGTTTCCTTTTCTTCACCCAAAGTGTTCTTCTGAGGCCCAGAATGGAGCTGTGAATCCCACAGGCAGCCACTGGCTTAATTGTAAATCCAAAGGTATTTTTTCCTCTTTTTTCTTGATGTTCCAGTCTGCTGCGTTATGATTCAGTGCTTGAATTTATAGGAAATAAAACTGAGGAGAGCCAAACTCACTTGTGTACTAAAATGCTTGAAGTTAATTTGATCAGATTTGGGGGTATAGAGTCCCAGTAGACCACCACAGCTCAACTGGCGCTCATTTCTATTCCTGTACTTCAGATGGAAATGAACAGAAAAGAGTAGTTAGCTCCAGTCAAAAGTGCTTTTGAAATCTCTTTGCTGGAGCCAATAAAACTATAATATTGGAAATAGCTCCCCTATCTCCGCACTAGCCTGCTGAGCCCTTGATTGACTACAACAGGGCTGCTGACAACAGGTTGGCTAGAAACTTGCTGCTGGTCTAGAAGGTTGTTTATAGGCAGACGGGAGGTTGCAGTCCTCACATAGCTGCTACTCATTTACTTTCACCTGCCACAAACTGAGTTTTGGCAGCGAAAGCTGAAAAAGCTTTTGTGAACCTTGGCAGGCGTTTTTCTTTGTTGGAACCTTCTCTGGGTCCATTGTGCTCCATGGGGCTAAGCCATAGGCAGAGATTGTCCATTTTTTAATAGCTGCTTTTAGTGCTGTGCTTTAGGGACTAATTGCCAAGGGATGTTTTCTAGGGAGACACCAAGAGGCCCTAAAAAGCTCCCCCGTATGTCAAAGCACTGGTTCCTTTTCTAGCGCTGCACCTGACTGCATCCTATTGTGCCTATGCACTGTGCTGGCCTGGAGGTTTTCAGGAGCCAACCCTAAGCAACCATGCCTGAATTCACTGCTCTGGGCAGGACAAGAAGGTTTCCTGTGGCCCTCCCACCTTTCCTTCCCCTTGTGGCACTCCACAGCGTTTACAGTCCCAGGAGATGGAATGAGCCAATGCAGGGTTTTGATCTGGGTTTGCTTTCCAGTGATCCAGGGAGAGCTCTACCCTGTCAAACTTCACAGGAGCCCTTGAGAGCCCTCACATCCCAGATGGAGTTTGTCAGTTTGACAGGAACATCTGAGCTGGCTTTGTTTTGGCTGAAGTTTGAGCTCCACAAATAACCTTTTCCTTTCCCTGCTCACACTAACAGTCCATTAGCACAACAAAGCCAATCTGTGCAGAGATGGAGCTGCTTCCTGTGAGTCAGTGTTGGCACTGGTCATTATTCTCATAGAAGATAATAAAGAAAAGATTACAACCCAGCAGAAGATGTTTTGCCTTGAGTTGCCACAAAGAGTATTTGGGGGTTTTCTTGGCAGAACTGACAGCGTTAAAAGACTGATGGGAAATGTTTGGCTTTCAGAAGTTCAACTTTTCAATAGGAAAAAGGAAAGATTTGCTGGGGAAAGCAGCCACTGCTCCTCAAAGGCATCTGCTCAGCCACAAATCCAGCGGACTGTCAAAAAGCCATTTCAGGGAAGGAGTTTTAACTGGCCCTTCTCACTCACCTACTGCAGGAATTGATTGCACGCCTCTGCAAAGCAGCTTCTTTACTTACTCTACCAGCATTTATATTTCTGCTGTCAATGTGAACAACCGGGATATTATTTACATTCTCTCCAGGCTCTGGTTCTTGCCTGCCTTTCCTCCCTGACGCTGATCATCTATCAGTTGTTACATCCTCAGCTTTGGGGCTGTTTATTACCAGGCTTTTTGCAACAGCAACTCCTAACAGCATGACCAAGATCCCCCCTTTCAGTCTGAACCACTGATGTTCACCCAACACTGGTGGTTTCTGAGGGAGCTTATTTGATTTGCTGCTTAAAACTAGAGTTTTAAACTTTAGTTTTAAAACTAGAGTTTTTATAATAACTTATAATTCAATAATAATTTATAATAATTTATAATTTTGAAATTACAGTTTAAAACAATAATAAGCTTATTATTTTAGCTGACTGCGTTACCTTATTTCTGTATTTCTGAGGTGGCACTGAGTATGCTGTTCTCCTTTGTATGACACTTTCAGGCCATTTGCCAACTCTGCTGGTCCTAATCTAGCCTTATCAGCCATTGATTGATTCTTCCTTGTATTCTGCCATATCTGTTACATCTTCACTTGCTTTCCACAAGTAACTCTGGGCGACACATCCCTCCTCTGCTGTCACAGTCCTTAGTAAAAGAGACCGAAGCCTTCCCATTGCAGCATTAAGTTTTCACTGTGATGAGACACCTCCTTCAATCTCATCCCTCCTCTACATTAAGACACCACCCTTTTCCTATCAGTCCAACTGCAAGTGCTCTGGTGAACACACAGTTCAGAGCACGATTTTCTCCATGCACTGATATTGTAAGAGATGGGATTAAAAGTGGTTCCACAATGTTGTACAATGGTCAGTGCTGCTCAGATCCAGCACAGCTGAGGAGGAGGGAGGAAATAGTCCAGAACCCATCTATGTTTGTAATGCTCTTGAACCAGCCTGGAGAAATTGGCTCTGCCTGGAGAAACAAGGACTCATTTTTCCCCAGAAATGGACTCTATTCTTCCAAAATTCTCACTCTGTAACTTAGCAACATTTTTCCTCAGACCAGAAGCTGTTCTCAAACATATTCTAAAATGGAAAAGTCCTTTATTTTTGAGCAGTTTGATGTTTCCATGCATACAGAAACGCACAGACAGGCAGATGCATCACTGCTGTTGACAATTACAGCTTCTTCCTCCAGGATTCAGGAGAGGCCAATTACTTCTCAGTCATTTTGCCTTTTCCTATGCCACTGTTGCTTAATCGATGGGCTGTGTTTAATGAGGCAGAAAACCAGCAGAGACACCAGCAAAAGCTTCATTCAAGAGAGGAATGTTTCGTGTTTAACTGTGTCTTGGATGGAAGAAGGTGAATTTGCCTCGCAGCTGGGGCTGTGCAAGTCCTCAGACTGTGCAGCACCCGAAGTGGACCCAGACTCTGGTAAATCCAAGCCAGGTCTGGTAAATGCAAGCCAGGACTCTGCATTAGTCTGGAAGGACTTGAGGTCATAGGCTCGGGCATGAGTGCTGCTGGTTGAGTCTGGTAGCTTAACATAATGAAAGTACTAGAAAAGGCTGGAGAATCCCCTGCACAACAAGTGGCACAGGAGCCAACCACCCTATTTTCCTCTGCTTCCTAGGAAGGGCCTTGGGATCCTTGGCACTGCTTTCTCCCATTGGCTTCCAGTAAGAAGCACAGGACTCCTCTTTGATGGAATGTGAGGCAAGGCTGTCAGGGGAAAGAGGAGAAAACTGGAAGGAAGTCATGCCCAGCCTCTGTAACCAACCAGGACTTCCCAGCTCCCCAGTGTTCCCACAGCTGAATTTCAGTTTCACAGGAATGCCAGAGAACTTGAGCCCATTCTGTTGGGAAGTTCCCATTGATCTTTGCCTCCCTAAATGCCGGCATTCCAGTGTTGCTGGGAATCCCAGGAGCACCATGATGGAAAAGCACCGTGTTTTGATTAGCTTCAATCAAAATCAAACCCAATGAAGTGGAATAACATAAATCACTGGAATTGTGCTGCTGGGGCCAGTCCCAGGTCCAAGCAGTATCTCCCAGGCTGCCGTTGCTGCAGTAACAATGCAGGGGCAGTAATCAGCTCTATGGAACTAACCACAACTACTGTCTCATTAGCTCTACACACAGCTCTTATTATAGAGCCTGCCTTTGATCACTGCACGCACATCCCCAGGAGGCTTCATTTTAGTGTGTATGGGCTGGAGCAGATATAGAAGCTCAGAGGTTGTGCTGATGGAGATGACCAGTGGCAGTGCCCAGATGCCAGACCCAACCCACAGTCTGTGGCAGCACCAAGATCAGATGGTGAATGCTTCCACAGCCCATGATTTGTGTGTGATCAGGAGTATCCTGATCACTCCGAAGCATGCTCGGAGTCACCAGCCCTCTGCTCCTTGAGCAGTAGGGGGTGTGTTTGTGTTTTAATTGGGTTTTCATTACACAGTTGTCATGTGGTTGTTGTAAATACTCCATTCCTAGAAAGGCAAAGCCAAGGGGATTTGGATTAAACCCAGAACACTGATAAGGCTGTTTCTCTTACACAAAAGATAACTAATTGGTGTCAGCCAACTGACAGCAAGTCAGCTTTTCTTTCCTTTGTTCCTTAAAGCTCTATCGGATAAATCACTTTTGTTTGTAATTTACATTTTTCTTCCTTTCTTCTTCCTCTCCAGTAAAATAATACCAACAGCCTCCATAAGTGACATGAGAAGATCGGTGGTGTCTTTCACCATTAAGAGAAAAAGAAATTAAAAGACTCAAGTTCATCCCACCATAGAACAAGGTAACTTTTGAGCTCCCCAAATTCCTGCAGAATGGGAAAGCTCTTTTCTCTCTGTTACAGAGCCAAGGGACACTGGTGTATGGTTATAGCAAGACTGAGTATCTTGTAACAGCACAAGCAGAACTGAACGCTGCTGTCATGGCTACAACCAGTTCTGGGAAGCCTGGATGCACTTGAGACCATGCCACTCCACCTACAAACTGCACACAACATCTCTGTCCCCATAAGAAGATACTTTCTACAGTGACTCCAAGCCAACTTGTCAACTCTCTGGCTCCCTCTCCAAGCTGGGAAACATGCATGCGTAGGCAGAAACACAGTTACGTGTACTCTGATACTTTGGCCATATTTCAAGTTTCCCTGTGCATTCCTTGCTTTGCCCACTGAAACTTGCCCCAAAGGTATTTCTGAGGTCCAACAGGCTGAGTGTGATCTCAATACCTTTATCTAAGCTATAGCTCAGATGTAGTCAAACATTCTCCCTGACTTAAAGATAACCACTTCTCTGAACTGTGAATCTCTCACCAAAATGGGTGTTTTCTGGGAGAAGTTGATGTTTTGACAGCTGAGGATTTCACTTAAAAGTCCTAAACTTCTCGGGAGATGGAACAAAACTGGCCAAAACTCCCCATCCCAAGTATCACAGCTTGTGTTGTTTCTAATGCCCCAGCTCCTACAGATGTGGAATTCAATGAAGATTTCTGCATTTCATTATAAATGCTTCATTTTCCTACTGAACAATTTGGAAAGAAATGCAAACAGAAACAAAGATTCCAACAGTTTCTCTTTAAAAATACTCTTGTTTGTTCAGTCCCGGTCAGGAGTGGCAGAGGGATGTAGACTCCTGATTCCTGAGTGACCAAGTCTAGCAAATCTCAAGCAACACATAATGACCCATTCCCAAGATGATGCCAACGCTGCAGTTTGCTACTTCAGAAGTTGTTCTGTGAACAACAAAGGCCCCAGATCAGCACATTACACAGGGTTCTGTTTATCCTTAAAAATATGTGTAGTAAATCCCTTGAAATCACTGGAACTACGAGCGCTTTGGTATCTTGCTGAGCTGCTGCCTAAGGATCATGATAAGCTCAATATGCATAAATCCTGACCACTGTGAAAATATAAGCTACGAAATTCTCATCAAAAACAAGAGGCCTCAAGACATGCCGAGATGAATCATGCAAAACAAATTGGCAAGCAGGAGAAAACACAACATCATGCAATCAGAGCAATAAAGAATCTCCAGCTCCACATCAGCCGGAATAATCAAATCAAAGCAACATAAAAGAAAAAACAGCAGACAATCAAAACCAAAGCAGCATAGCCCGTAATGACTCCTGCTTGGAATAGTGTGCATCTGTTAGGGAAACAGACTCTTCCTCAGGTCATGGGAAAAACTCAAACCTGCTCAGTGTAATCCAGGAATGATACTGTCTGAAGGAGCTGTACATCTTGGAATTACACTGGTCTCAATGGGGGCCTGTCAGGCAAGCAGGGCTCCATCAGCAGCAAAGCTCTAGGCTTTGATCTGGGACAGGCACAAGAAAAAGGGTCTTGTTTCTCTGAATCAGACAAAGCATGTAGGATTTCCATAAGGAAAATCCACTATCCATGGGCTTCTAGATTGTGTTTCTAGGCTGGAGTCTTGTGTGTTTCTGATGGAATCAATACAGTTTGAATAATATGAACGGAATGTGTTGAGCATCCCCTTATGGTCTTTACTGATGAGTTCAAAGTCGGGAAACACAGTTTTCCTTAGAAAAGGGTCTGTCCACTCAGCAGCTCCATACAACAAAAAATGTGACATCCTCCAGCCTTCCCAAAATGGGAGAGGTGGAGATTAAGAAACAGAAACCTCCCAGCTCTGGAGGAGTGGCTGGTAAGGTAGTGGTGGAGGTTTGAATGCAGAGCACCTTGGCTCAGAAGGGTTGGTGCAGCAGCACTCACTGAATGACAGGTGTACTTCATAGAATCACAGAATGGCTTGGGTTGGAAAGGACTTTAAGATCATCCAGTTCCAACCCCCATGCTATAGGCAGGGACACCTCACACTAAACCACGTCACTCAAGGCTCTGTCCAACCTGGCCTTGAACACTGCCAGGGATGGAGCATTCACAATGCCCCTGGGCAACCTATTCCAGTGCCTCACCACCCTCACAGTAAAGAACTTCTTCCTTTTATCCAATCTAAACTTCCCCTGTTTAAGTTTTAACCCATTACCCCTTGTCCTGTCATGACAGTCCCTAATGAAGAGTCCCTCCCCAGCATCCCTATAGCCCCCCTTCAGATACTGGAAGGCTGCTCTGAGGTCTCCATGCAGCCTTCTCTTCTCCAGGCTGAGCAGCCCCAACTTTCTCAGCCTATCTCCATACAGGAGGTGCTCCAGCCCCTGATCATCCTCGTGGCCTCCTCTGGACTTGTTCCAACATGAAAGCAAATCTATGAGCTCAGCTCTGATCATGCAGCGAAGTTCAGTAACTCTTAGAGTACAATTCTCTCTCCAAAAAGGCCAGTTTAGAAAGCAATTACATACCATTACCAGTGTATTGCCACAGGCCTCATTCATCCAGGAGAGCAGCCTCATACATAGAATCATAGAATCGTTAGGGTTGGAAAGGACCTTAAGATCATCCAGTTCCAACCCCCCTGTTGTGGGCAGGGACACCACACGCTAAACCATCTCACCCAAGGCTTCTTCCAACCTGGCCTTGAACACTGTCAGGGATGGAGCATTCACAACCTCCCTGGGCAACCCATTCCAGTGCCTCAGCACCCTAACAGGAAAGAATTTCCTTCTTATATCCAACCTAAACTTCCCCTGTTTAAGTTTTTTCCTCCCTCCTGTGTTTTCCCAGCCTTCACTTTCAAATCTTCTCAGGTTCTCCTGCACCCTGTGGCAATGCCTTCTCCCTCCTGATAATCCCCTGAATTTTGGCAAGGTTTATTAAAGAATAATTAAGGAAACCTTTTGCTGCCATCAAGATTAGATTCTTAAAGGCCACTAATTCCCCATCCGTCATGAAATCCATAAAGAAATAGAAAGCCCAAATGGCAGAGCATTAAGGAAGGACTTAATTTAGAGCCTTAGCAAGGTGCTCCCTGGTTTATGAGTCAACCCACCCATGCTATTGTGTCAGAGAAATACTGACATTCTTTGCTGATACACCTGCAGAAGTAACACAGACCTGGTTTTGGTACAAAACTAAGCACAGCAGCACAACCTTCTAAACAATTTGTGGTTCCCAGGTGAGTTTCTGCACCAGGAAGGCAGGAGATCCTTTGGGGAGAAACGGAATTATAACCCCAATCTGCTTCTGTTGAAGAAAGGCTGATCCATCAATTATTTATGTGGGCTTTAAATATTCAGCTTGGCACGCCTACCCTTAAGGAAACTATAGTTACCACTTCATCATCAAAGGGAGCATATCATTTATTCATGGGATCAATAGGAACACAAAGCAACAGTAATGCTTCGTTCCTGTGTGCACCATGGTGGTGAGGGCACACAGAGCTGCTGTCCCTCTGGAAGGAGGTCACTGTCCTGAAGCTGTCTGGTCCTGACAAAGAGAAGTCCCAGAAGCAGCAATGATCCAAGCAGGAGGCCAAGCACCACATGGGTATCTCAGTGTGCTCAAGCGTGTGTGTGATTGTAGAAAGGAGACAAAGCCACATCCCTGCACTGAGCGCAGTAACTGAAGTCCCTGAGGACTTGTGGTGCTTTTACTGACAGTGATGGTAGAAACGCTGACTGTGACCACATTTCCAGCAGCAGGGATTGAACCTGGGACCTTGTAATCCCAAATCAGAACTATTTACGGCTTCCGTAAGGATCTAGTTTTCAGCAAAGCCTAAAGCAAGCCTATAGAGAGGAATATAAAAATGATTTTGCTTTGCCCTGGATAACCTCATTTCATGGTAGGGTAGGAAAGTGTAGATTCCATTGGCATCCTTAGCACATTACCTCATCTTCAACAACCAGAGTTGCTGAAGGATCCTTCCAAAGCACTGTAGTCCCATATAACATTAACATATTTGGATTATCCTTAAAGCCTTTCATCATTCTTTATGTCTCGTAAATTTTCTTTACAAACCATGGGTAATGTTGGTGTAGAATGAATTCAAGGCCATCAACCAACCTTGTTTCAGGTTTAACTAGAAGGGGAACAGCCAGACAAATGGGTAGACTCAGCTTTTCACAGTGTTTGTGACTCGGAAAGGAAACTGTCCCTTCCAAGCAATCTGTACCACAGCCCTGTTCACCCACAGAACTGATAATCATAATAGGTTGGATACTCAAACAATCCTAACTGTGATTTAATGGCTTGCACTGTGATTAGCCTCCAGGGAAAAGCACTTTCAATTACCCAATGTCAACACAGCATCCAGTTCCACCAGTACATGTTCTGCTACATTTCCTGATGAAGAGCTGGAAGTCACACAGTGCAGGGCCAGAACTCATAGCACAGAAAAGCAGGGCTGTGGCCTGAAATCATCCCTTTGTCCTCTGCATGCAATAGCCTTGTAGCGCGTTATGCCTCCCACTGCTGTGGCCAGGAAGAAATGGATCCATGCCTAGATCCCAGCAAGCACAGAGCATAAAGTAGCTCTGCATAAGCTTACACATGGGGTGTGTAAGAGGAGTACTAGGGCCATGAAGCACAGGAAGACTTTGCTGCCATATATTCTTGCTCTAGTTGTTCTCATCAGCTGAGAGAGCAAAATACTTAGGATAGGGCTGAAAGAGGGATTGTGAGGATGGAATTTATGTGCAGGGGAGGTGCATACCCCCAGCATGCTGGTAAATGCTCTTATCTCGGAGAGGGGAGGAAAGATTCACCCCTTAAACAATGGGGCAAAGGATGTCACTTCAGTCCAAGTTATGCCTCTTTATGAAGCTTAGTTTAGGAACCAAGAAGGGGAGTGGAATTCCAGCAGCACTGCTCCTTATACCTGCTTCCCTGCAGGTCTGTGTCTTCCACTAAGGACATGCAGGTCAGTGTAGAGGCTGGTTCTGGGATATTTTCCACAGGCAATTCCATCCTAGTTCTGCACATAAGCTATAAAACCAGACTGATCAGTTCTCTGTAGCTCCGGGGAAGTGCAGGACATCCCACTGGGTATTCTAATGCACCTTGCTCACAGGTATTCAGCAACAAGTATAGTTTACACACAGAGCGACTGCCCAAAGTCACTGAAGACATGAGATGGTGAATGACATCTCAGCAGCAATGCACTGCTCAGCATGTGAGAAGACCAGAAGAGGTTTCACAGCTCTTTTTATCCTCTCAGATGTATCTTTGTGGGGGGAGTCTCACTATCAGAAAGTTGACTTGTCTAAAAGCAGCTGGAAGAGTCTTTGACAAGCAGTTCCAGTTCAGAAGTAGAAAGTTTTGGTGGCTTTTTCCTTCCTTTTACCATTCCCACAAGTATGGAATTCACATTTTCTCCATTTTTGCACTTTATTTTTTACCCAGCTTTGATTTCCTACCTCTAGGAAAAGTGACAGTCTGAAAAAAGAGTAAGAAGGAAAAGTCCAGGACTGACCCATTGCAAACGTTCAGGATCCCATCCAGGAACAAACTTTTCCAGATCTGTTTTTACAGAAGGAACCCAAAGTTGTTCAAACGTGCAGAAACAAGAAAGGTCCGTGTTCTGCAGAGTGAACTTCCTGAAAAAGCTCCATTCCCTCTGGGAAGCCCTTGCTTTTCATTAAAGGATTTAAGTATTACTTCAATGGAGTTGTTTTGGTAGCAATCTGCCTGCATTTAGTAGCCCAACACAGGTGGTTGCAACTGGCACCAGCCACAGTTGACTCCATTCCTGTCTCCCCACTTAGCTGCTCTTCTCCTGACCCACCTGGAAGAGGAAGGTCCCTGATGCACATCATGCTGTCAGCATCAGTTTAAAGTGAGAGGATACAGCAAGATGATCATTCAACAAAGCTTTCTTCCTGAACCCGAATGCCTCCAACTTAACCCTTCCTGAGCTTCAGCTACTTCTGTGCATAGTCTGACATTTTAATCGCTGATCAATTCACCCTGAAGGTGAAAATCTGGGCTGTGCACTGAAGATGTTGAGTGCAGGTGCACATTCCTTCCTGCCAACCCTAGCACGAGGCTGCTCCACCAGCCAAGGAACAGGGCAGAGATCCTCAGGCAATACAGTTCCTGGCGTGCTCTCAAACACCAGCTCTGGGTTAGACTGTTCAAAAGCATTTTGGTGCCTATGAGCCTCTGCTCCAAAGGATTCTGGACCTGTCTGTACCAGCAGCAGAACAAGAGACCTCTGGTTTTTGTTCACATTTAATGCCATGATGGTTTTGAAGGGGGTTTGCCCTTCTCAAAGGAGGCTGACAGGCCCAGGGAAGTCTCCAGCCTTTATGAGGAATTTCCAAGGCACTCTCAAGAGACAAAAATAGAAGAGCAGTGCAATAATTCTTCCTCTAAAAGAGCAATCCTACTGAAAATAGTGAGCTCATAGACATCCATTTGCTGTGCAACCACATCCCGCTTCCCTGCAAGGTTTTATTTCCCCTTGAATTCAACCTATATAACAAACAAAATGGTAATGGCTGGTTTCCTTTCAAGGGACTCCAGAAAGTGCCTCTGTCAAGAATACTTCTGGTGCCAACTAAAATAAAGGAAAAAAATAAATGACAAATAAAATAAGGGCCTGGAATAGATTTTTTTTTTTCCCAAGAAAAATGAAGAAAAAATTGCAAAACTTATCCAAAGCCAGTTCCCTCCATTGTCCCTGTATCCCCTGCCCTCATTTGTCACCTACTCCTTCTGGTCACCCATGCTACAGGAATTAGGGAACATGCTTGCAAGACATTTACTGACCAGGATGTAATTGCAGGACCTTCTGCTGGACACTACTGCCCTGCCAGCTGATTGTATTTTGTGAGCTTCACTCTCCAATCAAGGAGAAACCCCCCCCCCACATCTCACATCATGGGACCCCCCTCTGCTCTGTCACACTGACAGACCTGGGTCTCCAACCCACAGGTTGATCGCTGTCTGCAGCCCCCAGCAGCTTGGCTGGTCCCACCATGTCCTGCCCACAGAGGCACTGTGCACAGGCTGCAAGTGTCACTCTTGCTCTTCATGGCCTAGTGATGGATTTTTTGGATGTTCTGGTCTGACTTGAGTTAAAAATAGAAACTTATCTGCAGACTTTAGAAATAGCCTCCCTTTCCCTGCAGAAAAAGGAAAGAATTCCCAAAGCCAACGCTTTATTTTCCCCCTTATCTCCTGCTCTTCTGCTGTTTTGTGTTCAGTGAACTATAGTTATACAATTTACTTTAAACTAGAAAAAAACCTCTTTTCAACTCTAGTATTTACTAACCTTCTGACCTTCAAAAGTTATTCTCAGTTATGGAAATCAGAACAAAGGACTTGGTTTTACCCTTCTTGCCCAAGAAAACAACTGCAATCCGCAATCTCTGCGTTTTTCTTTTTAACCAAAAACATTAGATTCATAGTTGCACCATTCCCCAGCACTCTCAATACACCAAGGCCAATTTAGGATGAGGCATAAACTACCAGTAACAAGAAATGAAAGGATTTAATTTCTTACTATGCAACCATGGAGG
This sequence comes from Pezoporus occidentalis, assembly GCF_034315485.1. Classification (NCBI taxonomy): domain Eukaryota; kingdom Metazoa; phylum Chordata; class Aves; order Psittaciformes; family Psittacidae; genus Pezoporus; species Pezoporus occidentalis. Next base: position 407,460 of record NW_026914308.1, on the reverse strand, counting down.
AGAAGGTATTTACAAGAAGAACGCAGTGTCTGACTTAGACTTGAGCTGAAATATTCAGTTCTACTTCTCATAGAAGATTTGTAGCTTAAAATAGTCTGATCTATTGAGACAACTATCCCCAAATAGTATATTTGCTTTGAATATCAGCTAGCACTGACAAAGTGTAGACAGTTAATGTGAAGATGATACTGTCAAATGAACTGCTTGACATGACAATGATAAAGGGCAAGTAACAAGGACATGGATTAAAAAGCTTAAAGACTGGAGCTGGTTCTGATTTTCATTTGAGATCAAAACCCCATCATATATGAAGTTCCAAAACACTTCACTGACCATCCCCTGCAAGTGTGACCCTTGCTCCTGAAGCCCACCTTACAAAACACACTTATCTATGCAGGGCAGCTCTCTACCAAGACTGCCAGCCCATCATCTGCCACACAGAAGCAGCCAAAAAAGTCCAAATAAACCAATGCACATTCTCCAGTGGTCATTTACATACTTCTTGTGTGTCAGAACTTCATTCTTCAAGTGAGCCTCGTCTCCACAGATCCACTCTGGCTGTTCATTCATCTTCAAATTTAATGTATGTTCCCGAAAGCTTTCATTTGCTGTGTACCCTTTGCAAGCATCAGCATTCAAAGCACCAATCCTAATGTCTTCCTTTCAAAGGAAGCAAATGGCCTGCTGGAGACATCAGTCAGCTCCAGTGAATATCCAATCACCTACTTTTCATTTCCTTGAAACACCTCCAGTCTGGCTGTGGTATCAGAGCAGCTCCCCCCACCTATTCTATCCCAGTTGCAGACAATGGAAACCATTCCTTGTTTCCCATTCTTGCCTGATCCTATTGACCTGCTCCATGAATCTGCCTCCCTACAGAGAGGATGAGAAATGAATTGCCTGGATTTGTGGTCTGTTTGAAGTGTGTGGTGGCAGATCCCCCCATATCACTAATGGCCCATCTGTTAAGTGGCATTATCAATGGAGTTGGTTTCCCCATCATGTTCTGCTCTTGCTTGAATATAGAGACATGAATACAAAAAACAGACCCTTCCATTCCCACTTCCAGTATAAATATGAACCTGAACACTGCATGAAGCATTCCATCTCCTCCACCCAAATCCTTGTTGGAATTCCTAGAATGTGCTCTCTTCCATTTATTCCCATGCAACCTATTCTGCTCAGGCACTGCCTTCATTCTGTTCCACCTACAGCCAAGGTGGAATTTTTGGCACTTAATAATAAATATTTTCTGTTCATGTTTGAATTTTCATAGTACACCCAAATCAATTGTCTGACATCTACCAGCAGCAAAAATACCATGAGCAAAAAGAATGTGACCTGGGGAGTGAACCTGTCACACCAGGGAGGGGTGAATAGACACCAATTGGTTTCAATGGGTCATAAAACATGGCTTAAGTTCCTGCCCGTCAGCAAGAGCAAAACAGGCCTTCAGGAAGAAGAAGCTTCCTGAACAAGGTGTCTGCTTTTGCTGAACATTTGTCTTTGCTAATTCTAGCACCAGCTGAGCAGTTCAAACCCCAAACAGTTCAATGTAAAAAGAACATGTGAAGAGCACACAAGTGCTTCCTCAAGTCTACTCTGGTGAGACTCACACTGATGTCTTCAGGTGACCACGAATTTCATGACAACTTTTGGAACTAAAAGGAAGATATTTCACAAGTCTCAATATAAACTTTTCTTTGATGATTCCACTTAAATAGAATAAATATACATGAAGCAACTCATGACTTCAGCAATGCAGTGTAAGGATGTCCATCTAGAAGGAAGCTGGTCCTCTAGGTTGCATGGCTACAAGGAACCAAACAGACCCAGCTACCTAACATCTACTTCCTCATCAGGCAAAAGAGGATGTCATAAAATAATACACATGCTCCATACTGAACTGTTGGATCTGTATCACACATCTTTGAACTGGGAATGGGAGAGGCACTTCTCTGGGTGAGGTTTCCAGATGGCTTGCTCCCTGCTGGGTACAAATGAACCAGTTTATGAGTTTCCCAGGATTGCTTATGCTTCCCAACATATGGTCCTGAAGCTAACTTGCTTGATGTCCTGGGCTCAGCAGTAGCAGTCATTTTTCCCCTTCTTGGTAGCTGGTGCAGTGCAGTGTTTTGACTTTCAGCTCGGGAACAGAGCTGATAACAAGGATGTTTTGGTCTGGCCAAGGACTTTGTGAGCCTCATGCTCTGCCAGGGAGGAGGGGGAGCCAGGAGGAAGCAGAGACAGGACACCTGACCCAAACTGACCAAAGAGGTATTCCATACCACAGCACGTCATGCCCAGGAGGTAACTGGGGGTTAGCCGGAAGGGCGGGGAGACGGCAGGGTTGGAGGAGGTATCGGTCAGAGCTTGGTCGGGCTTGGGGGGCGAGTTATCGGTCAGCTGGTGCTGAGGTGTTGTATTCTCTTCCCTTGTTATTTCCTTTATCATTGTTATCATTGGTGGTAGCAGTAGTGATCTGTGTTGTACCTTAGTTACTAAACTGTTCTTATCTCAACCCGTGGGAGTTGCATTCTTTTTGATTCTCCTCTCTGTCCCTTTGGGAGTAGGGGGAGGGGGGAGGGCAAGAAAGGGGGGGAAGTGAGTGAACGAATTACCTGACTGGGTTTAAACCACGACACTTGAGATTTAAGAGTCTTCGGATGAAGCTGGGTATGCTAAATTTATGACCAAAGATCATGATTTTCTTTCCCCTTTCTGTTTGCACTCCATTCAGCACAAAGTGGAGTCCAGTCTCTACAGAAGGACTCTTGGGCATCACAAAGCAGGTCCTGAGCTGTGCAGACCTCTGTCAGCCCATCCAGCACAGGTTCAATAACACACTTTTAAATCTCATCTTTCAGCAGTTCCACACCCTCCGCTGATAACTCTGTCCTCAAACCATCATCATTCTTAACTATAACTCCCTGATGCCAAAGACAGTCAGCAGTTGGCAAAGACAGGCGACAGACTGGAGCATGAGAGAAAACCAAACTCTGCTGTCCAAGAATAAGGAAGAATTAGGAAGCAATTTGCCAGTTCCTTCAATCATTACCAAAGGGCCCTTTGAGCCCATTTGCAAGCCAGAATTAGCAACGCTCAACAATGCTGAAAGGTGCAAAGGGAGCAGCACACACAGTAACAAACTGTTCCTTGGCCACCCAGGGCACCTCAAAAACCTACCCAAGACATCACCAGTGTTTTGGTAGTGTTTGTTACTTCAGAGACAATATTGGTTCTGTTTGCCCCAGGCAGACAACACAGTTAATACAATGGGGTGGGGTGAAAGAAGCAATACAAAAATGAGGGTAGTGGATTATCTACAATTATTATTCTTTACTTCTCTGTGGAGGTGTAGAAATAGAGATGTCTTCCTTGTGTGAGCTTTCATTTGATTTCATTCACGACTATTCCATTTAACTTGATGTTCCTGTGATCATCTTAATTTCTATACAAAGAACATATCCTTGGCAAGATTCTGCTCTTTAATACCTACATTGTAATTCTGGTCTCTACATCTATTACTCTTTATTTCCATTGTTTGCATCTCTTCAAAGGCAGAAAGAACCAAGTCCCCAAGGATGAGATTTTCCACACACAGTTTCCTGTTTCTAGTGGTATCAGTGGAGTCACTCAGTAGTGAGCAGAATTAGAGCCATGGTATAAATTGCTGCTAGGGATGGGAGAGAACACGCAAGATGTCAAGTAATGATTGCTTGCTTACCCCTAGGGCGGGGTGAGGGGGAGAAGTCTCAATTTTATGCAACCACGAGGAACCTGAACCAGCTGCAAGCTCACCTATTCCCTCCCACAGCAATAAAGAGATTGTACAAAAGGAGATGCCCAGATGACACCTCTGACATCTAAACGTGGGGGAATTTCTCTCCTGTTTGTATCCAGTGAAGATGAAGACCTGAAGTCAATCTGTCACTTCTCAAGTCCAGCATGGCAGAACACACGGAAGCAAAGCCCTACCACCTAGATTTGGTTTCCTCAGCCTAAATTTAGTGCAGTTTACTGGCTGGTAGAGATTTCAAATGTAAGGAAACCACCCACTCTGCACACAGAGCCATAGGTCAACTGTACTCCCCAGGGGACAGTGTGCCAAGGATTCAGGTCTCTAGAGAAGAGCCAACCGCAGCGCAAGCATGGATACAGCACACGGTACAGGGATGCTGAGCACCGTCACTGTGCTCAAAGATAAGTGTATTCAGATTCCTTCCATACTATGGGGACCTTCTGGCTAAGACCCCCCTTGCTGAAAGATATATCCAGGAGAGTGTGCCCAGAGATTGGAATGTTCCAACAGAGCCCCAGTAGGGAAGAGAACAATCAGTTGTCTACCTAGTGGGTTTTAAAAGAATGGAAACATATGTTAGCACAAGGATGATGGCTCGTTGGCAGCTTCCAACCAACTAAATCCACTATCATAGCAGGGTATCAGGTCTGCAAAGCAAACACTCCACACAATACATGCAGAGAGCACAGAAGGAGCTGGCTATGGCATCTCTAGGTATCAAAAAACCCATCACTGGGCAAACAAGCATGGAGCAGCACACTCATGCTCCCAGCAACTTCCAACCATCACAAGCTTCTATGTCCTGTGAAACTCTGCAGTTGGCTGTAAGACTAAGCCTATTTGTAGAGCAATGCCAGAAAGAACTAAAGAACCAATTTAGTGTTAATAGCAAATATAGAACACTTCTCTACAGCTTTCCATCACCTGAACAAACAGTAGGACATTCCCTTTGGTGTAATGAGGATTACAGGCTCAGTAAGTGACTTGTTCCCTGTTGGATCAAAAAGTATAGTGCAGGAAGGACCTGAGCCCAGCTCCTGAACTGCAGTCACTTGAGCTCTTCCTCTCCCACTGCTATAATCTGTTACTTTCAAATTCTTTCCTAAATGAAATGAAGCTTTGGCACTTTAATCAAGGCCAGCATTTACCCAAGGAATTTCCTCTCTTAGTCTCCACAGCTTTTGCAGATACTCTAAGAAGCACATGAAGTGCTGAAATTAAGAGGATATAAAAATAATCCATACAGAATGGCACAGCAAGAAACTTGCTGAGAATCTATCAGTGTGAAATGAATCTGGATACCCTCAGCATGGATGGCAAAGAAAGATGGAATTTAACTGAGCAACACTTAAAATTCAGTTTCATCCAAAAATCAAAGCACTTAACAAATGAATTGAGCTCAGCATCCATGGTGAGAGATCAGCACTGTTATAATCACCAATGGAGACCGGCTGAAAGAAGTACAAGACCTGCAAATACTTATCACCAGCCCTTCAAGGCCAGGAAGATAGAAACACGGCAGCTCTTGTGGGTCTGGTACAGCCTTTTGCTTTTTACCCAAAACTCAGCCTTTTGCTTTTTACCCAAACACTGAACCCAATACTGTCCAAGTTCTGACCCCAAGAAGCAACACATCTTAAATACCCAGTCTCTGTTATTGCCCTGTTTGCCCTGGCTGCTTATCAAAACATAATACCCTGGGCACCATAGACCTTTACAAAGGAGCTTTGCTCTTGCTTCTAGCTACACATCCCACAAGCCATGGGAAGCTGGGCAGCTCTCTGCCCTCACAATCTACCTCTCTTCTCTCTTCTTCTCCTCTGCCAGATGCTAGTGGGAATGACTGTGGTTAGACAGAAATCCCTGCCATGATGTATGAACTAATGCATCAACACCTAGATGGAACAACAGGATTCTGTTCCAATGAACAAGATTTATCCTTCCTCTAAGGAGACACTGAGGCCTTTGCTCAGTCAGTAATTGTTTGCAGTTGCCCACAACTCCCTTTTCAACCTGCAAGCTATCACATCCCTCCCTGCCTCCAGTCCCAGAGGAGCTGTTCATCATTTTCTTTTGGATCACAGAAAGAGTAAAATATCCTTCCCAAAACCAGAATGATCCCACAAGGGATAAGAGCAGTAGGTTGTGAAAAACTCTAAAGTACACCACCACTCAGTGATACTTGGCTAAGTTTTCCCACTTCACTGTCTTAACTATTGCACTATTTTTGATGTGTTCTGCAAAGCATTCAGTGTACGAGGATAATTCCAAACCCAACAGTACATTAAAAAAACATTCATATTCCAAAGCAGCATGCTGAAGATTGATAAATGTTCACAGCAAGGACATTGTGGCTGCCCTTTCCTCTCCAGCTCCCTAATGACAGGTTTTCTCCATGTCTTATTCTCAGAGAGGTCTGAAACTGTTCAGAATAGCTCTGATGGAAACAGTTTTAACACAAAGGGTTTGGCAGATTGAGAACTGGAACCCCAGGAAGCATTAATCAAGTGTCCTCATGTAGTATAAGCTACCTCAAATACCCAGCAGTCTCATCTATGGTAGGTAGCTGCTGCCGAGGACACAAACTCTCCCTCTGAATCATTCCAGCAATTTTCTCATTCCACATGGCAAAGGAAGAGCACAATAATCCCAATTCTCTGTCCTCCACAAACACACTGAGTCCAACTTCCTCCTCCACAGGTCTTGGGAAGTTCCTAACATGTGAAAGGGATTTCTATGGAGCAATCAAAACAAGAAAGTGAGTTTAAAAGTAGCTGCTGTTAGGAAAATTCCTCAGCAAGAGGCTCCATTTCCAGAAGGATCTGTCCTAGGGTGCTCTCTGAAGACAAGTGCTATATTCAAGTGCTGCTTTCACAGCAGAGTAGACCACATCAGCCAACAGAGTTAAGAGGATTGCTCACATCAGACCAAACTTTCAAGCCCGAAGTGTTTTCCTTCCTGCTTCCTCAAATTCCTGGAATCAATTGGGCCACATTTTCTCTGTTTCACCCCGTGTGCAGGATCTGAGGCTGTTTATTTTCCACCTCACTGCTGAAAAAGCCAACTGCACACAAGTGATAACAAGCTGAGCTTTCAGGCTGTCTGGAGATGCTTATCATCAATGCCACAGAGTTCCTCCCGGGTTGATAGAAGGCAACAGCTCATCTCTGAGCCCCTGTTTCAGGCTCAGAGGAAGATTCACAAAGAGTTATTCAGCAAATGTGTAATCTCCCATGATAAGACATACCAACTGTCTGGAGCAGGATTTCTCTGTGTAAATTGAAAGCAAGTCTCTGTAAAGCCAAATTAAACCTTTGGCACGGAACCACAGACCTGTCAGTTAGATTCTTCCAGGTTAAGCTGGCAGCAGCCAGTGAGAACTCAGCCTTTGAACAGGTCTTTCACTGCAGTAGTTGCTTTTAGAATAACAGCAGCAATAAGATGATCTGTTCTTCGAACTCCTTCTACAATATTGATTTAGAGCACAAAATAATGAACTGCCCCATGCTCTGCTTAGGTAATTTTCACAACCAATGCTGATTTTCCACAATAAAGCTGCTTTATTTCCCTAATTGTCCCTCTTGAGAAATTTTGTTAGATATTCCTCCCTCTTTCTTAGCTTTAATTCCGATTTTCCCTCTCCAGTCTAAGGGAATAAAACACTCCTCTCAATGGCTGGACACTTTCCAAGGTCTGAGCCAAAGATACAATGCCAAGCTCCAAAATTCCTGTCCATACCAGTTAAGAAGCTATGCAAAAAGTCTTGTGAGTTCTCTATCTGTGTGATTTACAAGTGTATTTCTGCTGCTGGTTCCTCTGGCTTCATCCCGGGCATTACTTCTCCCTCACCGTGAGTAAAATCAGTGTCTTTGCATGGAAATGGGGAAACGTGAGCAAGGTAGGTGAGAACCCCCAGGAGAATTCAGAATGAGACTAAAGTTTATCCATCACTACCCATTGCACAGCCCTCGACCACCCAATGTGCTCACTGAATTTCTCTGCAGCAGAAATACACACTTGGAATCCTCATTCCCTCCTATGTTTCTGCTTCTTCACCATTAAACCCTTTAGGGCCACGAAGAAGAATGCAGGAACAGGAAGGTCTGGAGGCAAATGGGATACCAGAGTATCTTCACTGCACTGCTGCCCAGAGCAAAGTGGCTGGAGGGGAGCAGCTCTGCTCCAGCTGCCTGTCCCCTTCCCATCCAACAGGTTTAATGCACATATGGAGAAGCCTCTCTCCAGCAGACTGTGTGCCTGGCTTCCCAGCAATTAAACTGTGCATCAAAAGATACATAAACATGGCTCTTTGCTTTGCTTATTAGTATCAGCTCCGTGTCTGACTGCCTGAAGGCCTTTCCAACAACGTTGACTTTAATTACTTTAATGAGAGGGAAAATGATGTGAGGAGTGTCAGGGCAAGGTCCGGAGGAAAATGCTAGCTCTGGGATCATTAGTTTAGCACTTAATAGTACATTATATTATGTTATTGGAGCTAAATGTAAACAGCTACTGAAGCCCAACTGCTGTCAGGATGCAAACTGGAGAAACAAATTAGAAGCAGCTTTGAAATAAGGTTGTATCCACAGAGACTGCTCTCTCTGTTGATCATTGTAAGGGAAAAAGAAAAGCAAATTTAGTACACTATGGGCTCGTCCTCAAACAGCCCTGACGATTGCTTCAAGTGGGCTTTTTGAAGTGGCTGAGCTTATCTAAAACAAAGGTAAAGCAAATCAAGGCCACTTCAATTCTTAAGGGAAGCCCAAGGTGCTAAGCAAGAGAGTGTGCATGTGCTCAGCAGTGCCTGCAGTCCTGCTGCCTCCTCTGAAACCGCAGCAAAGACAAGAAGGAGCAATTCAGCTTCATTTGCAATGAAAAGGGATGAAATTGCATTGTATCCCCTCATACCTGATGCAGGTGAGAGCAGCTCACAGTTGCCACAACTCAGCTGCCACACAATTCATTTCAAGCAGGGTTAATGTGATGATGAGTCTGAGCCATGAGTATTTGATACAAGGATATAATACAGTTAAATTAATCCCATTTAGCTTTTTACTAGGCTTGGTGGTGCCTGCACTTCTAAGTACAGCCATTCCTTGTGTTCCCATTGTGGAGGATTAGAATTGCTGGTTGTTTCAGCTTGGAATTAGAAAGGGAATTCCATGAAAATAGATGAAACTAAATTTTTACTTCCCAAGGAAAAATCCTTCCTGAACTTTCCTCTGATGGAGTAGTCCTGTACATAAGCCAGGCACTGCAGGCATCAAAGATAACCAAAGCCATCCTTGGGGAGTCCAGCTCATCAGACACGTTGATTCCTCTTTCAGGCTTCATTCTTTCCCTGTGTTAGGAATAATTTGGGGATTTTATATGAGTCCTTTGAACAACTTTGCTGCTTCATGGCTTCTGGAAGCAAACTGCATCTTTTAAATAACCCTGGAGTCTTCATCTATTGCAAAAGCCCCCTTGGAGAGCAGCTTTCAATACATAAGCAATGTCTAAGAAGTACAGCCAAGTGGGTCATTATCAAGAATAAGGCCTCTTGTGCAACTAAAGGAGTGCATTCAGCACTTTGGAGGCCAGGGCTCTTCCCAAAATAAGGAAGTTCAGTCTCGAAGGACTAAAGTGAAAAGCTAAGCCTAGTATTCCATCTTTTCCTTTAAACAGGGATTGGAAGGGCTATTTGGCATATAGTAGAAACAAGAAGAGGGCAAAGGTAGGTAGTGCTCTACTGACTGCAGAGAAGCCAGGCTTTCAGGTCTTGCTTCTGAAATGCCTGGTAACTGCTTCGCTGGCCTGTTCCGGTGTGGGATGCAGGTTCCCAGGGAAAACTTCAGGCTTAGGTGTCTCTTCCCTGTCTGGGACAATGGAGCTCCATAAACAGCCATCTGCCCTTCAGATCTATGCCTTGTCCCGGTCTATCTGCTCATCCAGACAGCACCTTTCAATGGTTTTCACAGTTCCTGAAAGGAATGGCAATACTCAACATCTATTTGGCATGCGTGCCAAGGAATGTGAACCTGAACACAGGCTTTCTGTGCATGAGAGCAGAGGGGTGGCTGCATTCCCCCTCTGGGGAAACTGGAACTGAGTTACATAGGCTGCTGCCATAGCTGCCATGTGGAGGTGTCTTCCTCACCTGAGCACCAGCAGAGACCAAAGATGCTGCTGTGACAGAGCCAGGCCTTAAAGCTCCCATAATAGAGACTAATTCTTCCAGCTCCATGTGCTGCTGTTGCTGCAGAGCTGCCCATGCCTTGCTTGCACATGGTGCTGCAGGTCCAGAAAAACGGCATTACGAAAAGCTGTTATTTGCTCTCTGAAATGACATTGTCCTCATTATTTTGGGGTTTGCCATTTACAGCCTTGTATAAATCCAAGCGCCTGAATTATCACTGAGAAAACTACACTGGGTTTGCAAGGAGCTATAAAAACCACTTCAATGACATAGTGCTGCTTTGCTGATCGGAACAATGGCAGGATTTTACAGGTGGATAGCTCAAGACATTCCAGGAGAGGAAGTAAATACCTATGCACCTCATTAGGAAGCCAGTAACTGGCACATTCCAGTGAGCTTAAATAGCTGCTACCACCTTCGTATCAGTGAGAGATGAGCCTTCTGTCCAAGCCATGTGCTGGGCCTCAGGATGGAGCCAGGATAGCAGTGGCAGAAATGAGGGAAGGAAACTCTTCTGCAGATTGATCCCTGAAATAAAAGTGGCTATTGGGAGTTTCAGAGTGGTTCTGGAAGGGGGACAGTGCCAGAAGAGATGGATGCACAGGCAGAGTGCTGTGACAAGGTCAAACACTTTGTCTGGACCACTAATGCTTCTCTAGCGCCTAATACCTTTGGTCATCATCGATCCTTGAGCACTTTCTTGCTGGTTTAAGAGGAAAAGCCAAAGCTGGATGCCTGAACCTATGGAGCCTGCTGGCAGAGCATAGCCTGAACCTAGGGAACCTGCTGGCACAGCATAGCCTGAACCTAGGGAACCTGCTGGCACAGCATAGCCTGAACCTATGGAACCTGCTGGCACAGCATAGCCTGAACCTAGGGAACCTGCTGGCACAGCATAGCCTGAACCTATGGAACCTGCTGGCACAGCATAGCCTGAACCTATAGAGCCTGCTGGCACAGCATAGCCTGAACCTATGGAACCTGCTGGCACAGCATAGCCTGAACCTATGGAACCTGCTGGCACAGCATAGCCTGAACCTATGGAGCCTGCTGGCACAACATGGGCTGAACCTAGGGAACCTGCTGGCACAGCATAGCCTGAACCTATAGAGCCTGCTGGCACAGCATAGCCTGAACCTATGGAACCTGCTGGCAGCATAGCCTGAACCTATGGAACCTGCTGGCAGAGCATGGCCTGAACCTATGGAATGTCCTGGCACAGCATGGCCTGAACCTATGGAACCTGCTGGCACAGCATAGCCTGAACCTATGGAACCTGCTGGCACAGCATAGCCTGAACCTATGGAGCCTGCTGGCACAACATGGGCTGAACCTAGGGAACCTGCTGGCACAGCATGGCCTGCAGCTTTCCATACAAAAGCAGTTTTATTCAACAGAGGAGCTCAAACACTTTCCAGCCTGTCCCTTTAAGAGCCTCTTTGCCAGGGGAAAGACAAACACACTGTTAACCAGACACAACAGAAACTGGATCTCCCTGATCTAAACCATGACCCTGATTCAGCAGCCAGGAAATCCTGGGCAACCTCCAGAGGCAGCGTAAAATCCTTCGCCTTGGGGTGAAAGAGAAGGAAACAACCAACATATTTATGCAGCCTCGGAAAGGATCAGCCCTTCACAAAAACAAGCAGAGCATGTGCAGTGACAGGAGTTAGGAGCATCATTCCCAGGGCACCCAGTTTTATTGCTGGAAGGCAAAAGCTGCTCAGCACATGGCATGCGAAGAAGCTCTCCCATTCCATGGGCATGCACAACAGAATCAGCCAAGGTGTGGAACGTCTCTGACATGAGTCTCACAATCACAGCATCCCTAGAGACAAGAAGCCACATTTTCTGATGCTGCAAACCTGACTGCAAGAGCACAAATGCAACCTTGTGGGGTTAATGACCCAGCTGCTTATTCCTGCCTGTGTGGGCTGGAGAAAACAAGTGGAATTATGAATGTGTTGGACTGATCCACTTAAAAGTAATCTGCTTTACCCAGAGCAAAATGGGAGTCCATGAGCTGACAACTCAGGAGAGCTTGATCAGGAGTCTCAGGTATGAGAAATCGTGGGGCTTTTTGGTGGAAGCAAGAACAGTTAATGTTCGAGATGCTGGACGTGGGCAGTGTTGCCCACTTAATGGTAGCTGACTTTCTTCTTGGAAACATTACTGAATAAAACTGAATGGGATAAGAAATATGTGTATTTTTTCTCTTCTTTAATTCAAGTTCTTACATAGATTGGAATGCGAACACTGCAGTGCTTCCACTGGAGTTGCTGTGTATGTCAAGTAGCACTCCACAGGGTAGCACAAGCATTCCAGATGCCTCAAAGGTGCTTCACAGCGCCTGTGTTGCTGCCTCTTTTCTCCTATGGCATGGACAGAGAGAGCCTCTTCTAAAGATCTGAAGTGGCTTATGGCCAATAAGTGCTGAGCAGCCTCATTTTGTCTTGACTCCTGTTGAAGTTCTCTGGGCTTCACAGAGAGCCCTTGACTTTCCCCTCCCAAGTTGCATCTTTAAACTCATCAGGAACCAGGTTTCTGCTTTGCCAGTCCTTTAAACCCTACTTTCACCTCAAACCCAAGGGAAAACCAACGTTTTCTAATGAAGAAAAAAAAAATAGCTTGTTCATTTCCATGTGGCATCATCAAACCATTTCATCATAGGGATGGTGCTGCCCCTCTCATGCACACATTGCAGCATCTAAATTCACTACACAGATTGTAGCAACCCCATTTGGTTGGAATGAAACAAAATACAGCTCTCCTCCACCACAATGGCTATTGAGTGTTCTCCTGAACAGCTTTTATTTCAACACAATGGCAGCAATGCAAGAAACCTGCTATGGAGAGTTCTCCTTCTGCCCCCCCGTCATTAACTGTAGCTGTGCCAGCTCTGATTTTGGACCAGCATTTAAGCCAGTGAATGGGACAAAGCTGTGCCAAGCGAACCTCTCTGCAGTCCCAGTGCCTTGGTTCACTGTTATGTCCACCATCATGTTTTCCCTCCCATTCATCACCTCCTGATTGTCATTCCCAGGCTGCAAGGGCTCCTGCAGTGGCCTTTAGGGCAAACAGAACATCCCTGACAAAACTTTCTCCATTGTATTTATGCCTTAGTCGTTGTCTGGTGCCAGCAGCAACTGCAGGTTCTGCCATTTTATTCATTAAGAACTTCTCTTGCGCTAAACTCAGGAGCTGAACCATGGGGATTTCTCATCTTGGGAGTTTAATCACCTCTTTGATTGAAGTAAATGTTGTATCAAGTGGATAGACGGAGGTCATGGCTGGGATGATCTCCTTACACACAGATTAGAAGCGCAGTCTCCTATAGCTATATTCAGATTCACCAGCTTCAAAGTAATCTCAAAAACACAGATGAAGAGTGCCAGCAAAGAGATTCTACTTTGCTGCTCTTCATTTTGCCACCATGCCCCCTTTTCCTCTCCTTTCTTAGCTGTTTTAAATTGTCTGTATTCCTTGTGCTCCAGAAACTCTGCACCAGAGACTTTGGGAGACGCAGCTGGACAATGCAAGTGATTAAAGAAGCCAAAGGAGCTGGCTTGGGTTTGGATGAGGCAAACAAACCTGGCACAGCTTCATAGAGGAAGGGTTATTAACAGCTCCACAGGGAAGGAGAAACATCTTGTTGACATTAGTTATTGAGTGTTCCTCCTTCCCAGCCCTGCCACGTTCCTTGTAACACCAAATCCAGCCTTACCTGAGCAAAGGGTGAGTGAAGAGAAATGTAACAAAATAAAGGGAAGAAATGCAGCTTCACAGGTTCATTAAATCCTTAAATTTCAATGTAAATCTACAGTAGTCTTGGTTGATCAGGCCAAGGGCTGGAGACTGAACAGCCAGCCCATTAGTCTATCAGTCCTGGGGACAGACATCCTGGAAGATGACTATCCTGAGCTCCAATCTAAATGCACATTCATGCTGAGCACTGTCCCTGCTTCCAAAGCTCCCTTCAAGAACATACATCTTAAAAATCAGGGAGGAAGGTTGTTCAGCAACAAAACTTGCCCTTTGATTCTCATCTTTAAACTGCTTGAGCCAGGTCCTTTAGAGCTATAAAGCTTACTGCAAAAACTTCAGCCCCAGATTGCCTGAGGCAGGGAATGTAATAACTGAAGGCACTTTAAAAATAAGGAATTTAATAACTGAAGTTTGGTTTTGATCATAACTCTGGAGTACGGGTACCCTGAAGATCAAGTTGTTCAATAAGAGACATCCTGAAGGATGGTGTATTTCTTTTCAGATGTTTTCTCAAGCATTTAATGAACCAGAATTCCCCTCCACAAATAGCCAGATTTCCTCCTGCGCCTGCTCTGACCCACTGCCACAGGCTTTCACCTCTGATGCAGCCGTGTTTGTCATGGGTAAAAACCTAATTCCACTGACCTTTAAGGAAGAGCTCAGTCCTGCATCCAGGCCCTCCACTGTGATTGCCTTTCTGCCAGGCTACTTTTCTAGTAGCAGAAGAGCACAGCGAAACAAAGGCTCTTCAACCCAGCCTTTTAATGTCCTCCATGAGGACGCAGAGACTCCTTTCAGCTTTGAAGCCATGGCACATCTCCACACCATGAGGATGCCCTTTCCCTTCACCATATTATTCTCTGTGTGTGGACAGGACCAGAGGCATCCTGCCTGCCCCAAAGAAGCCAACAGAGGAGACATATCCTGCATGAAGCCAAGTCATTGCAAAGCAGGTTGTAATGATGTCTGAGCTCCAACCTCAGCACAAAGCAGGCCTGAATTCTCCCACATTGTTCTTTCTCCCCCAGGATCCTGCCCTCCCTCCAAACACAACTCCCTAGCATAGGAGTCTTGTCAACAGCAGTCTCCCTCCAGGAGAATGTCAGCTAGGACCTAACACACCTACCTGCATCCTTGCCCCATTTGCTTGAAATAGGACCAGTTCCCACCAGAGAAGTAGGCAGACATTACACTGTGGGCTGTTCTGGGTTCAGCTGAGGTAGGTTAAACGCTTACCAGTCTCTGACATCAGCTGGCATAGAGCTGCTGTTTAACCTGGTTCTGTCAAATTGGGTTTAAAAGATTCAACAAACAAACCCCTGCTATTAGCAGTGATTTAGGCTAATCCAGATCACTGTGATAGAACTGGGCTGGTGAACAATTCCGGCTGTCACATCAGAAGTGCTGATCTGGCAACAGACACAGAGTGACCAGGTGGGGAAGGGCAAAGATCTCTAACTTCTCACTCAGCTGTGAAGAGCACACAGCAGTACTAAGCTGCTCACACAGCCTGTTGCCAAACCCTGGGCTGCCCAGTTTGTTGCAAAGGATGTTCCACAGACAGGCTCAAACCAAGACTGCATCTAAAGTACGTGTAGAACAGGACAGATGGACCTGATGGAATCAGTACAGGTCACACACCTTGCTTTGTCCCCCCAGGCCAGTGCCCAAGTGTCCTCAGCCAGCCAGGAATCATGGCTCTTCGCAGGGATCTGCCCTAGTTGATCCAGGATTGAGCCTAGAGGAATGCATGTGTGGTTGTGACAGGGCAATGAACCATGCCACAAACACTAGGCTTTGTAGGATATTATCGGGGTGACAGCAGCATTCTGGTTATGATTCACCCTTGGCCCATGGAGCTGAATAATTCACTATTTTGATGATATCACACAAGAGTTCAGGCAAATCACCTGATACTGCCTAGGACTGAAACAGCAGGATCACAGCCCTGCTGTGGGACCTGTATCCCAATGATGGTCCTTGATAAGCCCAACCTTTCCCACCTAATAAACAAATCACAGAATCATAGAATGGTTTGGGTTGGAAAGGACCTGAAGCTCATTCAGTTCCAACCCACTGCAGTGGGCAGGGACACCTTCCACTAAAACAGATTGCTGAAAGCCCCATCCAACCTGGCCTTGAGCACTGCCAGGGATGGGGCAGAAATGGCTATAATGAGAGGACACCCTTGATCCAATTAAAACTCTAGATAGGAGAAAAAATGTAGGGAATACTTCCCTATTTGCAGATGGGGCACTGAATCAGAGACTTTAAGGAGTAGATTTCTGGCTATGCATTAAGAAGAAGTGGGAGCAATTTTGTTGTAAGAGACAAGTTCCAGCAGCTAAGCTTACATCAGCTGTGGACAGACTTCCAATCGATTCTTGACTGGCACGTCAGTGTAGGACTCTACCCCGTACATCCTCATAGTATGGAGTAATCTTAGTAGTAGAGTCTAACATAGCATCTAACTCATAGTAACCTCCATTCGGACTGTTCAGATTGGCTGTTGAACCATCTCCAGTTAGCCACGTGCGGTATCAGCACTGCAGTGACCTTGCTGTGATAGGACTTGGATCAATTCCTTCTGGCTCTTACTTGGGAGCAGTTCTGCCAGTGCAGACACTAACCTGACAGCAGTCATAGCTGAGCACAAGGAGTATCTGTGCTCCACAGGATGGCTCTGTCAGCATTCTCCTTCGGTGCCCCCATTGATCCCGTTTTAGTCCAGTGCTAGCCTCAGTGGGAGTTACAGGCATTTAAGTGGATGGTTTGCTATGAAGAGGAGCTCCATGGAGAGCAGATTATCTTTGGAGCTCCCTGTGGACATCAGACATGTTCCCAAAGCTACCTTCATAGCTACTTAATACCCTTAATAGCTACCTTAATACCCTACCCTAACAGCTACTTCAGCGTTTTCAAAGAGAGTGGACTGGGGGCCTTTCCTAAAGATCTTTCCCAGATTCCTTATGCACCAACAGGCCTGCCCTGTTTTGTTTGTATCTTGCAAACACACATGCAAAAACTGGCCTTCTTGAGTAATTAATTCGATGTTGTAGGCAATTGTCAGACACCACAGTGCAAGCTGCCCGTTCACAACGGGAATTTGCAAGGCGCTGTGCATCACCTCCCTGTTGCAAACAATCCTCTGAACAAAGACCGTCTTTAACATATGCACGGAACATCCAAAGGAAAGGAGGAATATGTAATGACTATTTACCGTTATCCACAGCCATACATTATTCATGCTTCCCTCCACTAGCAAAATCTTTCCTTCCCTAGTATTAAAGTGGTACATATTGAAACAGAATGGAGAGCCTCCGGGACTCCAGATGACTTTGCACTGGGTTTATTAGCATAGGCTCTCGGATTAATCAGGATATTCATTATATAGCAATTTCACTACAAGGACCTATCCGGGAACACATGCCGTGCTGTTTCACCTGAAGTGAGAGCACAGCACCAGCATCAGCTTTTATGGCAATGGCAGAATGAACTGGTGCTGTACGCCACTGCTTCAGATAACCAAGTGAGTGGCACAGCACCAGTGTCCAGGCAGGGTGCTGAGGGACTTGACACTTCAGAGAGTGTTGGTAGTTACTCAAATCAGGAACAGTTCCAGAGGCAATGGGATGCTAAAATGCCCTTCATATGAGATGCGGCATAGGTCCTGTCAGCTCGGGATTATTTAAAGGGGATTTCATTTACAGGAGGTTGAACTCTTGCCCTGCTGTCTTGGCAAACTCTCAGCTTCCTTCCTCAGTTCCTGGTTCATGGCATAGCATATTCTTCACTTTCTATCCCAAAATGTTGCTGTGGCATACCTCTATTGCGTTTTGCTTTAGAGCTGCATAAACACGGGATTTGCTTGCATGGAATCCTGCCCACGTTCCAGTTTTGAGAAGAAAGAGAAGTGTATCCCATACTGGGCATGCTGCTGAGCCTCTGGAAACACACATGGGCTGTGAGCCATGCTGTGAGTCAGGTACACCCAAAACCCAATTCATCCAAGATCATCACAACCTGGATCTGGCCAGGACCAGCTGTGGGATGGCAGATGTGGCCATGGAGTGGGTCACAACAGGGTTTCGGGGGTTGCTCCCACTTGCAAACCGGAGCTCTAATTCTGACCTTGCATTTAAGTGGCTCCTGTAGCTCATCAATCACTCCCCCGCTGGCTCTCAAGCAGCCCAAGCAGTAACCCCTGCCTTGGACTGAGTCTTGGGTGACATGGGTGAGGTGTCCCTGCCCATGGCAGGGGGTTGGAACTGGATGATATTAAGGTCCTTTCCAACCCAAACCATTATATGATTCTATGAGTATCTGAGCACAGCCCAGGCTGTCCTCCTCCTGATCTGGACAAGTCAGTGCTGTACTAGCGTACACAACATTCATCCAGCTGTACCCAAAGGCATCACTGAGCAGAAATGGGGCAGCTGTAGCAGGGCCAAGAGAGGCTCCCTGGTTTCTTCTTTTTGGCCTTTCATCTACAGACATTAGGTGACAAAGATGCCATTTATAGTAAGCGCTCATAGCAGTGTTGCAGCTGTGATGATCTTGGCATATTAAAGAGACAGTGTTATCAGGGAGAGGCAATACTTTTTAAGACAAACCTTCAGGTACACAAAGGTTCAATGATTTCCAGCTCCATCAGAGCAACTATTCAAAGTTATTACCTTTCCCACAAGCTTCAAGGGCTGCAAGCCTGAAAGCCAGTCAGTCTGGGTTCTGTTTCTATCAGGTACTGTCACCGCAAACCTCACCTCTTACAGCTTTGACTTACACTTTCCCTCCAGACTTCTCAAAGCCCATGGTGAAACACTATTATTTCCATTTAGCAGGCAGGGAAACACATGCCAGAGCATTGATGTGACTTGCAGCAAGCGCAAGAACACGCTGTGAATCCCAAGGCATGCCCTATCTATCTGTTGCAATGTGCTGTTGGAGCCTGAACTTGGGGACTGGAGTTGTTTCTCTGCTCCTTATCATGACATTGGAATTGTCCCAAGAGGGTGCATGTTGTGACCATCTCTGGGCACTGCTGCAGAGCACTGCAGGGCTGAAAGTGGGCTGCATGCTGAGAGCACAGCAGTTTTCCTTTCTCTTACACACACCGCAAGTACACCCTCATTTTGTAGCTGCAGACAGGTATAACAAGTAACTTCCAGCCTTGTCTCCCTGCTTAATACCATTTCACAGCTAGTTTCTAGTGATGTCAGTACTTCCATGGTCCTGACCCAACCACTGAATGTGCACTGCTATAATGTTTGAATTGAAAATCCGAAAGTGGACTTTGAGCATCAGCACATAAAAATGTGTGCGTCTTCCCTCATAGCTCCCTATCTAGAACACAGCTCACAGCAAACATGATGGGAAACAGGGAGTGTCTCTCAGCAGAGAGCATTCACCTGCTTTACAGCAGCAGCCAAGCAGTAGAAAACATTTATTTGTTAATAATTTATTTAAGAAGCGATGGAAAAGTTTTGTTCCAGGTCTTTTTGTCTTGTTACCCAACCAGCACCTGAGTGATTCAGCACGAATACTTGCCACTTCATGACCTCCTCCTTGTCACGTGTACAGAGACAAAGTAGTACAGATGCAGGCAATGTGGAGTGACTTACAAAGGGTTTTCTATCAGCTAATCCACTCATAAAAAATGCTGTCATCTCCAGGAAGTGTGAAGTTCTCCTTTATTTCACCCTCCTTCCCTTCAGTTCCTCTGAAACAATGTGTTTTTATAGCAAAGCTGTTTTCACATTGTTTTTGCTAACAGTGCTTCTAATAACACAACAGACTTTTCATCTCTTCCCACTCACAAAACACAACCCCAAGCAAAAACGCAAGGAAGGGGGAGTTCCTGGGGAAGCAGCATGAGCCTCACAGGGACTTCTTCTATGACCAGACTTCATGGTCCCCTCTGCGTTTAGGTCCGTATCTCATGCTCAAGGCTTCTCTTTGTAGCTCAATGAGCACACATGCCAGACACAACTCATAGCACTGAGATAGGATTCACCCCTCTAGGGCAAAGCCTGCAAGGTCTATGGGTAGTGATTGAACAGTCATGAACAGAGCAATAAGGAAGCAGCAGGTCAGATGCAAGAAAAACAAGTGAAAGAGGTGAGAGCCAAGCACTGTCTGTCACAGCTGTTGTATTGATGAGATAGAGATCAGACAGTGCTCAGGTGAGATCACTTGCACAAACACATGGTGCTGGGTCCTTAAGAAGTCTTGTCTGAAAATGAAGGACCCACTGAATCAAGATGAAAGACAGAACAAATTGTAAGGTGAAAGGAGACCCATACATTGATGACCAACTAGAAAGAAGTGATCGAGGGAAGTGGTGCATTGCCGTTTTTGTGATGCCTCCAGCTAAGGAGGAACAGGCTTCCCAGCTGAGGCGTTTTAGCCCCATACCCATTCCTTGAGGAGCCAGATGGATTTCTGCAGAAACCAGTGGAGGATGGTGCGCTCTGTCACAGCCTTCAAGCCTGCTCTAACTACCACGCTTCAGTGACTTCTCTATAAAATCTTAAATAGCTTCTTCATAAAACAGAAGGTCAATGACTTAAACTATAACAACTGCGACCTTTCACAGCTAAACAGATTCCCCAGCCAAATGAGAAGAAAAACTACCAGCACCTTCTGGATCCTAGAAGCTTTTTAGGTTTACAGCCTTGGACTAAGTCACAGTGCAGACTTCTTCTTGCAAATAGCAAAGCCCCATGTTTGAGAGAAGAACCATTGTTTGACCAAGTTGTAGAAAAGCTGGTTTAGCAGACAGTGTTCAGCCACAATAACCAAAGCTACAGTCACAAAGGCTGGTGCCTCCAGGTGTTACAACACTCAAATCACCCACCTAAATCCAGGAATATCAGAAACTAAGGAAAGTGCGAGTTGGGCTTTTCCCTCCTGACAAGCCTCACTCAGCTGCTTCTAAGGCAAGTACAAAGGAAGAATTGTGTGAGGTTTCAAAGCAATTGAGCACATACAAAGGGATCTTCTTTAGATGTGAATGGTGGAGGTGAATCAGAAGTGCAGCCAGTTGGAAAATTGTGCCTTTAGCCCTCCTGGCCCATGGCCTCCACTCTGCCACTAGAAAATTCCTGATCTTACAATGAAATGAAGAAAACTTGCGAACGTGAAAGCTTCTATAGATTAAAAAGCAAATCTGTAACTTTTGGTCTTAAATGATTCAGTTGGGAATTTCTTCCCCAAAATAATACAATAGAAGGAGAGGAGGTGCTGTGGTTTTTAACATTCAGCTTGTTCTAATCCAAGTCCCTGTAGACAGTTCTGAAAACCTCAATCCAGGGTGTTTCCCATTCCACCTTGTAAACACACCACTTATTGAAGCCTGATTAAATACAGCCTAGTAAATATTCCTGCTCCCATCTCAAACCTTGGACAAGCTGCAAATTATCTTGCATTGATTTTTCTCTTTATACACTTGTGGTTATTTACTTTTCTTTTCAGGAAAGCCTTTACCTGGGAGCTCAGGCCCTGCTGGAGAGAAGCTTCAATTCACTGCAGCAGTAACCGCGTAATTGTTCTGAATTATGATTGTTAATTGGAATTATGTCTTGGATTTGCTGACAATGATCACAGTTGAACTCGCACTGCAGCTAATTAGAACATTGCTCATTAGTGGGAGCTTCAAGTGGCACCAACCATTTGAGAACAGATTCTCGAGTAGTTCTTTTGACAAACATGGGAGGAGACAGAGGCAAAGCTGCCATCAGGGAAGGCAGGAGGACATCAAATCCATGGAGAATGGTACTCAGAGAGTCACTGAGTTCTGCAGACAGAGGAGTATGTGAGCTGCTGATTGCCTGGAAAGAGCAGGTATGGAGGTGAAGCTTAGCCCTTCCTATGCACCATGCTGTTATGTTTGGGAATGGAGATAATTTTCCTCATTGCAACTGGAATATTCCTGTGGTCTGAGTGAAAGGGTTCGGCTCCGTTCTGAGGAGATGCAGCATCGCTCAAAGTGGAGACGTAGTACGTAGGAGGTTTGAAATCCAGACAGAAACAGGATGGAACAAGGAAGGAAAATCAGCTCACGAATCACTAGGAACAAAAAAGATGTATATCCTTTCTTTTTTTAAGATCCTGTATTTTGTCTTCACTAAAAGCAGGCGCTGCCTCCATGTGTGCTTTTAAAATACCTGATGAAGAATACTCAGGGCTTGCTCCTGTCATACCCAGCATGAGTCAGCTCTGCATCCAAGCACCACCCTGCCCTGGGGTTGTGCTCAGCACTGGAAAACTACAATTCCTGAGTGATTCCAGGGTGCTTCTATTAACGCTCCAGCTCCTGGGGTCACATAAAGCAAATGAGAGTTGAGCTTTGAAAAATGGATGTGAACATGTTTGGAAGTTGGGGTCGTGGCTCCTCACCACTGACTCAAAGAATGTGTTTCAGATGGCTCGGAGTGAGTGTTTTAGGCTTCTGCAGTCAGGAAGACAGCTCAGCCTTGCTCCCAGTCAGGTCACAAAGTGGATGGCAGAAGAGAGCAAACATTGGAAGTGAAGATTTCCTGTCTTTTACAAACGTTTACATTTCTGAATTGAGACAGAAGACACAAATCCTCATTCTGATGAGAGCGCATCTTTTCCTCTGTACTGAAGGGGTCTGAATTTCATCTCCATGGGCTCCAGATTAGACAAAAGTGGAGAGAAAAGCTGGTGCTGAGGACTCTCTATGTGCTGAGCTACCCACAGCCAACCCCTCTTGTAGAGGAGCTCTGTGCTGCCCAAGTGCTGTGCCAGGCCCATGGGAAGGGGCAGCTTCCACCACAGGACCCAGTTCACAGAAGGTGTCAAACCAGAAGCTCTGGATGGATTAGTGCTGTAACTGTTTTCACACCCTTGCTTTTGCTTCCAATACAGTAATCCAAAAGACTGGCTTTTATCACAACAAGAATTCGACATCCTTTAAAGTACTGAAACAAGAGGCAAAGAAAAAGAATCATGACAAATACTAACTCCTAAATCATTACCAGGCGGGCTGGGGAGTACAAAGCAGAGCTGCTGTGCTCAGTCCTCCATTGATGTTACAGTGGAAACTCTTGTTCAGAGAAGACAAGTTGCCTTTGGAGCCTCATTTTTCATTTATCAAGAGGACACTGCTTTTTCCATGAGCTGGCAACATCTCAGCTTCATTCTACCCTGAAGCTGTTGGCCTTCTTTTCCCGTCAGAGTTAGACAAGAAATAAGTTTTGGTGGCTGGGAGGGAGGAAAAGAGACCGAGAGAGCATTGGAAAGCTAAAACAAAGTGGGGGAAAAGATACTGAAATCTGTTGCCAGGTTAAAAGCATCATCTTGACAGGATGCTTGACCATTTTGCAGTAAATCCCAAAGATGTACAAGAAGCAGGGATAAGGCTGTCCCAGTGCCTGAGTCATATTAAACATATAAAATAGTTACCTGAGAGATTAAAAAGAGAAGTCTGAGAAATAGTTTGTAGCTAAGATTATCCAACATTTCTCCATCCTCTTCTTCTGACAGGTTAAGTAGGATCAGGGTACAAGCAAGGTGACATCAGAAGGAATGAACAGTCAAAGCACTGGGTGTTGCATAACGCACAGATGTTCAACACAGCTGTAACTGGGAGCGTGCTGTAGGTGTGGGACTCAGGGTTTCTTTAGCTGATGCTACAGTGCAGCTGTGCAGTGATTGCTGTAGGCTGCACGCAACTCAGTGATCAGAGAACCACAGATCTGGCTGGTACTGTGCTCAGAGAGAGTAGGAGAAGCCACAGAGCTGTCTTCAGTGCGTGGGCTCTAACTACAAACTATGCAGAGACTTCAGTGGACTCATGTTCTGTGAGTGAAACTTGATAAATCTGTTTGTATTGCAGTATCTCCACTTCCCTCCTGTTCCTCAGAGCAGCACTGAGCTAGGCAATGCACATACAGCTCCCAGGCCTGTCCTGCTGGAAGACAAGCAGCCTACATTGTACTGATTTTGTACCACCAGAAGGTAATTCTCTCTCTCTGCTACATAAGTGGCTTTATAACTCACTAGTTAGCACTGCTGTGGTTACGCTGCATCTCAGATGATTATAAAAGAAGGAAGCCACTGAGAAGGCAGCCAAATATGTCAGAAGGAACGTCCTCCGGGTCATCTAATTTGGAACAGCAGTTGCCTGGCTGCTATCGCTGAGCAATCTCTTGTGGGAAAGAAAATATAATCACAGCAGTATTGAATTTCACTGAAATATTTATGATCTAATTTAAAGGTGTAGGGATTTATTTGTTAATTGTAATAAAGAGCAAGTTCATTACAATCCTGTTCCAAAGAAATAGCATACTGTAAGCAGTGGATAAAATACTAGTTTCATTCACTTGCAGGGCAGAAGTTAACCAGAGAGATGCCAAGAACTGAGAATAGAAACTCTACTACCCCCTGCCAGTAAATTGTCCTTCAATATGAACAAAACACACATGAGAAGAGGCTCTTCCTTTGAAAGAAACACTTGATTCTTAGATAGCACTTTCATCCTGAAGCACCACACAATGCAGGTAGCTGTTGCTCTCTCCATTGTACAGAGAGACAAAGGCACAACAGGCGAATCAGGCTAAAATCAAGACCCTCTAGGATTTAGCACAGAGGTTGCAATACCAGACTATAATGGTCTGGCTGGAAAGGTGAGCAGGCTGTCCAGACCACAGGACAGTATTTTACCTGGCCCACATCATCTTCTACCACATCATTCTGCCTCCAGAAGTGTCTGAATTTCTCCACAGGATCAATCCTACACAGTGCCACTTCCCCTCTTCAGGAGGAGGGGGCTGTGATGGCTCTATGTGATTGTTGTTAGCACCTCAAAACAGAAGCGCACAGCATAGACAGCACTGAGCCATGCTTTAAAATGAGCTCACCAAGGAGCTGTTCAAGTTGCCAGTGGGGAAGGGCTGCATCTAGGCTTTGATTGGGTTTGCATGGCAAGGTTATGGTAGCAGGAAGGCTACAAAGGTGGCTTCTGTGGTAAGGTGCTAGAAGGTTCCCCCGTGTCTGACAAAGTCAATGCCTGCTGCAAGATAGCCCCTGGAATAACATAGTTAAGGGGTTGGGGGGAATGTGCCCTGTAGAACAATAGCCAGGGAAAGAAGTGAAGCAAAGGAGGAGTGTGAGGAGTGGCAGAGACAATGTGTGATGAACTGATCACAACCCCCACTCCCCATCCCTTTGTGCCACTGTGGGAGAGGAGGTAGAGAAAATCAGGAGTAAAGTTAAGCCCGGGAAGAAGGGAGGGATGGGGAGGGTGTTTTTAGAGTTTTAGTTTTTATTTTCTCATTACCTTACCGTGATTTACTTGGTAATAAATGATACTCATCTCCCCAAAACAAATCTGTTTTGCCAGTGATGGCAATTAGTGAGTGAGCTCTTATCTTGACCCACAAGCATTCCATTATATTCCCTCCCCCTGTACAGCTGAGAAGGAGAGTGTTCAAGTGGCTTTGGTGGGCAGCTGGTGTCCAGCCAGGCTCAGCCCACCGCAAGACCGGAGCATTCCAAGCAAATCTGTGTGCAAACCAAACCTTTGTAAGGAAGCAGATCTGCATTTCCCTACATACTATTCCTCTGAAAAACATGGCTTTTTTCAGAGGAACATCACCCTGAGAGGCCTTCCCAGATAACTCACTTGGCCGCTTCTGTGCCCACTTCTGTGTTGCAGCACACTGTTGCCTTTCTCAGCACTCAAACCATTCTGAATGTATTTATATATGTGAACTTCAGCTCTTCCATGTAACTCAGTCTGGATGATTAAATCATTTTATTTACCTGCTTTTTTTTCATACACCTTTCGATGTTGCCTGTTAACAGCACATATTCCTCTGACCATGAATATTCATTGGCAAATGGCATTTGCCTCTCACTTCAGTTTGAATGCAAAGATTTATGAGCTGCTTCAGCATCTGGCTGCTTGGCAATGATTCATTATTAAGGGGACCTGCAATTTTTCATGGGCTTCTGTAGCTGAGTTCTGCAATTTGATGATTATTCCTGCAAATCACAATGTAAAGTTTCATCTGATCAAGAGGATGGGTTCCATAGGACACGCTCTGGTGAAAATCAAGGAAGCCTTTCAAGTAATTCAGTGAACATAAAGAAAAGAAGAAGAAAAGATGTAAATCACACGCTAACAAATAGAAACCTCTCTTAAAAGTTGAAATACTGCTTATCAGAATTCATTCAGTTCCCTTAGGAAACAGCAGAACATTCTGCCTGGAACACAGGTACTCACAATTACCACTGGGTTGAAGATCGAGGGTGTTGTTATTTTTTCCCTCTGGAGTTCTTGCAGGGAAATTACCATTTGAATTTTCCCACTGGGAAATAATATCCCACTTGAAATGTCAAATACGGAAGCACAGAGAAAGAACATGCCTTTTCCCCCTGTTTTCCTGGCCTCCTTTCCAATTATTTGGCTGTCTGGAACACTGAGCAGTAACAAGCGGTTCCTCACCTCGCTTTCAGGCCACCAGTTTTGGCTGAGTTCACCCCAGGTGTACCTCAGCAAAAGAGGAGTGTTCACTTGGCAGGCTTGGATGCTTTCCAATTCGTCAGACAGATGTGGACTTGCCAGCACCGGTCAGGGCCCCTTGTCTCCACATTCCCTCCTCTTCCTGTCTTCCAGTCTTGCCACAGAAGTGGCACCATTCCCAGGACCATGAAGCAGATCAGCTGCATGGCATAACGACACACAGTGAGTAAGTGATGGGGGTAAACGCCGCTCTTTTCTGTGCAGCAAGAGGGAAGGATTTGTTTCTCCGCCCCTTCATTAGTCACATCGAGTTCGCATCTGCCCTGAGCTGGTAAACAGTCACAGTCATTGCAAGTGTTATTTCTCACACTCTCACCACTCAATACCAGTCAGATTCTGCAGCTGAGGAAGTGAAACTCTTGTTCCTAAAACAGAAAGCGACATCCTACATCTCCTTCAAAACAAAGTTTTCTCAAGTCATCCTAAGAAATTAAGATGAAAAACGCACTGGAAGGTATCAGACTCACTGCTGAATATGGAGGGTCGGATCCACCCCATGTGGCAGCAGACCCAGCATCCACCCAAAACAGAAGCAAAACGAAGTGGTGTCGTCAGTCTTCAAAGCATCATTTTTCTTTTGCAGCTTTACAACTTCGGGAGATTTCTGACTAGACAGAGGGAGGTTTGGTGTTGAAAATGCAGGTACTGGGCTTCTAACCAGCCTCCAGAGGCTCATGGACTCCACAGTGAACAGAGAGCTTCTCTGGAAGAGACAGGGTTTGCTTTTACAGAGCTGTGCACAGCAAAGCTTCCAGTCTTAGGAAACTGCTTTGACTGTGTTAGTTTGCTTCACCCAACCACATTGCAAGTCCAGAGAAGTCAGGTCAGGAATACTTGGAATGGGGTTTAAATGCATTAAAGCTCCTCCTCTGTGGGGTTCATTTCCCAGCACATTTTCTACCTTCACTCAAAACATTTTCAGCTCTTTGAAACTACAGTAAGTAAGACCAAGCCAGCTGTGGCTATGATTGGGAAGAACATTCTGGCTGCCACAGAACGAGCTTACAAGAGCATGGAAACAGCTATTCTTTTATCTCAATCAAAGCTGGATCAATACTACGACATGGAGCTAGAAGGTGCTGTGCTGTTACAGATGCTGTAGCTCAGACAATATGTGAAAGCAAGGTCTGCTTTGTTTTCATTTGTTATGGCCTGTGGCAGCACCTGTATGAACTCTGGTATTAAACCTGCCCAAATGCTGTCACAGCTCATCAGATTATGTTTATTAATCTATTACAACAGAGGGGAGACAGGACGAAACAATAATAAATGCAAAAGCAGGAGGTTAGAGGCTGCTGCACTGAGCCTCATCATTCCAGCTGGCCCAGGTTCCGTGCCATAAAGCACCACTTCTTTG
The DNA here is from genome assembly GCF_034315485.1 of Pezoporus occidentalis. NCBI lineage: Eukaryota > Metazoa > Chordata > Aves > Psittaciformes > Psittacidae > Pezoporus > Pezoporus occidentalis. The sequence goes on along the minus strand of NW_026914308.1, from coordinate 379,808 downwards.
TATCCTCAGCCATGTTGGATGGGAAGAAGATATCAAAGAAGAGAGCCACTATTTTAATTGCAAATACCAATGATGAAGGGGAAGAGCCTGAGAAGGTACTTACAGACCATTTAGAGTCCCCAGTTTGAACACAAATCCCAGGGAAACAGTTCAGATCACAACTGCATAGAGTAAATCAGAAAAACTGTTTCATCAGAAAAGTAAAAAAAAAAGACCTATTTAAAAAGAGAAGGTTTGGGGTTCTCTTTTGGATCTAAACTCCGTGGGGAAAACTCTGTAGATTTGCATTAGTGATGTTAGAAAGAAGAAAACTAGGCCCAATAATCCAGGTTAGAAAATAACTCTTCATATTCTATAAAGCACTTCCCCAGTTAAAACTGTGTTGGCAAATCCTACTTCAACCCATCTACGTCTATGGGCCTTCTGCGAAGGTGCTGCAAAGGAAATAGCCTGAGACTGCCTGGAGTTCATGGTGGGTGAGCAGCACTTGGCCAAAGCACAGTCATATAATTTTGCACAACCTTTACAATACACACCTGCTCCAGAGATCAACTCAATTTGCTCTGTACCCAAGATTGCTTCTGCAAATGGAGCCGGTGAGGAGTTTGCTAAATGGGTTAAGAGGCCACTTCATAATTCACTGTGCCTCCCATGCGTGAGACTCGCTGTCCCTTCTGCAGAGCAGCTGGTTCATAACCTTGCACAGTTCACTGCACCATGCTACTGCTTCCGTCAGCATCACTTGTCTGTCTAGGAATCCACAGAAAGGCAACCACAAAACTGCATGCAGCCAATCTCATAGCACAAGAAATGAGCTCACAAGTACCTGAAGGTTGTTTAGAATGGGCAGGAGATGGTTCTCCAGGAATGGGTATTTTCAAGTGGCTGAGAAGGATGAAACCTCTCATAAAGTCAAACGAAAAAGCTTAGAGGAGCTGCACCAGGACTGTCTCTACCCCTAAGGTAACAGACAGAAGGAAGAGCCACTAAAGAGAAGAATTCCCTCTAGAAAGGGTGTTGTAATGGAGAAAAATCCATAAAGAATCAAAGCTTGCATCCAGGAGAAGGAAATGCACTATGTGATTCAGTAAGTTTTTTCCCAGCATTAAGGTGGAGTAGATGAAAATAACTGAGGGTTTCAGATGGCTTCTGGGACATTTGTGCCTGTACATCTTACACAGGTCATATATTTCTACAGAAGGGTCAGCAAATCCTGGAACCACTTCTGATTAATGAGCATTACAAGAGCTGATGGGGACCCTTCAACTATAGCAGGTGCTTTATTCCTGCCTCAGAGCACCCACAACTTAATTGAGGGGTTATAGAAGTGTTACCTGATTGGAAGCAGCCCAGAGGAGCTGTGGTAACAGGTCTCTAAAGCCAGTGTAATGCTCCAAGTGGACAGGCCACCCTGCTTTAAAAACCACACCTGAACACAGCATTTGCAACCTGTAGGATAAGAGACTATCTAAAATCCAGATCAGAATTAGGACCTAGTTTGGGAACTGCTTCTCCCCTCCTAGCGTGCAATAAAAGCAACCATTCTCTGGGCACATACTGTCAGGTCATTCAAATCTCTTTTGGGAGCAGCCCTTTGCTCTTGTAGAGGCAGATATTTGCTCTTTCCTCTCTTATTCAACTTCATGAATGCCTCAGAGCAAGTACATCTTTTTTTTAGGAGCTGATCACTACCAGACTTCAGGTCAGAGCTGATGGATGGATATTTACAAGCCTTTCTTGGAAAACCAGCTGGAAAATGCCACTGAGCGTAGCATCGTGTGTGCTACAGATACACGAGCTGACCCAGTGGAGGAAAAAGGTAGTTCAGTGAGACATACCTGGAAGCAAAACGTAACTCTGATTTTTCATTTGGCCGCTGGGCAGAGGGGAGCCAAGGTCAGCAACTCCTCACGTCAGGATTTCATTATCAGACTCAAGTCCTCTGCTGTGATTATGAACTGATGTGAAAGTCTGAATATCTGAATTCAGGATAAAAGGACTTGCAGAGTTCCCAGACATTATTTTCTGCCATTCTGAGTCAGAGAGAATCAATATGTTTCCCTTGTTTAATTCTGGCAATGAGATGGGCTGTGCATTGCTTTCTTTGAAGCTGCTCAGCCCATCTGTTTGCTGCTCTATCTTTAATGCGTGTTTGCATGGCTACCAGCTTTTCCCATTCTCCCATATACAGAATACAGCTCCTCGTGGTTTACAGCTGATAACAACAGCCCTGAAGACAGCAACAGGCAAAGGTCAAGCCTGTCCTGAAAATCTATCAAAGACAAGTTAATGCATAAAGAAACAACAAAGCTCTTCTCTTCCGTCCTGTAATTTCGTTAGAAATAAAAGACTTTGCAAAGCCAGAGAGGCTTCAAAAGTAATTCAGCAAAGAAATACCATGAGAAATCACTGCCTTGTCATGAAAAACACCAGGGAACGTTTGAGAATATATGCACAAATCATTCAGCATTAGGAGGTGAGCAGAACCAGTGGATACAAAACCTTTGGGAAGAGCCACATCCTTATTGCCAGATTGAATATTTACTGACAAATAGAATTCATTTTAAGCCCATTAGCATCCAAACAAAGGCACAGTCTCCACACAACCAAGAGTTCTCATTAGCTAAAGGCTTCAGATGAGATTTTCTTGTTTTCCAGGAGAAAGAGTCAAAAAACTAACGTATTCTCCCCTCCTTCCCCCACATTCACCAGTTTTACACTTGTAGACTTGTGAGATTTTCCTCTGCAAGAAAGGGCAACAACAGATCTCTGTTCATAGAGAGGGACAGCAAAGGCTTTTTGTAATTGGGTTTTTGAACTCCAATCCTTTCTCTTGCCTCTAGTCTGTCACTCCTTTCTCCTTCACCACCTTTAAGCAGCTCCACACAAGCACATCTTCAAAAGTCTAATGATATTTTTCTGGGTTAAGTTGTCTGGTTGCATGGTGTATTTTAGCCAGCTGAGATGAGAAAGCAGACAAACTGGTTTGTATTCCCTAGGCACAGCCTGTTTCACCACAGATTTATTTTACCTGGCTTTCCCAGAAGCACATGAGTCTTCCCATATTTTAGGTGCATTATTCATGAGAATCATGCAATCACTACGTTTTCAAGCCTTAATGCTTTGATTAGCAAACCTGAACAAATACCAATTAGAAAGGCAGCATTTTATCCAGGTGGTCTTGAGCCTGTTTGATTTTGGTTTGGCTTCTTTGTGTTTTTAATGTTCAGAAAAACAAACCCTTCTGTTTAAGTGTAAATTAACTGGCAGGACTCCTTTCAACATTCTCCAGCTCTTCATGGACCTCTCAGTTGGTAATGGATGTTCTACATCCTTTGGACTTCTATGCTGCCTTTCATCTGAACGTCTCAAAGCGCTTTGCGAAGGACTAATTAAGAAGTTGCAGCACAGCAATCTGAGGCAGGGAAATGTGATAAGTAACAGTGCTCGTATTCCTGCAAGGATGAACCCACATAAATTCCCCAGACATCTCAGGCAATCATTAGATCCACAGGAGTTTTCATGCACTGTGGTTTAATGTAGTATGTTTGACCTTCCTTTGTGGAACGCAGGGTGAGGGCGGCCTGTCTCCACACACCGGTCTTTGTGGCTGTTTCAGTCTCTGAAATGGCTGCATTAAACTCTGTATTAAGCAATTCCCAAGGAGCCAGTCCCTCACCGAACAAGCACACAAACCAGAGGATTCTCTCAAGCCAAACACAAGATTTCCAGCTACATGAAGAACGTGAAGTTTGACCCCAGCAGAACTTTTGCAGAACATCCAACCAAGAGCTTCACACACTCTTCTTTCTTATTCATGGGGATTTTCCTTACCAGAGTTCATTTTACCTCAGGTAATGCTGGATGTAGGAAACTCAAGATACTGGAAGAAAACAGTTCAACATGCTCTGTTCAAATACTATTGATTTTTGAATTTGATCAGTAAGGTGGGTTTCAAACAGGGCTGCCTGCAAGGTGACTCACTGAATGCACACATCTGCTCTATGGAAACACATAGTCCTTACTCTGAGCTGCTCTGACTGCATAAGCATTGGCTAGTTACTCAAAATCTCCTTTAGCACGTGTCAAATTTAAGTAAAGCTATTTATTACCAAAATCTCAAACATCATTGTTTCAAGTATCAGGAAGATGATGAACAGGCACTAGCAAGCAAACATCTGATATCTGTGCATCAAAAGTGAATATTCAAGGGACTTCTCCCCCTCCTTGTTATCCTGCTGACAGCTATTTGGACATTTATCTAACCCTGCTGTTACCGTTCCAGCTCCGGCACAAGTTCATGTCCTTGTGTGGCATTCCCAGAGGAGGATCTAAGCTTAGGGAAATAAACTTGCTTTTATACCCAGTGTTTTCCTTGTGGGAATGTCCCCCAGAAGTAAAGTTGCCCATGATCAAAGTTATAAAGGCTACACCTTGCATTGCAGGGTGGTATCTTCCCTATTTCACACCCGAAACTGGACAAGATGGCCCGTTTTATACAACCCTACACTTGGCATAGGCTTCCTTCTATGTGACTCTGTGCCAAGCCTGGCTTCTATCTCTCCAAAAGGCAAAGCAGTCAGTTTAGGTAAGTACACATCTAGAAACGTATTTGCCATAATACAGACAGTGAAAGAAGCTGGACAAGTGGTCTCAGAAGCCTGAACAGCCTGAGTGTATAGATGCTCTGAGTTTGTTATTGCTTCTTAGAGCTGCTGAAACCCTTTAGGAAGAGCACTACGGTGAGTATGTGCCTTGTGACAGCAAGGGGCCCTTACCAGAGATGAAGAGAAGCACAATAATCTCTTGCTACTCTTTCACCAGCCAGATGTCCAGTGAGCATCCCAATGAGTGTAACCACCGTCATCAGCTCCAGGTGAGTTAGATCGATGTCCTGACCTAGCGTTCTGCCCTGGTTTTGGCTTACCAACCTTCCTCATCCCCTTCACACCTTAGAGTCTTTTCAGAATCAAACCTCATTTCCACTGTGCCCTTTGCCCTGGTTGCAGTTTATGTGTTTTCCCTGAAATCAGTTCATCAGAGCCCTCACTGGTTTAACCCAAATGGGGAGCGACAGCTCGGAGTCTGTTGAGGAAACAGGGTTGTCATCTCTGAGCAGTTTGGCTTGCTGACAATGCCGTGGGCTAAAAGACGCTCCTGTCACTTTGAATTACCATCACCCATGCTCCACGGATGCAATAGCTGTTCACAAGAGATGAACCTTAAAGCCCTGCTGAGGTGGGAGATGCTTCTCCAGTTGTTGAATGCATAAAGTCACTTTTGAGAAGCGACATGGCAAAGTGCAAAATAGTTTCACACATGCATGCCCAGTCCCCCCCTCAAACCCTCCTGTGCCCTCAGACATGTAAAGGAGCTGCAGCTACTCATACCCTGATTGACCAGCCAAGTGCTCCGCTGCTTGCTGCTTCCACTTGAACAATACAGATCCTTCCCCTGAAGGTTAGTTATCATTCACATTAATGTCTCCATCCTGAAGGACTGCAAATTAGGAATACATGCTATACCCATCAGTTAGATAGCTGTTGTATTTATAGGTTGATCCAATGCTGTTACATATGTCTTGACATTAATGCTTGTGGGGGATGGAGATCTGTAGCATCACACTGTGTAATTCACTTCTGAGTGTCTCTATCCATAGGTAGATGGGAACCAGTGCCTGTTTCCTGGGATCCCACACTCAGACTGGCAGAATTGGAGTTTTGGAAGTAAAACTTCTGAAAATGTGGTATTCCTATCCTGAAATTTAAAGCTTTCCACATTTACTTTAATCCCAGTACAGGAGAAGTTCTGGGCATATATTCTAAACCATGCTTGGCCTGCTCCAATTGAATTAACTTGGGCCATATTTTTTAATAGCTTGGGTTTAGCCAGGCAACCTGTGAGAAGTGAGCTCTTAGAGAGCAGTTCTAGTGAAACAAGAGAGCAACTCCTATGAGCAGGATCCTTTCAATGAGCCGAAGGCGAGCAGGACTCAGCTTCGGGCTCTTCACCATCAGCTTTTGCTCATGAGTGCCTGCAGGAGTCTGATCTGGATCTGAATCTGTGCTTTGGAACCATGGGTGAGTTTTGCTGAGGTGTTCTTGCAGATGGCACCAGGTATTCCTGCTCACAGTAGGGAGGGTGGAAAGAAACGATCTTTTAAGATCCGTTCCAGCCCAAACCATTCTATGATCTATGAAGCAAATAGGATGTCTTAATTTAGAAGGACCTGAACATTCATTAGTTCAGAGGGCTAAAACCTTTCATAGGATGTAACAAGACCTGCAAATTGATATTTTAATGTTGTCACTTTCTCCTTAATGATACATCCATGGAAGGTTCAAAGAATTACTGGATTTGGAAGTGCCTATTTCCACTAACTCTGAAACCAGCATTGTTCTGATACAGATGCCTTGTGCTGGTATCTGAAGTGAGATGAGTTGAATCCCTTCCCCACACAATTCAATTCCAGCATAAAACCATTTCGCAAGCAAAGAACAGTGTAAGCCTGACTCACTATGAATGGGAGTCCTACAGGCTGAACCTTCTAGCAGCTACAGAGCACAGCTTCATGAAAGCTTTTTCCTCTTAAGACTCCTCTTATGATTAACAGGTGAATTCATGTCATTGCCTTCTCCTCAGGGAAGACAGTTATGGGATCTCTTGCCTTTACTTAACTTCTGATTTTCACAAAATCCATAGGACCTTTATTATCTTCAAGACCTCCAGTTCCTTGCCAAATCCACTTGAACTTGACTGATGGGTTCAAACCACACTAATGGATAGAAACAGACGTGTGCACAGGCAGCCCAAACACATCAGCCTCATTTTCTTAGAAAACTAGGCTAGAGAGTCTGAGAAGAGTTCAGCATTCCTATTTCACCAGAAATTAACATTTGACAATTTTCATTTTTAAGATATAATACCTCATTAAACAGAAATTCTGCAAGATACCAGCTTTCTAAAAACATTCCCTAGTTTCAGAAAAGGAATTATGTCCCAGTTTTTATTAGTTTTATTATTTCCCCATTATTTCATGAAACACACCGCTCCCACTGACACCCACATGACGTCACATAAGAGTTAATGTAGTCTGGGTTTTAGGGCTTTTTTCACACCATTAAGAGCTGCTCCTATTCAGCACTGATTGAAAGGTCTCATCTCTTTCTAGATGAAAGTGTCTGCAGCTTGATGTAATCAGTTTGACACTGCAGTATAAACAGGAGATATTTGGATGTAGAAAAGATGAGATTTTCAATCAGTGCTAAGTAACTGCTGTACTTATCTGAAGTATTATACACTTTTTAAGTAGTTGTGCTGCATATTCATTAATAGTAGCATCTGTTAAGGGCAACTATTGACAAACAATGAAATACAGGATAACAGAAAGAGGAAAAAAGCACAATATAAATGCTGGAAAAGTTAAATGTCAGAAGGTGCTTATATGAGCATCTGCATTTATGAAATATTTTATTATAGGGATTTTTTTATTCAATACACAATAGGCTTTCCTACTGGGGAAAAGGCATATAGCTGGCTACAGCTGCATGAAACAGGATCAGGCAATTGCCTCAGAGAAACTGGTCAGCTTCTCAACCTTGGTTCTTCCTCCCCTGCAGGAAACATGTCAGCTTAGGCTCCACTGACTATAGAGGAAGCTGACGGAAACAGAAGAACAAGGAGATAATTAAAGCAGACATCGAAAACAAGAACATCACCCAGAGACAGAAACCATCAATGTAACATCTCTAATTCAGTGCCAGCTCATTAGTCAATACCCATTCCACTATTAAAGAAACTACCCATGAGTTAGGTTCATTTGTGCCCAATGAATGTAAGGAGTCTTACAAGGAAAGGGGTGAAGCATCTGAAGAAACACAGGCTCTGTAAATAAATACAGGTTCCTCTAGGCCCATTCTTACAGCTTCTGAAGCTGTCACAGCAAGCACTCATCTGCTAGCAGAAGACTGCTGCAGCACCAGGCAATCAGACACCCCTTCAGCATCTACCCCTTTAGAGCTCTCCTTAACTTTGGATTTTTGCAGGGAGATAGAGGCGTTTACAAAGACACCTGAAGCACTTCCACCATGGAGAGCAGTCAACACAAAGGCAGCTCCAGGCCACTTGCACAGACAAGAGAAAGGTTTGCAACAGCACCACCGGCCACCCAAAAGGGACAATAACATCTTGGCATACACACAGGGATGATAAGAACCAGGTATGCATAGAAGGAGCCTTCTTACAGGGTTGAGGATCGTGTTAGCAGGAGTCCTGTATCACTCAGATGAGGCTGAGCATAAGAGCAGTTCCTGGGTCAGACATTCAGAGAAGAGCAATGAAGAAGGAAGGGCTTGCTCTGGAAAACCACAGCTGGCTGGGAAGTATCAGAATGATTGGACAAACCTAACAAGAATCAAACACAGCTGAGCAACCTGCGGGTCCCCTGCCTTTGTGCAGTCACTATGGAAACCAGTAGCCTAGGCCTGCTGAGGAGAAGATGAATATTCATGGTGCTAAATCCCTCAAGGATTCCCCTGGGGGTCTAAGCACACCAGTCACATCTGCACGTTGTTGAGCGCACGAGTGTCACCTGGAAGCAGGGATACAGGGGTGAAGGATGAGCCGTGAAATGTGCCTATAAATGCTCTGCACACTTCTCTTTCAGACAGACAGAGGTTATAGATGGATCTTACTTATATTGCCTCCTTTAGTGTGAGGTGTCCCTGCCCATGGCAGGGGTGTTGGAACTGGATGATCTTAAGGTCCTTTCCAACCCTAACTATTCTATGATTCTATGTGGTCAAAAAGCAGCTTGTCCTGGGCCCTTCTTGCAAGGAAACCCAGCACTGAAGGGCTGGGCACTGGGATGTGACTCCTCTCCCTGTGGCACTACTCTATGGACCTCCTGCAAACACTGCCCTTCATGCACACCAAGGAAGAAAAAGCACCACCACCTTTACATGCTTCAACAGAGGATACCGACTTAATGCAGCAAATAGAGGAGAAAACTTGCTGGTAATTTTTACACTGTTCCCATATGAAACAAAAGCAAAACTTTGCAGTACTTCAGAGATGATAATAATAACAATAATTATAAAAAAGGTCAAAAAAAAAGTTTAGATTTTATATGATTTGTTCTTCTGCAAACTTGCGAATTTTTCCTCCATTTTATCATGTATTTAAATGAGGATTTAGAAAGCAAGATTAAACTGAAAAGCTTTGGAAGAAAATTGCAAGTTAAAATATCAAAACATTTGGATTAAAGATTTGACTGTTCAGCACTTCAGTTTACAAGTGCACATTCACTCCTCCCCTCCAAACATATTGCAAGTGAAAAGCAGAGAGCTGCCCCTTAAAAGGGTGAGGTTACATTACAGAAAAGAGATTGCTATTTATCACTGTTAGCAAAATCAGCATCTTTGCCTGAAGAGATTCACCTCCATGAGCTTGCAGTTTCAGGCTGAAGTTTCCAACCCACTTTATACACAGTTGGTGATACCAAGCTTTGCTGTAGCTGACATAGAACCTGGGAAGCCCATGATGTAATGCTTAAACCATGACAGTCACTCTCTGAATTGCTTTTTAGAGACACAAGAGCAACACATACTCTGCCTGTGGAGTTACACTTAAACAGACAACTCCTATCTCAGTGAGAGCACACATCGCCAGGCACACTACTGGAGAAGGGGTTGCTTTGGGGATGCAGAGTTCACCACTCATTTGCTTTATCAATAATGCACCTACTGTGTGTATAATTGGAGTAAGAGGGTTAATGTGTTTTCTGACTTGTGTATTAAGCATTTCATAAAAGTGTAAGCTGAACTCCAATGGCAGATGCAAGATGGCTTATTGTGGGACATACATTGATACAGAGCAAAAGCCTTGCCAGCGATGAGGTAATCTAGTTGGAAAAGCTGCTGTGTGAAAGTTATCAAGGTGCTGTGTCTTCCTGCAATGGGAGCCAAATCCCAATACCCTGTCTTTCTTTCTCAGGAAAAACAATATAAATACACACAGCAAACAAATCCCTATATTCAATTGCATCAGGAGCAGTAAAGACAGTGCTCTGAACCCAAGCTGTCTCCATCATATGAACTCTAAGAGTACAGTGCGCAATCGTTCTTCTTAATGACAGGGCACCAGTAAAGCAAAAGAACAACCCTACTTAGCTTGCACAAAGCTTAGTCTCATCTCAGAAAGCCGAAGTCAGTATTAAGTAGTGCCATCAAAACCATTTTTGGGATGTCAATCAGTTTTCACTGGCTCTGCATCAGAAAGTAATTATAAACCAGTCAATCACTTCAGGAAAAAATATAACAAAATCGAGCTATATCACATTAGCATAAAAAGGAACAAAATCTGTGCGCTTATAAATTATTTGAAGGGTCTTTATAAGATACTCAAGTGCTGTTTAGGCTCATGATTCAAGTTCTGCTTCAAGGGTTTGAGTAAGAGCACAACTAAATACCACCTGCACAACCCCACCATGGTCAGTGAGGACATTTCATTGTCAGGTTTCTCAAAGGCTGCTCCAGCACAAACCTGCATGTAGCTGTGTGACAAGTGTGCATATGTAGGCATGTATATGCATGTGTGTATATATATATACACGTTATATGCTTACATATATATTTATGCACACACAACAGACCAGAGCCAAAGGCAGAGTGGTCAATACAAATTGGCTGCAAGGATGTCAGCACTTTTGCTTGTCTCTTATCACCAGAGTCAGATGGGCCTGGTAATTCAATGCTTTAAGTGCTATAGAGGTAGTTCAACTACAACTGCAACCTCCCCTCTCCTTTCTTTCTGTGCTGTTGAGAAGGAAGTTAGACTACAAGACTAATCACTGGTTAGACTGAGCCCACACTGGCTTCCACTTTGTGGAAGTTGGCATACTAAAAAATTACCAACCACATCCAGTAACTTTCTCTTTTTCTAATCTCTTGAAATCCATATCATACTCGTGTCATATTCATACAAATCCATATTCAATGCTTTGAAATCAAGAAAACCTACCAGACAGGCATGTTTTATTCTCAATAATGGGATTATATTTTTAAGCCAAGCTTTGTCTCTTATTCTTAAGTTATACCTCAAAGTAAGAAATCTTACTTTATTTCAGATTTTGGTCAATATTATCCAAAAAACTCTAAAACTTCAAAACAAAATAAGGAGTCTTACCAAAAAGAAAATAAAAAAGGAAGAAAATGAGAAGAAAGAAACCATAGAAATGGAAACATTCATTTTGAAGCACAGTAAACTTATAGTTCATAAAATGCTACCATATTGCCTCCAGCTACTTCTGTGAACCATTAGTGTGATTAAGAGGTATGTATTAAGTTATCCTTAGGAGGTTCCTGCAGGTATTTTTCTTTGCTGAGGAGAATCTCCACCCCTGAATCTCAGAAGGATGCTTTGAAAGTGCATCTTCCTCAACATCTCCTAATCTGCTTCTGGTTTAACAAGAACCTAATTGCCTGATTATTGATTATCTCTTTGAAGTACAGTAATCATGATATTGCAGCAAATTTGCCATCTGCCTGCCTTGTTATAACCCGTCTCTTTTCACCACAAGCTGTCTTCCCAAATGAAAACACATATGGTTTCATTGCAGTGCATGTCCTTAAAAGGGTTGCAAACACAGATGGCTTTGGAGAGGAACACAATGGGGTGACAGCTCTAGTATGCCACTCCAAGAAGTGTGGCAATCATCTGCCTTATACCCATGGGTCTCTGTCCTCTTCTTGTGGTGCCCAGAGTGCCTAGGGAGGTTGCTAAACTTCTCAGGTTGGTCACCAAGACTAGGGAACTGTGGCTTCAACCGGAACTCTCATAGATGACACATAAATATCCAGGGACACCTTTTGAGTCAAGCAATTGACTTCCAAGTATTAGGCAGAATTCAGCCTTGCCACCTATTTCAGACCTATGAAACTGAACCTAATGACACTTGGAAGAGCAACAATTTCCCTAGAATCATCATTTAGCATGGGAGCCACTGACCTAGTTTGTCAAGAATTATTTCAATGAGGAAGGGCAAATTCCCGATAAATCTTATTCCTACATCCCAGCAACTCCTCCAATTTAAAAGGCTTTTGTACCAATGCAGTTGTCCTCATGCTGAGGCTCACATTTCTCCCCATTAAGTTTACATGTCATCCATGCCAAAGTCCAATAATTTCTGGACACAACATTCTGAAGTAGATATGAAAAATAAGCTCATTTCTCAGTTCTAGATGTCCAAATTAGCTCTGGAAAATACCCTAGATAACTGACTCAGGTAATCCCAGCCCTAGGAAGACAAATTCCACCACCAGTGTTTTTGCTGCTACTACCAAAGTGATATACCTTGCACATGGAGACAAGCCTTCAAAGAAACTAGAGAAGCAGCAGGCTGATGATGAGCAACTACTAGTTAGCAGAGTAATGAGAGCAGGCAGAGTGAGGAAAGAACTTACTGGCTATGATCTGTAAGACCCTGAATGGTAAGGCCCTAGAACACAATTAAGGTAAAATGAGAAGGCAGAAGTGATCCATGTACAAAGCAGAAGGAAATGGTCCTAGTGCTGAGTTAGCAATAGTATGTCCTTGCTTTTGTCCTGTTCCAGCCCCTGTTATCCTGAAGGCTAGGCTTTATTTACTGCCTCCTTAGTTATCAATCCCATGATGTTCCTTCCTCCGTCAGCCAGACATTCCTTTACTCCCTATGTGTTAGCAAGTTAGAACAGTTTGCTGTATTTTACTATGTTAGTTTAAAGTCACACTCCCTATTGTTAGCGGAAACATCTGACACCCTCCATTGACCGTATGGGAAGAGGGAATATACAATTCCAGCTCTTTGGATAGAACTGATTTGGCAGGGACTTGAGGCACTCAAGATCTCAAGTCATTTATCAAAAGTCACACAGAAACTTTATAGACTGCTACCAAATCACCAAGCCCAATAATGCTTCAATGTCAAGGCACTGTTCTCCTGTCAACAAACCTCCTCTCTGCCCCTTAGTTATCTGGCTTGTCCATCTGGCACTTTCACCAGTTCTTCTGGTTATGGGGAAAAATGAAGTTGTCAGACGTCAAATGACTTTCCCGGTCTGAACAGACCTGCCAAAGCAGCTGGACTGTTTCGAATACTCTCATAAAGGTTTAACATAATTGCCTCTTTGAATAACAATTTCTCAAGCCCCAAACTGAATCACCAGTGTAATAGCCTAAATGTAGGCATAAATGGGGAAACTGCAATCCCCCTATGCCAGTGCTTGTAAACTATACACAGGGGAAAGGTTTACACCAGAAGAGCTCCATACCCAAGTCTGCTCCCTCACTCCCCCTTCTCACTCAGGCTGCACACAGAATACCAACCAGTAATCCAGCCGTCCTCCTCTGTCAGCTTCAAGCCCTCGCATGAGCTGCCGGTGGCTGGACGATTGTATGTTAGCCTGCAGCTCGAACTGGTCCTGAGGTGCCTTCTGCAGCTGGTAGCCATCAAAACTAGGTTTCCTGCTCTTGATACACTCCGGATCAGACTGAAACCACCAGCATATTGTGCTGTTTAGCCTTCAGAGACACGTCAAGTAATTGCTGCCCTCTTAAATCATTGCTGAGCACTTTAAATATAGAGGAGATTAGCTTACGCATTTGAGACATGGGTTTTAGAAAAATGGTGTGGAAAATGTCCATAATACAATTTGCCTTGTTAAACAGGCACAGTTCTTCAGGCAAGAGAGTCCAAAGACCCCAATTCATGGAAGAGACAGCACAGAGAATACAGTCCCAGTGCTCCAAGTGAGTTACTCCAGCCTTGAGCCTGCAAACAACTCCATGGGGTGGAAGTCTGTTTTTCTGCATGGCTCCATGTACCCAGGGAACATCTCCAAGGCAAGCTGCAGCAGGAATACCCAAGCTTGCTTGCTGTGGTGTTGTACCAGTTATGACATGTAATGGCTTTTCCTGGGGTCTTCTATGTGTTCGCATGCAGTCCGGAAGCTGCACCTAACAAGAGCTCCAGCCTGGGGCTTGCTCCTTCTTGCCATAGGGACCCTGCTCACAGTCCTTGATGTTCTTACATTAAAACTGTCCCAGATACATCTCTCTGACACCAAGTCTCCATTATGACTGCACAGCTGACTTGAAACAGAGAAACCACTACATTTAGACCTTCAACACTCTCTGATCTAACCACATCTCCTCTCAGGTTCCCTACCACTTCTGGCCACCATGCCATGACTGATAAATGAAATTATTAGAACATAAGTCTGACCCAAGTTCATTACAACCTCTCATTAGCTCTGGGGAGATGTAGTAAAAGACATGATGCCAGTTCACTTCAAACATTGGCACCTCCTTCCCACATGGTCCCTTCGTCTGCTATTAGCCAGCTGCTTCCCTGCATAACTGGCAGCAGAACTGCAGATCTGCTTCTCCTCAGGGTCTGGGATGCTTGCTGGATTTAAGCAGATCAAGCATTTGCAATGAGGATTGTGAACTCTGCTGTAAAGCTGGAAGGAAATGGGAATCACATTTTTCAAGGAAGATCATTAGGTGGCAAGAAGGTGACGCTGAGCAAAGGGCTTTTACCGTGGCTGAAGAAGCATTTTCAGGTCTCTCAAAGACTGAGGCAGTGGTGTTGGTCACAGTCCTGCCTCTGGGAATGCCTGGAAGAATTCCATGACCACAGCAGCTTTCAGACCACAGTTGTTAACACATCTGATAAGGGTGGAAAAGGCTCAGACAGACTTTTTATGTTAAAGAGCTGGGGTCATTTATGGTTCCAGGCATGGTGTGATTAATTGGATGAAAAATTCCCTGTAGCAACAGTGGTGTTGCCTAAAAAAGGTAATTATTGAACTGCTGAATCATTATTACTGTCCCTAACATGGCTGCATTATAGAGTCACAAAATCATTTAGGCTAGAAAACACCTTTAAGGTCATCAAGTTCCAACCATTACCCCAGCACTGCCGCTACCCCACCATGTCACTAAATGCCACATTCACATATCTTTTAAATCCCTCCAGGGATGGAGACTTCACCACTGCCCTGGGCAGCCTGTTCAAGCTTGACAACCCTTTTGATGACATCCAATCCAATCTAAACCTCCCCTGGTGCAACTTGAAGGCATTTCCTCTCATCTTATTACTTGGGAGCAGGGCCCAGCCCCTCCTGGCTCCATCCTCCTGTCAGGCACTTGTAGGCAGCGATCAGGTCCCCCCTGAGCCTTCTCTTCTCCAGACTGAACCCCCAGGTCCCTCAGCCCTTCCCCATCACACTTGTGCTCCAGGCCCCACACCAGCTCCGTTCCCTTCTCTATCCCCGCTCCAGCACCTCAATGTCTCTCTTGTAGTGAAGGGCCCAGAGCTGAACACAGTATTTGAGGTGGGGAACTGCTGGCACAGCAAACAGTTACTGGACAAAAAATGAGAGATGAATATTCCCATGGGTGACTCCCAGCAAGCACTGAAAGTTAAGGCAAGTAACTGCGAAATGGACCACAAATGGGAGCAGTCACCATCAGTTATTATGCACTGATACTGAGACAAAGGGGGGGGGGCACAAAATGGAATATAGAAATCTTTAGAATCAGTTTTAAGCAATGTTAAGTTTGAAGGCTTTGTAACAGTAGCAATGGAAAATTACTGAGGTGCATGATACATAGAAAAATAGAGTGCAGCTAGAGAACATACTGAGAATTCTCATAAGATAAATCGTTACAGCTGACGTAGTTTTAAGAAAAAAGCAGTTTAGAAGAACAGGACACAGGATGGGGAGTATCTGGGAACCGCAGGTGTCCAGGATGGGCTACAGTTAAACTAACCAATAAGTAGGAGGATAGGAGGATTATTATGTCTCTGGTGCTAACGAACCAATTAAACTGGTGTGAGCATCTACTGCACGTGCTTCAAAGGCTGCCAGAAGTGATGAAGTTTGTTGGAGGAAGCAAAAGACCCTCAGAGACCACCACAATTCTGTACGCATGCGAGGAACTCTCTGGAAAATGATGTAATCCATCCGTAGCCTCATGAATATGTATGTATGCCCAGTGGCTATAAAAGGACGGCTTGTGTGGCAATTGGGGGACACACGTTAGGAGGAGCTCTCCCCCGTGTCTCCCTGCGCCGCACTAAAGAATACCTGCTTGTCAGCTTGAAAACTTCGTTGGCAAGTTTGTTCCTGGAGTTTTCTCCGTATCATACTGAGCAGGGGGTTCACAGGAGAGTTTGGAGAGAGCTAACAGGAATTGTGGTGTGGAGAAAGTCTCTTCTAGGGTCTCCTCAAGGAGGACAGACTAATGTTTGCTGCTCTACCTCCTGCAGCTTGGATAGGAAGGACTGAAGCGGATGGCACAATTGGGTATTCACAAGGAAGACAAAGGAGACCTTTCCAAGACCATGCAAGCAGTGGTGACTGCTGCTGGGGATGCTGCCTCCACGTACTCCCCAACACTGAGGTCAGACAGAAACCAACAATAGCCTTGACCCTTTTCATTAGCCTGAAGTGGTTACAGCTCCAATGACTCACCCCACAGCCTAGAACTGCCAAGTTATGGGGCAGCCCTTTGACATGAGTGTGCTGCTTTGGATAGACACGGCTCCTGTGGGGAGATTTACAGAGGGTGACATTCACAATGTGCTTGATGCCTTGTGTTGCTCCAGCAGCTGCAGAGAAAACAGAGGCCAAATTCTCCATGGCCTCCGAGCATGCTGTGCTAAAGCTGAGTAATCCACTCATGAGGAACATGCTGCACGGCTGTAAATAGTAGTAAATGCTCGAAGATCAGAACAGCCTCAGGAAGCTGTTAATGGCCAGTGCACAACAGAGATCCTCTCTGGCATAACTACACTGTCAGACTCTCCTCATGTAGGCACAGTGTACAGCAGTTGCCAGCTTCATTACAAAATGCCCCCAAGTGCCATGAGTTGAGCTGACAAAAGTGGTCTGTTGCCAATACAGCGCTATCCATGCTGGGAGGTTTGCTGGCATCAGCAGCTTGATTTTCAGGTTTTTTTTGTTAACCTTTCTTAGTTATTGTAGTTACACTGGCCAAATCCTGCAAATATCAATTCCTTGAATCAACAGTCTCATCAAAGCTATCTACTCCTCTCCTCCCTGCAAACACAGCTGTCAGATGCAGCCGTACTTCATGCTCTTCCACTTATCAGCAACATCCCAGCAGGGACAAGGCATAGAGACAACAGAAAGGAACTGGGCATTTCAGAGCCCCAGGCTTCAGTTTCAGAAACAGAAACGGGTGATGGTCATTGTTTACTTATTCCTGAATGCAGCAGCCTCCCATTCACAAGCTAATATTAAACTGAAGGAATAACCAGGTATCCCAGCAGTCACCATCAAGGATATTTGGCTCTTAGTTAAAAAGTGGTACCATACATGCCTGTTGTGAAGGAAGAGCTGAAAACAGAATCCAAGCAGGTCTGGGTCAGACCCAAGCGCTATTCCCCCACCCTTAAGACTTGCTCAGAGTTGAAGTAAAGAACTGCAAAGACATAATCTTTAGTAGAAAAGGGGGCCTGGGGAAAGGATGTTTCCAGCTCTTTTAAATCCCCAAGCACAGTTTTGTTCTTACAAAAGCAAGGCACTACAAAAGGTAAGGGGGGTTGGAACTGCATGATCTTCAGGTCCCTTCCAACCCAAATCATTCTATGATTCTATGATTTAAAGGAAGAGAGGCAGAAAACCTCTTGTAGCCTGACCCAGCTCCATCAATTGGTTTGTGCTTCTTCACAATCTGAAAATAAAGCCTGAACAATGCACTTTGTGAAGTTTCTCTTCTGGTCATCCATCTTCCGTGTGAAGAAAAAAAGAGCAGGCAAAAGAAAGTACCCAGGTGCTGTATTTTACTGTAGTGAGAAGGGAAAAGGGGGGGGAGGCAGCCTGTGAATGCAATTAAATGAGCTAGCAAAAAGTTGAAAATCAGCATGTGTGAAAAGAATTTGAAAGAGTGAGTGTGGTTCTATATTCAGTGGAAAGTTTCCTTTCTCCTTTGCAGCTTTCCGATAAAGCTCAAGGCATTAAGGGAACAGATCTGTCTATAGCAATCTGTTGCCCAAAGTGTCAGAAGTCTGCAGTAAATATGTAATGCCACCAAAGGAAGCTTTTAAAAGATGAATGCCCCAAAGCTTCTGAAGTCAAAGAAATGAAATCTTTGTAATGCACAATACCACATCTGTACAACCCAGGGTAGCATTGCCTGAAGTAAATCTGTGTCTATGACTCACTAACTCCCTCCTACTTACACTAATGGGTTACCCATGCATACACTGCAAAAGCCCCATCTCTGCAGATAATCAGATACTCCAGGAGCACGCAGCGTAAGATCAGATGCAGAAGCAGATACTTGCTTTAATCCTGGGCCATTTCTTTAGCTGGTCGAGGACACAACCCCATGACCACTGTAACATTCTTAATAGACGTTACATCTATTGTAAGAAATTTCTTACATACAGCTTTGTGTTAAGCTGGCTCCTGAGGAAACTGCACTGTGATTCTCTTGTGTGTTTTAGGCAACACCTCAATGAGCTGCTCAAAACTTCTCCCACCCTTTAATGATATTTTTGTAAATGGGAATTTATGAGTGAAACAGGAGATCACATTACCAAAATCTTTCTGCCATTCTTACTAAAAGTCTATCAAACACTGGCCGTGCTGTGTTTGGTCAGGCAACTGTTACTCAAGGACTGGGAGCTCTCGGTTTCCTGCATCTTTTTAGCCTTGCAATTATCCCCACTTTATGGGAAGATGGACAGTCATAGGGAAACCTGCTGTTACACTGGTAATGATCTTGCTTGGTTTGGGCTATCTAAAAGCTAGGGGAATAGGTTTACCTAACCTAGCCGCATGAGCTACTTGGGAGAGAAAGATCCAGAGGGCATTTCATGTCTCGCTTTAAATGGCTCTGGCCTGCTGGCTCAGTAGCCAGTCTAACACCTGTGATCTGGCCAGACTCAGGGAAGCTGTGAGCACCGTGAGTGCTGGCCAGACATTGTAGGGCTCTGTTTAAAATGCACTTAGCAGGCTTTGCAGCTCTCCATGGAGGAGAGAAAAGGCTGCATTTAACTCTGCAGACATAGTGAGGGTAGATGTTGTAAGCAGAAGTGAGTGTGGGTAGAAAAACTTCCTCTGACTAGAGGAGGAAGGAAAATAATCGCTGAGCAAACTGCAGCATCAGTCTCCAACTGCTCCACCAGCTGCAAGCCCATTAGCAATGAGCTCCGTTCAGTCCTTAGACAGCGTTATCACTTACATGCAACTCCCAGAAGACTGCAGTTCAATAAGCACCATGAAAGAAAAGAAGAAGATTTGGGACAAAGCTTCTGCTTTCCATCAGCTCCCACTGCAGTCCAACTTCTGTCCTTTGAATTCTTGATATCAGACCCAAGTTTGTAGCATGGATAATGTTTGCCTGGTAACAGAGTCCCAAATTCTTACAGTGACAAAACAGAATTAATTGCATGGGTGACTTTGAAATGAGCTTCCAAGGAAGAGCTTAGAGCACAGTTTTAACCAGTGGTTCTTATCCTCCTGAGACTATGTGAATGCTGTGCGCTCCTTCAGAAAGATAAAGGTCCCTTGTCTCTGCAATGATTCTAGGAAGAGTGGCTGCCATTTGATCTGAAAGAGACCCTGCATTGAGCATTGTGGGTACCAGAGGCTGCTGCCACTTAACAAACAGCTTAGGAAACACTGTAGGAATTGAAAAAGAGGGAAAGAGGAAAGAGGGCTCGAGCAGAGAAAACAGGATGAAGGAAACAAAAGGAATACAGAAGAGAAGGAGGAAAACTGATGGGTGATGATCTTGGCTTTTGGAGAAGTGCTGAAGGATCTGAGTTCCAGCACCTTGTCCCAGGAAAGAAAGAGGCTGCTTCAAATGGCAAAATCCCCAACTTCCAGAGATTTTGGGTAGATTTCTCACAGCAGAAGTCCCTGGAGAGCTGACCCATAGCACCCCCAAGGTTGGCACAGGGCGGACTCAGCAGCTATGGGAGCAGAGAAGGAGCCAAGTAACCCAGCAAGGAGATTAGGAAAACAAACAGGAGCTCATCTTCCAGCCCTGACTCCCTTCTGGAAGGGGAATGTGTTTGCTCAGAACTGCCAGCAGAGCTGCTCTGGTGCCATCTCTGCCTGCCTGCAGAAAATGTGTGTTGTCATTTTGTCGGAGCTGAAAAGCACTTTAATGCTACCTCACTCTGCTCATGCAGGGTAAGTCTGGTACCTGGCTCTGCTCATCCTCCATGCTCTGATTTTGGGTTATCTGTCATTTTCAGACCAGCAGCTTAAAACATTCCTTCTTGCAGGAACTCTACTTGCAAATCCAGGGGATTAAACATTGCCAGCGGTAAAAAGAGGAGTTGAGAGCTACACCTCCCGCATTTCTGGTGCTTGCCAGTGAGCAGAGGCTGCAGCTGTACCCTCCTACAAGCAAACAAGTGTCCCAAGAGACTTTGCCAGAAAGCTCCACATTTTGGGGACATGTGGCCATGGAAAACTCCAGAATGCTCTGATTCTAACAACAAAGTTTTGCTGCAAAATTAACCCAAAGTTAAAGTGATTGTAGACAGGGTGAATGCCAAAAAACTACATGAATGACATGAAAACATTTTATTCTGTTCAAACAGAACTCTTAGATACTGTAAAGTCAGAGGTAAAAGTTGGAATCACTTATACTGCTTTTTCCTTTAGCAAATGGTTATGAAAAGCCTAATGCGTTCTCATGAAATGATTTGATGTAAATGAATCTCTATTTTCTAACAGAAAGACATCCTGTCAGTGTGTTTTCCAGGCACCTCTGACAACAATAATTAATGCAGTGATGAAGAGAGGGATCTTGTGACTGAGCCATACTGAGGGCATGTCTTTGGCGTATAGAACAAATGGTTATAAATGTATGGAATACAGAGGTAGAGCATCTTTACATTGCTTCAATGCTCATTGCACTTCCAAACTCTAGGAAAGAGACCACATGACCAGGCTGTGACCACCAGGAAACCATGGTCTCTACTTCCTACTTCTATGACTCTTTCATTGCAGCCCATCCACAGGGCCAAATAGTGGCAATGACAGATTTTAACCTACTCTAAAATCACGGCAATGACACATCTGTCCTGCTGCCACCCAAAATATCATTGCTTGAAAGCTGATCTCCAAGCTGAGCATTAAGCTGTTCAACCAGTAATCAAACCCTTATAGTGCTCGTCCTCACAGGAGGAACTGATGATGTCCAAATGGGCTGAACTGCACATTTAAGAGTACTTTTGCTGGCAACGTTAGTGAAGGGGTATAGACTGGAGCCCGTTTTCAAAGTGCTGCAAGTTTTATGCATGGTGAATGATAGAGATAAAATCAAATGTGACCATATATATAATGGTACCTGTTGCCAGACATGTGAGAATTATTAGAAATACTAATGCTGACCGTTTTAACTGAGGAATAGCATGAGCAGTTTCTTCACAGTCATGATATAAATCATCACTTAGTTTCCCTGCAAGAAAGATTTGTTAGGCCAACAAGAGAATTGTAGCATAAACATGGTCCTTGTACAACTGCCTAAAGCTGATGGCAGTTTCTCCTCTTGGCTCGTGCACTTACCTGTGCACCCCAGCAGACCACCTCCTGATGCCCTTCCCTGTCCTCTATGGTTCATACAATTTCTTCCACCAACGCTTTCCCGAATTTGTGCTCCAAATGCAATTGCATTTTCTGGCTAGGCATCAAAGAGAGTGTCCAAGTCAACAGCTTTTGTGGCCCAAAGGGTTCACACTGATGGACATGGTCTCGCTCTGCTTTCATTCTTTTTCACTTAGCAAATCCCTGCCCCACAAGCCCTGTCTTCCAGAGAGATCAAGTTTTATCTTCTTATTACACACCAAATAACAGCCTCGGAGGGAAGAATGAAGTGCTAAATGCTCCATTCCTGGCAGTAATCAAGGCCAGGTCGGACAGAGCCCTGGGTGACATGGTCTAGTGTGAGGCATACCTGCCCAGGCAGGGGGATTGGAACTGGATGATCTTAAGGTTGTTTCCAACCCTAATATTCTATGATTCTATTATTTATTGGACGCAATAAGCCCAAAACCCACATTTGACTATTCCCTTTATCTATGAGAGAGATTTGGCTGTCATTGCATCCTCTTGATATGTTCTGAAATCCAGGAGCCTGGGGCTGCTGTAGGGAACAGTGGGAATTCACGTCGCTGGATTGCAGCACACTGGACTCCCACATCTCGGCCTTACCTTGACGTCTGGAGCCATTAGGAATTTGCAATTCTAATTTGAATCAGCCACACTAATTGTGCTTTCTTTTTTTTTGCCTTGGCTGCACTATTGATTTTACAAGCTACGTGATGCTCTTCCACCTGTGTGCAAGGCTCCTGCTGGGAGCTGCTAATGAAAAAAAACACCTCAATTAGCAAGAATTCCCTCTGAAATCCTTGAAAATCCAATATTGCTGATTAGTCTGTTAAAAAATCTTATTAAGAAATGCTTGGTGGCTTCCCTGAGAATATCAAGAAGCAGCTCCTCATGCTGGGCTCCTTAGAAGACTGATCTCTCCCTCTCCATTTTCCTTCCTTGCCTCCAGCAAGGTTCAGCATTTGCAGCATGCAGGAATTAATTTCCCAGCCCCTCCCTGGTGATCCATAGAGGAGGAGAACTCTGCTCCTTTTTTAGCCCCATGCGGGAAATAGAGCTCTGTGAAGAAATTAATGACATTAATCCAGATTCAAGGAGAGTCATGGCAAGTGAGACAAAACAGAAAGTCCCTTTCATCCCTTTAGTGCTTCATCAGGCAAATCAGCTGTATCGCTTGCTTATCCCTTTCTTACTTCAGTCTTGAATCCCTGTAAGCTTAGTCGAGCATCTCCTCCTGACAAGTGGAAAAGTGTGGTCTTCCTGCAGCTTCTCTTGCCCATCACCTTAGCACAAGAGGTAGCAGCACCCTGAGGTAACAGGGCAGTTTCTGTTTGGGATGGAAGCCAGTGCTCACTTGGAGCTTAATGATCTCTCTCCTGCAGGGAGGAGTCTGGCTCCTTCACTTGAACTTGTGCCCATGGTAGCAGGTAACCGGCAAATGAATACAGTGCAGAATTAAGGCAGTTTATGCATCTGCACACGGTTTAGCCTATTCCTTCATTTTGAGGTAATCACTGCAATTTCTGTGAGCCAGCCAGACTATGAACTGTCTTAAAAACAGAACTTTTTCTCCCTTTGTATTTACTTTGGCTGTATCAGCACAAAAGAGACATTAGTGGAGAAATGGAGGGGTCACAAGTGGGCCCTTCCCCTTTGACTGCATATAACTGCAAGCAGAGGTCTATGAGAGAGGTTTGGCTTCACAATGGAGCTCCCCACAGCTCCCTAACGTGGTTTGAACAAGTCTATGTTGGTGTCCCTATCAAGACAGCAGAGATAACAGCTCTATTTCCAGAAGCATTTCTAGCTGAAGGAGATCTCAAGCAAGCAAGCAAGCATGAACAGTCCTGCCCTTCCTCCCCATCTAAGTTAACATATTAACAGCTTACAGACATTCCTGACATGCTGAAGACACATTCAAGTCCAAAGAGATCTGAACCAGTGCCTCGTATCAGAAAGGCTCTGTGTTAGCTCAAGTGCATTCCTCATTTCCTTAGCCAAAGAGTCTGGATGAAAGGTTTCCACCCCATTTCTGCACAACGATGTTTTGTACGAGCAATAAGCCAGGAGGACTCCTTGCCCAGCTCTAAAGCTTCCAAACCCCGTGCCTGTTCCTGCTGGAAGTTGTTTTGTTCATTTTATGTCAAACACAACATAGGCATGGTGCAAATGAAAATGGGATGTCAACAGCTTGGTTAGGAAGCAGTGAGACTGAACACGAAGGGACCTTCTCTATACTGGGGGAACCCAGGAGCTCTGCAAGTGACTGTGGGAGCCATCAGCTTAGCTTAAAAGCCTTATGTTGAGGAGATGTTGCTCCCCCCATCGGTTGGTAGGGAAGGAGGACCCTGCCCCAAGGCAGGTCAGAGCAAGGAGCCAACTTCTGGTCTTTCCCTCATGTTATCCTTCCTGAAAAACACCAGCTCTGGTAAAAGCTGCCCGTGTGGTGAAGTAACTGCTCTGCAGAGGGCAGGTAGGAGCAGAGCAGCTGCAATGAGGCTTATTTCCCTTCCTCAGACTTCCCTTGCTCTTTCTGCAACTCAGGCCATCCAGCGTTCTCATTGAGCACATGCTAATTTTGACATTTCCATAATGTCTTCTTGTCATCACCAACTCTTAATTTAACCTCACTGCAGAAATGCCTCCTGCATTTCAACCAGACAGGCTGGAGTTTAATTATACACTCAGGCAGCTGGACTGTGTTGCAGTATATCCAGCCAGGCGCTGGTTTCATGCGCAGAATTACTGAAATACTTCATTTTGCACCCTCCTATGGCACCCCCTCCAATCCACCTTCTCATTTAGCAGCCACAGACACTTGAAAATATTTTGCTAGCAAAACAAATTGCTTCTGAGTTCAAGCAGGACGTTTTTCATCCTCCCTTGGATTTCTCTATCAGCCTGTTGACTTGGAAAGGGATGCTGCAGGAGTCATTGAGTTAATGGGACCCAGAATCCTCATAGCCAGCTGATGTGCCTCAACACTGTGAGTCTCTCACATCTCTTCCTCCTTGACACAGCACAGCACAATTCTGAATGACTCCTTTTGGAATGAGTGGGCACTTGTGCGGCTACAGCCCTCTTTATCAGTGCTGCGAAGACGCCCCTGCCTCTTGAGAGCTTCATCTGTCTCTGAAGCTCTGGCTCTGGTTGCCCCAAAGATGCAGTGGAAGTAGAAGTGTGCAGCCCCAGGAAGGCAGCCAGAGAACAGCCATAGATGCTGGTAAGCGTGAGCCACACGAGTGCTGTCAAAGCTCAGGGTTACCCAAGGACTTCAGCCAAATCAGACCTTTCTGTGTGATGCATTTTCCCTTTGCCAAATTGGGAAGTTCCAAATCTCTAATGCCGTTCCTGTAAAGAGCCCCTTCTTATTATCTTTACCCAGTGACTCTTCAGTAGAACGAACGTCCAGCCCTTACTGGAGTCTAGCTCCAGTCTTGAACCTTAGCGAATACCACCACCACAGACACCTACCTATGTCTTCTGGTGGACTAACTCATTCACAGTTCTGGCTCCCACTTCACAGCTCATCTCCTTAAACAGTCTAAGGCAAACAACCTTAGTACTGAGCTGAACGCTTGGGGTTCAGTGCCTGTCTCCCTTGCAATACAGGTGGAAAACTTGAAGGGAAATGAGGGCAGAGACTGACAATAGGATTGTATTTCTCTTTATTAATACGTCAAAGCCCAGACTGAGGACCTATTAGCCAGGCTGTTTGGACCTGACCGTATGGCTGTGCAGGAATTACATCACTTACCTGTGAACCAAAGTCACTGCAGGGAAGGGCATGAAGAGAGCTTATAGAAGGATGCTTGAAAATGATAGGGCAAGGAAATAGTGCAGAACACTGTATTCAAACCCAGCTTATCACCTCTGTCCAACTGTCTTGGTGCGTGGAAGTAATTACTCTTGCACACACGAGATAGATACCTCAGTGTGTGTGCCTCAGTACAGCCAGCTGCAAATATCAGGAGGCTGTAACAAAATGAAGACAAGGAATAGGCCTATTTATTGTAACATAGGAGATTTCTGTATTGTTATTCAAATCAGCCTTAGTCAGCTACTGCCATTCCTCTGATCTACTCTGCTAAACAACAGCTAATATTGTCAAGGCACATTCAGGCTCCTTAGGATCCACAGCTCTGACTATTAACACCTCAGAGTGGCAGCTGGAATCCTACTGTTTAGGCAAAGAGAAGGAGGAAGAAAAGTCAGTAAAGGGGAAAATGCAATTCTCTAAGCAAGCTGTACGGTTGAAATACCTGAGTGCCCACGGCTCTGTCAGACAGCAGAGAGGAACTGAAAGGGAATTAAGCTGTCTCCTGTCATAATCTTAACTTGTGCTTTTGCATAATAAGACGGAGTGACTGCAGCTCTACTTTAACATTTTACTATAACGAATCTCCAGATTTGACTCATTCTCTCTCACTGTTAGGGATCAGAACACCCCTTAGCGATGCGTTGGCTCAGGCCTTTGCTTGTTATAAAGATGTCTGTATTTCCAGGAGATCTCTATGAATCTGCAACTACTTCCAAAAAGAGCCTCAGAAATATTTTAAGGACAGCAAGCCTTTTGTCAGTTCATACGGGAGGTCAGACTGCTCTGTGGACCCATAGGCATTTCCCCATGGCAAAGGAATTCCTTTAATTAATTCCTGCTTAAGCTAGAGCACTGATTTTCAGAGCCAGGATCAGACAATCCCTCTTGGCCTTCCAGCCTGTTACTGTATGAAGTCTTGAAATCAAGATTAAATGTCTTTCTAAAAGCTCTGTGGTTTAGAAGACGAAAGCAATGGAATGACATTTGCTGACCCACGTTATTCAGCATTCCTCTAATGTTCATTTCTAGCTTTAAAATATGTAATTCTCTAAAAGTGACTCACTCCACATTCCACAGTTAGGAAGTTGATAAAGAAAAGATGTCTTTGCCCCAGGCACTCTGCACCTTTATCTACTGAACGTCTGCTTTCACTTGCATGTTTGTAGGAGTGCACAGTGAAGACCTCAGTGGACAAAGCCTGTTCTAGAGAGAAATAATAGCACTTATAATTGTTCTGCAAAATCCTGGAAAACGGCTTGCTCCCCTTCTCCTTTTGAGTATTAAATCTTAATGCAGGAGCGTCCATTGATATTCATTATTCATCTGCCCTTGAATTTTTAACCAGCGCGTGCTGGAGACGATTTCAGATGTTCTAGAGAGAGGGAGCTGGGAGGCAGCAGCTCTTTGGCTGGGATGGCAACTGGTGTCACACTTCAGGATCCATCTCCAACAAAAAGAGGTGACTGAGAGCCATCATTGCAAAACACTGTTAAATTCCACCAAGGAAAGGATGCCAGGAGGCCCTGCTCAGTAAGGGGGTGATTCAGCTCCTCTGGGGAGCTGTCTCAAGAGCTGTGTGATGTCCAGCACCCCCAGGGTGAAGGCTCTGCGATGCACAGGCCTTGTGCTGGCTCTCAGCATGATGATACATTTCACTTTCCAAGAGCCAACTTACATGAGTCGATACAGAGGGGGTTTTTTCCTCAGGTAGGGCTTATTTCTTCATTATTTTCCTCAGGAGGAATCCAAGTGCAAACTGCACCTTTCTTTAAAAGCATTTGCAATTCAGCTTTATTTTCTCTTTCCCTTTTTCACTCTATAAATACTTTGCAAATGAGTTTCCCCATTTCGGTTGTGTTGACTTGATGTCTGTAACACTCTTCACTTCTTAAATAAGAATCATGATGTTTTAAAGTGGGTTTTTTTTTCTTCAGGCACAGCTCTCGGAATTGTGTAACCGTGTGAGAATCTCAGTTTGCACTTAGGAGGGTATTTGTGGCTTTGTATTGCAAAGGAAGTAGGAAAATATCACACAAATGTGCTGAGGACTGACAACAGGAGAGCAAATAGAACTTTATATTTCTTCTCCAAAGAAAATCTGCACAACTTTCCCCCTCCCTCCAACTTTTTCTCCTTTATTTATAGCTTTTGTGGGAGAAGGAAATAGAAAATAGATCTCTCCTTCTGAAGGCATCTAAGACATGTGGGATTTATTTTCTTCTGGAGCTGCCTGTTGCCTTCTCCTGACTATGCAGAAAGGTTAAAGGGTGGGATTCAACCTACACAGCCCAGGTGCAGAAGCTTTTCTGTAGTCACTGGAGGTTCAGTAAACGTGGTTTGGGTGTTCTGCATGTTACCAAATGTAGATGTGGACTTCAGTGACGCTAATGTGCAGATCATGAGAGTCAATAGATCCTGAATGAACACAGAGGGGCCTGGGGACATCGATGCTGGTGCAGGTTGGTCCATCCTGTTACCTACTTTAATTGACTGGGTGGATAAAACCCAGAGCTTGCAGGTGGAAATTTGATCTCCAGGACAGCAGAACCATGGTGATAAAAGGGAAGATAACAGGTAAAATGGAATCTCCTTTCTTACCTTGGGTGAAAATGCTGGATAAGCTGGTTTCTAATACTCCAGCTGCTGATAATTCTGCATGCTTTCCTATCATACACTTATATTCAAGGAGCAGCTCTTAGACTGGGGCACAAGCCACGAAGTTACCCTTGTCACAAGCAACACTGAGTTCCCCGAGTCCATCCAGCTTTAGTTCTTGCCACAAAGAAGTGGGCATGAGTTTCTTGGGACGGTCTGTGAAGTCTCCAGGCCAAGAATCTACTGTGGGATGAAGAGGAAACAGACACATTTGTGGTACAACTGGAGAGATCTGTTCGGTTTCAAGTGTTCCCAGGAGCCATCTGGTGAATAAGAGCAGATCAGATTAATTACCCTAAACTCAGATGCAGTAAATCTGTTATGGCTGGGATTTAGACAGTGCTGAAGGTAATCTGAACCTCAATCTCCATCTAAATAGATATGCTATTTACAAAGGAGATGTGTTCGCCTGTGAAACAGATAACAACAATGGGAACTGAAGCTCTTAACAGACAAAACAGCATACATGCAAGCCTCTAGACACTGGTCTCATCCCTGCTACTCACAAATAGAGCTGTCCTTCCTCTGCCTGGCCAGTCTGAAACACTCCACATACAGAAGGCAGCATAACTTGGCCCCAAGGCACTTGTAGAAAGGCCCTGATCTGCAGAGGCTTGGCAAGCCAGGCTGGTGGCAGAAGTTCTGTATTGACGGGTCCTTGTCAACACAGTGTAACACAGGCTCAAGGACCAAAGAAAGCACTTTCCCTGGGTTAGACACTCTCTGCAGTAACTCACAAGCACTGCAGATCTCCCCAGGATGATGTTGAGGTTACTACCTGAGACCCCTCCTTTGTCTGGCTCATTTTCTACCAGGGTGTAGCACATAAGACAGCAGGCTGGAGAAACAGGGTCCATAACTATGATCCCTGCTCTAAATAGCAGAACCTGCGAGTCAGAGACCCCATCGCAGCCAACAGGTACTGCCCATCTTAATGGTATCTCACCATAGCTTCCTTCTCTTTCCAGCAGCAACTGCAGGATTTGGGACAATTTACGTAGCACCTTGCACAGCAGGTACCACATTCATGACTGATCTAAGTGTGGCGTAAACCATCATCACTCCCTCAGCCCATCTCCTTCCAAATCCTCTTTTCCAGCTACTTAAGACTAATTCCAGCACATACTGACTTCATCTTCCTGCTTTCCTGGACTTCCAGTCCCTTTTTGACAGCAACAGCAGGTACAGCACTTAGTGAGCATATGCAGTGACAGGGGGGGACCTTCCCACACGTTCCTGGCTTTTTAGTATATTGCTTCTCCCAAGAAGCATCAGGCAGGATTCTGTTGCAATGAACTCAGAGGAGGCCCTTTCTCAGGGCCTGAACACTCAAGCGTAGATCCCAGAGAAGCATTTACATAAGTCATACTAAAAATCAATGACAATTATGCATTTAAATGCTTTGCAGAGATCTGTGGCAAAAACTATTGAGAAATAGTTCTTTTTTAATGGAAACCTGAAATTTCCATGGCTGTGGCAAGAAGATTGATTGCAGCTGAAGTTTTCCATTTTCTCTTTGCATTATTAGTATTATTTCCCTGAGGTCAGAAACAGAAGCAAAACTCTGAGTCGGGAGAGGCTTTTCCAGGTACACAGAATGAAGCATGATGTGTGGAGAATGGAAGAGCCATGCACAAAGGATTTTAGGGAACACACTTTGAAAAGTGACTCTATCATTTCTGACCAGAATGGGGCTAGCATCAAAGATGTGATCTGAAAGAACATTGAGTATACATGTTGCATATCTTTATTACCAGAACTGGTATCTACTTCAGAAGAACATTTAATCCTGAGAATGTTTTATTGTTTTGTATGTACCAGGCATTTGGTTTGCACCAAACTTTAATCTACAGATGCCTGAGAGTTTCACAAGATAGATGCGATCCAGCAGACATTCGTTTTGTGTTGGCCTTCACAGAGTGTTTTCTAACATTGCCTAAACACATTATTCTGTGTTTCTTGATGGAAAATACTGTCTAGATCTTGCTGAAAGACAAGAAAAAATATGAGGTACACATGAACAATCTTTGCTGAGATGTGGAATCAGACACATTTCCAAGCAGCTGAAGGCCAGGTACTATAATGAAGAGCATTAGGAAATAATCAATAGCATTAGCAGAAGAGCATACAAGAAAGAGACAGCACCAGTTAACATGGAACAGATTTGCTCCAGATCCTGTTGCATGAGTTTAGTAACAATCAGTCTTATTCCTATGAGCGTCTTGAATGTTCTAGTATAGATACAACCTTACTTTCTCAGATGGTAGCTTTTATTGCCCCTTGAAACATCACTCCAAAATGGGTCCTTCTGCTCACCGTGAAATAAGAGTGGTTTGTAAATTCATTTTGAAAACATGAGTATTCCCTTTTCCCTGAGTTTTGAACTTGTGTTAAACTAGACAGATCGTCTTCCCAGGCGCTAGGGAACATCCATGTGTTCAACAGTAATGTGAGACCACAGTGGCACAGGAGAACCAAAGCAAAAAGACAGCTCACAACTACTTCAGACATTAAGTGGCTTTCCTTGGACCAGCAAAACTGACTTTTCTGATGCCCAGATTATGTTAGAGTTGACAAATAGGTATCAAGATCCTTTTTCAAAGCTATCTTAGATCTTCAAACCCAGTCACAAAAATAGACACCAGAAAAAATGTATCTTGGATTCTTGCTGATGTTCGAAGAGCTTTAACACCTCCACAGCTGGTAACAAGCATTTAAAGCTGACCTTTGGGAAAAATTCTATGTTAAACCTGTATAAAAATCTATTACTTATGCCTCCCATACGTACTCATGTGGTAGAGTGCTCTGTTCCTAATCATGTTGTCCTTTGAAACAGTCCAAACAAACATCAACTCATCCCTGATACATTATTCTCTGAGCTTGCCTAAATAAGCAAAAGATAAATAGACGGGTAATGCAATTAAGTCATAATTATGCAGAAATACATATGCAATTGCTTTCCCATCCTCATTCAAGTTAAATGAATGCTTAGGGGTTTAACTACGTTTTAACTACAGAGCAAAAGCAAGTTAATGAGATAGTTGTGAAATGTTATGTTGTGACTTCTCCTGGTAGAGGTGTGACAATAACGGCCTGTGATAAGAGCTGCTCCAGTTTTTGGAGAGAAAAATGCAGCCCAGCATTTAATGCAAAGAAATCAGCAATGCAAGCAAAGTGTATTAATGAAATTTCAATTATACACTTATTCCATGTGCAATTTTCAATTAATTGCATTGCAGCAACATTTCTCTCATGGATAGGCACTACATTTCCACCAGAAAGAACAGCTCGAGATGATAGCTGATGAAGCTTTGGTAAGAGACTGCGACAGAGGAGATAAATAACCCTCTACTCTGCTCTTGTGAGACCTCACTTGGAGTATTATGTACAATTCTGGCGTCCTCAACATAAAAAGGACATGGAGCTGTTGGAGCAAGCCCAGAGGAGGCCACGAGGATGATGAGGGGACTAGAGCACCTCCTGTATGAAGACAGGCTGAGAAAGTTGGGGCTGTTCAGCCTGGAGAAGAGAAGCTGTGTGGAGACCTCAGAGCAGCTTCCAGTATCTGAATGGAGGCTACAGGGATGCTGGAGAGGGACTCTTCATTAGGGACTGTAGTGACAGGACAAGGGGTAACGGGTTAAAATTTAAACAGGGGAAGTTTAGATTGGATCTAAGGAAGAAGCTCTTTACTGTGAGGGTGGTGAGGCACTGGAATGGGTTGCCCAAGGAAGTTGTGAATGCTCCATCCCTGGCAGTGTTCAAGGCCAGGTTGAATGGAGTCTCGGGAGATATGGTTTAGTTCAAGGTGTCCCTGGCCATGGCAGGGGATTGGAACTGGATCATCTTAAAGTCTTTTCCAACCCTAATTATTCTATGATTCTATGATTTTATGATTCTGTGATGTCTTGCTAAGGACATGTCAAATGAGGAGTTTCTGAGTGTCATGTGAGAAAGGTCCCTGAAGAACAGCAGTGTTTATAGGTGGAAGTAAGTGCTTACTGGGTTATATTCACCTGTGTAGACACAGAGGCCTCACACAAATGACACCAAGATGGCTTTGGCCAGCTCACTTTGTCCAGAAGCATAGAAGAGCGAAGCACATGGGAAGAAGGATAAATTCTAATAACACCCCCAAATTACACCTGATATTTCAGGTTTTCTCTTGATCCACATTTCTGAGCTTGAAGGTCTGGTGTGCCCATGTGCTGTATACAGGTGGGAGATGATCAGGATGGTACATTGTGCTCTCAGCAAGACTGTACAGGAAATAAATGAAATCCTCTGAAATCCCTGTTAGAACAGCAGGAGCTAAAGGACCTGCAGCAGGGAGGAGGTCAGGGCTTCTCAATTCATTGCTGTTCTATGAACACTCAATCTGCTGAACTAAACCCAAGGAAAATTAGTTCCAGTGATCTCCCGTCTGAAGCCCCTTGAAATGGTAGGAGACACTGGACTCAGTGTGAGAGATACCTCTCCTATCTGGTAAAGACCGGCATGGTATACAGAGAGAGGAGGAAGAGACTGACTTGAAGCCTCAACAAGGTTGGCCCCAGAGGCAACAGG
The DNA here is from genome assembly GCF_034315485.1 of Pezoporus occidentalis. Classification (NCBI taxonomy): domain Eukaryota; kingdom Metazoa; phylum Chordata; class Aves; order Psittaciformes; family Psittacidae; genus Pezoporus; species Pezoporus occidentalis. Next base: position 347,126 of record NW_026914308.1, on the reverse strand, counting down.
GTAATTAACATCTCTTAGAGACACGGTTTGTCATCCAATTGTCTGTCCCTCAGGCAGAAAATGCAGTACTTGATTATCCTCTCTCCCTCCTCAGCTGCTTTAGTAGGCTGATGAAGTTACATGATCAATATGTCACACACAGACTAATCAAAAGTCTGGCTAGCCAGGAGCAGTTAGCATGCAATTACCTTTGGTGTACTGGGGGTAATGCACTTCAACAGGCCTTGCATGTGTTTTAAAAAGCAGCTAATAGACCCATGTTCCATCAGCCAACAGTTCCCGTGCCAGTTCCGATCCTGTGCTGTGGGGAGGACGCAGGTCCCCTCCAAGCCCCCTGAGATGCAGAGAGCAGGCAGCATCTTTGCTGCTGTCTCACTTGGAAACCCTTTGGGTGTTTTGTCTCAGTCCTGCTAAAGCAGCTTCCAGTCCACTTGACTTGCTTTCTGATAAATGTATTGTACATCCTTTGACACCTAAAGGAACAGCAGTAGATTTGTAATGGTGTAACTGCCATAAGTATCTGGCTCTTAGGTCCTGTTCTTTCTCTCCTCCACTGTCAAGTTCCCAGTCATCACTGCAGACATCCAGAATGCAGGTTTGCAGTTGCCTGCATCATCAGTGTGTTCATTTTCCTATGTGTTTTACCAGGAGGAGATACCTCTCAAGTAAACCCAGAGAGGCAAGAAACAATCAGAGCTCTTTGGAGAGGCTCTGCTGGAAGAAGCAGTAAGCAATTTGGGAGTTCCCTCTCTTAAATGTGTACCCTCTGTGCCTTGATCTGGTGACCTTGTCTGCACACAGGCGTGAGCAGCGAGCTGTCAAGCTGTTTTACTGGGATGACAGATGAGTCAGCCAAGCAGAGATGCACATTCCCTTATGGCATCTGAAGCGTGGGTTTTTCCAGAGCAAAGAAGCAGGCAACCTCCTTTCTTCCCTCCTGTGCCCCCGCTGCTATCCCTGTCTAAAAAGCATCAGGCAACCTATCCCAGCAAGTAAACAGCCTGCTGAGGAATTCCAGGTTGGAGCAGGATGTAGCTGTGATGGTAACACAGGGCAGGTGATAGGCTCATAAGGTTACAACACCCTTACCTCCAGCCCTCCTCACCTCCAGTATCTTGGGCTTATCCTCAGAGGGAATAGCATTGGTCAAGATTATCAGTCTTTTTTGGTAACACTGAAAATAAGCCCAGAGGTATTCATGTTGCTCTGTAGGTTCTAAGTCTTTATTTAAGGAATGTGGAGGAAAAACAGGGACAGGCACTGAGTTACCATGGGGTATGGACAGTCAGCAGCTTACTGTAAGTCCGGCTGTCTTCCTGGGACCTTCGAGGACATGATATGTGAGCTGTGCCCTTCTCAGAACTGCAGGGAAAGAGTAAAATGTTAGCTTTGGCAGCCAGGTACTGCAGGGATTGGTGTTCCTGGGAGAAAGAGCTTCTTAGGTAGGCAGGAATGTCAGACTGACAGACAACTCAGTGCCTTAACAACAGTCTGAATGTTGGCCATGAGGAAAATGAACTTTATCATCTCATTCCCATTGCTGGGAATTTATGGCTGAGAAATCATTCGAGGCAAAGGTTTCCAAAGGTCTTCAGGGAAGACACAATCACAGTAAGTCCACAGCTTTGGTACCATGGCTGTAACAATAGATATAAAGAAAGGGGGTAAGCATAGGAATGTATGGGGACTGTGGAGTAAGATGTATCTGGTGTATATGAAGCTTTTGTGTTACCAGACAGAGTGGGATTTAAGTGGAAGCACGAGAATGGATATCCCTGAGGCTTTCCAGTGTAAGATCTGGATGATCTCAAGGATCACGTAGATATTCATCCTTTTTCTGTTGGTTTTCTCTATTTTGTAACTTTCTGCCCTTAAATACCTCAACCCCCAGGACAAAAGGTAACTAAAAAGCACTCACACAGCACATTTTTTAATCTTCCAGTGATCCTTTAGGTGGAGAGCCTTCCTGCTCCAGCTGGCAGCACAAAGGAGAAATAGGAAAGACCAATCTAGCACCATTACACTGGCATTATTTCATGTGCTCCCCTAGTTTGTTTTCTCCAGAAGCTCACGATTTCAGCCCTTCAGGCTCTTGCAGTTGCAAGGGCAGTTCACATGTACATTCATTGAGGCCTCAAGGACAGATGAGTTTATCCCTCCATTATTTAGGTCCAGTAATACAACTCTGTTATAGGAAGGTTTTGATGCACATGCCTTCAGTCGAGCTGTTGACAACCCCATGCCCATCCACAAAGTGGTGTGAGCTGCTATCCTTCTGTCAGTGTGCTCGTTGAGACTGAAGACAAATTCATCCAGCTACATGCCTCCAACACTGACATCTACAGCCCTGCAAGGAGTCACCTGAGACTCCTGTTATAGCCACCCTGTAAAGGAGCTTTGTCCAGTGAAGGGCCTGGAGTGGTATGGAGGAACATTTTCCTCTTAAAAACAGAGGGACTTAAAAACAAGGGACTTGTTTTCCAGAGCTCTCAGTCCTGTACTTGGAAGTGGGTGAGGACTGTGTGCCGAGATGGATTTGCATTAGGAGAAGAAAGGCTGACTGAAAATAGGAGTTTGCTCCTTTTTCAACATATTTCCATGACGAGTTTTTCATTTTTGATTGGGGAAATTGAAGCAAAGTGAGTCCATCGGATACCTCACCTGAAGTTCAGCATGGATACCATGTGCTTCTCTTTTCATAATGCCCATGGCAGGGCAGGACTGATGCCTCTGTACAAAGAAGAGCAAGAGTTCAAGGCAGGAATGAGTGGGAATAATGCGCAGAGTATCAACTCTAGAAGGAAATGCAAGCGATTGAGCTGACTATGGAAAGTGTTGTGTGTGGGAGCATCAAAAAGGTGTTCTTAATGCAAGTCCTTTGATATTTTCCATTTCTATCCTTCGTCCATGTACAAACAAGGGGGGAAATATTGGTGCTTCCTGCAGCAGGAAAATCCCTATTTTCAAGCAGCTGCTTCTGCTGCCTTTTACTCATGTCTGAGAGATGCCTGGCTTGCTGCTTTCCCTTGCAGACCACTCAAGGGATGAGATACTTTGATCTTTCCCATTCTAATGGATTAATTTGTTGTCTTCATCTGAACTGCAGTAAATAATTTGAATTGCAATTAACAAATCTCTGTGCAAAGTCAGCACCTGGCAAAGAACAATCCTAGGAAAGTAAAGGACCTCCTAGGTGAGACATGATGAATATATTACCAAGAGAAGGAGCAGCTGAGCACTCGGCATGCTCCCAAGGGATGCGGTGAGGGCATCATCACCACAAGGACTTGGGACAGGCAAGCTAGCATAGTAGCGTGATTGAGATCAGGGCTATAAATCCTGTATGTCATAACTCCTGGCTTTTACTTAATCCAGTCAGTTTTCCCATCTCCCTGCTCATCTGGGGGTGTCTATCAACATGAGTAGTGTTGTGAAACTTGCTCCATTTTTGGGACAACTTGAAGAGGATGGCTGGGAGCTCACAAGGCTGCCTTGAAGGTTCATCAGTCTCGTGGCTTCTCTCGCTGCACAGCCCATGTAGCAGCTCTGGCAGCTGACTGTAAAACCAACTCGCATTTATGCCTCCTTCCAGCAGCCTGGAGCTGTGAGGAAGAGTGGGTGACCCCGGCCTTGCATCAACAAGCAGAAGGAATGACAGCAAGGCATGCTTTTCAGCCAAAAGACACCCCTTTCTTCCCTCTGCTATTAGTCCAAAGCCTAAGAAAAGGGGATTCTCCAGGGGACGTCTGCAGAAACACACCACAATTAGTTTGGGTGCTGTCACCAAAAAAGCTGGACCAAGAATATGATACAAAGCTACTACCAGATGAGATACCCCAACACTAGACTGGTACTTAAACTTGCCAGAAGAACATGGGGCCTGGAGGAGGAGGAGTTGTATTCTGTAGGTGTTTGTCATCTGTGTAGGTCAGGGGTATATTATATATAGAGGTCACAAGCGAGGCATTTGCTTTCCTGGAATGATGTACTTCAAGGTTCTCCTTTCTAAAAACACTGTCTCTAAATCAGATTTTAAAAGCTAAATTTAATTTAAAATGCTACTTTTTTAAGCAATCGGCTAATGAGTTAACAGTGACCACAATGTTCTTTTCCTGTGCCACTTCTCATGTAAAACTGTGATACCCGAGAAAGCAACCTCCACAAGCACCCTACATAAATCTCTCATTCAGAACAGCTCTTGAACCTGTCAATGAACTCTGAAAGGACGACACCAATCCAAAACATAAGCAGATTCTCCAGCACAGGCTTGAACCAGAAACATGTTTTCTTTTGTTCCTTAAAAGGGTCTAATTTCAGCCTTAAATTCTGGGGCTGTTGCACAACAAAGAAGTCACTGAATCAGACAAAGAAAATTAATTCTGTCATTATTTGAGGAGAGGATTTCATACATCTTCATGCATAAGCATTCAGAAAAGGTTACTGCAAGTGTTAAGCTCAATTCAGTGTCCTGCAGGAGATGGGTATGTTTGAGTGCCTCGTTATAATTCGAACCAGAGTTGAAAAAAACATCTCCTCATGATAAGAATGCGATTGTCTTTGTTAATTGCCGTGAAGTTGCAGCTCTTGCTTGGCTCCAGCCTCAGTGCTTGTCTTTGATTTTAAATAGAGGCATTGTACTCCAAAGCTTTGATTAAATGATGTGGGGTTTGTACAGCTTTAATAGTTTCCACACTGACTACACATGAAAAAAATAATAGAGATGTCAAGGTTATCAAGCATGAAAATAACAGCATTGCTGAGAGTTTTCTGTGATGCTGTGTTTGATGAGAGGTTTGGAGGCCAAATTCCCCCTTTTCCTATAAGCATGGGGCACCAAATGTTTCCCCTAATAAGCAAACTTAGCTACAGTTAAAGACATAAGTGGCTTCAACTCATGTGGCCTTGGGTCAAGGAACATGAGCGCACACATCTGAGTGCTGACACCAAGCAGAGCATCAAAGCTATACAGGCTATAGCATAAGGACATCATCAGAACCCAAATAAGCTCTTATCCATCCTTAATGGCTTTGTGAGGTGCTTCAAATGGGCACCTAGGGATTCTAGTCATCTAAATCCTATTTATTTAGCTTAGTACTTCAGCATAAAGTAGGACAGAAGACTCCTAGAAATAAATTCAACCCAAATTGGAAAAAAAGAAAACCCTCTACACAGAAAAGGAGAATAGAGCTGGTGTGTCCTGCCACTGCAAACCCCCTTCCATTTAAAGCAGAATTTAACACAAATGTATGCCAAAGGCAACCTGAAGATGTTCTGTCATATCTCATTTATGCTTCGAAGCCACAATAAAAAGGAAGAATCCCCTGTCAGCCCAGTAGTCCTTCCCTTTCAAAGGCCAAACAAAAATCGCCACGGAATTTGAGTCACCAATGAAGGGTATATGTGAAATACCCTTCTTCCTGACCATGTGGAAAATGCTTTTCTTCAGACAGCAGAAAGGTAATAACAGAGACTGTCAGGGTTTGCTATAGGTATCAGTGGCTTTCCATGCCACAGTTCAGTTAGGGAGGATGCTGGCTTACCAGTACTGACAAAGACACTCAACAACACTGTACTTGAACCCCTCTCAAGCATTGCTGGAGCAGCAGCCATGGTAGATACTCCTGGGTATCCACTTTACAGCTCGTAATATTAAACCTACAATACAGGGGGGATGCTGAGAACTGCTGGAGTTCAGCAACCCTTTGAGAAGGAATCACCACCTTGAGAAGGAATGAGCCATTCTCCAAGGTCCTGTTTTCCTCCCAAATACCACATAGAATGATTTTCTTCTTACCACCAAGTGAAGTTGTGGCGTATTTGTCTCTAAATATTTGAGTGGGAAAGAAGCACTGCTTTGATTCATTGCCAGCAGCCCACCAGCCAGGATTTGGTTGAAAATCTAAAGATGATGAATATGGGACAATGCAAATGCTAAGCTGAGCTATTCAAACACAGCACACTTTGCTGTGTTTGAATAGCTGGGGCATCTGCCACGGATTTAGATGGAACAATTATAGTAGTCCCTTAGAAAATATTCTGCATTGAAAGTTATTCAAATACTGTTGTGTTACCCATCAGGAGCAAATCTATGCCTGCAATGTAGATTAATGTTGCATCCCAAGTCTTGCTGTTTGATGCATTGAGGAAGCATGTGTACATGCATTAAAGCTGCCAAAAGTACTTGTTGTAAATGAGCAAGCAGAGGGGGTGTTTCACCAGCGTGCTTGTTGGCTGTCAAGGGAAAAGTCCTTTGAAAGGCTTCAGGAACAAAGAATTGGAGACCCTGCTGACGTTTTTCGGATGAGAAAGGGGGGATTCTTGAAGAAAAAGCCTAAATAAACAGTCTGGATACAGACTCAGGTACATATTTTCTATGAAAACTCACCCCTCTTTTCCTGCCACTGCAGTGGTTAAACAACCTGCCTGTTTTGTGTCAGAACTCCTGATCATTTGGACCCCTCACTCCTTTGCAATAGTTAAGAACTGAGGACGAGGGTTATGAGAAATATCCCCAAAAAACTTCTCTTATGCTGGCTTCACAAGAGGAGACAATCAGGAGATTTTCAGGCCACAAAGGATAGTTTGGCTCATTCTACGCAACCTTGACAATTTTCTGGCATTGACAACATTTTGTGTGGGAAATGCTGGTAGGAAAAATTCATTGTGTCCTTGAATGTAAATTCAAAACCAATGAGAAAGAATCTGGAAATTTATCCCCTAAACTGTCTCCTCCGATGCTTGATCTTTTCCTGGCAGCTGGAAGAGACCAAATGGGTTTGAATAGCCTTCTCCCCTAGGTTGAGTTGTACAAGAGTACTTCCAACATCCTCAGTTCCCTTCTCAATTCCTTATTTCTAATGGTGGCAAAATCACATTCACATGATGTCATGGCTAAAAAGGACATCCAGAAATCCCTGTAGACTGCAATCAGAACATCCTGATTACAGTCGGATTTATTCTGCAGCAATTATAATATAGTGCAACTAACTTCCTTCTCACTGCTTCAGTCCTTCCTGAAAATTAATCATCATACCATCAATCACTAACAATGCAACAATCATACAGCAGTTCAAAGGGCATTCCAGAGTCTGCCTGGCGGGCAGAATGACCAGCATAGATGCATTATATCGCTGAAAAATACACCTGAAAATCCCCTGAAAATAAAAGGGAAAAAACCTTTTTCAGTATAATTAAATGACCAAAACGTCTACATCAGAATTGGAGTTCACAGCATTAACAGTGACTTGGAATCCTAGCACACCTGGTGAACTAACTGTGAATAAACATTTGGTCTTCCACACTAGCAAGTTATTAACACAGCTTACTAAGGCAAAGAAACCAATCTGGGTTTGCTCTGTCTTGTGAGCTGCCTCCCCTGCTTCTCTGAGTGGCCACTTATCTCCCAGGGTGTTGGCAAAGGGCTGTGGTGGCTCATGTGCCCTCACTCTGCCTTCATTGCCCATTTCTCCCCTTCTCACAGTGCTCCACAGTTACACTGGCAGAGCAAATGTGTAGCAATATCTTAGTCATTTCAGGGAATAAAATCACCTCCTTGAGCACAGGGCTCTACTTAAGCTACTACTTAAGGTAGTTGTCCAAGTTCTACTTAAGGTAGTTGCCTAAGCTGAGAGGTACAAGGAGGGTTGAGAAGCGGAAGGCTATTACCCATCAGTTGCACATGGAGCAGAGACCTCATTTGGAGTTGGAAAACAGACAATTACTTTCCAAAAAAGGTCAAACAAAGCAATTCTTTTAAATTGTATTTTATTTTATTTTCTCCTTTTTCTGAGGTTGAGAAAGTCCATTTTCATCCTGGACATTTCTGAAAAGGAACTACCTTATCACTACAGAAGTGCTTGTCTTTCTCTTCTCCTTGACAGTAGCTCCTCTCAATGTGTTTTCTTACAAGGGGATCTTGGAGAAATGATCTAAAACCTGACCTCTACCTTAGGAATCAACTCCTTCCCCATCACTCATACCTGACATGTTGAGAGAGTGTCAGGCTGTACCTGCAGACTTAATCACATCAGTGAAGTGACCCCTCAAAGTTCCCCTGTCTTTCATGACAAGATAAGCCCTTTTAATCTTTCAGATCCTGTTTCCACTCAATCACAGCTCATGCCACGGGAAAGCCCATTTTGGGATACTTCTCTGGAATATTAAAAAGACAGATCTCCACGTGACACGGATAATGTGTGATTTTAAACAATTAAGACAATTTAAATACTCCAAGAGAAGCAAAACCACATTAAAAAGTGTTTGCAAAGCACCTCTCTACGCCTAGCACACATACAATCAAAAACTGCATTAGCTGGTGAATTGCTTGCATTCCTTTTCTCCTCCTACAGCTCATCTAAGCAGTAAACTTGGGTCTATTGAAGTTGTTCTTTCCGTTTGACAACTACTTTGATGCTCTGACTGGTGTAATCAGATACAGTCAGAGAACTACAGAATGTAAAGGCGCTGCCATTACAGCTAAGACTGTGGATGGAGTTTTGCAAATTACAGAGCTAACCCAAGCAGTAAATCAGTGTCTGATTAGCTCTGGGATTTGAGGAGGTTCTGATTGGAAAACTGATGAGAAAAATCCCCTCTGGAATGGTAAACGGGCTATCTTGTAAGGTCTTTGTTATTTCTGGGGAGAGCAGACTGTATCAAGTATCTTCCTGAACCACAGCTGGAAGATCCTAGGATACTGGGATACAAACAGTGGTTAGGGGCTGGCAGATCTTGTGTGGTTTAACTCCATGGGGACATGGGGGCTGTGTCACCCTGCAGCAAATACAGCAAGCAGGGACTGGACAAGGCAGGACCTAAAGCGGCAACCTTCCCCTGTCACTGCAAGGTCAGCTCCTAACACGACCCTGCTCCCAGCATCCGTGGATGTGCCCTTCCCCAGGATTCAGCTTTGGTGCTGAGTGTGTCAGGGCTCAGCAATCTGGTGTCTGACACATCCTGGGCCTCAGCCCATCCTAGCTCTTGCCTGGTGCTCAGCTAGCAAACCCATAGGACCTGACACGGGTTTTGTTTTCTGTTTATCCATCATCTGAACACGCTGGGATGCTGTTCCAGTACGGTAACACTGCTATTAATAATGCAAGATGCAAATTAGCCCTTGGGTTTCCCTGCAGTCAGAGGCCACCTTACCTAACCGAGAGATGATTCACCGCTCCCCTTTGAAGACCCCATGCTGGTTTGGTTTCCAGTCGCTGACATTTTACCCTATCAATATCTTCTGATGAGTCTGCCCTGCTCTGGTGTCCATGGTGACAACTGCTTCTGTGCAGCAGCCTGGATCTCAGGGCCAGTGTGGGAGTGCTGCAAGCCCCCTGTGGCACAGCAGCCACTCACACCCGGTATCAGCAGCTGATCTTCCCCTGTGCTCAGCACCCAGGGAACCAGGCGAGAGCAAGGGATGCAAGGAGGAGGCACCCCCAAGTAGCTGGGCTTAGTCACTGAACAAGCCAAGCTCAGCCTGAATAGTTCGGAGCACATTAAACAGCTTCGAGCATGTTTTGGAAAAGCACTGGAGACAAACAGTGTGTGTTCACTTTTACCTGCTGTGTGCTGTTAAATAGCTGGTGGAAAGGAAGAGGGAGGAAGAAGAAATCAAATATGAGCATTTCATAGTGCCAGCTTTAGCTAATTACACTGACGGCATTTCCACTTACACCAGACTTTATTTAATGACAGTGTATGAGTTGACATAAGATTGCAACTGTCTTTTCTGTGTTTTATTCAGTTATTTCAGGGTACCTCAGATGCTCCCTGCAAACACTAACAAACACCTCCTGCAGTGAAAGAAACCGAAGAAGTGTTGAGCTGATCAGCTCTGCAGGATCACAGCCAGACAGATGCTACAGGAAAGCATCAGAGTCATCTCTACCTGTGCAAGGCTCCATAGCCAAAGTCTCTTATTGCCTTGTCAGGAATAAATGAGTGTTCAGATGGGTAAACTGAGGTAGCAAGAAACTGAAGTTAATTACTGAGTGAAGGACCTGAAGGTGTGGTTGCCAGTGTCCTGCTGTTTCATACGACTGTGTTCCCATCTAGTTAGGCATCTTGGAGGGTTTCTGGGGTTTCAAGTGTAGAGCAGCCATCACATAGTAAAGTAAAAGATTTAAAGTGTGTCTACAGTAAAGGCAGTGATTCTAAAATGCTGTTCTGTGCATGTGCTCTAGGAGTGGAGGATTCAACTCCAGCATTTCACCAAGAGTTATTAGAATGTTAAATGGAAATGACCTGACGGAGTACATGAGCCAGCCCCAAGTCACTCTCAGCCCACCATTTGCCATTCCTCAAGGATTCCCCTAGAAAAAGAGCTTAAAACTGCAACAGATAGCAGCCACACCAGAGAAAAATTGATGCAAAGGGGGTACAAGGGGCAGCTGCTCATTGCCCATCCTGTGTCTGAACCAGGCTGTATGATGTGTGGGAAATGCATGGGAAGAAGTTGCACCAAGCTGCAGAGCTACAACCTGGCTGGGGTCACGGCAGGGTGGTGCTGGTGTTGCACAGTGGGAGGGTTACAGTGGATGCTCACATATCCCTTCACCCACCTGATAAATGTAATCTTGGGTGAAGCAACACAGACTTGGGAGAAATGAGAAGGGCCCAAAATCCAGGGAGGAGAAGGAATAGCAAAGATAAGACCAGTGAAACCATTCAAGAAGGTGAATTGTTTGTGAATCAGTGTCCCTGCCTCCTGTACTTGCTCTTGATTTTATAATACATGAGGTGATTTTCGAGTTGATTTCATTTACCAGAGCATGTAAGCACTTTATAGCTCTACAAGTGCTTTAATTCCACAGCAAACACTGTGAGTGCTATAATCCCTCATCTGACTGGGTAATTATAGTTACAGGAGATAAAACAACAGGTTTTGTATTTATATGCCATGCCCGACACAAGCAAAGTCTTTCGTAGGCTTCCAAATCCTCATCCGTTACTGAACCAGGACTTTGTGCAATGGTTTCAGTCTTCAAAGAGCTAAATGAGGCATCAGATAGCTCAGTTCTACCAACTGCAGAGTCCTTGTATGCCCCAATGTGAGAATCTAGAGAGAAATGGAGCTACTGTAAACCTGAGAACCCAGCAGGCTTGGGTAGCACCAGGTATTGAACACAAAACCAGGTGCAGAGCAGCAAGAAAATACATGGGAAGGTTTGTTATGTAAGGGGAGACAACAAGCATGGCCAGAAACAATAATATTTTCAGGGGTAATTGGTATTTGTTGTGACTCGGGATGAAAACAAGCTTTGAGAAGTCAATATTTCTCATTTCCTTTGGAACAGATGTGAACTACGTGAATGTTTTCCCAAACTTTGTTTAAATAGGAAAGTTTTATGGCAGCGTTTCCATCTCACAATATTGCTTTCCACTATAAATCCCCTCAGAGACCAAGCAGCATTCACCACCACTTGTGACATTCAGGTTTGAGCAGAATGGAAGCTGTTTTAGCAAAAGGCAAAATAAAGCCTTTTATCTTGTTGCAGTGAACCAGCAGCAAGAGGAAAGCAAAAGGTTGGAGTGCACATTGCAGTGTGCTGCAGTCCGGATCTGAACATCCCCACCAAATGTTGATCTAGTTCTACTTTTAATGGAAATCAATTGGAATTATTTGAAAGGGAAAAGCAAAATAAAATGAAAGAACATGGAGTTTTCCATTAGGAATACCAGACTCTCAGTGCATTGAAGTTATCCCAGATCTTCCAGTGCTCATCTGAACCTGTGAGCACAAACAGCCAAGAGCTTATAGAGTCTTCTAGAGGGTTATAAGGAGCACAATGAAATGTGGGTTATCACTATCCATTGTTTTCCATAGTTGACATGTTTCGGGTGAGTCAGAGCCCACACTTACACCAGGGCGTCCAAACCTTTGTGGGAATCACCCTTTGGGACTGAAGTCAGGTTTGAAGCGCAGCACCAAGATGCTCCCCTAAGCCACGCTCTGTCCCCAACAGCACTGGGAGCATCAGGAAGCGGCAGAAAGCAATAAATAAGCATTGATGCCAGCCCATCACATTCTGCCATTACAACTAATTCAGCCCTTTGATGTTTATATTGTTGCTGGAATTAACTTAATGAGTGCTCACTTCACTAGAAGCGTAATCAAATATTAACAGCTTGAATGGGATGGAACTCTCTGCCAGGGCTCACCAGAAAGAAATGGGTCTGTGAGCAAGAGGGATCAGATGAACATCAGCGGGTGGGCAGAGATGACTAACAGAGGCAGCAAGGAGCCCGCACGAGCTGGAGTGGGTGCAGCCTTAGCAAAGGGATGATTTTGGCTGCTTACCCTGGTGCTGCAGCCGGGTGCCTTCCTTCCCTGGGTTGTTTGGAGACAGTGAAAATGTGCCTCAAGCAGCTGGTAGCGGAAGCTGAGGCACAGGGGAGGATGCAGGGGTGTTTCTCCTCCACTCCCTTCATTGCCTATAATGTGCCTGGTGTTACCTGCAGAGGGAGATGACTGTGTACAGACCAGCTTCTCACCCCATTCAAGCTTCACCCCATTCACCCCACAAGACTGTGTTTGCCAGACCTGACACTCACCTTTGCTTCTGTTTCTGGCTTGTCTTGCTCATTTCCTGAAGCTCAGTTGCAAAGGAGATGGGAACTTTTGCTTGCTGTGGAATAATTCCTTTCCATTATTTTTACCTACTGAGAATGAAACTCGATCTGCTGAAGGCAATATGGCTTAATACAAAAAAGAGAAAAAACTAATTAAGCGAACAAAGGTTCGTATCAACTTGTGATGGAAGGACAGAGGGTGCAAAGCAAACAGGACCATTTTCTGGCTGTGCAGGTTCAACAGAGGGCTTGCTCTTATATTACAGAAGTACAGCTCTTTCAGAAAAGGAACTTTTATTTCAGCCTGAGCTTCAGCTTCCTCATCTGGGAATGAAATAACTACAGTGAACCAGCATCCTTCTGTTTCCTAGTAACCATGGAGCCAGGCCAATGCATTTAATTTCTGTTATGTCCACCTATTTCTGCTCCCATTAGACAAAGGCCGCCGAAACACACATGCAGCATTTCATATCCACAAGGATGCTCTGTCTGGTCTTGTAAGAGTAGCAAATGCGGAAGGATCTCTTTGCTCCTGGAACAGTTTGTTAACTGGATGTGCTTGTGAGCCTTTCACAAAGCAGGACGGGTTGGCAGGGAACAGTGGGTCCAACTGAGAGCAGAGACCCTTCTTTAACGAGGAATCACATTTGGCAACCCTTGAGGAACAGGGCTGCAGAAACCAGGACACTGCTGACATGCAGGAAAGGGATGTCACAGATGACATCCTTAAGCACCACAAGATGAAGGCTTTAGAATCGGGCAGGCAGGACCTAAGCAGCAGCAGCATGGGCTTGGTCAGAGACATGGTCTTTGCAACTGCCTCTCCTTTATCCATGGAAAGTGTGGGAGAAGACTTGCAGATCCAAAGTAAGCAAGAAGCAAATCCCTAGTAAGAAACCCAGCTATACCACTGGAAAGATTAATGACATGCTCCAAGAATCTGGCGTGGCTGGAAAAGATGAATTGTGAAACTATTTGAGGTTTGCACATTTGTTTTCATTTTGCATCAGAACAGTCAGAAGCTTCTGAAAAATGGCATTAAGAACAGAAAAAGATCAATCCATCCTGGAATGATGAACAACCTGGGCACCAGAGTGCTCAGCTGGAGCATGAAGACACTTGGAGCCTTGATCTGGATGCACTGTGAAACTTCAGCCTTTGGAGTACTGAGTGGCTTAAGCATGGTGCCATCCTCTCCCAGCTTCAAGCCCCACATATGCTGCAATATTAGTTACACAGATGTGGGAATCTTTTGTCACTTTGACCAAAGGCTTGTTCCTTCAGTGAAAAGAAATAATATAAAGAAGTTTTCCATTTCAGTTAACAGAGTTTTCTCTAGAGAGCACGACAGGCTGAGCAAATCGGGGCTGTTCAGCCTGGAGAAGAGAAACTGCATGGAGACCTCCGACCAACTTCAAGTGTCTGAAGGGGGCTACAAGGATGCTGGAGAGGGACTTTTCATCAGGGACTGGAGCAATAGGACAAGGAGTGATGGGTTTAAATTGGACAGCAGAGGTTCAGATTAGAGATAGGGCACAAGCTCTTCCCTGTGAGGGTGCTGAGGCACTGGCACAGGGTGCCCAGAGAAGCTGTGGCTGCCCCATCCCTGGTAGTGTTCAAGGCCAGGTTGGACACAGGGGCTTGGAGCAAGCTGCTCCAGTGGAAGGAGTCCCTGCCCGTGGCAGGGGTTGGAACTGGGTGAGCTTTAAGGTCCCTTCCAACACAAATCACTCTGGGATTCTATGCTGATTTATTTTAGCTGGTTTATCTCTTTCCAGCTTACATTTGTCTTTGTATCCATCCTCACACAATTGCTTATTTGCTTGCTGCAAAAAGAAACCCTCAATCTTATGATCTTAATTTAAATACAAAACCTGTACTGAGCTGAGTCCTTTTCTTAAACAAGAACCCCACAAACTTACCAAGGTTTCTCATGCCACAAGATCTTGATGATATCTGGGGTTTTATCTGATTGCTCTCTGTTCTGCTATTACTAACAGAGAAGTTAGAGATAGCCTTTAAACTGCATTGCAAAATCCAAATTACAGGAGTGAATGAGCCTTGTGTGTGCACTTTCCTACTGATCTGTGGCCAAACACTGAAAATTCTGTAAATAGCATGAGAGGGGTCATTCAGAACTGAGTGATTCAGGCCTCACTTCATCTGTGCAGGTGAGATACCCTAGGCACAAGGATTCCCACACACCTGCTTTTAAGGCATGGACTTGATCTGACCTTAGGCAGCTGCTTGGGGTGGCAAAGTGTCTCCTCAGGACCCCATTCCTTGCTTTACTTATGGACAAGGAAGCGGTGGCCAAATCTTCATACAACTGATTAATGTGTTTCATATCAGAACAGGGCTCAGACAGGCAGCTCTGTTGCACCAAGGCAAAGATGGGGTGCAGGGCTGGAGGTGTGATGCTTTCCCCAGTAGCCCCATTTCTGCTTCTCCACTGGCAGAAACCCCAGTTTTCCACAGCTCATCCCACCTTGTTATTCTGGAGGAGTTTTGTTTTCCTCTCCATAGATCCAAAACTCATTTTGCTTACAAAGCCCCAAATTCATCCACCTGCTTTCCTGAGCACAGGCATTGTGTTTCATAAGGTTATAAAAGGCAAAATCAGGGCCCTGCATTGAGTGCCAGCTTCCCAAGCCTTAAATTTAGCATCAGATTATTAATGCTCATTTAGATGTCCTGACTTTTCCCCTCTGATTAAAACCAGCAACTGATGAATCCCCAAGGATCACTTGGGCCTATGGGGAGGGCAAGGGTATGTCTTTTCCAGGTGAATAACATTTTAGATCAATTCAGCTGTAATATGTAATGCTGCCCTTCTTGCATTAAATCCTATTGATTGATAACAATATTAAAAGGCAAAGCAAACTTACTGTGGACAAATGACGTAATTCTACTACCACAAACCACACCAGCTTCTTGGACCTCATGCACTGGTGAGGGGAGCATCATGCACCTCATCAGTGAATAGATCCGGGCCAGCTTTCAGGGAGCAGGTTTTGAACCACCAATGCAAAGAAATAAAGAAGCCAAGGACTGAGAAGTGGCAACTGGCTGCTTCCCCCAGTGTAAGAACTATTTCAGTCTTCTCACCTTATGCAAACTGCAGAACAGAGAGTAGGGCAGAGAACAGCCTGACTGTCACCTTTATTGCTTCTTTTCATGTTACCCCAGTGCTTTTCATCCTGAGAAGCACTACAGTTCTCATCACTGCCAGCTCCAGAGCCAGGAGCCTTTGAAGCAGATGAAAGCATTCTGCAGAAAGCCATTTCTATGACAGATACCCACACAGTGCTAAATGGTCGTTCCTTCTGAGATGGTTGTTCTGGGCTTTGCTGAGGGTTAGTGAAGAGAAATAGGTATCTCAGCTTATTTTGTCAGGGAGTATTGGGGACATGAGGAATTTACCCGAGACTATGAAGGGAACATTGATTGCTAGCTGGCAGCATGAGCCAAAGCCAAGGAAGAGTCATAGTCCTGCACTAAATGATATAAAAGGCATCGGGGAAGATAAGGCTGAAATCGGTGCTAAGTGACCAAATTCCACTTGGTCTGCATGAAATGGCTTGTACCATGGGAAAAGTAGGTGGCAAGGTAGCCATTCCCATGATACAATGAAAAATGAGGCATGAGTAGCAAGATGGACATTATCGCTCCTAAGTCAGTTGTTGGTGGGCTGTAGCAGTAAGAGGTTCCAACAGAACACAGTCAAAACAATACAAATCTCTATTGCAATTTATCTTCCTCCTATCAGTCACAAAGAAGCCACAAAATACATGCAAGTGAAGACAGAAGTCTCCTCCAGAGCAAAGCTCTTTGGTTCAGGTAAATGAGCCTTAGTCAAGAGCATGCCTATGGCAAGAGCTTTTGCCTGTGTGTAAATCCTACTTTTGAGTCCTGCTTTCAGCAAGGGTGTAGACTAGATGGATCTCCAAAGTGGCCTTCTAACTTAAATCTTTGTGTGGTTAGAATTGTGGCTAAAGAAGCAACAGATGGCAATCTAGAATGTATCATAAAGCTTCTGGGTCTTTTTTCTATTACTCAATAAGTCTTTAGCCAAAAAGGGTCCCACAAACTGTCCATGAAACAAGCTCAAGGCTGAGCCAACCTCTCCAGGGCATCAATGTAGAATTACTCAGCCACAACAAAACATACAATCAAATAATAATAACAAACTTGAAATGCGAGTGGGATTGCAACCTCCCCTTCTGTGGCATCAACGGATATTGAAACCTATGGGTTAACAGTGCTGTATGACAGCTTGATATTGCTTTATTACCAATACCCTAAACCGCCTTCTCTCCTTTCAGAAAGAAACTGTGACTCAGATCTCTGTGGAGTAAGAATAACAGGAGTTTGTTTCAAGCGGAAAATCAGGCCCGTTTTCCTTCAGGCATTGTATCTTGCATGTATTTTGGTACCACCTTCTTTGCCAAAGTCTAAGCATGTGAAACTTGGCTTCACCCATTATGGTTACAAGTGACGTTCAACTGAGGCTACACGCTGTTCCCTTTCATAACAGCAGAGAATTATTCCGTTATTTAAGTCATTAAAGGTTCAAACATTATTGCCAGGGGTCAGACTGCCTGTTTCAGATCTCTACCAGATAGAGATTGTTGCTAAGGTAACAACCAGCATCACCTCTCTCTGTATCCCACATCCTCCCCCAGCAGCGTGTTCAGAGGCTTGTTTCTTCCTGACTGAGCTATTTGCATGTTTTGAGATATGGATGCCTGATGTGAGTGATCGATTCGCTGCAAAGCTATTGTGACAGAACATCAGAGTCAAAAGGTGAGTGGATTTTGGTCTTTCTATTGCTAGAGTCTGGGGAAATTCAGTCATCGCGTTCAGAAGGACTAGGCTCAGGTAACATTTTTCCCCATACCATCAGTAGCAGAGCAGTGCCAGATGAGCTGGTGACAAATGATGGTGTGTGACCATAGGCCAGGGCTCAGCCATTGCTCTGCAACAATGTGAGGCTCTCCAGCTAAATCCCACCCTGAGTCATCTGCAAAATGAGTACTGACATCCCAGCTAGCCATATTGACTCCTTTTATAGCCAAAGGATAGATTAGTCATCCCCTCTTCCAACATCTATGTTGTCTTTGTTGAGGATGAAGAATGTCTTGATGCCTTGGCTCAGCTGTTGATATCCTCTCTCTGGACACCTAAAGCACGATGAGATGAATTTCACCCCTTAGAGACTCTGGACTGATATTCTTTGTCCAAATGTAAATGTCCCCAATGTTACCTCCATCTGAACAATTTATCTGGACTCCCTTGACAGTTAATAGAGTAAAACAGGCACCCACAGGACATAATTCATCACATTGCAAAGGAGATGTGTAAAAATAGATTAGACAAAGCAGGCAAGAAATACCTAGTCTTGTACAGGAGACAAAGACAAGAGAATGATAGGAGCCAAAACCAGCTGCTGTTGGTGGTGTTCTTTTGTCACCTATTACAGTTTGCAGAGGAAATTTAGTTAATTGGAGGAAGGATTGCAGAAAGAAGGGTGAATCTCCAGAAATACCTAGTTAACATTGGTACAAGCCACAAGCATGGAGGCCAATGGTCATTCTGTAAGGAGAGGGACACTTTCTGTTACAGCAGCTCCCACAGGCATTCGAGGACCATTCCTACAACTCCGGGTTATCATTGAAGGTGATACAGAGAAACAGTAAAGGCCTCTTAACAACTCATTTTTCTTCCCCTCTTGGTTTGGTCTCCATCTACAGGAGGTGGTGCTGGCTGAGAATACAGATCAAACAAGCAAAGTCCAGTGAAGTTGGTTGTATCAGTGATGTTCCTGCCAGAATGCGTTTCCTTGGGCAGGGAAAGAAGATCAAATTGATTCAAACAAAGAAGAGATTCTTCCAGAAGTTTAAAACCTTGAGTGGGAGGAAATCAGAGGATCTGCTGCCAGCAAAGGGAAGTGGAAATGGAAATGTCAGCAAGGTTTATGTAGTGGCACTTGGCCAGAGGTGGACTGAATTAATTCAGCCAAGGTAACACTAAACACGAGGTACTAATAGGTTCTCAGAGTATATTTCAGACAGATGAAAGCAATTGTCCTTTGACCTTATGCACCACAATTCACCTGTGGCATTTACAATAACCCAAGAATACATGCTTTGGAGGAAGATTATTGCTACCTTGGCAAAAGGATTTCGCAGTAGCCAGAGCTCTTTATAAACTCCACAACTCAATGGACTTCTCTTAATAAACCCTGGGTGAAGCTTCTCTGTGCATCACAGCCTATGTGGGCCATCTAAATATCATCCTGCTGACTCATTATAGCCAATACTAACAGAGTGGACTCAAAAGTGGTGATGGACATGGTATGTTTCTACTGTGAGGACTTTAAGAAACTCAAAGATAGACTGCAGAAACTGCATATTTGGAGATGTTCTGCTCATTTATCCTGACAATGAAGCAGCCATCACATGTACAGATTCACATTTGGTCTCCAGTAGCCAGCACAGCCCTGGACAGCTTCACTGGAAGTTCAGGGTGTTGGAAGCAATGCCGTAAGAGAGACTTGAAGTTTGAAAGTCCAGTTAAACAAAAGCAGGATCAACGGGATACTGCAGGAACCTGAGCTCTTGCACTGCCTGGTCTATGACCCTGTCACAGCACAGAACTCCTGCATTTCCACAGAGTCTCCTAAATGCATCACTGGTCTCTGCCTTTGGGGGTTTTCCTTGATCAACATTAGAGCATGCAAGTCTCTGTGAGAAATAAGCCCAGAGGGATGTAATGGCAGCTGGCATTTCTCATCAGCTCCTACTGGCCTTGAAATTGATTTCATGACTGAAAAGTTGGGGATAAAAATGAGAACTCTAAAAATCAGGTATTCTGTAAAATGCTTTGGTTGGATGGACCTATGTAACCTGATTCAAGAAACAGCAAAAATAACAAAACTACCCCATTCAGGCAGTACACAGGTCTGGCAAAGGGCTCAGGAGTCATTTCCTTTCTAGGCCCCAGAAAATATAGGTTAGTATATCCAGACCTCTGAGAGATAAGGTGCAGTAGAGACCCCATGCCAATGCATTGATTGGGCAACTCATGCCAACAGGGCATCTTGAAGTGTCTTTCTACCACGGGAAGGACTCAGCATAGTGCGTATGTTGTAAATAGCTTTAACATCTCCCCATGCATCCCAGAAGCAGTAGGGAACACGCACATGCCCTACTTTGAATATGCAGGAGATAGATACACGCTGTGCTGGGTGGACCTTCAGTGTTCTGGATAAAGTCTGATGGATTCCTTCAGAGCACAGATCAGCCAACAAAGAAGTTTATAGATACTTGGTTTGCTAAGAGATCTTTTTGTGGTTGAATCTTAGGAGTAGGGAGCAACCGGACTTCCAATCTCATCTATACCTGGGCAAGAACAGCAATTCCCATGGAACACTGTTCATGGGTACATCTCCTAGAAAGCTCTGGAAGACCATAGTGCTTATCTCCAATTCACAACTTTCTGTGCAGATTTGGCAGGGTGACCCAGACATGTACGGGCTCAGTTGTTGAGCCCGATGCCTTACTCCATCACACAGCCATCACCCTGCAGTGGTCCATGCCTGCATTGATACCAGCAAAGCTGTCCTGTCACAGACTGTCCCCTAACACTGATGGAAGGTGATGGGGAATCACCCAGGTCACTATGGTTTAACTCTTCCTCTCTACAGTATGATGGGAATTGTTTCTTGAACTGGATGAGGGATTTCGATGAGAAAAAACCCATTGGGAATGGTCCAAACCCAAGTTGGGGAGCAGGTCTAAATCTACTACTGGGTATACTGGACTGGTCCTCAACATTGTGACTCAGATGTTGGAAGTGCCACAGAGAGGTGCAACAAAGCTTTCGTGTGGGTAAACAGAGCAGGGGACCTTCCTGCCTCCTTGCCCTTTTCGCCAGCACCGGGCAGATGATGAAGATAAAGAGCAGCCCATATTCATTTTGCATCCTCCTACCCAGGAAAAGTTTATTCTTCCACTGGATTGACTTTTCCAGCCTCCTCCTTTCCCTGATTCCTTTCTTCTGGGTGATGCCTCCCAGCACTACTCATCGCAGTTAATTAATGGAGTGTTTGTTTGCTTGCTTCCGAGAGGCCAGCAAAGGTGAGAGGCTGGAGTTCACTGGCTTTGCAGTAGCTGCTGGCTGTGTCTGCTCTCCAGCTCCCACAGTGAGGGCAGCTCAAGGCCAAAGCACCAATTAAATCCCACTTAATCCCTGTAATAATACTAAGGAAAGAATAAAAGCAGCTTCACCCTTCCACCATGCACCACGTGGAGGGGCTTTAACCCTGTCCTTTATGTTCCACAGCCATCTACCACTTTTAGCCTCCCACAGTCACCTCCCAGCTGCTGCATCAAAGCCAGCTCCACCTCTGCCCCTATTGTTTGGCTGGACTAGCCCTCCCAGTTAAGAAATGAAGATGCTGGAGCAGCCACTCTGCTCATGGCTCAAACTGAGCCCAGCCACGGAATGAGCCTCTCCTGCCCAATGGGCAAACCCTTCTCCCAGCCACTGCCAACAACAGAGCAGCTTTCCCTCTGCAGAAGAAAGCAAATAACTCTGGGGCATAGAATGGGGGGGAAAGGGGGACACAAGTCAGAACAAAATGAGCCAAAAGCTGGTACACAAGCTGTACAGCACCTGCTTCCACCCGCAGCTGCAAACCTATTACTGCGTCTATGTGCAGAGCGGGGTGATCTTACAAACAAGGATGCATTGAGCAGATGCAAATGGCCACTGAAACAAGCAGAGAGCAGCCAAACCCAAACCCAGGTGTCTATGCAAAGACAAACAAACACCGAGCAGCCAAATATTTGTGCTTTCTATTTGTATTGGGTTGGTTTGATACCTGGAATTATTCTTAACCCTTCAAAATCCTCTCTATAAAGCCAAGATACCAGATTAGATGTTGTCCCTCATGTTACTCCAGCACTGGCTGAATCTGCCTGTGTAAGTTGTGGGTGGATATATAATATATTAGATATTAGATATTAGAAGTTAGATAATATATATTACATATTAGATATTATCATTTTATTCAGATTAAGCAAAACATCATTTTTCTCCTACTGGAAAAAATATCTGGGGCAAGATACTTTGTACAGGATATTCTGGAAGCTTAATACATGTGAACACCAACACGGCTTTCCCTTGGGTGTTACTTATGTACAAACATTCCATCCTCTGCCCCATTAAAAGAATCACAGAATCCCAGACAGGTTTGTGTTGGAAGGGACCTTAAAGTTCATCCAGCTCCAACCCCTGCCACAGGCAGGGACACCTTCCACTGGAGCAGCTTGCTCCAAGCCCCTGTGTCCAACCTGGCCTTGAACACTGCCAGGGATGGGGCAGCCACAGCTTCTCTGGGCACCCTGTGCCAGCACCTCAGCACCCTCACAGGGAAGAGCTTCTTCCTTATATCCAACCTGAACTTCCCCTGTTTCAGTTTGAACCCATCACCATTTGTCGTATCCCTCCAGTCCCTGATGAAGAGTCTTTCCTCAGCATCCTTGTAGCCCCATTCAGACACTGGAAGCTGCTCTGAGGTCTCCACATAGCTTCTCTTCTCCAGGCTGAACAGCCCCAATGTTCTCAGCCTTTATACATCTTTCTATTAATAAAATCTCAAGGTGCTTTCGTGGAGAGAAATACAAGTTTTGTATGTGTATAGAATGGCTTTGTTACATACATTTGAATTTCAAAATAAGGCCCATAAACTGCCCTGTGTTTTGCCCGGCACACACAAAACTGAACTCAGTCCATGAGCAAAACTGTGCCAGCTTGAGTCCTCCTGAAGCTGCACAAAGCTACTGACACCTGGGAATGCTTTGACCTTCCCAAGGCATTCTGGCAAGGCAGGCCCAGCACTTGGATCACTCGGAAAGAATCAGCCCTCCCTTTGTCAAAGTGCTGTCTTTCCCCTGCAGAGAACAGTAATCATATTTCTCATCTGAATTTCCCCTAAACAGGAGTTATTGCCCATACGTTTGATTTGTGAAGCAATTAAGCAGGTTGGGATTGTCTCCTTATACTTTTCCCATTTTCAGGCTCCATTGCTGGCTCTGGGAGATGCAACGTATTTGTTCTTGCAGATAATGTCATTTCTACTGCTAAAAATCATAATTCCTGAGCACATGCATTCAATGGCTCATAAGCTCTGATTGTATTTTCACAGATGCCTTTTTTTCAGGCCAGAAGGAAATGTTATCATCATCATCTAGCCTGACCTCCAGCATAACACAGGACATAGACATTCACCCTGTGATTTCGGTGCTGCGCCTTGTGATTTCTGCTTCAGCTGGAGACATGAAGAAACATCCATCCTTCCCTTCACTTCTTGCAGTAAGAATATTCCATGTCACTAAGCAAGGCAATTCAGCCACTTTGGTATGGAAAGGATTTGATTGACCCGAGTGAGTATATTTCGATCAGATATATTACCTCAAACTTTCTCTGATGTATGTGGTGTCTTTCTGTGACTGATGAAGATTCAGTGTCATAGGTTTGGGGTTTTTACAGCAGCAAATTTATTACTCTTGAAATTACTAAGTTCCAGCTGGTCACGAAACAGTTGCATTTGTTTTGTAGGCATGATGGCTTGTTCTGCTGCTTGTAAGTGGCAAAGAGGGCTGTGTTCCTGCAATCAAGTTCAGCATTTTTCATTTCTCAGCCTGGAACTTTCCAATCAATGTGAAATGAGACATTTTATGTCACAAGGATTTTGCCTTTGCTGTGACATTTTGATTTGTAATTGCTACCGTTTGAACGTGTTTATTCTCACCTTTAAGATAGGGAGCAGGAGGAAGTTTACACCACGCAGAGACTTTTCCCTCTCTGACCAGGACCCAGATGTGCTGAGCAGGGTCCCTGTTCCTGGCAAAAGATGCTGTGGATCATTTTGCTTCAAGGTAAAAGGTTCAGTTATCTGCAGATGGCAATATGCTAATACACCCAGGGTTTAAGTTTGGCAGGGTTATTTTCTTTTCCTACACAATATTTTAATTATGCTGTAGCTATAATTACTTGAGTTAAAATGGGATTTATAATTCATTTAAAAGCTCTTTTCCTGAGTTCTCACATTTGTCTAGACTTCTCAGGTGCTTGAGAGAAAAAAAAGCAAGAATCAAGACAACTTGGTACGTGTGTACACTTAATGAAGCCCACGCAGCCCTATGAGCAGGCTGCAGGGTCTTGCTCCATTGTGTCTAAGCAGCAGAGTAACATGCAGGTAGGTTCAGAGGAGCAGGTTAAAACACTGCCATACAAGGTGTTTTACTGCTCTTACATGGACTCCAACTCATCTCAGCCAGAAAAGCTCTTGAGTCTGTAACAGAGGTGAGCAAGGGAGCTTTTTGAATTAACAGCAGCTTAAAGACTGGAAGTCAATGAGAGATTGCAGTCTCTCATTGAGAATTACAATGGACTTGAGTCCACCTTGCTTTTAGCATGGACACCTCCTGCAGCCTTAATTTGTCCCCCTGTTGTAGCATGGTACCCAGCACTGCCTCTTAAAAATCACTGTCCCAAAGACTAGAGGAGCCCAAACATGCTCCAGCATGACATGGCCAATATCCTTATGCCACATGCCAGGCAGACACCTGAAGGTGGCATAGTTGAGAGCCATGGGATAACTGGAGGGATGGAACTTTGAGCTGATGGAGACCAGCTCTCCCTGTGAAACACAGGCAAGTTGAAAGAGGAAAACTGGTACTGTGGTCGTGTACTTGCATAAAAGTCTTATAAGATTGGGTCCCAACCCTAGACTGGCTCAAATCTATGTGAAATGCAAGCTCTTTGGAGCTCTTCAGCTCAATTTCTTAATGCCCCTTTTGTGAACAAAGCCCCCATATTACCTCCCAAAAGAGGTCCTGACTTCAGGACCTCTTCATGCTTCAGTTATCCAACTTCAAGCAGGGCTAATGGGTGGCATGAAGAGCTCTAACCTTGCAGTAACAAGGTACAAAGCCCTGCCTCTGGGTTGAAAACCCTATTTCTCCAGACAACGGCACAGTGCCTCTGACTGATTTGTGCAACTTTCTCAACAGTCTTTGGACTTCATTGTTTCACAGCAAATGGTGGGGATTTTAACTGCTGCTGCAGTGGCAATTATACCAATGATGTGTCACTTGCAGATTTAGCGGTTAAAATCCTGCTGGCTGACACTGGCAATTTCTTGCGTGATAAATTCTAACAAAGCAGCTAAAACAAGCTGCTAATTCCATACTGCTCCTGCTTTGGTGTTGATTAGAATTCCCAGTCCTGCAGAGCAGGCTGTAATTATTATTTTCTCCTAAGTTGACAGGGGAATCAAATATTAGAAATGGTGAATACGTCCCTGTTTATCTGAAAGGGAAAAATAGTGCAACTTCAATGCCAAGAATGTGAGTCCATGGCCCCATTTGCAGGGTGCTGAGATTCAGAATGAGGGATCTCATTTATAATGATACTTCCAGGAGGCAGCAGCTGAGACAGCACGAATGCATGGAGGGCCATATGTAGTAGGACCTGCCACCCAGAAAACGGTCCCTGTAAAGAAGGAGAAAGGAAAGTGATGTTTTCAGAAGCAGAAATGGACCCTGGAGGATTTGATTTACAGCTTATAAGGAAGACTGTAGAGAGGAATGGAAATAAGAAAAGCTGCAAACTTGGTTTTCATTAAAAGTTTTCAGTTTCTTGCCAGAACTTTTTGTTGTCTTGTTAAAAGAAGGCTGTGGCCTTGAGGATTTTTATTTGCCTGGATAAAATAATACAATGAGGGAAGTCAGGCTCATTCCATAAACATCTTTGCCTCATTAAAACTCCCGTCTTTCTCTTGAGAAACATCATTCTGCTTTTAGTAATGATGTCGCTTTGAAGTGCTCCTTAGAATCAAGTTTCCATCTAGTAAATCAACTTTGGTCAACATCAAACCATCCAGATCCTGCATCCAGAACATCAGCTGGATTAGTAGCCCTAACTGGTGCTTCTGATGTGGTTTCCTCAGTCTGTCCCTAATATTTAAACTGAAAACCAGGCCAGAAATATCCATCCCTGGCATAGCCCAACTTGGACATTATCATCAGTGATGCAATTGTACCTTTTCAGAATGATGTTTGGCTCAAAAATGTGGATAGTCCTAACTGAAAGAAAAGCTTTTTCTTATCTCTGGCTCTGAAAGAATCAAAGGATTTTCACCCTTAGCCAAGTAAAATCACAAAATCCACAGATCTTTGCATATTCAATGTTTTCCATCTTCAGACTGCAATCACTTATATCTGCTATTTTAATAAGCATTAAGAGCTCTCATCCACTGCAGTGGAAAGCTGAGATACTAAGGTATGCATGAAGATAATTTATTGACCTAAAATATCCAGCAAGGTGACCAGGTTTAGATTTCACTCTTTATTTAGTTTTATTCTTTTGCTTGCAACTTCAAAGAGAAAATTATGACAAATTATTATTTGTAAAAACAGGAAACTAGGGCATTGCAAATGTCATAGAGCAAATCATCGGCACCATCACAGCAAAATACCCACCATGAAACTGCCAGAAGGAATTATTGAGGATAACTTTAGACTTAAGTGGAATGAAGTGAACTTTTAAATTGAACCTCTGGGAATTCATTTGTACATTTTCAGCCCATTTACTCAATGTCATGTGTAGAATTGGGGTTTTTTTTTTGGTTAATTATACAGGTGGGGGCATTAATCTGCTCTGACTGAGCCAAGCAAAAAGGCATCTACATCTGAGTGGCCACCTTTGTAGTTAACAGAGAGAAGAAGGCAGCCCTGAAGGACAAGAGGTGCCTCTCTTGGGAAGTGGATGTAGGACAGGGAAGATGAATTGCCCACTAGGAACTCCTTAATAACTATGAAGTAAGCCCAGAATGACTATTTCAGACTTACACAGTTGCATCTAGATGAGACGAATCTTGTGCTCAAGGAAAGAAAGTCTGTGAGATTCATGACAAGGCAGGATTAAAGCAGGAAGGCAGCAGCTCAACGGCATAGTTTGCTTCTAAAAATACTAGTGACTGTGAGCCAGTGCAGAAGAAAACACTGGCAAAGGGAGCATGCTGTGGTGCTCTTGAGTTCAAAAGGGCTTTGCTTCTTGCAAGTGTTTTTGGGTTGGGATAAAACTGGTGTTCAGCAAACAGTGCCCATATTCAAGAGACAAAACTTTAATTGCTTTGAAGCTCCTCCAGTCATGAACAAGCTTCCTGCAGGAGGACACCTGCAAAATCCAAAGCAGCAAAAGAGCTCTAAAAGGATTAAGCAGAGCAGGGGCCTAGGAAGGGGGTTGCGGTGAACCTGAGTGACAAAATCACACAATAACAAGGATTCCAGCTTGCACATGCTTTTGAAGTTGGTTATTTTTCTTACTATTAGGAACTATATATCTCTAGAAGCACAAGAGGTAAAGCCTGCATCCCAATACTTCTGTCTCCTGGGCAGGAGACATTAGCATGTGCTCTGATACGTCCCTGCCTTTTGGCCAGCTGGCAAACACAACGGGTACCCATTTAATTAGTGCCAAAGCATCTGTTTTACCAGCAGAGAAAAGGTCTCTCCTAAAAATCTAGATGGGCAGCTACACAGGAGAGACAGATGTAAAGAGAATATTGCAAAAGACTTTGGAAAACAAACCCAAAACCTGATCCAAGAAAATAAACAAGTTTATTTAAACATCAGCTTCTTTAAGCCATTGTTCAGCAGTTCCAATGGCCTCCTTTACAGCCTGGTTGATTACAGCAGATCCAGCTTGGCTGGGCCAGGGAGGCTCAGAAACAGAGCTCATCATTGTGCAAAGACACATGAAAATTGAGCTTACTCCTCTCAGCCAAAAGGTAACAAAGGATAGAGCTTGACCACGGTATGGATGAAGCTTGACAATCCCATGGGTGGAAAGACAGAGTCAGAAGGAAATTATTTTGGACACTGTTGAAATGGAAAAATAGATCTGCCCTTTGAGGATGGGTAGAGTGAGGAACAGTGAGTTAAACGGACAGAGCTGACTTACAATCAGAGAACCTGCAGGACAGATCTTTAGCACTCATTACATTTCTTACTAACCACTGCAGAAAGTGATGCTGACGCCAACTGAAGAAAGACCCAGCTGTAGTGTGGAAGCTGTCACCTGTCACATCCAAGGGCACCCTGTGTCAGGCTCGATGTGACGGTCTGTAGGGTCTTAAAGCATGGGATCTACCACAGCGCTTTCTTGTCAGCCCCTGAAAGAGGGTATCACACCTGAAGGAGGACTTCTTTGCAAGCAATAGCTTGAGAATGCCCTTTGATTTCAATATGTCCCACCAACCTTCTTGCCCTCAGCTGTACTTCCCTCCCAATAAGTCCTCTTGTGAGAGCTATTGCTCCCCTTTAACCTACAGATGATTCAGGACTCCTTTCTGATAACCCAAACCTTCCAATTGTAACTTGTGTTCATGAAAATAGAGACTTAACCTTCAGGTGCCTGCATTGTCTTGACAAAGTCCCAGTCATAAAAACCTCTCACGCAACTTGGGCGCTGATGGATTGGAAGCCATAAATCTTGCTGTTATTAGAGCCACAGTTCTCCACGCTCATTGCAACAAGTACTCACCAGTCATAAATCCTTGTCTCCTTTTCTAAAAGAGCCCATTTTGAATGCCTCAGTAAGTTCTGGATTATTCTTTAGCTATTTGGGTGCTGCTTGAAAAAGACATTAGAGGCAATCTCAGAGAGAAAACAAGTCTCCAGTGAAGCTCTCAAAGGAATCCCAGCAGTAACACAAACACCATTGCTGAAGCCACAGGGAAGCAGGTGAATGATTTTCTTCCTTAAAATATTGTCCTTCTTCTCTAAACATCAATTGAACAGAACTGGAGAGCAGACACTTTGAGAGTTTTTTCTTCTATTCAAATGAATATACCCAGAAATAACAAGCAAAGCTTCAACCAACTAAATAAATCATTTTGACCAGATGTAGAGTGCTATTTAGATGTAGAGATGAAAAGGTGCGATTGTCTTCACATCAGGGTAGAAATGCACTCCTGAAATGATTTTCAAACCTCAAAGCATTCTGTGATAAAATATCCTTTAAAGCAGCATTTCCTTATCTTTTGTAGACAGTACCTGAATGATAACCAATTGCTCTGTAAAGCAGATAGGCAGGTGATTTTTTCCACTTGCAGTATCAAAAAAGCATTAATTCAGTTTATGAATTGAGAAATGCATTGATCAGGTTTGAATTCTGGCTTGTTGCAGAGTTAAAAAAAAAACAACCCAAAACTCACACATTTTTACACCTTTATAGAGCCTGAATAATGCTCGCTTCCAACTCCATGTCACTGCAGAGATACAGCACATGCCAGGGTGTTCCCAAGGCCAGAACTCTGCAAAAACTGTGTGAATAAACCCTTCAAGCCCTCCAAGCTGAGGTGGAAGGAATGAGCAGCAGTAGCACTGGTACCCAGCTGCACATTCAGATCTCCTTAAAGATCTCAATCAGACCTTCAACAAAACCCAGGAGCACTCTGGCTAGATATATGGTGATGGAAGACCTCCATCTCCTGTGTATATTCATATAGCTTTGAAAGTATGAACATTTACAAACGTGCACCTATTCACACTTGTGCAAGTTTGCATACTATGCACTCTGAAACATCAGCAAACTCAGTGCCAGAAGATGAACCTTCTTATTTGAAAGGTGACTCATTAGAATCAAACTCAGAATTGAAAGAGACTCAGTGTCATCTGCTTCTCAAAGTGTCCCTTGCACAGAAGAAAGAAGAATCCATCCCTAAGTCAAGGCAAGCATTTGGACAACTCAGCTGACAAAAACAATGTGAATTCTTGTTGCACTGCCAACGCATTGCCTTGTTAAATGGTGATTGAGAGTCTTTGCCAATTCCTGGCTTTGTTTGTGACTTTGCCAAGTATCTCTGGGATAGTGGACACACATCCATATTGCAGATACGAGTATGGTGGTCTCTAAGATTTTCAGTAAGAGGCTCATTGGAGACACCAGGAGCAAAGTCATGCTGTGCCCCAGCAGGTCAGGGTTGGTGCATGGCAATAAGGTCAGGAGAAGGACAGCAACCAGGGAACCACCTTAGCTCTGCCACAAGGACAAAACTACAGGGAAGGAAACCACCCACCCAGCAAATGTCAAGTGCAATTTAAATGGATGAGTTAATGTCTCTAAGCTCAAAGTTCTGACAAACAGACACACACCCCCAAAACAGCCATTACAAGTATTTTCCGCCTACTCAGCAGGAAAAGGCACCAGGGATGATTTAATGGCTTGAGTCATTAGTTGCATATTGATGACAGGGGATGACGCCAAGTCCTGAAGCTTGGCAAGGAGATGGAGATCCCATTGTAGTTTTTATTGCAGCGTGTGAAAAGCTCCTTACTATAGCATTAAAAAAAGTTTCTTTTCTCCCCAGTGAAAGCTCTTGCTGACCAAAATAACATCTTCAGCTAGCATATTCTTTTCTTTTTTTTCTTTATAGAGGGAAGGGCAATGTATGCACAACCTCCTGGTGGAAGTCACATAGCAAACACATTGACCCCCTTGCAGTAAGCCATCAGTAGCTCAGCCTCTCCACACCAAGCACGATCACAGATGCCTTTCCCATTCCCAAAGCTCCTGGGCATAGGGCAAAGAGACAGTCAGGGCATGGCCCTACTGCAAGCAATACTCATGTCCCCAGAACACAAGACTGTTGAATAATTACTGGCTTCTCTTATTTTCTGATGCTTGAACTTTCAGGTCAGTCTTGGGTCTCAGTTTCAAGCTTCCCCTAGCAACCAAGTCAGTGGAAAGCTCACTGCTGGGACAAACCCCAGCATTTCTCACTGATTCATGAAAGCATTCAGAAATTCTCCTATTATTGGAAGGCAGTAAAACCATGAAAACCAGCAAGGGGAGGATTGCTGTAGGGTATTGCCTGGGGCCCATCACTGGGGTACTGTTTTCAATGACCATGATTTTTCCCCTCACCTAAGCCATATCAGATTGATACCCAGGACTCGAATGACAGGTCAAGCCCTTCTTCATTGATGCATCAGGTGATACCTGAGGAAGAAAGCTCCCGGTTGTTAGCATATGTGAAAATGCCTGCGACCCCAGCCATGTAGAGAAGGAAGCAGATTTCCTCTCCAGATGGCAAGCTTTACTTATTCTAATTACAGGTATGTCCCCAAACACCTGAACACTCTCCACACACACACTAAAACATCACTTTACAGGCTGGTGGTTGGAAGTAAAACTCATTTAGTTATTTAGCAATATTTAAAGATCAAAGCTCCAGCTCTCTGTGCCTGTTGTCTATCTCCAAACAGCCTTTTGGAGTCAACGTGTTGTATGGGTCTCACTGGCTGAAGCACAGGGCATCTCTGGATGCTCTCTTTAAAATTAATCCTGGGACTAATTAGGAGGCAGGTAGCAAGATAGACTTCCAAACTGCCTTATTTCCTCATTAAAGACTGCTCACTTCATAGCCTCATGATCCTGAAGGAGTAAAGACAGGGCCTGCTGTTTAGCAGCACAGGTCGATACATCCCCATTGACTTTGCAAAGTCAATTTCTGTCTCTTCTACCCAACCTGACATACTCAGAAATCAGTGATGAGACTCGCAATGACTTCCATGGAACTTTGGGTCAGGCCAATAAAAATGATCCATACTTATTAATTCTTACAGTGTTTGGCTGGTCATTAGGAGATTTTCCTCCTTGCCTTCCCTTCTTCCCTGTTCAAAGTCTTTAAAGGCAAATTTTACTATTTCTCAGCAGTGGGGTGTTTAAAGCAGCATGTTTTGTTGTAATTCATCCCACTGTTTGACAGGATGAACCAATATAAAGCCTTATGTCTCTGTCAAATATCTGCTTTACTCAGTTCTCAGTTATCCTCTCAGGCTGCATGGTATGTGATAGAGATGCAGAGGGAAGAAGAAACGCCTGCCCCATTTGAAAAGGTGCTCAGGGTGTCACAGCAGACTTTTTTCCCCCCTTTTTAACAAAGTGGCAACTAAACTTTGAATTCTTAAGAAGCATTGGGAATCCAGTCAACTGAAACATCTTCCAGGACACGGTGCCTCAGGCTCTGATTTCAAACTGTGTGAAAAGCAAGTTTTGCTTAGATTTGTGGCTTTGACTTGCAAATCAAAGGTGGGTTGGTTTATTTGATCAGGACAGTGATGATTTCATTACATCTCTAAAGATGCTCCGTTGCGTTTGCCAGAGGTGGAGACAAATGGAATTCATCAGCCACCGTTCCCAACCACTCTGACAGCTCTGAAGACAGAAACAAAAAGCGAATACCTGAAGTGGATCCAAATGAGATAAA
Source organism: Pezoporus occidentalis (assembly GCF_034315485.1). NCBI lineage: Eukaryota > Metazoa > Chordata > Aves > Psittaciformes > Psittacidae > Pezoporus > Pezoporus occidentalis. The sequence goes on along the minus strand of NW_026914308.1, from coordinate 315,208 downwards.
AATCAAGGATTTTTGTTATAACACTCACGTTCCCCTCTGCATCCCTAATGCCAGGCATTACTTTGTGGTGACTTCAAATCCAGCAGCAGCTTTTATTGACTGAGCAAACGCCAGAATGGGATTGAAAGGGAAAATGAAACATTCATCTAGGGGGAGAGACAAATGAGCTTAACTCATTTCTGCGCCCAGAGTTAACAAGTGTTTAAAGGGTTTTATTCACCATGTGAGTGTTAAATCTGTGCAATGTGCTGTAATGCAAATGGACCTTCCTTGTAGAGCTGTTTTCCCATTATGATACCTGTCTGGGAGTTCAGTGAAATACTTGGTCAGAAAGTGGTCAAGTTGCTTTCATGCATGAAGCAGTTATGGTGAAAACAAAGTGGGGATGTGGAAGCTGTTCAAATGGAATATCTGCAACATTCCTTTTAAATAAAACTGTTTCATTTCAGACTTAAAAGGGCTTTCCTGTGAAGCATTTTGGAAATGAAATCATTTCAAACCTGGATCAAAGTGCTCTCAGTGTCTAGGTATGCGAACCAAATCCTTCCATCTATTCTTCATTTCAAGTTGAAAGTTTCCCAATGGTTTAAGTTTCATTGTGGGTGAGGACAGATTTGATTTCATGAAGAATGTTGATTTTCATGGTTTTTTGCTGGTATGCTCTGAATAGGAAAAGTATTTGATCCCTCTAGCAAAAACTGTTTCTACATCAGTAAGGATCCTGGGTCCAGAGCATTTATGTTCTATAATCACCACCATGTAGGGCCAATGGGTTTTACCTTTTTAGGGCAGTTTGCTTTATGCATCTAGTCCTGCCCTCCCTGACCATGTATAGCTTGACTATAATGAGTTTTTCAAAATATGGCTGTTGTGCTCCACTAAGGCAGAAAACTGAATTATTAGGGTCAAGTACAGTGCAGTTCATTATCCATCCCTGCCCTGCTATGGCTTTCATCATGCTAAAGAGTGACAACAAAAATGGATTGGCCTCACAGAAAATTTAAAGTGATAATGGTACTGCTGATTTTAGGGCTGATGACATTTTCCACTTAAGCCTGGAAGGATTGTCTGGCCTGACTGGAAAGCAGCACCATTAGCCATGGCCCACAAACAGCAGAAGAATGAGATCATCTGATTCAGAAGAAATACGATTTCTCCATACTGTCACCAGCTCTGTTTGCCTACAGGCAAATTATTTACTGTCTCTGAGCTTCAGCTGAAGCATTTCTAGGAAGCTAGGAATTATCTAACCTTGACAAATGTTCCTAGTCCGATCCCTTATCCCTGATCCTGGCACATATCTGTTCGTCCAGAGGCTGGAAACACAGTAGTATGTACATCTGGGGGGGTTTAAGCATCTCTTTCATTTTCAGAAAGTCTCTTTGTTCTTATGGTCTGACCAAGGCAGAGCAGAAGCTCCCTTTTCCCAGGGCTGCAGCACACATTTGCAGACCCATAAAGGAGTTATATTCGCATTAAGCAACTCTATGGGGTCTTAAAAGTGTTGGTTAGCTAACGGATATGAAAGGTTTTGAGGTACCCAGGATAGTGGTTTGTTATTTTTGAGCTCCACAGAGGTAATGAAGGTGCAAAGACTTACAAAAGCACAAGGATAACCCATGGTACCATCATCCCTTAAACACAGGAGAAACACCAAGATGTAATAGTGTCTGGCCACCCTCATGTTATTGCTCTGGCCATGGAGAACCGAATATTTCTACTACTCCTACTGAGAGCAGAACTTTTGCCATCAGCAAAAGGATATTTTTGTGGAATCAAGGATTCCTTAGGAAGCTTTTCTGTTTGGGTAGTGGGGGAAAGGACCACAGCCAGCCATGGTTTGTAGCATCAAGTTTACCAAAACTGGATTCTTTTATTCTTGTTTGTATCATAAAAGACAGAAAGAATACCCCAACACTGTCTATTTCCACAGCATTTTGATGACTCTTCCACTTAGGTTGAGTGTGGAGATTTTTAACTGTGGAATCACAGGATTGCTGAAACCTTTTCCAATTCCAGTTGCCAAAGCCAGCTTGAACGAGTTGTTCCTGGAGGTATAGCACAAGTAGCAGCAAATTCTTCTGGTAGTCACAGTTTGAAAGGCTTAGAGTTGTAGATGAAAGGAGAGCGTGCTCTCTCACAAAAGGACATTGAGCCCTGGGAAGGTTGTGATCATGCTCATTCAGGCCTTGGGGCTGGCTGTCAGCACAGGAAAGTGCAGGGGTGAGCTTCAGAATAAAACCTAAGAAGTAATGGGAGTGGAACATGGTAAAACTGGATATGGCCAGGGGAGCTGCTTCCTAGATGCAGCATCAGAGGGATCAGGGAATAGCCCCAAAGACCTTTCTCAGACAGTGGCAATGTTTTCATCCAGTACATAATGAAGCTGCAGGACTCATTGACACAGGGTTTAAAGGGTCCAAAGTTGTCTCAGGAGGGGATTAGATGAACTCAGATGCTCCTGGATGGAACTAGATAGTTCTGGATAACTGGATAGCAATAGTCCAGTGACAGCTCCTGCAAATCTGCCTGACCTGGGGTACTGGGGGGATGACAGACTGCCTGCTCTTTGTGCTGTACCCCAAAAGGCTCATGGCTTGTAGGTGTATGAGTATTGCCCATGCTGGTGACATAACAAAACCAGGAAGGACCCAGATAACTGCAGGCGACAACACCTGGGAAAAGGAAGACATATATGGGAATGAGGGGGTCAAAGCACAGAGAGGAGAACTAGCAGTTGTTATTGATGACTGATCTAGATAGAACCAAGGCTTGAACCCACACAGACATCCCTGTGCGCTCAGGGGGAAGTGAGGACACTCACGGTGCCTTGAGGAGGGGACTTGCATCTAAACCCAGCAGCTGTGAGGTGTTTCTTGGTCCTAACCCACCACCCTCAGCTCAGAGAGCGAGCAGTGGTGACTGCATTGCTTCACTGCATAGACTGGGCTCACTTCTGCCCGAGGAACAGCACATGGACACCATGCAAGGCACAACACTGCCTGGAGCATGTTCACGGAGGAGAACCCTTCAGCTCTACCTCCCTCCTTCAGTGTCAGTGCTTCCCTGTCAGAGCAGCCTGCTCCCTCCCAGTCCCAGCTTTCCCATCCTGTCGCTCGGGCAAACTTGCAGCTCAGCTCACTCACTGTAGTTACAACGGATTAAACTGATGCCAGAATACCCTGAAGATCTTGAGGTAAAGCACCATCTAACCCAACCTGGCTGCATGCTGGAGTCTCCTGCGCAGATGGGCTCCATTCCATTTATTTGAGTGTTGTTTGCTTTTTGGATGGCATCTGGGCAATGGAAAGCATCTCAAACTGTCAAAATGAAAATGCAGCTCCTCGAATGCAGTGGTAGAGGCATTAATAAGAGAAAAGCAACTTCCCCTCCCTGCTGGGTCAGGGGTTTTTGCATCACCTTCAGCATTTAACTTCTTGGCAGCTGTTTGCACTGAATAAAACCCACCCTTCCCCATATGACTGCAGGACCCATTCCCCGAGTTTCTATGGAAACCCATCTGCTTTACAAAATATCAGCTCCTTCCTCCAGTGGGAGAGCCTCAAACAGCAGGTTTCCTCCTGACCAGTTCACACATTTCAATGAGCTCTTCGCTCACTGACGCACCAGGTCAAGGGCTCTCCCAGCCTCTGGCTCAGCAATTGTTTTGCTACAGGTTAAAGAAGCAGCTTAATTCAAAGCGCCATCACTGGACACAAGAACTGGAAACCTGGACCATGAGCTGCCCCCAGCTCCCAGGGGGCAAAACCCTGGAGCCGCTTCCACAGTTCTCCAGTGCCTGATGAAGACATGGGTGGAAGATCATAGAATCACAGAATGATTTCCGTTGGAAAGGACCTTGAAGCTCCTCCAGCTCCAACCCCTGCCACGAGCAGGGACCCCTTCCATAGAGCAGCTTGCTCCAAGCCCCTGTGTCCAACCTGGCCTTGAACACTGCCAGGGATGGGGCAGCCACAGCTTCTCTGGGCACCCTGTGCCAGCACCCTCAGAGATCCCTCACCCTGGCCCATCCTGCACCCACATGGCAGCTCAGCTTCACTCCCTGTGCAGTGCAGTCACTGGGCAAAGCCTGAAGGACTTTGCAGTCTGGCCCAAGTGCAACTTTGTGCCTCTTCTGCATTAAACCCTGCCTAAAAATGCACTGCTGTATCCACACCTGGTGCACTGGTGCTGCATGCATCAGGACCAGCAGCATCCCTGCCTCTCCCAGTCCATGCACAGCCTCTGACCCTGCTGAATTGGGCACTGGGAAGGAACCTGCCCCCTAAACCAGCTGGTTTTACACTCATTTCTCCTGACAGGCACCGCTGCCTGCCCCTGTTTGCCATAACAACCGTTTCCAGGCAGTTGTGCATCCTGGAAGCACAAGTCCCAGCGCTTTAAATCAGCCTAAACAGTTTCACAGACAAAACATCTTGTCGGCATCTACACAATCTCTCCTGATTGAAGCAGTGATGGATGTGACACATCCAAATCACAGTGCTTACCCTTTTTTAGTGCTTGCTGAAGCTCTTGCAGGGGTTGGGGAAGCAGGCTAAGGAAGCACAGGGCAGGGGACCCTTGCTTTGCTGACACACAAAGCGCATTCAGAAGACATCCTGTGATTACCAGCTTGCATTAAGGCACAAATTGTTACTTATCCTCCCATCTTCTTGTGCAGCTCTCACAGTTTCTCTAAAGAGCACCACAGGTGATTTAGAGAGGGCTACAGTGCTCAGCAGGGGTTGGGGGTAGTGAGTTTTGCAGGTATTTGCATTCTATTTTGCCAATATGTGCTTGTTCTGGCTCTCCAAATTGCTGGGACAGAGTGAAAAGAGAACCCTGGGGCAAGAAGGTGTGCAGGGATGAACATTGGATTCTGCATCATTCAAAGCTTGGGCCATCTGGAGCCAGAAACCGAGCAATGAGGACTTTGCTTGGAGAACTGATCTCAGCACTGCAGAGACTCCAGGAGCTGCCTGCAGGGAGCGGAGGGGTGAGGGCTCAAGGACCAGCAGAGGATCTGGCATGCTGTAAGGGCTTTGTGGGCAAACAACATGCGAGCCCTACCTCTCTCCTCTCGTTCGTGCCTGTGTACATAGGTACGTCTGCATTTATATGGGTGGGTGCTGAGCGCTCTGCCCCTCCAGAAGCCCTGCTCTAACCCATATAGCCAGTTATCCACAGAACAACGAGGTTTTGCTTTCAAAGAGATTGAAATGAAAGGACATGAGTCCATTTCGTTGACTTACACTTGCAGCCTCTTCTCTGCTTTGTCATTACATCAGGGTGCGTGTTCACAGCCCATCAGAAGAGCTCAGGCTTCAAGGAAAGCACTCAGTTCGGCAAGTTTCTTGTTAAAATAACTAATGCTGGCCACCGTGTGATCCAAAGTGTCCATTTCCAGCTCTTTCCCTGGCAAAGGCAGCCATCAAGCTGGCAACTCACTGCCAAAGCTAGGGTTTGTCCAGATTATTCAGCAAATACACACAAGTGCTTGAGGAGAGAATCCACAGACAAGTCACTAATCCAAAAGAAAGCTGGGGAAGGCTGCATATTTGCTATTCCTGGCATGCTTAGAGCATAGAGATATGAATAATTCTGGTGGCAGGATTAAATACAATTTGTGCTCTCAATCATGTGATAGAAAGTGTATTAGATCTGGGAGAAAAGCAACACAAATGAGGTTTTTATCCAGTCGAATAGCATGGGACTTGCACCTGATGTCTTACCCTGACTCCTTCAGCACGGGGCAGCCTTCCTGCCAGCCCCCTGCACTACAGGAACTTTGCAGATACTCACATGGGGAAGAAAAAGGCTATTTGCATCATAGAACAAGACACTGTTGTAAATAACTTTTGATAAGCTGAAGCACACGGGAGCCCAAGGACTGGGGCTGAAGCATGGGACCTGTTGTGCGGCCATTATATATTGCTTTAATATGTCATTAATATGCAACTCCCAAGGCATTCCTGTGTTTTTCCATGAAAGACCGAAGATAAAGCAGTTTCTACTCATCACACAGCTTCTCCAGATTGCTGTCTCTTGTTTTGTTGATGGGAACAGAAAGGACTTGACTCTTCTCCTTGCAAACATCCCCAGGGATGGGGTTTATTTCCCATCAGCAAAGCACCAAGGGAGCCACCTGGGTACCAGTGGGATGGCAGGCATGTGCTGCTATTGTCCACAGGCATCCTCTTTGCTCCTGCCTGCTCTTCTAAATCCTTCCACTTCAGATCCCCCCCCAGGCAGCATATCCAGGGGTGGAAAATCCTCCTTCAGCCTGTTAATACAGCACTGAGCCTCCCCATCATAGCTCTCAGCTCTTGGGTAGGTTACTTCAGGCCTTTATTGGGAGGAATAGAGGCAACAAACCCATTCTGGGGGCTACTAATCTGGTTCATGGACTGCATGAAATGAGACCTGAGGAAAGGGACTCCAAAGCATAAGGGTGAGACCAGCTCTGGGTGCAAGCTCAGGGGTTTTGCCTGATAGCAGTTTATTTATCCTGCCACCATCTTCCTGCCAGAGTAGGACTAAGCCAATGGAGGGGAAGGGTGATGGCCAACAGTCCCGGTGCCTTGGTCTCCTTTTCCTGCCAAGTGTAAAACAAACTCACAAGGACTGACAAGGACCTGCTGAAGGGGTATCAGGCACAGTACAAGTCTTTGGACAACATGACTTCTTCCCATTAAAGTAATGCCAAGTCATCAAGCCCAAGCTTTTCTACATCATAATGATAGCACCTGGTGCACAAAGGAGGATTGCTTTGAAACTGAAGCAAACAATTTGTTTCCAAGCTCTATAAACAAGAAACATTCTTTTTTGCTTGTCCTGGGTTCAGCACTAGCAGTCATTTTTCCCCTTCTTGGTAGCTGGTGCAGTGCAGTGTTTTGACTTTCAGCTCGGGAACAGAGCTGATAACAAGGATGTTTTGGTTTGGCCAAGGACTTTGTGAGCCTCATGCTCTGCCAAGGAGGAGGGGGAGCCAGGAGGAAGCAGAGACAGGACACCTGACCCAAACTGACCGAAGAGGTATTCCATACCACAGCACGTCATGCCCAGGGTGCAACTGGGAGTGAGCCGGAAGGGCTGGGAGACTGCGGGGTTGGAGGAGGTATCGGTCAGAGCTTGGTCGGGCTGGGGGGGCGAGTTATCGGTCGGCTGGTGCTGAGGTGTTGTATTCTCTTCCCTTGTTATTTCCTTTATCATTGTTATTATTGGTGGTAGCAGTAGTGATCTGTGTTATACCTTAGTTACTAAACTGTTCTTATCTCAACCCGTGGGAGTTGCATTCTTTTTTTCGATTCTCCTCTCTGTCCCTCCGAGAGCAGGGGGAGGGCAAGAAAGGGGGGGGGAAGTGAGGGAACGAGTTACCTGACTGGGTTTAAACCACGACATTGCTTTAGAATCAGAGTAACTTTATTTAGCTTAAGTGAATGATTACACCAAAGACTGCACCTGCAATCCCAATACAGCCAGCTCCAAACCTCTAAAGTCCATATCCCAATCCCGGCTGTCCTGACACCATGCGCAGGACCAGGATCAGTCTTTTCTGCTGCACTCCTTGGTAGAAACAACCTGCCCAGACAAGGAGGGGTTTGTACATGATTTCTTTTTCTGCAACAAGCTCTAAGCAGGATGTGCTTCTGCAGAGAACCCTGCCTGGTTCAGCCTGCAGCCCAAAGGACAAAGCCCTTATCTTCAGTGAACACCATCCCCTAAGGATCCAGGCAGAAAATCATAAGGAGTGCAGAGATTTGCTGACTCTGAAGTGCTAAGGAGATAGGAACCCATTGTACATGATTAGATGCAGTGATTATCTGCTGACTTCTAGTAGCTGCCTCTGGCTCCTCTATCCCTCATCTGTCCTTCTTCCCACCTTGTGCAAAGGTTTGCCTGTGTTTTCAGAGAGAGCAAAGGAGCACAGAGGAAGGGCAGGTGGTCCTCAAAAGGTCCCATTTTTTTTCCCCTCCTGGATATCCCTCCTCTTACTGCAAATTTTGCACCCATGTCAAAATTCATCAGTAAAGGCAAACTGAAGTAGTACATTTTAAGCTGTCCAGGAGTCTTGTTCCTTGCTGTTGGGGATGCTCTACCAAGTTTCACCGTACTCCAGTTTAAGCAGCTTCTCACACTTGGAATTTCTCTGAGCCAAGATGACAAGGTTGCTTCATGGGCTAGAAGTTGTGGCCATGATAAAGAAAAGAAAGATTCCACTTGCAGGACAGAGTTTCCAGCAACCAAAGCAATGGCAATAACTGACAGTAGCTCCACTGTGTGTAGTCCTCTATTTCCTATTTTTCCTATAAATATTTCCTTCTCCTTTGTTAGGCCAAGGGGAATGGCTTGAACCTGCCAGAGGGGAGACTGAGATGAGCTCTTAGGCAGAAGCTCTTCCCTGTGAGGGTGCTGAGGCGCTGGCACAGGGTGCCCAGAGAAGCTGTGGCTGCCCCATCCCTGGCAGTGTTCAAGGCCAGGTTGGACACAGGGGCTTGGAGCAAGCTGCTCTATGGAAGGTGTCCCTGCCCGTGGCAGGGGTTGGAGCTGGAGGAGCTTTAGGGTTCCTTCCAACCCAAACCAGGCTGGGATTCTATGATTTTAAATGGAATAATTAGCATATGTGCATGTTCATTTGCATATTCAAATACTAACCCTATATGGGCTCTGCAGTCAGTTGGATGCAGCTACTGTGCAAAGTTGACAGATTTTCAGTCTTTACAAGTTGAGTAGCATGGAGCAGTACAATCCCCATCTAGAAATATTGCAGTCAGGTTTTCAGGAGCTTATCATGCTCCCAACCAGGCAAAGCTCCAAGATCTTCCAGAGGATCTGCACAGAAGGAAAAGTGTCTACTGGCACAGAGCTGCTCATTACCTTTCCAGCCTTTATCGCATCCTTATGCTACACAACCTTCAGAGAGGAGGAATAGTAAATGCTCTGAATAGGAAAAGAAGGAATTATAAATATTAGGTATCTTAACAGCTAAAACAAACAAACATTCTTTTCATTTTCTTTAAGCATCATAAATTCTCTCTCTTGATGTGCTGGCGGCCCTGGAAAGAATATGGCATCAAGTGGTTAGACAGAGCAATTCATATTTAGTATAGCTGTGTTCTGGCCTTCAACAGGGCTTCCAAACATTTCAATGCAAACATCAGGGGATGTATAATTACATCTATAATCATTCTTAACAGTAGCTCAGAAAAGCTGGTTTGTGTTTCTATCACTATTGTTGCAGTGCTTAGCATTGGGCTGAAAGCATTGGGTATGGTAGATAGCAAAGCATTTCAGTGCCAGAGGTGAGAAAGAAGGGCAAAACAGTGAATTCTGCTTTTCTTCTGCAGTCCATCTGCTCTTGGATATTAGTATGAGCAGGTACAAACTTAGTACAGAACTACAACACTTCTGTCTTTATGATGTTTACAGCTTTAAACAAACCAAGCATGACATGCAGCTTCCCTAAAGAGCTTAAACACTTGCAAGCCCAGTCACATCCAAACGAGCCTCAGCTCTTTTTAGAGCAAGGCAATTACACTGGAACATTGCTACCAAACCCCAGAACCATTGCCCAGGATTGACCTTTGGAAGAAACAAAAGACTTACTACAGGAGGAATAGGAAGTTCATGCCCTCAGCTCTGCAGTAAATCCTGGCAGTGATTTTTAGGCTGAAAGAAATGGGGGTTTTAGGTTGTTCTTTTCCCTTTTATTCTGGAAAAGCAAGAATACTGTGTGGCTTCATCGTGCTCAGGAGATTAGATAGCAAAGGTCCCTACTTCAGTATTCATCTCCTTTACCACTGTTCTAGCCACCAAATAGGAGGCACTGCCTAGCAGTTTAGGTGAGAAGGAAGCTTAGAAGGAATAGTTACAGATACATACAACGAGTATCTTAAAGAGAGATAGCTAGCACTAAAAACAGTGAAGTTAACCCTAAGGAAGAGCTTAGGTATAAGCATTTATAGCTGGATTCCTGGGTGTAAGAAAGCATAGACATCAGAGCCTGCAGCAGAAACCCTGAGCCCCCCCAAGGGAAGGGAAGGAGGGGAACGGTCCTGACAACACTTCTCCATGAACCGCCTCAAAAGAATGAAACTTGTCCTGTTTGTATCTAACACAATAGCAGTGCTCTGCCCCAGTGGGAAGATACTGAAAGGAAAGCAGGAAGGACTAAGAGGTCTCATTAGCAGTTTAATTGCATGAAGAAAGTCCCTTGGATTACTGAAAAATGACTCTTGCCTAGTGAATAGCTTTTCTTTTCAATTACAGCAGAAATACCTACCTGCTCTGATAAGGTGTGTGCCAGTGGGATGCTCATTAACCTGGACGTATTCACTTTGTTGGACTAGGCTGATAATTAAAGTCTCTCCTTCGCTTCCCTTGGGAATGAATGAAAGGGTCTGCCTGTCTCTGCACTGCGCTGTTGTGAATAGCCCTTGAGGCAACAGGCTGGTCTGGGGAGCGTGTCTGTAACAGGCAAACTGCCTTTGTGCACAGGAGCCTAAGCTGGGACCTGTATTGGGCAGTACCCCTCAAAGCTGAGCCTGGGCGAGGGCTGAAAGAGAGGTTGGAAGGAGAGTGTTCCCTTGCTTGTGTTGGCTTTGGGGTCTCTGTCCTGGCTGTAGATGCTCTGCACAAAGAGGTGGCATCCTTCTGCTCAGGGACACTGGGAATGGGGAGGTTCAAGGCTCTTAATTGATAAACTGGGCTTGCTGTGGTGGGTCAGGGGAAGGACCGGAGCAGGTTCCTCCAGCATCCCCACCTTGTTTGCCAGCACAGACAGGCTGGCTGTGCCACACACATGGGGCTGTTACTCTCTGGTCACAGTGCCCAGCCTGGCTGAGCCTTTCCCATTGTACCACAGCATGAGACAAGGTGTAAGGGCTCCCCTGCTGCACCCCGTTCCTGCCATCAATGGGGGAACTTTCCTGCTAGAGAAACATGGTCTTCAGAAAGGAGAAAACACCCCCTATTCCTCCTCCCCTTTCACAGGATTATAGAATCAACTAGGTTGGAAAAGACCTTTAAGATCAAGTCACTCAAAAGGGATGGATCTCCTTTCTTTTTGCGTACTTCCTGGATTTAGCAGGTCTACTGCTCTTTGTCCTGGCATTTGTCCTGCCTGGACACTGGCATCCATGTTTGTCCTGTCATTAGCCCAGATTTCCAGCACAAACCACCCACCTCAAGACAAAGCAGGAAGAGCTGCCAGGGAAACAGCAGGTATTTTACCCTGGGAGAGTGCCTGTTCTCCCACTCTATGGGGCAGCAGCCAGCAGGGTGTTAGAGTGTTCCCTGCATCCTTTAAAGGTCAGGCTGTGCAGAAGGAAATGATTCAACACAGCTTTGGGGGGAAGAAGACTTCTGTCTCCCTCCAAAGCAAAACGCTTTCACCTGCACTCAGATACCCCCATGCTACATTGGCATAGGGGTCACTGATGTAAGAGCTCCGTTAATTCATACCCCTTCAGGTATGTGCAACTAGTTCAGCAACTTCCCAGTTGAGAACTTGCCCTCCCCAAGACACAACTCTCCACTTATAGAAGAGTCTGCTCTGCTTTTAACTCAGCACTGATACCTGCAGTTGGATGCTGCTGCAGTAGCTCGGCACCTTCCTGCCAGCTAAGGGCGGCTGCATTGCTGGTGCAATGATTGATGAAGCTTAATAGGACCTGGGGTGGGAGTGAGGGCTCATAAATTCAGCCAGGCTCTCCTGGATGTGATTACCCCAGTGGTAAAAGGGGGTGTCAGCACTCCGCTGCTGTGGGGAGGAGTTGCTAATGGGATTAGAGCTAAGCTATTAAAGACTGCGAACAGCTCCAGTCCTGCTGTGGGCTGATGGCTCATGCAGGTGCAAAGGTGAGCTTTCGAATGGGGCCAGGAGCCATTTGTCTTTCCTGATCCCTTCAGGGCCCTGCCTGTGCTGGGTTTTGGGAAGCATTTCGAAGGTTATATTCTCTGAGTGCTTCTTGAGCCCTTATACCGAGTGACTGAGGAAATTCAGCAAAACCCAGAGCCCCATCACTCTGAGACACCAGGTTTTTCATTTCCTTGAGCAGTCCTTCCTCTTTCAAGCTTTCCAAAGGCACCAACCCAGGGAGTTGAGTGCTGCCTGTTCCTGCTGCAATGAGAAAGATAGATCAGGCCCAGAGAGATTTCCTGTGTGTTTGCTCAGAACTGGCTCTCCTGCTGCATGCTGCTTTCCAGCTCAAGGACTAATGCTGAGAAAGGCACTTTGAGCACAAAGTTAGCTACATAGGCTCATGCCAAGCTTGTGACTTGTATGGGAGATTAATTCCTACCTCCCAAATCTTTTAAGGAGGAAAAGAAATGTTCTGTCAATGTCCAATAAATGATGCCAGAGATGAGCTTTCTACTGGAAGGAAACAGGAATAAAATACAGCAATACAGGATTTCAGTATCAAGCATTTAACTCCTCAGCAGCCATCAGAGACTTCGCTTGTTCATACCCTGAGTAGCTCAGCACGTCCTGGTCACAATTGGATGATATCACAGACCCCTTGGCAGGGCAAAGCTGCTCCTTCTGACCTCCAGAGATGGAAACACCTCCACCATCAGCTGAGCAAACAAGCTGCATCTAGCTGATGAGCGTCTTCAGCTGGATGCTGAGATTTGGCACAGCCAGCCCTGGGCTCACATGGAGATGTGTGTTATCATATAGATGGGCCTCTTGCAATGCCCATGGGTGTGTGGAGCAGCTGGGTGCCCATGCAGGATCTGGGGGTCTGTTTGCTGCTTGCTCTGGCTCAAGTTGTATGTAAAAGGTTGCTGGATGTTTTGAGTGCCTGTACCTACATGCCGCAGCCTTTGCAAGGCAGTGGGTTCACCCTCCTTCTTGCTCTTCAGGAGCAAGACATCTTTGCTCTGTCAGCCCTCCTTAGGTAACGTAAGGCTGCTAGTAGCAGCAGCCTTACATGCTAGGGCAGGCACTGCTGCTTGGCAAGGGGGTGAACAAGCCTCAGGTGAGCAGCCCCTTGGGCTACTTCTCTGCTTTTTCCCCCATGAAGAAGTAGGGATCAAAGCCTCCTTGCTGCCCTTCCAGCACTGCAGGGTGTGCAGGGTCCAGCTAGTGAATGCTCCTCTGCTGTGCCTCAGTCTCTCTGAGGGCATCTCTGAGCCATCAGCTTCTGGACCATGCTGTTTCTTAGACACTTGCTCTTTCTGGAGAGATTTAATGATAAAACCCCAAGGGATTCAGAGGATCTCAGACTTCAAAAGCTTTGAAAATCGATCTCCAGGCAAGCATGAACTGGGAGCAATAGGGCATGGCTACACAAGGTATAAACTGCTCCATGCCCAGACTGTGAGTACATTCTGTGTGCATCTTGCTCAGGACCCATGTGTGCTGACTCCAGTTTTGCTCAGTTCCTCTCTATTGCTCTCCTTCTTTTGACGCAGCACCTTCGGAGCAGGGATGAGGGAGCATCTGCAATTCCTCTGCACCCTCTGCACCTAAGCCTTTGCTGTTTTCAGTGAAAGAGGGGGAAAGGCATAGGGAGTGTGGGATGAAACATAAACCCCAGCTATTTCAAAGCAAGACATAGCTGAAGGCACTTACCAGGTGCCTGTCACCAAGTCCCTTGGTCTTTCATAGGAAATGGGAAAGCAGAGCCCGTAAGATTCCCCTTGGCAATCTCACCTCCCAGCAGCTCGGTTCCCCCCAAAGCCACTTCAGATGCTTGTCTAACTTATCATTAAGAACCTGAAGTGATGGAGACTCTGCTTCCCAGCAGGGGAAACCTATCTCAGGGTTTCATTCTCCTTCCCATTAGGCAGCTTTTCTTAACATCTAACCTAAATCTTTTTTCCTACAACTTAAGCCCATTATTTCTCATGTTGTCCCCCACGGACAAGGAGAACTCGTATTGCCTTCCTCTTTGCACTTCTCTCCCATACAGTTGAAGGCTATATTTATCTTTCCAACATTTCTGGAAAACAGAGCATTGCCATTATATCTAGCAAACAGATGGGAGCACAGGATCTGGGTTTCTTGCTTAATTTTACATATCCAGAAGTGAAAAGTAGTAGTGTGATGCTCACTGTTGTATCTACCAGTCTGAAAGAGCTTCCATGTGCCACCCATCAATCCCACTGCTTTAATGCTGTGATCTTTAGCTTCCCCATCACGAAAATAGGATAGGGTGGGGGAATACAGGGTGCTGCTTTCCAAAGCATGTTTCTGTAGCCCCAAAGCACCTATCACTGCTAATGAAGGTGGAGAAAGGGGTCTACTGAAGGGTTGCCAGCACAGCAGTGTTGTAGCAGCAAGTGCCGCACTGCGCAGCTACTGGGAGAGTCATCCTTGGGTGAAATATCAATTTTGAGGCATGTCTTAGGGAAAAAAATGCTATTTTCAAGTTTACTTACAGTGCTGGCTTTCATGTGCAAAGCAACTGTCTCACTTCATCAGAGCAAACAGCATATATTGCTTGCTCCTTCCCTTTGATTTCTTTCTGCTACTAAGTTTGTGTTCTGTTTGAATTTTGGCAGGAGCAGAAGACTGTAACAAGTAGGAGGTGAAGCTCGGGTAGTCTGGAGAAAGGGAGATATAATGATCTTTTCCAGCTAAAAAATAAATGGGTTTGATAAGAACACATGTTGTAAACTCAAGCTGTTAATTGGGAAGAAAGGAGGCTATAAACATTTCAGTGTTTAATATTCGTGTCAATCTGGCACTTGGAGTAAAAAACAAGCTTGGGTTCTATTTCATTTGGAATGATGTTTCATTTCAAAGCTTCTTTCAGCTGCACTTTGTATGAACTGCAAATCACTCCAGAAATGCTAGAACTGCAAGAGCAGTTTTCAGTTAATTTCTGAAGTATTCCGTTTATTTTTCCCATGTCTTCATACCTTGAACACCAGTTATTTCCCCCCTCTCCCTCTAGAATCGCCAGCCTACCGTCCAACTGCTTCTTTACTTAGCCCAATGTGGGTTCAAAGGGAATTTCAACCCCTGGCAAAGGAGGGGAGCAGGAGAGCTGGACTCAGGTCAGAGGTTGCAGAAAGCTGCCACATTTTGGCTTATAAAACCTTATCACCCCCCTCTGAAAAATTCCGCTTTTTGCAGTTATTCTTTGCTGAGTTTGAATAAATAAAACCAAGCCCAAATTAAAACAGGGGAGAGGAAGTGAGAATTCTTTGAGATGCTTTATTCTGAGTAAGGGGTTCTTAAAATAGAAGGGAAGTTAAAAAAGGGAAAAAAAAGCTCACCAGAAACCACCAAGGTTTTGCTGTACCAATGGCAGACAGAATATTCCTACTCTTAAACTTCTCCTCTTGAAGAAGACTTTTCTCAAACCTTGCAGTTTAGCCCCAAACCCCAGTAAACCAGATAAAACCACAGCTGAGCCAGCTCTGCTTGTGAACCAGAGGAACTTTCCCAATGGAAGCTGTGCAGGACAGCAGCTCCAGAGCCCACATAGCTCCCAAGAATTTCTCTATGGGCATGCAATTATCTCCCAATCCACTAGCTTCTGCTATGCAATATTAATATGGTCTTGTCCAAGAGTAGTGCCGTGTCCCTTCGCCAGAGCCTTGCTGGGGCTGTGCATCCCATGCTGTCTCTTCCAGGCTGCCCCAGTCACGTGTTTGTTGGTGCTGTAGGATGTTAACACTTGCCTCCATCTGCTAATGTGGCCCTCTGCCTCCCTCCAAGTCTCCCATCGTTTCACACAAGGCTTTGCAATGCTTCAAGTCCCAAACAAATCTGGTTTAGCAGGGCAGCTTGCAAACCCAATTAATGGGCTTTTGTTATCCAGGGACCTGCTTCCCTGGGAAGTTTGCCAAGGAACTGGGATCAGGGTAGTGCATTTCAATGACTGAGGGACAGCTCAGCATCCCACCAAGCAGAAGGATTTGTGTTGTTCACGTCTCTTGACTGTGTGAGCCAGAACGTGGTAACAAGAGCTTATGGCTTCCCAGATCCAGTCCAGCTAATGCGACGACCACTGCCAGGGCAGGACCTTGGTTTTGATATGACTTCTGTGCAGTTACTGAAGTAACTGGGATGTAAAGCAAAGCAGTATCTTTCTCTTCCAGAGCCAGGCACAGACTTCTTGGATGATGCCTCATTTCTCTGGGAACATGAAATCTCTGCAGCACCTTCTAGCAAGTGCAGTTCTTGGCCTGGGTCCATGCAGACTGGCCCAGCTGGTTGGATCTGTATGAAGTAACACAAGAAGAAAAACAGGCTCTTGAGCTTCAGAGCCTACATCATCTCCTCTAATACCTATATTCTAATTGCAGGGTTGGGAAATATCTCTCCTCTGCAGCAGAATCCCTCCAGATGATTATGAGGCAAGAGAAACATGCTCCAATATTAGGTGGTAATGACAAATACCCTCAGTTTTTCCCCATCCTGGTATTAAAGGTTTGTCCTCCTTCGGTTCCATGTCTGGCAGCTGGAGGGATGCTCCCGAAGACTCATGAAGGGCAGAGTTCTGGATCTGAAGAGCCACCACACTCCCTGTTTCCAGGTGATGCTGCAAAAGACAACAGGCTGTGGGAACCAATTTGTTGCTCACAGAGAGAAAGCAGCTTATGTGTGGTGGGGAGAAATAAAGCATCATCCAGAAAAGATAATTTCTGGTGATGTCCTCTGCAGTTACCATCAGTGTTCATTCACAGCAAGTATCATTTGCAAAAGACCAAGATAAATATTCTGTGTTTCCAGCTCATTCTGTATTGAAGCAGAGGCGAATAAATTGCTCCCTTTTAGCACACACCACGGGTGCCTAAGCAGAAATGAAAGCAGATTGCATGCTAATGTCTCTAAAGAGGGGTTTCATTCACCTTTACCAGCAAATTCTGCAGTCTACACTCTTAACCCAGACAGAAACATGGTGCTACAGAGTTAAGAAGACATTCTGAACTGAAGAACCTGAACAAGAACCAGATATGCCTACAACCAATGGTCAGATCTTGCAGCCATCAGTCAAATATCACCACCTAGAAGCAGCACAGGAGATGTCTCATGGGAGACCAGTTTCTCCTATGCACACTGGACCTGAAGCACACACGCTGTGCTATCATCAACCCAATGTACCATAGCAATGCGAGAGATCCTACTACAACTACTGTTATAAGGAACAGAAGGATGCTTTCAGGAGTATTTCAGTGTCTGCAATTCAGAGGCCATGTGGGCCAGAAAAAAACGATGATGATGATGAGCTGTGTTTGGAAAAAGCTTTCAGATGAAAATCTAAGCCTGTCATGCAGCAGCTGGGTCTTCTGGAAGCTGGTAGAAGAGGCCTGGCTTTCAACATTTAGGTATTTCTTAACCTAGAGGTGAGAAAAGTTTCGGGGAATAGGAAAAGATGACATCCAAAGGCTGTCTGAGATCCCAAATTAGATTCTTCTCTTAAAACACAGACTATGAAATGACTCTTGACAAGACTGTGAGGTATTCAGTGTTGTGGGTGCTCTGCTCCTCATGCAGTAAATCCTGAACCACTGTCCTCTTCTTATGGGCAATGACTGAGTAGGTGGCATCTCCTATGGTAGAGATACCCAGAATGACATCCCTCTTTGGGATGGCTGGTCCAAGCTTGGGATGGTGTCAAGTATGGAGTTCAGTGCTTCTCCTTCTCCCTGCATGGCCACACCACATAGCTGTGGTGTTTGGTGATGCATGTTACTCCCATCCAGTGGCAGCTGTGGAGAAAGGAAACACATGACACTAACATAATCCTTGCTCCTCCCATGCCAACATCCCATTCTGCCTGGCTTGGGTGTATCCATAGTTTTTGGGTCACGATCTCCTTTCCCTTTGGCATGAAGAGCTTTAGCAGCCTTCCCTTCTAACTCTTCTACCTCACCGCCCCCTTTCCCTCCAGAGCAAACAACAAACCATTAAGGCTGGTCTTAGTGCTTTGACACTACCACAACGTTCTGCTCCAGCACATCAAGGACAGACTGCAACCGCGTCCCTGAGACGCGTCATCCAGAGCATCTCAAACACAGCAAGGCTTAACTCCTCCTAGGATATACGTTACCGCACACACTCTGCCTTTCACCTCCTCAGTGGGCGTCAGGACCTCACTTATGGACCTCAAGCTGCAGAATAGCTGAACCTTCAGAAGGAAGTGGAGAAGTTGGCTGCCTACTGGCTCTAGCATTTGCTGAGGGGGTGTTTGGCTGTTCCTGCCAGAAGCAAAAGCTGCTCTGCATGGACCTGTTAAAAAAGAGTAAGTCTGGCTGTAAATAGGCATTTCACCATGATCGCGCTGCTTACAAATGTAATTGAGGAGAGGTGACTTCTCACCAACACACATGCAGAAAGAACTATCCTAATGTAAATTCAAAAGGGGGAAAGCCTACTCGTAGTTATTTGCCCCAAATGAACACAGCAAGGTAGTGAAGCTGTAACAATGTGTACTATATCAAGAGCAATCCAAACCAGTGTTACTTCAATGAGAAGGTCCTACCAATAAAGCTCAGAGTAGAGCCTGCCAGCCATCTCTGAGGCAGTGATTTATATCCTCCACTGTTGCAATTACTCCAACAAGGCTGCCAAAGACCTGTTGTGACATCTCTTGAAAGGTTCCCAGGTTCCCACTGCCTGTGCTTGTGGTCACTACAGTATCAGAGAGCAGGAGAGCAGTAAGGACTCTCTTGGATCATCAGCCATGATCAATGTTTGTGGCCAATTGAAACAAGGCTGAAAAGGTGTCATCATTTTTCTGCAGCTCATTAGCTTCAGAGGATGCGAAGTTGTCTTCCTCTTCCTCCTGGCAGACTGCAGACATCCTCCAGTTTGTTGCATGGCAGAGGTCCCAAAGAGTGTGGAAGACTCTCAAATGTGCCCAGATCCCTGAGGCATCCTTCTCTGCTGGGGATCAAGTAATCCAGATTTGGCTGTGGACAATGAGATGAAGGAGGTGGGAAGGCAGTCAAAAAGTTATGATTGCTGAGAGTAGAGTCGTGTCTCCAGAACTTGATGGCCCATCCATCACCTCACCTGGAAACATGACATTGGAGGCAAGTCAGGTGGGTCCTAGCCTAAAGAGGTGGAAGTGGATGAATTCATCCAACAAAATGGATTGTTCATGGGATAAGGTATAAAAGTTTTCTTAAGTGTGATGTGTTTGTCACCTTCCCTTCCCTTTAGCAACCATGATAACCTTTGTTCTCCCCAGCCAACCTTTGTCTGAGCAGGTTTGCCAGGAACTTACCCTAAACCAAAATTCATATCAGAAAGGATGGAGGTGGTAGCTAAAGTATTTCTTTCCCCATGGTGCTCAGAGGCCATGTGCTCCCTGCCTAACATTATGCTTCCAACAGGAGCACCTCTGAGGCCCAATTTGTCCTCTCCGATCTCACATTCAGTATCTGTAGGCTCTGGGCCAGCTCTGGTCTTCATGGTTCTCCAAAGTATCTGATGCTGCTCATTGCTTCTGTTATTGTCGCCAGCTGGTCATGTACAGCTAACCAAAGGAGACATTTACCCATGAAACTCTGTAATGGCCCCACTCAGATACTTCCTGCACTCCAGCAGTGAAAGAAATGTTCCTATTTTTAGCTTTGAGGTGTTGGCAAGCAATGCAGTGCATGGATCTGCATTCCAAACAGGTAAGAGCACAGCCTCTAAGCCTGGGCCTTCATTTCATTCTGCCTATACCAAGGCTTGCAAACCTTGGTGTTTAATCCAGTGCCGTAGCTGCCTGTCAGCCACTCTCCCAAATGCAAATACGATGGAACAGCTGATAAGGTTTTTTCATGAGAAAATGCATGAGGGATTGAGAAAGATTAATGTTGGCTGTGTTCAATAATGTCTGTGTTTAAAGTCTGGAACGCTTATTCTATCAATTTTCTCCTTTCTCCCCTTCTGAATTTTATTTTCAAACAGGAAAAAAGTCTCTTTCAAGGTCACAGAGAGGTTATGTTTTAAGATGTTTGCAGTGCATAGCTTCAGGCTAGGTTAAAATTCACTTAATGATCATAGCCCGTCTTGACTGAGATTCATTTCTTTTGCTATCTTTGTCTTCTACTTTCCTGAATCCTGTTAGAGCTATGATGCTGCTAACATGGCACGACACCAAGGACAGAAGAAACTTTTCTCCTCCCTCTTTTTGTTAAAAAACCCTTCAATAGTGGTTTGTTGTCCCTTTTCATCCCTTTGCTTTCTCATGGCTTCTAGCTAACAGAAATGAGCTGCTCCTCTGTGTGGTCAGGATAGGGCAAAAATGCAGCAATCCCCTTTATTCTAGAGGAAACTGGGTATGTTCCCTGTGTATTACAGAGCTCATTTCTTTCTTCCAGTATATTGGCTCACCATGTGCCACCTGTGTCATCTTTCAAGTTATAATCCCAGAATGGGGCAAAAGCACCACAACCCCTTTTGTGGGATGCAAAGCCAAAGATTCCTGACTGTATTCAGGAATTAAAGGCCTACGGTGTTGTGCTGTGGGAAAGTTAACTGTACATCTGGAACAAGCACATTAGCTTTCCTCCATGGTACCTGAAGCTCCAACCCAACCTGATCTCCCATCACAAACTGCTTTCATTACAGAGCCACAGTCTGCCTATCTGGTGAAATGCCTTTGGAGAGGAGAAAGATGCTGTGCACTGATTAATAAGTGATGACCATATCTGGGGACCAGCAGGAAGGCACAGCTACAGATTCAATGAAGAGGTGCAATTTGCATCCCCAGAGGCAAGTAGAACTAAATTAATTACTACTGAAAGGCCAGAGCCCCTCATGGGACAACCAAGGATTCACTTTGGCTTCTGTCTAGATTTCAGGCCTTTATGTAAGAGACCTTGTCTCCAATCTCATGTTTATAACAGGGGCAGATGATGCTTTATGTGCAAGGACAGGCTACAGCACAGATAAATTGCTCTTATATTAGCTAAAGCCTTGAAGCAAAATCACTCAGTAATAGGCTGTCATGGCCATTCATTGGATGGGATGGCTGCCAGGGTCCTGATCAAGGTCCCTTAAGTGCTGTCACCTCTGGGTCTGCATTAGATGCAGCTGAGCTCCTACCCAGCATGGAACAGCCCCAGCCAGAAATTACTTGTAAACACCACTGAGACCTCCCCAGGCAGGCTCCTGCTGCTCCATTGTCCCTCTCTGCCTATGCTGAAGTTAATCCCCTGTTGGGATTACTCTCCTCTCAGACTTCAGGTCCCTTCCAAACTGTGTTAAACATTGGGAGCATCGGTGTAACATGGGTTTTAGTAGGTGTCCCAGCTTTCATCCTGCTAGCTTTGCTGGGACACAGTTACAACACTGCAGGAATTTATATGCTTAAGGGCTCTCCTAATGCAAGATTCTGCTTCCTTCCCACCACCTTGCCTTTGGCCAGTTTGTGTGCAGAAGAACTGCTGGTCAGTAATCATCCATTCACAGGCAAACTCAATCCCTACCAGGAAAACAGTGATTTTGCCCACTGGTTCTGTGGTTGCCATTGCAAAGGATTTACTGCTACTGCCAGGCCAGCGTATTCTGGGTGTTGCCAGAGGAACAGGGGAACAGGCAACCTAAGGAATGCCAAGGGAAATCTATTTCTTCTGTGATTTCTTGTTCATGTGACCAGAATTTCTCCATGTACAAGTGCATTAATATTCTTTTATCCCTATTTGAAATGCTTTGCCTTGGTCTGCCTTTGTCTTTATCCTTGCTCAATTACAAGTGGTGTCCTATACTTGTCCCTAGGCCAGTGATTACCCCTGTTTCTTCCTTCTCTCTTCTCTAACCAGTGTTCTCATCACATAGCAGAAATAGCATAAACATGAGCACAGTCATAAAATGCAAAGAAGAGGATAATGTGTCTTCAGAATTCAGTGATAGTCATCAAGACTATATTGGTAATATTATGGTGTTCTCTATCTCAATTGTTATGTAGCTGCCATTACCTCTGGTGTTGAATATTATCCCACTCCTATAGTACAAAAGGGAATTTATACCTACGCTGCGCTACCACATCGATTTACAGTGTATACGTAGCCTGCCCTTCAGTTACTTGCACTCTGCATCCTCAGTGAGTGAATAAAATCCACAGGAGAATCAAGCTACCTGATTCCCCTGCATGACGCATCTCTTCTGTGCTCCCAAATAAAACCAGAAAGTACCTTTGTTAATTCTGCCTTTTCTGGAACTCAGAACAATGTCTCTATATTTAACACTTTCTCTTCCACAAGCAAAAAAACCCTGTTAACAGTCTCCTAATTTTTTGACATGCTTATACTTCTGTTACACTCCTTATGCCCTGCTGAGACTAAAAGCAAAACTGTAACCAGTTCATGCTAGGTCAGTGACACCAGTATCACCACCAAGGGAGCATGAAGACAGTGATGAAGAGCAGAGAAACATCAATACGTTTTGAGATGGGCTGTTACACAATGTATGTAGGAGCTGGCATACCTAATTTTCCAGGGTGAAGGACAGGGTTGTATCTGCACTGCAAAATGGCTGTATTATAACCTGTTAACTGAAGGACAGCATCCAAATTACATGAAGACAATGATATTAGCTAGTTAAAGCCAGTATCAGCAACAGAGATTGCATGAGGATATAGAAGGAGGTAAACATGCCAATACATCCCACTGAAACTGTTATTTACAAAGCCCTTGGGCGGATGGACACGGGTGTATATTAAACAAAGCAGTGCAAGGTGGTCAACGCAGATCACCACCTGGGAGCTGGCTAACCTCAATCCAAGTCCTCAGTACAAGACTAACCTCAACAAAAGTCCTCAACACTGTCCTGGATACAAGTAAGAATTGTGCCTCAGGTACTGAGGGTCATCTGCATCATACCCTCCTCTCCTGGACAATGTGTGCTTTGGTGCAAAAATGGCTTAAAAGTGCTAAGGCCACAGCAGAAGTAGATGATATTCTCCAGGTTTCCCAGCTTTGAGACCAGTAAACTTAACCAGGACTGAGACACACACACAAAAGTGCTCCCTGAACCTTGTTCATGGGCCGTGGTCACCACGGCTGCGCAAGAAGGAAAATACACCTATATGGAGAAGGGAGAAACAAACCCATTTGTGCAGAAGTAAATTGGGAATCGATTGCATGGTACAGGGGGGGAAATTGCAGGAGAAGCCAGTAAGGAAGAGTTCTCTTAATCATCCCGTATTAGCTCAGTGAATTGGAAAATCGTGGCGACACTGCCAGGGAATATACTGCCCGAACCTCCTATCAGCCACTGAGCTACATAATATTTAGCTGCTTGGACAGGAAAATGCATTGCTTCCCATAAAGCATGCCTCCCAGAGAATTACAAGCTCTTATTTGTCATGCCAGGGTGGGTGTGTGCGGGGAGAGGGTTGGAAATAAATGCTACAAACGCTCTCTGTTGCAAGTAGGGAGTTAGTTTATCTCTTCAGCCCAGAACATAAAACCCGCAGCTGCGAGAGGAAACAAGGTTTATTTGCAGTGCATCTTCAGTGATGAAAACCTCTTGGAAGGGGTGAGGAAGGTGTTTCTTCTTCATCACAAGTCTGACCCTTGCCTTGTGTGGATATGGGAGGAATAAAATGTGTGAGATCCTTGAAGAGAGAGGAAAAATGGTGTTTTCCTACGAGACGTCTTGCCAGGGCCACGCTGACAAATCTGCAGTGCTTCTCATTGCAGTGCTATGGAGCCTTTAACAAATGCCCCCAGGAAAATGAATTCCTCCTTGGCTCCAAAGCCACAAGGGTACCTGTGGTTGAGAAGACAACAGCAGTTCAGGAGAGGGGCCTTAAGGGTGCTTGGACCAAGCTCTAACACCCACTTGCCCCTACCATATATGCCAGTGTATCCAGCTCAGGTTACTTTTGCATTGGCAGCCACAGTGATTTCTTTGGTTGAACATCACCATGGCAGCTCATAACCAGGGGCTTTTGCAATGGTTAAACCATCAGGCTGGGATTCAGGGGACAGTTTGCTCTATCACAGATGGTTCACAGAACCAAAAGAAATCTCTTCGCTGTTTCATACCTTCCCCACTGATAAAATAACAGAGAAATCAGCCCTCAGGGAGGAGGGAGGTTTATGGTCCTCTGATTAAAAACTCACGTTCACATTAATCCTGTTTTAATGACGACAGAAAGGTTCAGAGTTTCCCCTTCTGCTTGGGGAAGCTCTACTTCAAGGTGAGGAGCTCAGAAATCAAGCACTTCCTTGGAGCTGCTGGCTTAAAATTGCTTCAGAAGCACTGTCACTAATGGAGCCAAGAGTGGATTCTGGATGGATGTAACACCTCATTGCAGGTAACCACCACACCAGATGAACCCAACTATGAGACTTGGTCTTTGTGCAGAATGAATAGTCCTGGTGTACAAGAAAAAGGAAGCTTTTGGAATTGTTCTTGACTGTGGGAGTTCTTGCTTGGGCTTTCTGCCTGGGCACCTTCAAGAGCATTCACAGTTCCTCCTTGCACCATATGTGTATGTGATTGCAGAGAGAACTGCTGCCCAAGTAATGGAAGTGTGAGAGGTCCCAGCCACTAAAAGGCTCCCAAGCCAAGAGCAGGATCTGTTCACCTGCCTTTAAAGAACAGCTTCAGCAATGCTATTCCTGAATGGAAAGAACTGATGCTCTCAGCTTCTACAGCACAGATGCGCCTGCATGAGTGTGAGACTCAGATCCCAGAGCCCCTGCTTTGCTCCCCACATAGCTTTGGCCATCTCCCATGAACAGGCTCTGAAATGTTGGGCTCTCCCAGTCCCTGAGCCCAGAGCATGGGTGTTGGAGGAGAAAAGAGCCCTGGGCACAACCTGCTGCCCTGGCGAGGCTTGGGGGAGCAGGGTTGCATGGGAAGTGATCCATGAGTCTTTGCTGCAGCCCACACCCCTCTCTGATGAACCTGGCTCAATTTCTAGCCCTGGAGGTGTGCCCCAGTAGCAAAGTAAAGAGGTTTGCAGGGCCCTTTTCTTTACTGCATTCCTTGAAGGATGTATTGGGAAGATCTGCTGGGCTGTCTGAGCACAAATCTGTCGGGATCTGGCTGGGAAAGTCTTCATGGCTCCTTAAACAACATTCCACTGCAGCACCAGAGGTGCCGGCTGCCTCCCAGCACTTCACACTGCTTGATTTTTCCTTAGGCTTTCCCTGGGGCTGTGTCTTGCCCAGTAAATAGAGACAGCAGCAGCCCTACAGACACAGGGACAGCAGAGCAGATTGCACAGGGGTTTCCAGATGGAGCTCACCTTCTGCTGGCAGAGGCAGCCCTCACCCCTGTGGCACTTGTGACCACATCTCAACCCAAAGCTGCTTCAGAGAGTTTTGCTACAGCTGAATCAGGCCAGAGGAGCTTCAAGGAGGTTTTTCCAGGAAGGCAACAGAGCTGCCTGCCTCCCCAGGTTTCTCTCTGCTCCATTTCCTCAGGCTCTCTGAAGTCAAACAAAACCCATCGCCTTCTTCAGAAATCAAACACCCAAAGACAAAACCAAACAACCTAAACTCCTCCTGTCCCAGGCTGTCACTGTGAGTGGTTCCTACCACCAAGGAAAGCATTAGGCACTAAGAACACCCCAGGGTCTACATGTATGTTTAGGTATTTTATGGCATATGTGCCCATGATGGTTGTGTCAGGAGGTTCAGGTGGCTACCAGTTGATGGAGGGGCTTTGAGGATATCTGTACTCATAGAGAGCCCTTCTCTACCTACATGTGATACAAAAGTGCTGAGGTTTTTAATTGTAGGTAAGTAAAAGAGTTGCAATTCATCACTTTAATCCCTTTTGCATTTAACAAGTTGCTCTACTGAAATATTGATGGCTTTTTATAACAAAATCACCTGATTTATACTAAATACCCACTTAATATACATATGTCAAAAAAAATTTATTGTCATATCTAATTCAAACTCTTTGTAATATTTGAAGCCTAGTATAACACAGTATAAAACCCTCTCATAATATAGATTCATATTTTATGGTAATAAAGGAGTGAAATGCAATCAAGCCCACATCAGTGTTACCTTCACGTTGCTCTGGTTTTTATTCTGATTCATTTTACATGCACTATGGAGCAAACTAGCTTGAATTAGTTTGAAAAGCAGGTTTGCCTGGGCTGGGGTCCAGCAGGACAGGGCTCCATCACAAAGCAGCAGCATTTCCAAGCGAAGCCATGAAGCGAAGCTGAGAAACAAACCTATCCCAGCTGGAAGATCTCGACTCAAGCACCATTTCCAAGGCCTGTCTAGACAGGGAGAGTACAGAGCTAATTGCTGCCTGGCTCAGCAGAGCTCTGCTGGCTCTAACGGAGAGCAGCAGCAAAATGTGCTCTCCAGGGTGGTGGGTCCACATCCCATGTGCGACTGGTCTGACAAATCCATCTGGCTGCTTTTCCCTGGGGAGATGAAGGGAACTCAGCTGTGCCTTCATGTCCTCCAGCCTCAGCTCAGCGCAGAAAAGAGGGATTGGGGTTTAAAGCGTCTGTTAAGAGCATCTCTCTGAACAAGAAAACTTGCTCATCCAGCGGGGGATAGCAGGCTGCACAGAGCCATAAATAATGCATAGATCCCTCACACGGCGTTTGCTTCAGCCTCGCATTCCTCTGAGAGTCAGCAAATATTGTTTTTCTCTTCTCTTTTGTGTTTCTGCTGAATGGTGGGTGGCTCGGGGAGAAGGGAAAGGCACTCACAAGTGCTGTGCTGATCTGCTTTTCCATCTTCTTCCTCCTCTCCACTCCTCTTTGCTGCCTTCCCAAAGAGCCTGCGAGTGGTGTCAGACCAGCAGCGCTGCCAAGGGTTGAAGCCGCAGCTGGGTTTGGGAAACAGATTGGCTTACTCTGTTAAGCTAAACGCATATTTGAGAGCACAAAGCAAACAGGACAAACTGCAGCTCAGCCGTTGCAGTGCCTGGGACTGCTGCCTCCCAGCAAAACAAAGCAGAAGGATTTGGCTGCTGCAGAATGGCAGGAGACAAAACGTGAGTTTCTCTCCAAACATGAGCAGCAGGTGGAAGGAGGTGAACCTGCTCCCCTGCTCTGCTCTCGTGAGACCCCACTTGCAGCATTGTGTGCAGTGCTGGTGTCCTCAACATAAGAAGGACATGGAGCTGTTGGAGCAAGTCCAGAGGAGGCCACGAGAATGATCAGGGGCTGGAGCACCTCCTGTATGAAGACAGGCTGAGAAAGTTGGGGCTGTTCAGCCTGGAGAAGAGAAGGCTGTGTGGAGACCTCAGAGCAGCCTTCTAGTATCTGAAGGGGGCCTATAGGGATGCTGGGGAGGGACTCTTCATCAGGGACTGCATCAATAGGACAATGGGTAACGGGTTAAAACTGAAACAGGGGAAGTTCAGGTCAGATACAGGGCAGAAGCTCTTCTCTGTGAGGGTGCTGAGGCGCTGGCACAGGGTGCCCAGAGAAGCTGTGGCTGCCCCATCCCTGGCAGTGTTCAAGGCCAGGTTGGACACGGGCTTGCAGCAAGCTGCTCTATGGAAGGGGTCCCTGCCCGTGGCAGGGGTTGGAACTGTATGAGTTTTAAGGTCCCTTCAACCCAAACCAGTCTGGGATTCTATGATTCTAATGCAAATGCTTCCCTGAAAAACACGTTTAAAACAACCATGGACTGCTAAAAGGGAGGATCCGAAGCTCACAGCTGCTGAGCAGGTGCTTGAAATCCTGGTGCTGCTGATTCCCAAACTGCTAACAAGCTGTTCAAAACCCAAAACTGCTAGTTATATGTCTAAGAAACAGAGTGTCCAGGATGCTTTCATGCTATTAAAATAGTCCAGACTAAATTGCTGATAGACTATATAAAAAAATCTGGGATTACTTAATGAGACACACTAGAGTCTGAGTGCAAAACTGGGTTTTAGGTATCCCAAATCTGCTAAAAAGATGCTAAGGACCCTGGTGCATCTCCAAGTCCATTTTTTGGGAAGCAATTTGAGAATCTGAACCTCCATTTCCATGGTTCTCTTGCTCTGTCCTCATCTCTCTTTGAGACAGTGATTTCATCCCTTCAGGTGGGATTTGTGACCCATGGGTTGTCCCAGCTGAATGCAGCATTTCTCCTGTGTTACAACCACTGTTTGAATCACATGGCTCAGTAAATGGAGAGCAACTCTATTAAAAGCCACCATACAGAGCAGTGTCACACTGACATGTATTTCTCTTTCTACAGAGCATCCTGAGATGACTTCAGTTCTCCAGAGTCTGACCTACTTTAAAGCCAGGCTGCTTTTGTCCAATGACTAAGGCCTCCTTAGAATTTAATCTGGCGAGAGGGGTCAAGGACAGCAGAAAGAGCTTTTTCAAATACATGGCAGATAAAACTAACACCAGAGGCAATGTAGGCCCACTGATGAATGGGATGGGTGCCCTGGTGACAGAAGACACAGAGATGGCAGAGTTACTGAATGCCTTCTTTGTCTCTGTCTACTCTGCTGGAGGCAGTCCTGAAGAGCCCTGTACCCCTGAGACCTCAGATGAAGTCAGGTCGACGGAGCGACTTGCCTTAGTCGATGAGGAATGGGTTAGAGACCAGTTGAGCAATCTGGACATCCATAAATCCATGGGTCCAGATGGGATGCACCCGCGGGTGCTGAGGGAACTGGCGGAAGTCATTGCTAGACCGCTCTCCATCATCTTTACCAAGTCTTGGGGAACGGGAGAGGTGCCTGAGGACTGGAGGAAGGCAAATGTCACTCCGGTCTTCAAAAAGGGCAAGAAGGAGGACCCGGGTAACTATAGACCGGTCAGCCTCACCTCCATCCCTGGGAAAGTGATGGAGCACCTTATCCTTGGTGCCATCTTAAGGCATATCAAGGATAAGAGGGTTATGAGGGGCAGTCAACATGGCTTCACCAAGGGGAAATCATGCTTGACCAATCTCATAACCTTTTATGAAATAACACGGTGGATGGATGATGGCAGAGCGGTGGATGTGGTCTACCTTGACTTCAGCAAAGCCTTTGACACAGTCTCCCACAGCATCCTCACCGCTAAATTGAGGAAGTGTGGACTGGATGACCAGGTAGTGAGGTGGACTGCGAACTGGCTGAAGGAGAGAAGCCAGAGAGTTGTAGTCTATAGGGCAGAGTCTAGTTGGAGGCCTGTAACTAGTGGAGTGCCTCAAGGGTCAGTACTGGGACCAGTATTATTTAATACATTCATCAACGATTTAGATGAGGGAATTGAGTGTACTATCAGCAAGTTTGCTGATGACACTAAGCTGGGAGGAGTGGCTGACACGCCAGAAGGCTGTGCTGCCATCCAGCGAGACCTGGACAGGCTGGAGAGTTGGGCAGGGAATAACTTGATGAAATATAACAAGGGAAAGTGTAGAGTCCTGAATCTGGGCAGGAACAACCCCAGGTTCCAGTATAGGTTGGGGAACGACCTGTTAGAGAGCAGTGTAGGGGAGAGGGACCTGGGGGTCCTAGTGGATGACAGGATGACCATGAGCCAACACTGTGCCCTTGTGGCCAAGAAGGCCAATGGCATCCTGGGGTGTATTAGAAGGGCGGTGGTTAGTAGGTCGAGAGAGGTCCTCCTTCCCCTCTACTCTGCCCTGGTGAGACCCCATCTGGAATAT
Organism: Pezoporus occidentalis; assembly: GCF_034315485.1. Taxonomy (NCBI): domain Eukaryota; kingdom Metazoa; phylum Chordata; class Aves; order Psittaciformes; family Psittacidae; genus Pezoporus; species Pezoporus occidentalis. The sequence goes on along the minus strand of NW_026914308.1, from coordinate 285,709 downwards.
TGTGTCCAGTTCTGGGCCCCTCAGTTCAAGAAGGACAGGGAGCTGCTGGAGAGAGTCCAGCGCAGGGCAACCAAGATGATTAAGGGAGTGGAGCATCTCCCTTATGAGGAAAGACTGAGGGAGCTGGGTCTCTATAGTTTGGAGAAGAGGAGACTGAGGGGTGACCTTATTAGTGTCTATAAATGTATAAAGGGGGAGTGTCACAAGGATGGAGCCAGGCTCTACTCAGTGGCAAACAATGACAGGACAAGGGGTAATGGGTACAAACTGGAACACAAGAGGTTCCACTTAAACTTGAGAAGGAACTTCTTCTCAGTGAGGGTGACGGAACACTGGAACAGGCTGCCCAGGGAGGTTGTGGAGTCTCCTTCCCTGGAGACATTCAAAGCCCGCCTGGACACATTCCTGTGTAACATTATCTAGGTGTTCCTGCTCCAGCAGGGGGATTGGACTAGATGATCTTTTGAGGTCCCTTCCAATCTCTAGCATACTGTGATACTGTGATACTGTGAGTATCAGCTGTATTTGAGGGCAAAGAGACAGAGGGAAAAGCTTCTGAAATCCCAGTCCAGCTTCCTGGTCACAGCCTCATGCCCCCAGCAAGATTCACAGCTGCTTGACATTGACATCCAATCTTCCCTCCGCTCCTTGGCTTTCCTGGCACATCCTTCCCAAGCACATGCCGCAGCCTTGACTTTCCCAGCAAGGAAGAAAGGAGAGCAGTCTCAATTAGTCATTGCATCATTTGCACAGCTGTCAAATGGGAGAAGTAATTAACTTGAACGTGTTTATCTACAGTAATTATGAATTTGCATTGCTTGCTCTGTCAACAAAGCAGATTGGGCTCCCAACACTCTCTGAAGTACTCACAGAGCCCTTGCATTCTCTCTTTTGCATGAGTCCTGAATCTTCATAAGAATCACATTCAGTCCTGGCTCTGTCTGGACCCTTTCTCTCTCTCAATACTCTCCTGAACATCTGGGACTCCTGGTATGTTTCTCAACAAGCAATCAATAGACCCTGCTTTGCTTCCCTTCTCCATCTAGATGATGGTGACAGCAACCCAGAGAATAAACCTTGTGGTGGAACAGAAGACTGAGGAGCTTCAGCATGGCAGTGACTGAGACTATATTTGAATTTTAAGGGGATTTCAGCAGGTTCATGATTATCCCTGGGATTTTCCACTGCATTTGGCAGGAAGTGCTCAATCTGCATGGCTGCTAGGACTCTCCTGCAAGACTCCCATCCAGAGAGTCCCCCTCTGTCTCACACTGCAGGTGGTGCACGTCACATAATACATTCTTGATTTGTTTCTGAGCTTGATTCCTCGCCTTAGCTTGTGTTGGAGGCTGCTGGGATGTGGGCTGGCTCTGCACACCACGCACACTCCCTGGAAAATGCTCCAGTGAACAAACATTCATTAAAACCCAGCAAATGCGAATTATAAGTGACTGCGTAAAGGTGCTGGTGGATCGAAAACATATGCGCACAGTCAAAGCAAATGATCTGGAACACACCAGCGAGAGATGGAAAACTCTCTCACATTCCAGTCTGACACATACCTCAGGGTTGATGTTGAACTGTTGGCTTGGGCAGACCCTTCATGCTTCTGTCCTGCTGCGTTTTCACCAGCATGAACCTTTCACTGCTGACCGAGAGGTGATTTCAGTGTCCAAGGGAGCTCTGGTAAAGCCACCCTCATCCATTCAAATAGCTTTATTCTGCTTTGCATCAAGCAACCAGTATGGGTTTAGTTTTCAGTCTCTCTCCCTGCATTGGTTAAGCAGAGCATCCCTACTTTTCCTTCTCTTCCAAGATCTGATCGTACTTCTCATTTGCATCAGAGTAATAGTTCTGGAGATGGGTTGCAGGGTGAATCTAGCAGAGGGTTTCAATAGTACCAATTCTGACTGTAGCACAGGGTGGTGTTAGTAGAGTCATTGCTGTCCTCACTTAGAGTGGAGCTTTTGAGCACAAAATTTAGGATTCAAAAGGGGACAAAATAGACTCGGAGCAAAATCAGGAGCTTGATCTGCCCATTCAGCACAGACCTGGGATGCCAGTCCCAGATCACATCCCCTAATACAACAGAAGGTAAGTCTTAATTAGTCCAAATGTAGCCCTCGGTTTGTCCTAAATGCATTCCCACATCGCTTGATTCCAGCCCTCCAGCTCACTCACTCACCCTCTTCAGGCACTACAGTGCATCTTTCAAGGGAGCTGATTTGCAGTTTAAGCCTGTAACACATCCCTGCAAGGCATGTTTGATGTGGCTCCAGGTTTGCCTGTGAATGTTTCCATACAGCTCTAATTAATAGCAACAACAATCACTTTTTAGTTATGGGAGGGAAACCCTGGTGGGCAGAGTGACTATTTCTCTCCCTGCTACCACAGCCTTCTCTCTCTAGGAAACCTGAGGGCAAACTTCCAAACGTCTTTCCTCTTCTGCAATATATTCCAGTGTGTGCAGCAGCCCTGCAGGGGAGCCATGCTTTGTAATGAAAAGCAGTGCATTTGCTCTCACTTATATATGGGATAATAGACCAGGTGCTCTGTTTCATGAGTAATCAGAGTTCCCAGGTGGACAAAAGCAAGACCAAGTAACTCATTTCTAGAGGGAGTGTATTACTGCGCTTTCAAACAGGGTTTCCATTTGGCTCTCTGTTATATTTTGGAAAGCTATTGGTCAGAATCAATTTCTTGGATGGTTTCTCCTCTTTTTCTCCCTTCTTCTCAGACACCCCTTAAATCAGAGAGAACATTATATTATTTTTAAGCAGTAGAGAGGAGACACCATGTTTCTGATCCATCTTTTCACAGTGTCTAATGCAACAGCATTCACAAATGCTATATCAATATAGATGATAAAGTCCCACCACACCTAGTGACTTGATTTCAATAAGACTGGCCATTAGCAAAACTCCTAGGACCTTCTCACCACCACTTGAAGGTGAAAACATTGAGTAACACTCAACAATGCACTCAATTTGAAGTTAACATGTAAGTCTGAGACCTGGTCAGACTGGAGAGTGTCTGCAGCAAAGTCTTGCACTCACATTTTGGGTAGATGCTCATAGCAACATGAAAACCCTCAACCATGGAAGCTCCTTCAGCCTCTACATGGGATATTCAAACAGCACTGGACGCAGTTAAGCACACAAGCATCCGTATAAGACTAAACATTAGTATCTCCACCCAGACATAGACAGGGTACAAGTGAATCAACTTTCAAGACCTAACAAGCTTGTGTAAAACTCTTCCTCTGATGGAATCCACAAAATTCACACCATGTGTCTCCAAGAACCAGGAGAAAGGGTTTTCCAGGATATGACCAAGTTTTTCCAGGTTTCCCAGGCACCCACCCTTCCTTGCTGAACCTGCATTGGATGTGGCCAACACCCACGACCCAGGTGTACACCCAATCCGTTCCTTCTGTAGCATCAAATTGGAGAGGTCCTTGAATGCAGCCTCCTGTTACTGGCAACAACATCATATAATCCCATCCACAAGAGATGATCCCCATTATTCCCAGTGAGCAGTTCCTTCAGGAGTTCATTCCTTCAAGCATTAAAAAAAAACCTTCCTAACTTCCATCATAAAGTTATCTGTGACCAAATTACACTATTTGCTCTAAAGCCAGCATCATCATTTAGCTGAAATAGGTGTTTCACTCTCAGCACTTATCCCCTTGGCGTATTTCCTACAGAGTAACCACAGCCCTTCACACAGCCATTGCCTGGGCTTAAACAAGCTGAGTTATTTTAATCCTCCCTTCTACAATAGGCACTTTTCCCTTAATCTTCCTAGTAGTCTCTCTGTACCTTTTCCGCTTTGAGTTCAGCTGCTTTTGAACTCATGAGACTTAACTGTTCACTCTGCACTGCCATTCCCCACTGCTTTCTCCACTGGCATCAACACATCCTCGTCTCCATAAGAAACAGCTTTGTAAAGATCCTTGGCAAGGTACTCTTCTGAGAGGTGTGGATGTACCAAGCTGATGTGTTCTTGAGAGAGGTGCGCTGCCTACCATGGGACTATGAGCGATGTCACCAAGAACAAGCAAGCCTCATGCACTGCACTCACTGTTATCCACTGCTGTTGTTTCACATGGGCACCAGGGACACAGCCAGGAGCAGTCTGAGGACTAACATGATGAATTAAAAAGCCCTGGGAGAATGGTGAGGGACTCTGGAGCACAGGGAGTTTTCTTGTCAGTCCTCCTGGTCCAAGGGAAGCTGTTTGAAAGGACAAGTCAAATCTAGTGAATCAACAGATGGGGTTCAGCTACTTAGACCATGGAACTGGCTTTGACAAACTTATCTTTGGGGGCTGGGGGGGCCTACCTGTCAGAGAAAGGGAAGAGCATCTTCACCAGCTTGCCAAGCTGTTGAAGAGGGCTTTAAACTGATGTTGCCAGGGGAGGGGAATCTCAATCTATCCCACTCCTACCAGTTTGATGCCAGTGCCAGCAGGAGATGCCCAGAGACTGGGAGGTATCATAGGTCAGGAGAAAAGCACCTGAAGAGCAGCACAAAGGAATTCCAGCCACTCCAGCCAGTAAGTTGGCTTCATGGGGCACCCAGCTTAAATGACTCTATGCCAATGCATGTAGCATGGGGAATGAACAAGGAGGAAAAAGCTTTGGCAGGATTGATGAGGAGAAAAGCTGCTGGTTGGCTTAGGGATAGACAATGGTTTCATGAAAGCAGGTCTGGCAACACCAGCTGGCAATAACAGCTCCCTGCTACCGGCTCCAAAATGCTTTCATAGACAACTCAACAAAGCAACAGAAACCTCCTCTCTGGAGCTGAGCCTGAGCTGCTCCACGTGGCTCATGCAGGGGAATTTGGTTTCTGAAGAAGAAACCTTTTACATGGCACTCTGAGGTCTTAAATATTATTGCTCCCTGTTGAGTGTGGGTTAAGGGAGGATAACCGTGGTACTTTACTCTTTGGCTCTTTTGCAGCTCTTGTAAAGGCATATAAAAACAATAATGAGCAACTCCACCACTTTAAGCAGTCAGGCAATGATGAATGAGACCCACTACAACACTTCCGCATTTGCCAAGCGTACTCTAGATTATGCTTGAACCTGTTTTAACCTTAGCAGTTAACCTCTGGCATGGTTTAATCCAGCTGGCACATAAGCACCAGGCATGCTCACTCCCTTCTGCCCCAGCAGATAGGAGGAGTACTGGGAAAAGGGAAAGCCCCTGAGTTGAGATAAGAACAGTTTAATAACTGAACTACACTGAAATTTAATAATTATAATTATCGTAATAGTCATAATAATTTTAATGAAAAGGAGGTAATAAAAAGAAAAAGAGGAATAAACTTCTTGAAACCCAAGTGATGCTCTATACAACAGCTCACCACCCCCTGACCGACGCCAATCCCATCCTGAGCAGTGATTAACCCTTCCCAGCCAACCTCTATCCCAGCTTCTATCCTGAGCCTGACATCATCCGGTTTGGAATATCCCTTTGGCCAGTTCAGGTCACTGTCCTGGCTGTGCTCCCTCCTGGATTCTTGTGCCCCCCCTCACTGCAGAGCATGGGACACTCAAAACTCCTTAGTTAGGGTGAGCTCTGTTCAGCAATAACTACAACATCCCTGTGTTATCAAAGTTATTGGAATCCTAAATCCAAACCACAGCACTGTATCAGCTTCTAGGAAGCAAATTAACTCCATCCCAGTCCAAACCAGGGCAATCTCCTTTTCCACATAGTTGCCATCGCAAAGCATCCATGATGGAGCTCAAAATAAGAAGACAAAGGAATGATTTTCCCTGAGAGGAAAGCTTCACAGCTGGGGCTGGGTTTTTAAGCGTGCTTTACCTACTTCCTAAACCTCAGAATTCTAAAGGAACAGATAATTCTGTGTTACTAGCAAAGGTGGGAGGAAAGCTATGGAATTCAGCATGGAAGTGTCTTTTTATGACAGTCTGGCATGAAAAACAGAGGGAAAGAATAGAGCTAAGCATTATTACCAGCAGTGGAAGCTCATACAAGTGTCCCTCACTCCCTTGAATTCCAACCCTTTCTTGGAGTTAAGATCACACATGCAGCAGAGCAGGCAGTTGATGTCAGGGTTGGGAGAGTATCACCTCGCACCATTAGACATGCTTGTGCTTTCCCATGGCAATCTGTGCTGCACAAACTGACACAGTTTGCAGAGAACCCCCAAACGAACTGGCATCAATAGATGAGTGCTTGGGTTCCCAAAGGTGCATTCATGTGATGCTGCACTTGGGGATTCATTCTGGCACCCCTGGAAAATGTGGTAACTAGAAAAAAGCTTGGTGTTGATCCTACTGTGCTGTGTCTTGCTTTTACTGTGAGGAGCAGAGGAACACACATTCCTCTTCATCCTTGGACTCAGCTGAAGACCTTTATATTGCTTCCACCACTAGAAAGTCTGCCCAGCTCACAGCCACCAATGAGCCCTTCACACCCAGTGCAAGTTTGTCTAAAGGACTAAAGGCACATCTGATAACTCCCTGGTGCCTGCAGGAAATGAGCTGAACTTGGGCTGCAACACATCACTTATGGATACAGGCTGAGAGCACTGGGCACGTTCAGCCTGGAGAAGAGAAGGCTTCCTAAAGGGAGACCTCAGAGCAGATCCAGAGCCTAAAGGGGCTGCAGGAAACCTGGAGAGGGGCTTGGGACAAGGACCTGTAGGGACAGGCGAAGGGGAATGGCTTTAACCTGCCAGAGGGGAGACTGAGATGAGCTCTTAGGCAGAAGCTCTTCCCTGTGAGGGTGCTGAGGAGCTGGCACAGGGTGCCCAGAGAAGCTGTGGCTGCCCCATCCCTGGCAGTGTTCAAGGCCAGGTTGGACACAGAGGCTTGGAGCAAGCTGCTCCAGTGGAAGGGGTCCCTGCCCGTGGCAGGGGTTGGAACTGGGTGAGCTTTAAGGTCCTTCCAACCCAAACCATTCCATGACTCTGTGTTTCTGCGCCAGCATGGTCCCTAGGGAATACCCTCTGCTGCAGCCCCTTGCCTACCTGTCCAGCAACCTCCCTGATCTTCACCAGCCTGGGCACTACTCTGAACAGCAGGCTCCCCTTCCGCTGGCCTTTCCTTCCTCTCCCAGCACTGAATAGGTAGGGAAACCCAGTGTGGAGTTACTGGAAACTGTCTCTCAACTCAGGAAGCAAGGCACAGGAACCATCCCTGCAGGGCTGCCCAGGTGGAGACCTCAGGATCTTGGGTTTCCCCACAGCTAGCAAGCATCATATGCATAAAACTGGGGTTTAGTGCATCACTGCTGTAATAAGTGATAAAAACTCATCATCTGCATCACTGAATAATTACCATCTTTAACATTCAGTGAGACAGCAGCCAGCATCTTGACTGAAACACATCACATTGATGCGGCCTGAGGGGGAACTTCTCAGTTCCCAATAGCTGGAAACATCTCAAGCCTGGATGTGCCTGGAAAGAAAGTGAAGAGAACTTATTTTAAGTAGGACCATGAAACACTGCAGGGAGATGGAGCTGCTTGGGCATGCAGCTTAGAGGAGGGGCAGACCGAAAGCTTTCCGAGCATGTTAGTTTCTGTTCTTATCGTATGTAATGGAAGTGTGTGTGTCCTTTTTGAAAGACAAGTTCAATTACAAGAACATACTTGACTCATACATTTATTTCTCCTCCTGTTAGAAGGAAGCATGAAAGACCCAGAATACACAAGCTAAAAGGGCTAACAACAGTGTTAACAACTCACACCTCTTCCGAAGCTTGCACGATTACTTTGCAAATGGGGACTGTACCTACCTGATGTGCCACAAAATCAATGCACAAAACATTTCCCTATCCCTGGTGACTAAACTGTCCTTGCTTGAGCTCTAGAAATAGTGTGCCACATCAATTTACCTGTGGTAGCTGCGCTTTGCTTTAACCCCCTGCAAGGGGTGCCATTACAGATTGGTTTGAAAAGTAGGAGGAAAATACACTGCAATTAATTGTACCAGCCAACAACCCACAGCACACCAAATGGAGGAACAATCTTAGGCTTAGAAAGACCCTTCCACATTTAACAGCATTCCAAAGTGGAGGGGAGGCAAACATTTTTACTTAGGGACGCTGTTTAGCCTGCAGGCGCTTGCAGCAACTATCTGGGGAATAGCTGTGGATGCTCAGGTACACTGTCTACCTGACTTGCAAATGCAGTAAGCAAGGCTATCAAAGTGGATTTTGAGTGAAGACATTTGTAGAAGAAAATCTGTTTGGTTTTAGTTCCTTTCAAATAGGAATGATGGATATTCTTGTCTTGCACAAAATCACAATCTATGTCATTCTCTGAGGCCATGCTAAAAGCAATCCCCTCCCTTATTTAATTTTTAATCTATTTTAAAACAAAATGTGTGGTAATAAATATAAACCAGGAAGACAGTTCTTGCCCCAAGGAGCTGTCAATTTTATTGTCAATCTGAACAGAGTAGCGTAGATGCTGCACTGACATGTATTACAGAGGCTCAGAGCTGGGAAAGTGCCTGTTCCTCCCCATGCCCTGAGGAGAGCAATGCAAAGTTGAAGTCAGCTTGTGCATCCCAATTCCTGCAGCTCAGGTTCACAGCAGCACCATGGGCCCATTCCCACTGATGGGAATTAGGCAGACACAGAGGTAGTTGGTTGGAGGGGGAAAGCTGTTGCACATGGAGTTAAGCTGGGAGTGGATCCTGGTGAGACGAGGCAGCATCGTCCCCATACGGGTTTTGGGGTCTTCTCCTAGTCTTCCTCAGTGTGGCCACATATACATTGTCTTTGTGATGAGCATCACCAAGAGTGGTGCAGGGCACCTCCCACCCATGGCTTTTGTCCTGTGCATGCCACAGGGTAAGTTACCAGCATCCCCGTTTACTACCCACAGAAATTAGCTGCTGGCAGATTGGAGTCAAAGAGTTAACTCCCAAATCCAAATAGGTAACCTAGGTGTTGAAGGGAAATGGCAGCATTTCTGCCCACAGCCTCCTGTTTGTGGGGCAGAGCAGAGGGCACAGCAGGAACAAGGCTGGAGGGCTCCATAACCAAGCTCTCTGCCTTTCCCACCTCCGAAAGAGCCATAAGCACAAAAGAAGTCACACCACAATGGTCAGGGGTTAATCAGAATGGCAAAGCTGAGCAAGAGAAAGTGTTAAAATGCTTTAAACTCCTACTTTCGCCACCTTTTCCCAAACTTGGGAGGGAAGAAAGGGATTCACATCATCACCTGGGCCTTAGCTTAAAAATGAAAGGATGTCTCCATTCTCCCAGTCCTCCTTCCATGTTCCCACTTTCTTCCCAAGAGATGGGCTGCAGGCATTTACTGCATAAACCACCCAGCGCCATGAGGCTCTGGTACACCCCAGATCCTTGTGGTCTGTGCAGCCCATATTGTACATACAGCGCTATATTCCAAAGCTATTCCTGAATAACAACCAGCAGGAGCATCTCGGACTTTCTGGACAATGTGGTGGGATAGAACAAATTGTTCTTGAAACAGAATTGATGACGCTTGTTTTCCTAAGAATTTTATCTCCTAACCTCTCCCGGCTTTGTCTCAGGTTCCTCAGGACTCCCACCAGCTCAAAGCAGGGTAAACCAGGAGTAGCTAACATCCATACTCATGTACCCACCTTCACACGCACACAGATCTGCCCCTGGGTTGTTTCTCCATGCCCCACGGGTAGCACAGCTTGATGCATACTGGTTTTTCCTTCCTTGTGCTGTCTATACTGCCAGAAGAGTGTAAGCTGTCTTCTTGTTGCCAGGCTGCTTCTGGAGAAAGTGGGGCACACATGTTGCTGGACAGCTGGTTGCTGTCAGACTAAATGTATAATACTCTTATTGACCCTGCTTCTCCTTTGTGGACTTGAGCTTGGGTCCCTTCCACCTGCCAGTTTTCATGAGACTTGTAGAAACCAACTGGTTTGGAGACTTCTTCTGCTCTTTTCTCTTTTAAATAGAGGCAAAATTGCTCAAACATTCCACAGTCATGAATCAAGGCTAAAAGTGAACCAGAAAGCTCAAAGGATGGTCTATCAGAAAACATCTTGCTCTGAGACATGCCCTTTGAACAAGGAGACTAGTGTATGAAATCTCCCTATTCACTGAAAGACAGATATGAGTATATAACTCAGGGTTAACCTTAATAACAAATGATACCAGGTTTGCCTCAAAACCCATGTAAAATCTCCTGGGTTGCATTCAGAAAGCATTTTCTGGTGGAAAAATCCCAATGGAAACACTCAGACTGATTCTGAAACCAGAACATGAGCTCATGGATCTCTGTCTCAAAACCCATACTTGCTTCTGATCTGAATTTGGTTTTCTTTGAGCCGGCCTCAGGACTTTTCTTCCTCCATGCCATAAACACAATTTTCTCCCATTTCTGTCTCACCTTCCCTGCTCCTGCCAAACCAGAGATGTAATTTAAGTTTCTGAACACCAAAGTACCCAGCAAAGAAACTGGTTTTAGTAACCTTAGAGTCCTATGGGCACTCTAGGAGGCTCTTGCACATTTTTTGAGTATTCTCCATGAACACCATAGAAAAATCTTTTGTGGTCTATTTTTCTCTGCAGAGAGGCAGTTGCTCAGAGACATTATCACAGGACTGACCTCTAAGGGTCTTTTTGTACTACCAAGTGATAATGAGAAGAGAACAACTTTTCCAGGGATGGATGCAATTGTGGAGGCAAACAGCATGATCTCACTCTCACTAATGTCTTCAGGAGACAAACTCCACTGGGGTTCAACAGAAACAGGATTGGTTTTCAGCTCAGGACTTGCTTTCTCCCACAGCTCATCCTTAACAACCATCTATAGCACTGCATCTTCTCCCTCACAGCATCCCTCTGCTGTTGTTTGTGTCCCTGTAATTACGTGGACCCTAGAAGGAGCTCGTTGCGGTTGGTGTAGAGCAGCAAACAGCACTCATGTTAATTCTGTTGCAATCCCTTGTCATTGTCTTGATAGAAACAAATTCGCTTGTTATGCATGTGGATATCATATGTATTTCAGGAGAAGCTCCATCATAATTTAGCATTAGTTAATGGCTACTTAGAGTGTTCTTGGAGCATCTGGAGAAGGGATGGTGGCTGTGGGATTCATCGCCACAGTAGAGTACAAGTGCTGCTCAATGAACAAGTGTGATGCTTAACATCTGGCACGGCAACTCCTGCTTGTAAGGAGGGCATGGCACGCACACCCTGTCTTGTCACACTACTCATGAGAACTGTTTCAGTGTTTTACATAAAGATGGGGAATACTGTTGGAGAAGCTACAACAGCAGCAGCTTTCATGAAAGCTTTTGGGAAAATACATGTTTCTTTTAACTTAAAAAAATAGAAGAATCCCCAAACATTAAATGCTTCAAAGAAAAAGATTAATACACCAGATCTATGTGGCTGCTGTAATCAGTCACAACCTCCCTAGCAAAGGAGGAGACAAAATGTCAGGTTTGGGTGATATAATCCAACCAGTGTGCCCATTATGTTGAACAGAAATTGCAGTTCCAAGCAGAATTCACAGTAACATTTCTGGTCCATGTTTTCAGAGAAAAAAGAAGAAATCCTGTTCTAATCCAAGGTCCATCCCATCCGTTCCCACCCAGTAAATCATCACTTTCCAGGGTTTAGAATCTCTCCCGTCTCCTGAAACAATGCTATCAACCATTTGAGATCAAACTGAAGCCTCTCTGATGCCCTGGTTCAGCTCTCACAGGTTTCTCCATCACTGGAAAACTGTTGCTGAGTTAACAGCTCTACTGATGCTGCTGTTTCATGCATGGTAGGCAAAGATGGATCACACATGCTGCTCTTGCAAAGTGTAGCAGGTGGTGGTGGAAGAAATACTGAGTCTCTAATGGATCTGTCTACATATACCATCCATTTTAGTGCCAGGGAGCAGTGGAGTGTGGTGTTGAAAATTTAGATAATTAAGGGTTAAGCATACATTAATTTCCCTTATTGGTCTTTAACTCTCCACTGCAATTAATTTAGTCCTTTATCATCCCACCTATGGCATACTGCAATGATGGGGTTTTGCCTGCCATTGAATGATCCCTCATGGCAATTACACTCTCCTCTCTGCTGTACCATGGCTTCAGCTCATCATTTTCTACTTGAGCTGCAGGAAGTAAGTTACCTGTCACAGTGGCAGAGATTTGAGCCCTTCAATTTTCCTGCTCACGGTACATGCAGTGAAGTCACCAGAGACCATTTGCTTGGGTTTATTTATTCTCTTCTCCCAGCCTAAGATTAATTTCTCTCTAACCTTCAGTTGAACAAACAGTTTGAATCACTGTTTTGGGATTCAGCCCCACAAAGCGAAGTCCTTCAAGACTGTCCTCCCCTACACGAGTGTGGGATTGCTTGGAAATAACACAACTGAAACAGCAGTCACAGGGTCCTGATTTTCCTCTCAAATTCAAGTCGCTGAGGAAATCACAGCGCAGAACTGGCTCATGTGATGGGCAGACAACTGAGCAACTTCTACTGCATGCGAAAAGGCCCTGATGGCCCAGGTTCCCCTGCAATGGGCTCCTCTCTGGAAATACAACCAAGTAGAGATGAAGCCTCCCTTCATCTACCTCACTCTGAGCAAATATATGTGCGTTTTCCATTCTTCTTCACTTCACGCTCCCTGAATTAACACACAGGCTAAATCCTTTCTTCAACAGCAACAGCAACAACAAATGAGCAAAACAATTCTGCTTTTCTTCAAATAATGGAATGTGCTTCAGTTGTAAATATTCATGGCTGGATGGAAATTGTTTCTTGGTGGGCCCTGAGCATACTGGTGTCAATCTCTCTAAATGTCTCACAGTCTCTTTTTACCTCCAAGGGGCAATTTTGTTGTGGTGGTGCTGGTCTCATAGATTAATCCACAGCAGATGGTGTCAGACACATCCACCTGATCTAGCTCATTTTCCACCTTAGCTTGTTGAGCTTGTGATCACAGCTATTCACAGGTCTGGAAGTCCCGATGAGCTCCTAGAAGACCATTCAGGTTCTGCTCATCCCTCAATATAGTGAAGACATTTAAGGCTTTTTTCTTAACCCTTCAGCAGATGCAGGTGGCAAAATAAGCACTGTCTTATAGAACCTGCAAATATAGCCACAGTCCATGATTTCTTCCCTCTGGAAGACCTGTGTTCCCCCTACCCTTGCCTCTCTCATAGCTGGGCTCATCTTGTAGGAAAGAAAGCTTTTCATGGATTTGTTTCTTGCAAAGAGCTCGTCCTATGGAAAGCCACATGAAGGGTCATATCACAGTCGGCAAAATACTTTCTATATCTTTTGAGTATCATATACACTTCATATAGCTGTGGCAGTGACACATGCATCAGGCACCCTGCTCAGGCCCACACTACCATGGTATCTGAGCAATATCATACAATCATGGAATGGTTTGGGTTGTAAAAGGACCTTAGGATCATCTAGTTTCAATTCTTTTGCCATGGGCAGGGACACCTCACATTAGATCACGTCACCCAAGACTCTGTCCAACCTGGCTTTGAACACTGCCAGGGATGGAGCATTTACCACTTCTTTGGGCACCCTGTGCCAGTGCCTGAGCATCCTCACAGGGAAGAGCTTCTTCCTTGTATCTAACCTGAACTTCCTCTGTTTCAGTTTGAGCCCATCACCCCTTGTCCTATCACTACAGCCCCTGATGAAGAGTCCCTCTCTAGTGTCCCTGTAGCCCCCTTCAGACACTGGAAGCTGCTCTGAGGTCTCCATGCAGCTTCTCTTGTCCAGGCTGAATATCTGCCTTTTATTGCCTACAGCCTGACCACAGGTCCCCCTGACAGCCAATTACTGTGTAATTCTGCTGCATCAACCAAGCCCAATCTACTCCAGGTAGAAATGACTTTAATGAATGCTTTTGTGAAGGCGTAGGAGGGACTTGCAGGCACCAGGCCCTGCCAGAGGAGATGGAGAGGCCTCAGATGACCTCTTTGTCCCTTCTGCTGTGAAGATGGCTGCGCTCCTCAGGGGGTGCCAGGCACATTTTCTCAGTCAAGAGGAGCTGAATGATGGATTTGAGGGGTTTTTCTCTGCTGCCTCCTTCTAAAGCGAGTGGGGGTGGTTTCAGGAGATGGAAAAGGGCAGGGGATTGCTCAGAGAGATAGTGATGGGTTTATTATGGAATCAGAGCCGTGATTGCCATGGACACTTCATGTATGCAGAGCTGTCAACAGCCGTGCATTTTAGGCTAATATTTTCCGTAGGTCAGTAATGTGAACTCACAGAGGGAAAGGTAACCATCCCCCAAAACTGGATCTTGTGTTTCGTAATCACATTGAAGACTGACAGCGACTTGAGCTCAGAGAGGCTGTGATTCCCCCACCCCTGGCAATGTTCAAGGTCAGGTTGGATGGGTCTTGGAACAACCTGCTCTAGTAAAAGGTGTCCCTGCCTATGGCAATGGAATAGAACTTTATGGTCTTAAGGTCCCTTCCAAACCAAACCAGTCTGGGATTCTATGATTCTAGAAAAAATGAGACGCCTCTATAGCAGCAAAGAGGGATACACTTCCTTTCTATTATGGATTCATGAAATAATTCAGGTTGGAAGGGACCTCAAGAGGCCACCCGAGTCACCACGGAAGTCAGACTTGTTTTCTCCTTTAATCAAGTGAGAGCTTCTTTGCCCTGTGGAGAAGGACTTGGGGTGCTGGTTGATGAGAAAATGAACATGAGCCGGCTTCAGTGTGCGCTTGCAACCCAGAAAGCAACCGTATCCTGGGCTGCATCAAAAGGAGCGTGACCAGCAGGTCGAAGGAGGTGATCCTGCCCCTCTGCTCTGCTCTGGTGAGACCTCACCTGGAGCACTGTGTGCAGTTCTGGTGTCCTCAACATAAAAAGGACATGGAACTGTTGGAACAAGTCCAGAGGAGGCCACGAGGATGATCAGGGACTGGAGCACCTCCTGTATGAAGACAGGCTGAGGAAGTTGGGGCTGTTCAGCCTGGAGAAGAGAAGCTGTGTGGAGACCTCATAGCAGCTTCCAGTATCTGAAGGGGGCCTATAGGGATGCTGGAGAGGGACTCTTCATTAGGGACTGTAGTGATAGGACAAGGGGTAACGGGTTAAAACTTAAACAGGGGAAGTTTAGATTGGATCTAAGGAGGAAATTCTTTCCTGTGAGGGTGGTGAGGCACTGGAATGGGTTGCCCAGGGAGGTTGTGAATGCTCCATCCCTGGCAGTGTTCAAGGTCAGGTTGGATGAAGCCTTGGGTGCCATGGTTTAGTGTGAGGTGTCCCTGCCCATGGCAGGTGAGTTGGAACTTGATGATCTTAAGGTCGTTTCCAACCCTAACTATTCCATGATTTGATGATTGTTTCATTTCATGACCACTGGTTTCGATTCCTGCCTATTTCTGCATTTTGCTTCATCTCCAGATGCTGTTTGATACAAATGGCATGGACAAAGAGCTCTCATCTGGCCTCTTGATAAGTGGCCGTGATAAATGGGAATCGCTTAGAAGACAAGGGTGGTCCTTGCTCTCCTTCAAACGAGCAGCCAGATGCACAGCCAAGGCCATGGGCAAGGGAAGGCTGAGCCCACAGCTGGGTTTTATGTACAGAAGTGCTTTGTCTTTCCTTCTCCAGGGCCCTCCCCATTGCTTCATCTCCCTTTGCACTCAAAACCTGATCTCCAGTTGTGCTTGGGCTATGCTTCTTTCTGAAATATCTCTGATCTTTAGAGTGTCTCCCATCTCAAACTCCTAGAGAGGAGTGTGCCTGGCCAAGAAACAGCTCCAACCAGAACAAAACACTCATTTTACAGCTCATTTTATGCCTAAATGCTCAAGGAACAGAGAAATGCAGTCCAGACAAACATTGGGTAGAATGAGAATCTGCATGTCTCAAGGGCATGGTTTGCATGTCAGCCAGAGATGTGACCCAAGAACAATCCACCTTGATTTAGACACCCAACAAGACACCACCAACAGCAACACGATAACCCTGCCCTCCCTCCTGTGTCTGTGCCCATGCACTGACACTCAACAGCACTTGCAAACTCAAGATGTTGTAATGCAGACTAGGAAGGCTGCACAAAGATTGTGCTTCCTAATGGAAGAGCTATCAGCTTGTGTAAAAGGAAGCACAGAAGTGCAGATCTCATTCTGGCACCTCAGACTCCAGAGCAAACTTTGGGAAAAGTATATGAAACAGGAAGTATATGAAACAGGTAAAAGTATATGAAACAGGTAAAAGCATATGAAACAGGAAGAAGGAATGTTTCTTCTGAATGAAGCAGCCACCATCCTGATTGCTTTTCTGTAGGAAAGTGGATGTTATATAACAGGAAATGAGAATGTGCTAGTGAGGCTAAAAAGCAAAAGCTATTTACTAAATACTAGCCTCATGGGTACACTAGAAAGAATGGGAGAAAACATATTCATGGAGAAAGATTGACAGAAACTTGTGCCTCAGAATAGAACTATTCACATGAGATACGCTCCATTGTGCGGACACTGTCTGTCAGTAAGGATGTGTATTGAAAATAAATGAGTTATACCCTTCTATTGTCATGGCCACTGAAAATAAATAGACATCTGGCATTGAAGGCATAGCAGACACAAGTTACCGTGTTACCTCTGAAATGAATAGGGTGTAAGAGGAAGCACACACTAAAGATCCCATTTAGTGAATGACCCAGCTGGAAAACATGCTCACACACCAGAACCACTCACAGCCCCAGCGCCACTGCCTGAATAGATCTTACAGAGCTTGGGCACTGGGGCTCATTTTCTCAGCACGGTGGGACTGAGATAGCCCATTCCCTGCTACTCATGTTCGTGGTCTTTACTCCCACATCATCCCATCAGTCATTCTGTGTTTGCCCCATGGACACAGTTGCACAGACTTTTCTACCCTGTTGCCCCATGCAAAAACCTCCTGCAAGGCTCCCCTGCCATGACCCAGTTCATTCCATTTTGGAACATCAAAAAACCACGTGTGAGCCACACCAAGAGGCCCAGGAACACCCCCTGGGATACCCAGAAAATCACAGCAGTGCAGACGAGCTGCTGCTTTCCCATGCTCAGCAGCAGTAGGATGGGAAGACCTTAATGTCACGTCGAGCGGCATGAGCACAGCTCCTCCAGAAAAATGCCATCTGTGAGGTCATTTTCAACCAAGACCTCCTGGGAGGAGGGATGCAGGGGAAAAGGAGGGGTTTTCCTTGACTGCTGCTGTTATCAGGCTTCCCTCCTCCAAATACTCCAAGGGAATGGATTTGTCAAAGCATGTTTTGCCAATTTGCTGTTCTTCATTGCTTTGCCTACAGCAGAGGCCCGCATAATCTTATCTGCTGCTCAGTGCATTGCAATGCCAGCTCAGGGATCAGCACATACTCTGCTACGTCCTTGCTGTTCCCTTTGGATGTATCTCTGCAGAAAAGCTTAGGGGGACTCAGTCCTCTGGGCAGATCGTAACATGGGGAAATGTTGTCTGAGAGGCATTAGACCTTTTCCTGGGGAGAAGGAACAGAGAATGTAAAGAAAGCACAGCTCAAATCCTGTTATTAAAGCAGTGACAGAGAATTGAAACAACCAAGTGGAGGAGGAAGGAGGGTGAAGTCACGTTTTCAAAGTGCCAAGGCACTGTCATTACAGCTTCTGCTTTCCCATGCAGCAGAAGCAACATGTGCTTTATTCAGGGCCACAGTGCACACAACACACACCCTGTGCATCAAAAGGCACTGCTGATGCACTAACAACTGGCAATACTGCGCCGAGTTCTTTAGCAGTGCCTTAGAGCAGTTATCTGCTTGGATGCAGCAAAAGTACTGCATCTTCTTCTCCCAGCTGCGTGAATTTGGGGAGAACAGAAAGAGAGCAGGAGCTCTCTGCTATGAAGACGTCTTACAAAACTGCTTTGGGATTTACAGCCTCTGTTTCCTGACAGGAAAGAAAGCAGGTTCCGGTGAGGATGCTTCTGTTCCCAACCGGTGATGCAGCAGAATGGATGGGCTGTCACAGAGCCGCTGTGCAGTTCAAACAGGTTGTTGGTGATTAAATGCAAAATTCATCTGGGACATGAGGTTCTCATTCAGCCTGGAGGCAGTTCAAAGACCTTTACAGCTTTCTCCCTGTAGAAAGACCAACTCATCCTTCAAGCAGACACTTTTTGCTGACTTTTATTCACTGAGAGGTAAAGTCTGGAAGGAAAACAGGGCTGCTGTGTCCCTTTTGAGTGCTGCTCCCTGCATCTCCATAACCTGGACTCAGTGAGACAGAAGCACCTTCCTCTGTTAGAAAGGCACAGAAGGCAATACAGGGAAGATGTTGTCTTCTGGATTATCTAGCATCTGTTTGGCAGAATGGGCTGGAGTATTCCACTGCACTGTTTCTGCATCTGCACAGGACTTTGACAATGACAAGCACTGTCAGTCCATAATATCCAATCTGTTCCTAGTTGGCCCTAACCTCTTTTAGCAGAGCAAGGATTTATTTAGCATTAGGGAATGTTTTGTTCTGGAAAATA
Organism: Pezoporus occidentalis; assembly: GCF_034315485.1. Lineage (NCBI taxonomy): Eukaryota > Metazoa > Chordata > Aves > Psittaciformes > Psittacidae > Pezoporus > Pezoporus occidentalis. The sequence continues at coordinate 267,227 of NW_026914308.1, read as the reverse complement.
CAGTATCCCCCATGGACAAACAATACATCATGATTTCACAAACAGCTGCCTTGAAAACCTACATGGTCCGGGAGATGACACACCACCGTGTCCCAGGGAGGCTGCCAGGTCCTGTTCCCTGTTCCTGTCTTAGGTATCTGAGAACAGGACCTGCTTTTTGAGTCCCACAGATGCACTGTTTGCTTGCTGGCTTTGAGGCTTTTTGGTTTTGGTTGGTGTTTATTCCATTACTGGGAAGCCCAGAATAACTCCTTCTCCCCACACCCTCGCTACAGTTAGGGGAGGTCTGTCCATCCTGTTGGGATCTGTCCTTACTCCCCAACTCATCCATCCCCTGAACTTTGGCATGTTTCTCCTTTTCTATGCCCTTCTCCGGGCTCAGTCACACATGGCTTTTCTTTAGCAAACTCTTCTCCTAGCGACTTTCTTGCTACCTTCCTACAACTCTCATGACCCAGACTCTGCTCAGATCTGCTCAGGGAGCAGGAGCAAAGGAGGAGTTTGCCAAGATATCCAGTTTGAAATGGGCAAGGCATCAGTGCAAAAAACTGAGGCATAAAAGTCTATGTTCCTGCTTTAAAGAAGACACAGTCTGGGTGATGGCAGTGACTTTGTACCAGGAGTCAGTTGGACTCATTTGCTTGGAGATCCAAAAGCAACACAGGTAGAAAATATTCCCTTCTCCTAAAACCAGACAAAGACCCTGCTGACAACCAGACCATCACAAAATTGTTATAGCACCTGCCTATCTGCAGGACATACAGCAGTGAGCAGCACAAGCAGCATCACTCCCAGAGCAACAACCATCTGAAAGCTGTACCATTACTGCCTCCAAGGATTACTGACCCCCCCAGCCAGCTCAGTTGGTGTAAAGAGACTGGCCAGGATGGTCTGAGAGCAAATTCAGCCCCCAGCCTGCTTCTCCGCTGGGACATGACTCAAACCACCAGCTCCCTCTGCAGCCCCATGCCCAGCCCCTGCCCTGCCCCAGCAGCACATGGGGAGCATCACTCTTTCCAGGCAACCTGCTTGTTGTTTTTGACTTGAAGCTGACACTTCCTGGCAGCCAAACTGCCCAGGCCAGCCTGCACTGCCACCACTGTGCCATTCAGGAGCTGTAAACGGAGCAGCATCTGCTTCCTTCAGGATCCTCCGGCTACCCAGCTCGCTCCATCTCCCCACCAGCCTCAGAGCAGACAGGGATCAGAGCTGAGCCTGATTTCTTTTCTCCCTTCTTTCCCCCCCCACCCCTTCCTTCTGTCTGACACAGCACCAGGAAGGCACCAGCTGCTGTCCACACCATTCACGCTAGGATTTATGAGCCACGACCACCAGGAGCAAGCAGAATATTTCCCCCTTCCGTGATTTCAGCAATGCTAAAGACACTTAGGGAAATACAACTGGCTAATGGACATCACTCAGACCACCCCCAACAGTTCCCTTTCTTGCTGGCCTCTTTCCAGCTCTCTCTCCTTCATTCAGCTGAGTAGTATTCACTGGCCATAGCAAGAGAACCCCAAGCCCCTTCTGATGCTTAACAGCGACCTATCTGATGCCCTGGTCTGACACCAAGCAGCATGAACCTTGTGCAGGATGAAGGCTGGACTTGCTGCAAGCACCTTGCAGGGCTGGCCCCACATAATCCCTCCAGCAAACAAACTTCAACTCAACAGGCTGCCTCTTCCTCCTCTGCTGTACCAGAGCCCAGCAAGGACCATCCACTCATCACACCACGTGCTGGTCAATGACCTCCAGTGCTGTCCCGGTCCTGCAACACCACACCACCACCATCCACATGCCCAGAGAAGAGGAAAGCAGAGTGTCTGCTCATACTCACAGTTTTGAAGTCCTCATGGCTGCACTCCTGGCCTTTGAATTTGCAGTACAGCATCATATCCTTCAGGTCATGGCCAACCCGGGCCAGGAACTCCTGCATGTTGAAAACTTTTGGCTTATACTGCTTAAAGTTGGCCTTTTCCTGGAGGATGGCTAAGACAGCCGGGTCAGCCAGGTGCGGGTTAGGGATCTGCAGGTTGACATCAAGCAGAGCCAAGAGCTCCCCAGCGTGGTACAGGTCATTGGTGGTGAGCCGGGAAAAGCGGAACTCGTTGAGGTTACAGATGGTGACAGCAGGGAAGACCAGGCTGTTTGCCACAACCTCGTCCATTTTGGTCACATGCTGGTAGGAGAAGTAGAAAGCCACCCGGTCGGAACTCTCAACCAGGAGGAGACCCAATGAGCCCACAAAGGCCAAGGTCCAGAGCAGGCGCCGGATGGTCACCGGCCCATAGACAAAGACGTGACGGATTCCATGGAGCGTGGAGGTATTGGCAAAAATCTGGATGCTGGAAGGCTGCAGGCTGCCCATGCTGCCCTCACTGGTGCTGTCCTTCAGATCCATCAGGGATAGTTGGTTAAATCCTGGCACTGCTTTTTGGGTCAGTCCTTGGCTGGAACTGGGATCCAGATCTCTTCCTTCCCCTTTCAAAAGTGATTAAACCCTTTTAGAGCAGCAGAGTCTCAGGCCGGCTGCTGCCAGTTTCTCCCACAAGCTCAGCAGTAGCTTTAGAAGGGGAAAGATTTACATCAAATCCATTCAAACTCTCGCTCTTGATTTCCTCGGAGCGATAAGAAGGGCTCGTTTTATTTAGGGAGACACCAAGGTGATGTGGAAGAGATGTGGGTGGGCAGCAAAAGCTGAACCAATGGAAACAGAGTCCTCCCCCTACACACACACACATGGACACACACACGCGCCAAAGGGAGATGAGATTAAGTGAGAGACCGAGCTTAAAACAAGCCAGCTCGCAGCCTGTTAACTAGTGCGGAAAGCCCAGGGATGCTGCTGCTTGCAGAGCACTGGGGCTGTCAGACCCGTCGGGTGATGCTCCCCGTGCTCCCGGGATGCGAGCTGCTGGATTTAAGCATCTCTCCTCCTCCACACCCCTCCATTTTGGGCAGGGCTTCAAGAAATACCACCCCAAAACTCACCCTGCGCTGCCGGTGTTGTTTCTCTCAGGGGAAGGTGGGCAGCTAATTCAGCAGGAGAAGTAGGAAAGGAAAGGGAGGAGGGAAAAGGAAACACTAAAAGAAAAGGAAAAGGAAAAGGGGGGGGGGGGAAGTTGCTGCCTGGCTCCATGCACACACATACACGCAACCCGAGCAATAGATGAAGCCTCTTCTGTCACACAGCAGCTCAGAGCAGAAAATGAGCAAGGGCAAGGCTCAATGGGGAGACGCAGCGGGAGGAGAGGGGCTGCAGCATCTCTCATCTCTGTCTGTCTCCGAGCTTCCCTTCACCTCAGAGAAGCGCTGAGAGCCGTGAGTCCTGCATCGATCCAGAGCCCTGCAGCAGGGCGAGAGCCCAGGGGAGAGCAGGGAGAGGAGGATGCGATCCAAGACCCCCAGGCAGGAGGCGCCTGAGGCTGGAGGTGGCTGTGCCTCAGTGGGACCAGGGGGAGAAGGGCTGAGCCAAAAAGCTCCTACAGCCCCTGGGCTCAACCCACTGAGGACTTGGAAGGCTTTTGGCCATCAGGATCTCCAGATGTTCTGTTTGGTGCTGAAAGACAGCAGTGATTTGGGGAAGATCCAGATGTGTGTTCAGACAGGAGGCTTGGAAGGAGGAGGTAGCGGAGGCAAAGTGGGAAAGATTTTCTACCCAAGAGATGCTGCAAAATCCTGTAGCGATGCCTCCGTGCATGAAAGCATCCTTAGTGCACGCTGCAGGAGGTGGGAATGAGCAGGATTCAGCCTAAAGATGAAAGGTGCTGGCGTCTGAGTGGCTCCCCTCCATCCTGTCCCAGTGCACAGCAGTATTTCTACCTGCTTTTGCTCAGATCCTGGATTAAAACTCAGTTTCAGTCTCTGTGCAGCACCCAGCACTACAGCTGGGGAGGGTGCCAAGGGCCATGCTAGCAACTTTTCCAGCTTGGATGAGGTAGGAGCAGAGGGTCAAAGCACAGAGTGAGCCTGCCACAGTCTGCAGGGCAATGCCAAGTGAATCTCAGCCACCCATGAGGTTACCTTAACAACAAATCCAAAGGTTATGTGGGGCAAAATGAGCCCAGTGATTGAATTTAATACCCCCAATGCTGTTACCATGAGAGCAGACCCTGAAAGAGGGTTTGACCCCATCAGCTCTTCAGGTGCTTCACATCCATTGGTAAACCCCTGAGTCCTTTGTCCCCTGGCCATTCCCTGGTGATTTTCACCCAGGGATAAGATGGTTTCCGCTTTTCCAACCTCCAAAGCCACATTAGGCCCTGGTAGCCAAAGGCAAGCTCAGCTGTGGCATCCCCCAGCATGGATTATCCTATGGCAGTATCCCTCAGCCTGAGCTACTCATCCCAGCACTGCTGTATGGCAGCACAATGCTACTTTCTCTGTTTCATACCACATAAACTGAGGCAAAGAGAGGACAAAGGGCTTGTGAGCAGTGCAAGCCCATTTGTGGCTGAACAGAGCTGTGCCCCTTCTTTATGAAGCAGAACTTCAGCCAAGGTGAAGCTTTACAAACCTCCTGCATCTTGGCATGCCCTTTCCAGGAGGGATGCAGAAGACAGCACTGAGCAGACCCTATCAGCACATGGACCAGAATTAAAGCAGTTTAGGACAGTGTGGGCACAGCACCCTTGTTCCTGAGCTCCGGACTTCTCTGCCTGTCTACCCCTGTGCTCACCATCTCCCCACAGCCAGGGACAAGACTATTTTCCCCAACAAAATGGGAACGGGCTCCCTTTCCCACCCATGACCAACCCATTTGCAAATCTCCCTCCTCTCTCCCCATCTGCATTATTTGGCCTGGTACGTCGATGCTTTCATTTATTCACCATATGCACTGTCTTTACAATCCTGTTGTCTGTAATTCATACCATATACCATCTGCTGCCTTTGATTATTTAACTATGGAGACAGCTTTGGCTGCAGTCTGCAGGAAGAAGCGCTGTGCCCAGCAGTGCTGCCTGGCATCAGGCTCTGCTCCACTGCCTATGGGGCTTGGGGACAAACCAGGGACATAAATGCTCTCCAATGAGTGCCTGTGGCTCAGGCACGGTATCCTGGGAGCCGAGGCAAGCAGCTCTGGTTGTCCCTAGGGGTGCACTATGTGATGACACCCATAGGGGAGATGGGCTGCAAGGGATAGGAGGGGCTGTTGCCACCTCTCACCACCCATGTAAGCAGCCTCTCTGCAGGTAGATGCTCACGGTAAGGATAAACCAGCATGGCTGGTCCTGTGAAATACCCTGAGATAGCATAGCCCAGCTAAGGGAGCATTCCCCTTCCCCTGGTCACCCAGGGAATGGCAGGGCATCGCTGGGGGGGGGGCGTTGAAAGAGCTGCTTTGGGAGCTCGTAGCCAAATCTCAGCCCCTGAATACTCCTCACAGACCTCTCTGCTTCAAATCTCGTTCAGAAAGGACAGAGGAGCTGGCCAGGGCCAGAAGATACATCCCTTAGGAGGAAAATCCCATTCCCCCACCCCTTACAGAAATGAAGTGATGGAGGGGGCAGCACTGAGGCACCCAGGGAGCGGATTCCGAGCTCTCTCCCGTTAGTACAGCCTGTGCCTGCCCTCTTGTGTCTTAAGCCAAGGCTGCACTGCTCAGAATGAGGGACCTCAGCCCTGAAACACGTGGGAAACGGGTTTATTTGGGGAGGGAAGAGACTGTGTGACCCCCTCTGTTTCCACATCCCCACCTGAGCGTGTCCCAGGGGAGGGTTTGCAGTGGGAAAGCCAGGAGTGGCCTTAGAGGCAGAGCAATGGGTTGATCTTAGAATAAAAGGAGATGCTTTGGCCCCCCTGCGTGGTTCAGCACAGGGTCTCCTGCGCCCTGCGCCAGAGCCCTCTCCTTAGCAATGGAAATTGATGCATTTTCTACCAATTTATTGATTTTTATGTTTCCCTCTGGGCTTGATTAGGGAAAGAGAAGAAAAGAGAAAGCAAGGACGGTTGCAGACCAGGAGAGCTGTTCATCTTCCCCGGCCCAGCTTTAGACCGCTACTGTCATTGCAACGAGCACCAGAAGAACATTCCCATCAGTTTCACAGGGTGCTGCTTCTGCTGCTTCACCTTGGGCCTTGCAAAGAACAAGGACAACAGAAGGGGAAGCCAGGGAGCAACGGGACAACAACGATGACACCAGGAAGAAGGACTTTGTTTTAGATGATTGTGGTCCTATGAATCTCCCTCCATTTCTCAGCCTTTCCCTGACCTTTTTGGACTCTCATGTCACCTACCTGCTTTATTGCCAGTATCCTCAATCTCCTGGGGACCCGGAGCTCCACTTAGCAGAGAGAGATCGGTTACTTAAATAACTCTGCCTTTTCAAATGGGAAGATAATGCTGAACGCTGATGTTTCCCCTGAAATTAAATCCCTTCCAAAGTAGCTTTGGCTCAGTTAAATGGCTTTTAATGCATATATAAAACTGAGATTTTGATTGGTTTTCAATGTGTTTAATATTATGCTTGGATTTATAATGGGGTATCAAATGCAAGCAATGAAAGAGAGAAAAGAAAGAAGTCTCCTTGAAAGAAAACCAAAAATATTCATATAGCTGCACATTGGGAAGACTTTCTAAAGGAAGGTGTTGGAAGAGGATGAAATGATACCCACGTCCTCCAAATAAAGTTGCTGATAAAAACATCATATTGACAGAGAGGCAAAACTGCATCTTCCATTGGAGGAACTATTTTGAGGGGAAGCTATGCCTGGCACCCCCCCGTAGCAGAGAGGATGCTCCAGGATACCTTCCTCCTCCTCCTCCTCTCCCTGCAGAAACACTATAGCGCATTAATAGCTCAGTGGTGGCAGAGCTGAGCCTCCAGTCTCCAAATTTGGCTGGTGATAGGGGGGCAGAAGCTCCCCTTGATGCGTAGAGATCACTCAGAGCCCAAATCAGCCAGAGCCTACAAACTGAGTTACATCTACAGATTCCATTACAGAAAGGGAATGTTGGGTTTGCAGCGGTGTTTTCCAGCAGTAGGAGCCACTTGCTCTGACATTCCCAACTTCTCTGCAATAACTTGGATTTGTCAGCCCTCTCTGCAGGGTTCAACCAGGGTTTGGGGATGTTCATGTTAGTGTGGATGGCACCCGCTCAGTGCGCAAAGTGAGCTGCAGGGATTGCAGGGCCTCAGCTCCATCTTCCTGTGCCATCACTTCACTGCAGAACCCTGAGCAGGACACAGTGGGTTTTCATTCCATGCAAAACTCGAGGTATGGGGCTCCTGTCCTGTGTCTTGGGCATATAGATTTGGGGATGAAAACTGCAGTGGAATAATGACATTTTCCTTTGGCACCTCCCCATTTCAATAGCCCTTGAAATCATACTTGTTCTCTCTCAAGCTTCACACAATTTAATTTTGAGTTAGATGCGTTAGTTCTGCCGGTTAATCTAATTCCTCAGGAAGTCTCTGAAAGCACTTTGAATTATTCATGGGTAATTCAAGCTTAGGACCTATTCCAGGCCTCTGTTTCTGGATAACGCAACACATTTCTTCTTGTCGGCACATGAAACAAGCCAGGAAAATTCACCAAAATACCTATTTTTTCATCCTTTTGCCCCAAAATGTCTTCATCAGCTTTTCTTTCTTTGAATCTTCTCTTTCAGTGCCAGTGCAGCTCCTAATGGGAATTCTCATTTCATGGGATTACAATTCTCAGAATAATTAAGAGAAAGAATCCTACAAATTAAGAAGTCATCCTTTCATCACTATAGCAACCCTGATTGTCCTTCCTCAAGTGGCTGAACTGAGAAAACAAGGAAAAAACCAATCTGAGAGATAATTGCTATCCTGCTGCCAAAAGAGCAGAGCTGGGAGGTGAGATGGGACAGACAGTCCTTGGTGCTCCCCAGGAGGGATGTCTCTGTGCCATTCCTATTTGACCTCAGCATGGAACAGTTGGTCACCCTGGAAGCTTGTGCCATAAGAGGTTCTGCTTCAGGATGAAGGGGGCTTATAAGGACACTGGGGAGGGACTCTTCATTAGGGACTGTAGTGAGGGGTAGTGGGTTAAAACTTTAATAGGGAAAGTTTAGATTGGATATAAGGGGGAAACTCTTTACTGTGAGGGTGGTGAGGCACTGGAATGGGTTGCCCAAGGAAGTTGTGAATGCTCCATCCCTGGCAGTGTTCAAGGCCAGGCTGGGCAGAGGCTTGGGTGGCATGGTTTAGTGCAGGGGGTTGGAACTGGGTGATCTTAAGGTCCTTTCCAACCCTAACTATTCTATGTTTCTATGAGTTGATTCAGGCTCGCCAGTCTCCAGTGATTGAGAAGGGAGCAGAGACACCCAGCACGCAAGGACGTTGTCTTATTTGGGGTGTCCTGATAAGGACACCTCCAATCAGGGCATGCCCCATCTTGATGGAGCATTTCCTTAGGGCAGTGCTATTGATAGGAAACTCAAAACCTGTCTGGCACAATGAGCAGGTCAGGCAAAGAGGGATTTACCCCACTGACATACTCCTGCAAGAAAAGAGAAGATGTTGCTGCTCTCATGGAAAAGCTTATCCTTTGGAGATTTCCAGCCTCAAGTGGGATATTTTATGCAGAGAAGACTCAACTCTGCCCCTGGAGCTCAGCCTGGGACTCAGCTTTAACAGTCCAAAGCAGCTTTCAAATCCAACCCTAAGCCCATGAAGTGCCACAAGGACACAGCAGGATTTCCCAGCCCTCATAGACTGCAGAGCAATCAGGTAGAAACCTTCTATTTGCATTTGTATCAGGAGCAAATCCCAGCTTGAATTAATTAGAGTGCAATAACGAAGCTGCCCAAGGCTGCTGTCACAGGGGCTGCACACCCATCCACTTCCCCAAGACAGTGGCAACGCCAGTGATGCAGTGATGCTCAGTCCCTGATGCACAACCAGGAGCTGAACCAGCATCATTGCATGGGTTGTGCTCATCGTCTGCCCCTCCAGATGTCTCTGGTGCTTGGGTTAAGTCAGCTGATGATGCACTGAAGGACAAGTGTGAAGCTGGGACCATTCCAGCCCTGGAGAGCTTGTTTTAAGCCAGTTTCAACTACATTTGACTTAAATTGTTCACTTCTATTTCCATAGATCAGCAGAGATCTCCTCAGTGGGGTCTGGTGAAGTGCAGCTGATAGGAAGTGACTTGACTTAAAGAAGCATTATAAAGCCTCCTAAAACACTGTATTTTGTGGGGACAGCCAAGGCTGTGTCCCTTGACACCATTAGACCTCTCATTACAGAACTAGAGCTGTGGATAAGGAAGGGCTGAAGTTTGCTGGTGGCTGGAAATTGGTCATTTACTTTGTGCTCCCTAGTGTGCTAAACGGACCTGATTGTTTCCCCTCCTCAGGGGCACTGGATGGGTTACTTAATATTTATTCAATTGTCTGAGAAGCAGCAGCGATAGGATCCCGACCAGGTTATGGTAGTCCCTCTTCACTAAGATTATATTCAGTTCAGAGAGGAGCTGTTCCTGCACTGATAGAACAAAGCCCTTTTTGAATCCTTGTCCTTCCTGAGGGGAAAGAATACATGAAATTTCTGTATTCCTTGTGGATATAATTTAAGTCAGAGCAAAGCAGCACAGTAATAACTGCACAGCTTTTCCTCTGCAGAATTGAGCAGCACATGCATTGCTGCCCTATGGAGCTGCCTACACAAAACAGATCCCTTCAGACTGTCTTAGGTGTGACAAAAGAGGGTCTTACCTTTCATGTGTAGCTCTGTTCCTGCACTGACACTTCACAGGTTCCCTGAGATGGTATCTGAGATTTTGGGTAACAGTAAAGGCCCAGAAAAGCTAAAGGAGAGTTCTTCCTGCTTTCAATGGGGAAAAAACGCAGAGTGGGCCCAGGACATCTTTTCTCCAAGCTCATCTCTGCCTTATCAAATATTGTGTCTCAATTTACAGTTTTTACAACTTAAAACCCAAAGAAGGACCCAAGACTTCAACTGAAATGCTCTGATGTTCAACTGAAATGAGATGTTCCATCTGCAGTTGATATTCAGACTTCCCAGAGAAGCGATAAACAGCTCTCTTTGGCATCTCTTTAGTAACTCCACTTGTGCAACCTGAGCTTTGTGACCCAGCAATAAGGTTTTGTGAGTTTACTTGTGCCTGACCAGACAGCACTGCTCACCCTCACCGTGATGAGCCCATCGCTGATGTTACATATTGACTATGTGCTGTGATGATTATCCTCATACGCTCATCCAGACAGGATCCACCTTCTGCTTCCACAGCCCCCTGTCAGGCACGGGCGAAAGCAGGGCTCAAGAAGCTGACCTCCTGCCAGCACCCAAAGCTCCTGCCCTCCTCTCCCCACCCTGTTGCTAAAGGAAAGGCAGAGCCATAGATGCATGCGTGCATGAAGGCATTCCCTGCAAGCACAGCCTTGCTCATTCCCATCTGTAAATCCATCACCACTTCTCTACCCCAGTGTTTTTGCTGTCTACAGGTGGACATAAAGCTCATTCCAGAAGATGAAGAAGGGATCTGTTTTTCCCTGATCTAATGGCATTAGATGGAGCTTTCTCTGTCTGTAGGTGTGAGCTTTGCTGGCCTGGCAGGTGAAGAGGCTGCTACCAGGTTTGTAGAGATATGAGTGAGTCACTGCTCTCACTTAGCAGCTAATACATTTAAGATGAATTATGTGCTCAGTGGAAAAGCATTCTCAGGTCAGGCAGAGCTATTCCTAGTGAAGCTGGTGAGTGATATCTGGGCAAAACCAAAAGCTGCCAGAAGGATGAAAACATGGAAACCTTGTGTAATGGCAACAAGAACTCCAAAAAAACCCCAAACTTTGGGGGAGTTTATGTGTTTTGAAAAGGAGTTAAAGTTAAATCAGCCTAAATATAATGGAAGAAGACTAATAACCCCTTTCCCCGTGTGCTGGGTTTGACTGAGGCATTCATTTTCTTCACAGGAGTTAGTATGGGGCTATGGTTTGCATTTGTCCAGGATGTTGTACTCAGCATGTAAACGGTGGGAAGAAGAAGGAATTGAGGATGTTTGGAGTGATGGCTTTTGTCTTCCCAAGTCACCGTTATGCATGATAGAGCCCTGCTGTCCTGGGCATGGCTGAGCCTGTGATGGGAAATGGTGAAGGAATTTCTTGCTCTCCTTTCCTTGTGTGTCTTTTCCTTTACCCATTAAACTGTCTTTATATCAACCCATGAGTTTTCTCACTTTTACCCTTCTGATTCTCTCCCCCATCCCACCAGGGGAGTGAAGTTAATGGCTGGGGGAGCTCAGTTGCTGGCTGGGTTTAAACCAGAATACCCCACCTCCTTCCCTGGGGTCTCTGCAGCCACATCTCAGCAAGAGCAACATTTCTGGGTTAGAGTTTTATGGACAGAGAAAACCCCACCTGAACGTGGGTTTCTGCAGTACAAACCTCCCCACCTGAGAAGTCCATCCCTTGAGTTACACTTGAGGGAGAGCTGGGCAGCACAGCAAGGCAAGGGCACAGCCCAGTTCCCTGCTGGTCTGGATTATAGCAGAGCTGCCTTTTCAGAGCAGGGTCTCTGAGTCTTTTTCCTACATGATCCTGTTGTGGTAGCTTGTGATACTGCAAACTGCACACTGGCAGGTTCAGGATAATCCAGGTGCTTCATTAGCATTGCTTCCATCCAACATCAGAGCAAGACAAGCCAATTCCCAGCTACTGTTTGTGAAGACAGCAAAGATAGGTCTATAGGCAACCTGATTCAGAAGAAACAGTCCCATCTTCGCCTCTTCAGTTATTCATGTTTTAATACAGCATCAAATCAACTTTTAGTGGAAGAACAAAGCAAGTGCTGCTCATTTCACTGCCATGACTCCACGGCTGGCTGTGACAGTAGCCACGTGGGATGTGACGAGAGGTTTGCTGCTAGTCTAAAATGAGCTGGGACTCAGATCCCATAAGCAGCTCTCCCAGGCAGATGGGAAACTTCAGAAGCAAATCCTCAACCAGCCAAAAATTGGCCATCCCTCATCCTCACTCGGAAGCCAGATGTGGTAGCAGTTATCACCAGAGCAGCACCTCATGCTTCTAAGAATGGAAGAGCATTTCAAGGCTCTTCTCCCCAGCAAAGTAGCCAGGAAAACCCTCGCTTACCCAGCACATCTCCCATGATGGCATCAGTCCAGCCCTTCAGAGACCAACTCTTGCAGTTATTATTTCTGCTGTGGCACCAATAGGGAATCCCCATCCCAGGAGCCAGCTGAGGAGCTGTAAATCCAAGACAGACAAGTTTGCAAGCAGCAAAAGCCCTTCAGTAGAAAACAGTGATTCAGTTGAGTTAACCTTGCCAAAACCTGCTTTGTTTCCTCCTCTTGAGGAAACTGCTGATAACTGTGGGGCTGACACCCATTAATCAAGAGCAGGACACAGCAATGCAGCCCACACTCTTCCAGAGCTTTTGTCAATCATTTACATCTACTCATCATTGCACACTCATCTTTCACAGGGTTTCCTGTATGGGGATGTCGTGGTTTAACCCAGCCAGACAGCTTGTTCACTCACTCACCCCCTTTTCTCCCTCTTTCTTTCCTTCCCCCTACTCCCGGAGGGAGAGAGAGGAGAACCGAAAAGAATGCAACTCCCACAGGTTGAGATAAGAACAGTTTAGTAACTAAGGTATAACACAAATCACTGCTGCTATTACCAATAATAATAATGATAAAGGAAATAACAAGGGAAGAGAATACATCATCTCACCACCAGCCAACCGATAACTCGCCCCCCCCTAGCCCGACCGAGCACCGACCGATACCTCCTCCAACCCTGCAGTCTCCCAGCCCTTCTGGGTAACTCCCAGTTACATCCTGGGCATGACGTGCTGTGGTATGGAATACCTCTTTGGTCAGTTTGGGTCAGGTGTCCTGTCTCTGCTTCCTCCCGGCTTCCCCTCCTCCCTGGCAGAGCATGAGGCTCACAAAGTCCTTGGCCAGACCAAAACATCCTTGTTATCAGCTCTGTTCCCGAGCTGAAAGTCAAAACACTGCACTGCACCAGCTACCAAGAAGGAGAAAAATGACTGCTACTGCTGAACCCAGGACAGAGGACGGCCCCAAGTGGTGGGGGAAGTCAACTTCAGCATGTCCTGATTTTGGCTGGCTTCCCACAGGAGGGTGATGTAACTCAGGCATTTAGGAAGTTGGAGCATTTCTATGTTCCATAGAAACCAGTTTTATCAAACCAGTCCAGTTGGAACAGTGTCATCTGCTTTCCAGATGAATCTACACAAATGGCACATTGCTCTTTGCCTTATTTCAGCCCAGTTTAACAGGAATTGACACAAAACCACTTGAAAGCCGAGTCAGAATCCTTGCAAAGCCCTCTGGTGATGACTCACATCCCCTCCGTTAAACCATTGTCCTCCTGCACAGACCAGGGATAAAAACACGTGATAGGGATTTCACTGGGATTCCCAAGGCACAAAACCTTGAGGTGATCACGTCTTTCTGTCACTCATTCATTCAAGAATTACTTTTTAGTTGCCAAATACCAAATGCAGAAATCAATGAGATCAGTCCAATGTATGTCTCTGCCAGGCAGCAGAGGATGCTCTTGCTATTCATGTCAGCACACCCTGTCTCTATGCACTTGTTCATGTTACACCAAGACCAAACTTAAAGTGCATGGTAATTGCACAATAACTCTGTGTGTGAGTACACTAACTCCAGAATATAAATGCCCTGCTCTGAAGAAGGTTAATCTGGTTTCTGAGGTTAAGCCAGAATAAGACTGCAGTTCAAGAGCACCCAAAACAAGTTCTTCCAAGACCATTCATTCTCAGTAGCAAAGTCAATGCCAGCAAAATGCTATTTGGTCTCTGATCAACACAGCACCTTTTAAGCAGTCATTCACTGAATGAGAGGTTTAATAAGAGAACTCGAGCCCTTTTTAGGAGCCCCATAGGGTTTTGCAGACTTGCTGAGTTCCGCTCAAAAGAAAACAGGTAGAAAGACTTTGGAAAAGTAAAGTGCTTTTGTCTTGATGCTTACAAAATGAAATGTCTTCATTTCTCATTGCAGGGCTTTCATCTCCAAGACTGCCACAGTGCAATATTGGGAAAAGCACATACAAACAGAATTTGAGGGCCTTTTAAAGGCAATAGAGATGTTTCTTTTTGTTGTTCAATGCACTTTTCTGTTCCACTCACCCTGACTCCTATTTTTAAGGTGGGCGATATTGTTACTTGTATTTGGGTTTATTTCACCTTTTAGGAAAAAGTGATGCATTGCAAGCCAAAGCAAAGCAAAGCAAATCAGAGCAGAGCAGAGCAGAGCAAAGCAAAGCAAAGCAAAGCAAAGCAGACCAAAGCAAAGCAAAACAAATCAGAGCAGAGCAAAGCAAAGCAGGAACTCCTGTGCCTAGATCATAAAGAAATGAATATTTTAGTGCTTTCATATGACTGTTTTCCAGTTCAGGAGAGGAAACATTGCTCCAGTTTCCTTTGCAGGCAAAGGGTTAAAGTCTGTTAATTCAGTCCCTGCAAGAAGTCTCTCAAACCTTTCAGATTCACTCCCCTCTTGTAGCAGTTCTTCCCAAGGTTTAGGAATAGATGGCTTCTAATTAAATCTGGCAGAAACTAATAGATTGTCACTGAAGCCGTGGAAAGACAATGCATTTTTCATGAAATCAGCTCTACTTGGAATAATGTCATTTTATTTCCACTACTTGAAACCTGTGTTTGACTGTGAGCGGATGCAGGGATGGAGGGCTGCCCTGCATGGCCAAGGACCACTGCTATAAACAGTTCCCACCGCCAAATCATGTCAGTCCATCACCACCTCATGCTCCAGTCGTGACCACGAGCAGGCTGCCTTGGGATGGGGGGAAACAGGGCACTTGCCACAGTTTTAGATCATGCTTTACCAAGTTCTTCCCAAACTTCCAAGCTGGGAGCTTCTCTGTCTTCTTATTTGGGAAAAACAGCTTCCATTTGAAACTAGTGATGCAGAAGTATCTCAAGGCAAACAAAATATAAACCTACTTAATCTGTAACAGAGTAACAGCCACATTGCTCCCTCTTTACCTAATCCTGAGGGAAGCTCCAGCACTCTGGGAAGAAAAGCAGGTCCTCCAGCTTAGCCTGTAGCCTTTGCAGGTATTAGATCTGAAAGTCCTTAGTTAAAGTCATGACCCACCCAAACACCGAGGCTCTTCTCAGGAGACGAAAAGCCAGCCTGGCTCTAAGGAACCTCTCCATTTACACCTTCTAGTTTCATTTTCTGCAGCTGATCTATCAATGGGGCTCTGGAAGCAGGAGGTCTCAGCATGAGAGACCTCCTGCACCAACCATGCCCACATTGAGAACTGTCTGCAGTGGTTAAGAAGAATAAACAGCTCCATGCAGCGACTGATTCATTAAGCATCAATTATTCCACCAGCTCCAACAGTCGATTGGAATTGCAGAATAAAATCCAAGGGGCAAACACGAAGTTCCAGTGCTCTGCACTAGATGGTGGTGTCTGCAAAGAAACAAGCCCAGAGTGGTTCTCTGCGGGATGCTGAGCACCTCCAGGCCAGTGCCCCACACTTAGGGTGAGGTCCCCAAGTTTAGGGTGATGTATGCAAGAGAAGCACATTCCCCCAGTGTGCAAGGGGACAGAATTCAGCCCTTTCTGGTCCTCTAGACACATCTGCCAGCATGATTCAGAAAGCAAACAGCACTGTGCATATAAGGAAAAGGCAAAAGAAGCCTTCTAAATAAAGCTCTTCACCCTGCAAAGTGAAGAACAGCCAAGAAATCGTTTCAGCAGTAAACTTAGGAGGTTTACTGCTGAGCATCACAGCACAGCATCGTGAGCCTCATGGTCTGAATGAGGAAGGAAGACATAGGCAGGGGGTGTGTCTGTCTTTCCCCAAATTACCTTCCTAGCAATGAAATGATGACCCAGGAGAGTCATAGGATGATGACAAAGCTGCAGATGGAAAAATCAGGTTGGCTTTAGTTAGAGGTTGAAGACGTGGAGGTACTGATGCTGTCACACGGGCCAGCATGAGCCCTATACCTTGTGTCACTGCCTGTGATGCACAAAGAGAGCAGCTGGGCTCTGGCAGCACAGGCTGAGGTTTTGGAGATGATTAACATGAAAAGAGACATCCTTCTGTAAACTGGGAGCTTGTTTGCTCCAGAGTCATTGTCCAACAGCAAATCCTGCTGCCTTGCAGCCTAAACTCACCCTCTGGAGCTGTGCGATGGGTTAGGGGAAGAAACGAGCTGTTTCAGTATACCCAGTTCCCAAGGAATATCCCCTCCTATGTCAACATGAATAATTCAGCTGGAGAACAATATTTTACTGTCAGCTTTGCCACACGTTTCACCTTGGTTAAAAAGGAGAATTTCACTTGGTGTCATCAGCTGCAGCTCTGGGGCCTCTACTGAGGGCAGGAATGAAAGGAAAGATAACCAAACATGCCCATTTCTTGCTCATGTACCCCTGAGCTGCTGTGCCTTGGTGTGCTGCCCCGCAGAGATGGGGTAGAAGAAGTTGGTGAGGCAATGGGGGGTTCACACCTCATGTTCTTGGCCCCCAGCAGTGGACCTGGATAGACAACATCATTCTGCTCCCCAAAACCAATCTGGGAAGGCCTGGAAAAGACCATCATTTGTATTGGGCAGGATTTTTCATGAGCAATAAATGGGTACTAACAGGCTTCAGGGTCTCAGGATCTCATAAACAAACCAGCTGATGTTTAACCAGCTCATTTCCCTTCCCTTTACACAAATGACCCAAAAGCAATAGCTGGGATGCAGCAGTTTGGAAGCATTTGGAAGAAATAGAAGGAAGTGCTCATGTTTGCTTCTGAGCAGGCCAGCAAATAGATCTACCAGAAACACCCTTATAGCAAGTTACAGGCAATTCCCATGGTCACGAGCGGAGCTGGTGTGAAAGTCCCAAATCTCTGCTCTGGCTTTTCACCTTCAATTGAAATTACATTTGTGGAATGCTGAAATTCCTGGCATTTGCTTCAGAAATATCACACGCTTTTGTTTTAATCATGTCTAAAGGTTTGGGTAAAGAAAAGAGTCCGAAAAAAAAAGCAGCAAAACGTTCAGTGCTCTTAAACATCTGAGTATATTAAAAAGCACTTCAGTACATCCTAGGAAATGTACCAAAAATACCAGCCTCAATTTAACAGTGTAAAAATGTAAATGGAACAAGGAGGGCAAGGATTTTCAGTCTGTGGGAGTGAGCCTACACAATTTTTTCCCCTGTGCTATGTTATCCAAGCCAGTGTGTTACTATAAAACACTTCCAACAGATTTGCACTTGCAAATAGAGGCAACTCCAGTTAATTTTGCATCTCCTGAGGATATGATACAGAATTTGGCATTTGTTTAGGTAATCATCTGGGCAAAGGATGGGAGCAAATTCTTATCTTTTATGAAGGCTAGATAGCATAGTTGGAGCAACAACACAACTGTCACTTCAGAAATGACATTGCTCTCTTGCTCAGCTTTATATGATTGAGCCAGTAAGTTCATGTCTTTCCTTCCTTTGCAAGAGTCTGCTTTTCCTATTTGACTCCTACTCAAGGCTAGTTCATTGTGACTTCTCATCTGCTCAAAGTGAAACAGAATTGCTCAAAAAAAAAAGCAATTTTCACTCCAAAAAAGTTGGTGAGTTTTTACTGTGTAAAAACAAACCTGCTCAAGTTCTTTCAAATCACGATGTTTTCCAGACTAATCCATAGAGTTTTTGGACCAGAGCTATCAAAAAACTAGAACTGTCCTCAGAGAACATGCTCTGATGTTCCCTCTGGGGCCTATATGGGGTGAAGAAGCATGTTGGTCTTGGTGTTTCCCACAATAGTGAAAGAAAGCATGCTGTTGAAACCCTCTTTTTCCACCAATTCTGATGGAAATCTTCAAGATCCAGGGAGAAATTATTCATGTGCTGCTCTAAGAAGCTAAGACCCCGAGTTACAGAGCCTGGGATCAATTCTGCTTCGTTTCCCCTTGCCTGTTTGACATTCAAGAATTTATCAGCATGTCCAGCCACTCAGTGCCACCAGACCCAGGCAGCTCATATCCCATTGCTGGGTCTGCTGGGGAGAGCAAGAGGCAATTTCCCTGGTGTAGGCTGTGCTATTGATGTCTCAAGTCCTTCAAATATAGGCAATGCAGTTCCATTCCTTCACCAAGAGGATGAAAGCCTTGTTACCTGCGTTGTTGGATAGGGGTGGCTTGGCATTCATTTTTCTCCTTTCACCTTAATTCCTGCAGAGATCATCCTTTACAGCCTCATAGCCAGGAGCTTGTATGGCTGTAAAAAGCCATATAACATTTACAGACATGAAGAAGAGGGGTTGTGCCAAAAACTTTCCCATTTTCTAACTATATCTAATGAAAGCTATTACTTCTCTGAACATACACCACCTTTGTGACAACATTTATGGTCTCACCATGAAAGACTTCATATCCTATAGCAACAGGCACAAGCGCTGCTCCAGTGACTGCTTTGCAGAGATGCAATTCTCAGTGACACAAAGGCAATCGTACACAGCTCCTGCCTGGAAGCTAATAGAAATTTGCACCCTCTGAAATGCTCCCTAACCTGACAAGTAGTATTAAGCTATCTTGTTGTCAACAGGAATCAGGGCTAGACATTAAGTAAACCCCTGACCGTGAAATCAGCTCTGGGATTAGGGATTTGTTGAGCCACAGGAAATGAAGCTTGTGAGCAGAGGAACCAAGGAACGGGGAAGGGTGATGGGATGGTTTGTGCTGCCACTAACATGCAGCATTTCCCACCATCAGATCTGCTGCTTCTCTTCTCTACAACAGACATTTGCAAAGCCCTCAAGAGATCTCTGTCTCTGAGGTGAATAGTCAAAAGTCACCAATGTTTCACAAACGAAGAACCTGCATAAAAGTGCAGAAGTTTGGGTGCTGTCAAGTGCTGTGTTCTCTCACTATTATCTATTCATATTCTTAACTTCTGCTTTATGGACATTCCCAGATTGAAACCAAACTAGAAACTATTTTGATCATAACAAAGCAAACGGTAGATAGTGTCTGAGTTTCTTTTTTTTCCCCATCTTTTATTATATTTATGACCTTTTCCCACACATAGCAGTAAAACCACAGAGGTGGCATTTGGGAAAAAGGCTCCCATCCAGCTGTTACTCCAGATTTAGAAGCAACATCGCATCCTGCCTCCAATGAAACCAATTCAGCTCTGCTATAAGAAATCACACAGTGCCATGTGCCCTACTTCCTGCATTAATCCAACAGCTTTTCCAAGCCATCATAGTCCAGCATGAGTTATGGTAGCATTATACTGGATTGCAGGTGATCACACTAACACCTCGATAAGCAGCAGCAGTGACCAGGCCAAGACATGAATCTCTTATGCTATTTCTGCAGAAGGCAATCTCCAGCTTTCCTTTCTCTCTTTTTGCAGTAGCAAGGCTGCAGCTTCAACAGCAAAGGGCACAGGGATTTATTACAAGCAGAACAAAAACTGAGTAGCAAAGGGAAGATTAACAGCAGCTGCTCACCGAGTCCTACTACTGAAGACTTTGTAATTCACTGGCTTCTCTCAGCTTTATGCCTTTCATGGGATGCACTGAAGCAGCTTGACAGAAACCACCCCCGAAGTGAGCATAATAAATGGGTTTGCTGCAAACCAGTATTGCAGAACTTGTGTAGTGGAGGTGAGAAAGTGCAAAGACTTCCTCCATGTACCCAATGGGCATCACTGGGGGGGGCACAGGACAGCAATGCCCCACAGGTTCATTTTCAGGTAGTTCATAGAATCATAGAATAGTTATGGAAAGGACCTTAAGATCATCCAGTTCCAACCCCCCTGCCATGGGCAGGGACACCTCACACTAAACCATGGCACCCAAGGCTCTGTCCAACCTGGCCTTGAACACTGCCAGGGATGGAGCATTCACAACCTCCCTGGGCAACCCATTCCGGTGCCTCACCACCCCCACACTAAAGAACTTCTTCCTTATATCCAATCTAAACTTTCCCTGTTTCAGTTTTAACCCGTTACCCCTTGTCCTGTCACTACAGTCCCTAATGAAGAGTCCCTCCCCAGCATCCCTATAGCCCCCCTTCAGATACTGGAAGCTGCTTTGAGGTCTCCACGCAGCTTCTCTTCTCCAGGCTGAACAGCCCCAACTTCCTCAGCCTATCTTCATAAGGGAGCTGCTCCAGTCCTTGATCATCCTCGTGGCCTCCTCTGGACTTGTTCCAACCGTTCCATGTCCTTTTTATGCTGAGGACACCAGAACTGCACACAATGCTGCAGGTGAGGTCTCACGAGAGCAGAGCAGAGGGGCCGGATCACCTCCTTCGACCTGCTGGTCACGCTCCTTTTGATGCAGCCCAGGACACGGTTGGTTTCAGGGCTGCGAGTGCACACTGCAGCTGGCTCATGTTCAGTTTCTCCTTGACCAGCACCCCCAAGTCCTTCTCCGCAGGGCTGCTCTGAATCTCTTCTCTGCCCAGCCTGTAGCTGTGCCTGGGATTGCTCCAACCCAGGAGTAGGACCTTGCACTTGGCATGGTTAAACTCCATAAGGTTGGCATCAGCCCAACTCACAAGCATGATGTGTGCTTGAGTTTCTCCTTGAAGATCAGGTATGCTGCAGAGCAAATCCTCTGTCTTTCTCGCAGATCCAGTGGAAAGGCATCCTTGAGTGGGTTTTGGTGAGGGCTGAAGGGGTGCTTTGGCCATCACACCACTCCCCCATGGGTCTGGAATAGGGAGTGAGGAGTGGAATGGGTTGATGAGGCTGGCCCCAGCTGGGGAGCAAAGTTTGCAGACTCCTGGGATTTTCCTGCAGTGAAACCAACTTATATTGGCTTGAGCAGCCGGGCTGTTCGAGTCCCAGCTTTATCTTCACCTTTATCTTTTATTCAGCAGGATAAACGTTCTTGCCAGGGGTGCGTCTCATGTTGCAGCATTTGCTTGGCCACTCTGTGCCTCACGAGCCCTTATGATAAAAACAGAATAAGCAAACCAGCCTTTCCCCTCAGCCTCCAGGCAATTTGCTATTCTGATTCAGCACTTTGTTTGGGTTTAATTGCAATTATGTTCTTGTGTGTTTAATTAACCAGGTCCTTTTGTTGTTGCTGCCAGGCTAACAGCAGCACTGAGACACTGCAGAACCAAATGGCTTCCTGGGGAGAAGCTCTGGAAGGTGGAAAGGAGGGCAGCTGGGCTGTGCCAGCTACATGGAGATGCCAGAGGTGGAGTTTCTTCCTTGCTGTAGGCACAGTCTCACTATGCCCGCTTCACACAGCAAGTCCCATCTCCCTTGATTTCCATCGGTCCTGTGCTGGACCTCCATGAAAATGCTATGCTTCCCTCTGCCTTTCCCTAGAGCAGCAGATGGACCAATGTAGGCAGCACTGATGAAGGAGGTAAAGGAGCAAAGGGCTCTGAACATCAGTCCACCCCTTGGACTCGTTTTCACCCAGGATGGTTTCATGGCATTGTGCTCAGCCAGGTTCCCAGCAGATCCATAAATGGGGTTTCCACTGTTTTCTAACAGTAATGAGTCCTGGGCCATGAGTACATGGATAAGAGAGAAAGCACTATGAACGCAGAAGAAAGTGGGGACTAGAAAAGGGAAGGTAGCATCATACTGGGATGGACCTTCACGTGGGGGCATGTGGCCCCTAGGGCCATCAATCAGAGCTCTGCTTTCCCAAAGTCTGGCCGCTGATGGTCTTCAGTTCACACGTCCAGTAACACATCTTGTAACCTTCTAGCACTGAGGACAAGATGAAACTGCCCACTAAACAAAGCCTCTGAACAGTGTGACAGGTATTGACAGACCTTGAAATGCTTCGCTTTGATGTGCTCATCTGGGTCTGTACCAGTGGCAGCTTCTTGTTTCTCCACCTGAATTGCAGCAAAGCAGAAGGAAAGGCTTCAATTCCCACTTCAATCATTTTCTTGACAAAACCAGTTCATTCAAGGACTTATTCTTGTTTCTTTCAATCCTTATTTTCAGTTGAAAAACTGAACCTGTGGGGGACTTGCAGCCAGTGGTGTCAATTAGAAGAAACTCCTTTGAAAAGCAGAGGAAAGCTGTCTTTTGTGCACATGGCAAGTTCAGAAATGTCTGAAATTGCACACAACAAAAATGGGAAGGTTTCAGAGTTTCCTGACTGGTTTTATTAATATTTTTAATTTTATTTTTATTTTATTTTTTAGTAATATTTTTATTAATGTTTTTATTCTTTCCCTTTTTTGGTCTGTACTTGAGATCTTTAATACTTACATTTCCAATGTTCACACATGAATTCAGCTTCTTGAGACAGCTCTCCCAAGGAATTCAAGTTGCAACAGTTCAATGTGCATATGGTGGCTCCATCCCTCTGTGGATCTGCTAATAGCAATGCTGTTGCCCAGAGAGGGCTTTAAATCAAATCAAAGTAGTAAGTAATGAAGGCTATCAGCCTGGTAATGATGCACACAGTCCATGGAAGTTAATCACATGGAGCAAGAGTTCTTGGAGGTGGAAACCTGTTGTTTTCAAAAGCTTGGGTCAAACACAAGGACGTGAGAATGTGGAACAAGCATTCACATGGACCTTTTCTTCATGTTATTACAAAGCATTGAGTTTCTACTTCCTTCTCTCTCCAGCTATTAAAAAAAGGCTTCATATTAATCACCCTCTGAGTTATTAATTTGTCCAATTTCCTTCTGACTTGTAGTTTAATAAAGGCTCTTAAAATATACTCCTACATGTTTCTGCTTCTAGATAACATTTCTTGGTTTAAAGAGTATATTCAAGAGCAGAAGGAATCAGCGGGCAATTAGGGATTGGCTTTTCCACTGAACCTGAAGCAGAACTGGATCAGGAACTTCTTTGCATGGTCGCATGGGTATGACCTGCTGTGCTTGTTTCCCCACTGCTTAAAAAAGGCAATGAGATGAAAAGGCTCTTTCCTACAACTGAGCGAGTCGTGACCATTAATACATTGACATTTATGGGCAGGCAGATAAGAGAACAATTCACAATGTCAAAAAGTCTTTTAATTATGTTCAATATTCAAATTGGGACTTAATGTGGGTTTCTCTAGCCGTACTTAGAATAATTGCTGGGAAAAGAATGGATCTTTCTTATTAGGGACCCAATAAAAAAGGTGAGGAAAGAATAAACAACTTTTGGGTAGGTCCAGTGCCAAATCCTTGCCCAGTCTACAAGAACAACAAAATAAGAACACACCATCAAGACCCCCAAACTCTTTACTTTGGGTTGATGAAAGTATTTTTTCATGCTGATGTGAAAGGTTTGCTCCTCATTTTTCAGACTCACCTTTGCTTTTAATTCATCCAGAAAAAAAGAGGAATTGATTTCTGAGCTAGTTCCAAAAATAACAAACTAAAATGCTCCAACTGCTTCCAAGCAAATACAGAGAGATGCTGAAGATCCATGTGCACACGCACATCATTTTCCTCCCTCTTTATTAACAGAAGTCATTTGACATCAAGGGTCACAGCTGAGATTGTAGGTGTGACTATCTCTATTCCTGACTGCAGCATTTACCCAACCGTATCTTCCTAATGAGCCCGCATCATCATTATTGCTTGTGCTGATAACACAGATCCTTTATATGAGGAACACAAGAAAAAAATGAATCTTTAACCTGTTTTGCCTGTTCCTTGTCTGCCTTTCCCCTGTGCCTATTACTTCATTTTCCTTTCCTCTCCTGCAATGCCCTTTGACATAATTAGTAGCATTGAAACAGCTGGAAGCACTTTTTGTTTGGTTTCTTATATCTATGCTCATTTGCTTATTGCATTTATAGACTGGCGAGGAAAAATCATTTTCCTCTGCCTCCCACATGCTTGGGTCAAACACTGACTTTCAAGAAGGTGCATTAACTTCAACAGCAGGGAGAGAGTGGAAATCATTTAAAGGTGCCAGGGAGCAAAATCTTTCTGTACCTTTCAATTAAAAAAAGCATTTTCCAAGCAAAAATGCCATTTGCTTTGGAACATTCTTTTATAAGAAACCAGTGAGGAAAAGACTAGAAGAAGCGCCAGAAGAATTGTCTCAGCTGAGCTCCAAAAAACACTTGTTCAAGCCAAAGTAAAGTCTCATTAAGCTCCGGATCAGCAATTATGTTTTAAGTAATCATTCTAGGCAGAATACAAACCAAATTGGTGGTGGCACCGCTGTCACTCAAATGAGGCCACTGGGTTTGACTCAGCCCTATTCCAGCCCTGTACCAGGAGCCTTGTGCTAAGTGATTCTCCTGCCCTGTAGCTCTTGCTGGCCCTTCTACCCATTTCTGGCTCTTCCTTGCCTCGAAAAGCTCAACAAAAGATCCATTCCGCTACAGGTTCCCAAGAAAACCCGTTGGGATGAGGCCATCCCTGCCCTGCAGGAATCCTGTGTGCCTGAAGCCTGTCTTTTCCAGCTCTATCAGGTCCTTTAGTGAGAGAATACCCCTGTCCCAGTGTCATGGACTCAGCTGGACCTGACGCCCAACATTGTGATGACTAAATTTTGTTGAGTTTAATTCCATTTCGGTGACTTCAAGTGATTCATGCACTTTCAAACGCATGAATAATTCCATATGAAATACATTAAAATTGGCCACTTTGCAAATCCCAGGCATCCAATGATTAGTGATAGCAGACTTCACTCTTCATTAAATATTAATCTGCCAAGCTCATGAATATCCATTCTGATACAACCGCTCATTATACCAACGCACTCTGCTTTTTCCAAAGTCCCTGCCTGGATTTGCTATTCCCAAAGACCAGCCCTGAAAGATGTGAGGTCTGCCAAGAAATGGCTCATGATATTTCATTTTCATACATGTTTTGTAATGCCCTTTCCTAATCCAGCCCTTTAAATCTGTCTTGACAATAGCATGGCTTGTTTTACCAAAAAGAAATCTTGTTGAGCCCTTAATAATAATGACAATAAAAAAGATAATAATTGTAGGAGAGAGGAGGAAAAGCTGCAATAGCAGCTTTGTCATTTAACTTGTGTATATAAGAAATGGTGGGAAGTAAAAGGAATGTGGCTGTGAGCTCATCTCCTCCACAAAAAGCTCTTCTAATTGCATCTCTGTGATGGAGGGAGCAGCCCCAGATGCACCTTCTGCCTTTCTCCTGTACTGCTCTATGTTTTGATTACAGTAATTGTGAAAGGTTTCAGGTAGAAAGCAGTCTTTACGGTTCTCAAGATTCCTTGGCAAATATGTGCAACGCCAGGCTGCGTCTCATAAAAGCACACTGCAGAAAAGGCTTGGGATTTCAATGCACTTGCAGTTGGAAAACAAAAAGGGGGAAAAGAAGCATAATTCAGTTATAACTTTAAACACCTATGTTTTCTGAAAGCTTTCCTGGACATTGAGAACTGTGTTTGTCTTCCTCAAGGTTCCCATATACTCACATGGCTGTGGTTCATAAGCCCTGTCCTAGTTTTAGGTCTAATATACAGGTACAGCCATGATGCTGGAGCAGATCCTAAGTATTCCCAAGGCAGAACCAAAACTGCTACCACAGTGATTGGCATGGTCTGTGTGGTCTGTGCAAGGGGCTCAGCCCCAGGGCTGTGCCCCAGGCCCTCCTGCAGGCACCATGGTATTTTGCCTCCGCCTAACAATGCAGAATCACTGTATGGGGCATAGAATTATATTACAAATAAGGCAGAATTTCTGGAACTGAATGAGATTTAAGGTCCCTTCCAACCCATTCTATGATTCTACGAAGACAGGAAGCATCATTGACATTCAGAGCCCATAAAATATTTGAGCAATGGGCCATTCTGCAAAACAGAATCCATATTCATGTTTCCAGGACCCCCAGCAAGTGCCCTATGGGCCATATCCTGCAAGCCAGAAACCCACCTGGACAGGCAGGAATAGCTTTCCCTCCAAGTTGCAGCCATGAGCTGCATGCTCACAGCCCTTTTCCAGTATAATTCAAAGGGGCAGACCAAGCTACCCTGGCAGCCAGAATGAAGCTAGCTAATCCAACATCCCCATCAGAGGTGTTTTTTTCCAGGTAGGCAAGAAAGGGTTAATCTGCCTCCACCACACATGGCTGTGGGGATCAAGAGTCAAAACTTTCCAGTATCAGGCAAAGAAGCTCATTTCAAGGGGATCTCTCCCAAGAATTCAATTCACAGGTGCCAACCCACTTCCTCCTTAACCTTGGCTAGAGATAATTAAAAAGCATTTAAACCAGAGCCTCTGACTTGGCTGAGCTCATGCGGTACTCTGCAATTTCCATAGGTAGATCTCTGCTTGGAGTCTAACGAAGTGAAGGCAGCGTTATTGAAACCACGGGGTATTAGTTACAGGGCTGAGGAAACAAATCTCGCAGCATAATCCTGAGGTACCTTTAATGTTCTAATTAAACCTATATATAGAAGCTGCAGGCAGGAAAAATGGCAAGAAAAGTTTCTCATCTGCTGAGTATTTTTCCATCCTTTTCCCCTCTACCCCCACCTCCTTTAACCTGGAGAGGGGATAGAAAAGATCCTTCACATTGATTTTGATGGAGAAAGAGAAAGAGAAATGCCAGGCAGATACAGATCAGCAGCATCTCCATTCCCTGAGCCCTGTCGGAAAGACAGCGCTGCCGATGCTCACCAATAAAACCGACTTCTGCCCTGATAAGGCAAGGCCAGCCCAAGCCTCTCGCAAGGAGCCAAGCACAGCTCTGTAGGCATCACTTTATTCTCCTTCTCTAATTGCAAGGTGAGGCTGGAGATGGGATAATAACCTTGAGGAGCTGGGGCAATCGTGATGGCTGTCCAGGAGAATTAGTGTTGAGCAAAGAATGGGAGAAGGACAGGGTGAACCTCGATCAAAACAGGAAACATCATGGAAGAGAGGTGAAGAAGGAAGGCAGCATCTTTTGCCACTTAGCAGAGCCATCAAAGTGATGGATGATGAATTTGAGAGATAGGTGACACTTTGCACCAGCTATTTACTGAGGTGAGAGCTGCTGGGACAGCAAAGCCATCCCAGGATCCCATTGCCTGCAAGGGCTTGGTGTTGCTCAAGCTGTTAAACTTTTGCATCTTGTGCAGATGGTCCTTTTTCATGTCGTTTACCATCTGTGTTTTGAGCAGCATGCAGATAGGCTGTCATGGAAGAAGCACAGGGACATGCAGTGAGGTTGCACTTCCAGGTTCATGTGACAAGAGGAGGCTGAAGCTAGTTTAGAGTACAAATCCTGAAGAAAAGAATCTCAGGGCTTGCTTAAGCCTCTTCTAATCGTGTCAAATGTTATCCAAAACCAGACTTTTGTCCCTTGGAAGATATGTATCTGCTTTAGCAGTGCTTTCACTAATAGTCACAACATAGTTTGGGGTCTATCTTGGTGTGGGAGCTCCCTGGATTATCCATGCTGTGACAGACACAGCGCTGGGATCCTATTCCACACTGCTGAGGCTGACTGATACCTCTTGTACCTTTCTTTCATTTCCCTTTACAGGGCCCACTTTGGAACTGACACCCGAGGCTATCCTCATCCCTAAAGCAACAGAACGAAGGGCTGGGCCTGCTGATGAGGAGGCGAACTGAGATGTTCATTACCACACTCTTCATGCCAAAGGAGCCCCTCCCACAGCAGGAATTAGTCTATAATTAGCTTAGAGAATAAAGAACTTTTAATTAAGGACTGGAATTCAGCAGGCCATCTGCCCGCTTGTATTTGCAAGCAATAAGCATCTTCTGCTGGCTCTGGTTCCTCTTTCTATCCCTCCCAAGGCTCTTACTTGGGCTGAGACCAGGGCTGGGGCCAGGGCATCGCATCCACATTGCCCAGGACAATGCGCTGCCGTGTGATAGTTATTACATTGAAAGATGCTCTTAGAGACAGGCATGGCAACACAGAGGGCAACTTCGAAAAAAAGGAAGACCAAAGGGTCTCCTACAATTACACAACACTCGTTTTATTTCTCTTTCTTGGTACCTTTTCTGTAACTGCCATCTCGTACTTCTCACTCACTTGATCAGAGGTGGAACATGGTCTTGCAGTGAGCACAAAAGAGACTTTCATTCTGACATTGCTGATATCTTTCATGTCAATCCAAACCTGTTAAAATATTGTGACATTTCCAAAATGACTCATTTTCCCAGTCCCTTAAGATTTCCCTTTATTGTGCCTGTAGAAACAAGGCATATTCAGCTTGACCACGCAGGACAGAGAAGAGAAAAATGCAGTTTAAGGTTTGGATCCCATAGGAATGCCCATGGGCAGCTTATAGCCAGGAAAGACCTCACTAACAGATGCTCTTCTGGTCCTGCCATATCCATCTTGACACACCTTCAGTCCCTGGAACACAGTAGCCGAAAGAGCACTATTCGGGGGAATAGAAAAGAAAAATACAGACCATCTCCTCTCCTCATGCCTTTTAGTTCCTTCTCTGGAAAGACAAGGGCTCAGAGTGGGGCAGGGGAATAGTCATTAGCCAAGGCTGAATGAGGATGTAACCAGCTATCGGCTGAGCAGTAAAGCCTGATCATATGCATCCATAAAGATGGGCTACATGGACCTACTGTATTACTTACCTGGGATGATTAAGAAGGGGCAAACAGTTGATTGTTTTGCCTCAACTAAAAGGAGAAAAGCTGCTAATTAGATAAACTGAGACTCTGACTAATGCCAAAGTGAAAACCGGATCATTTTGTAGCAGACATTGGATCAAGTCCACAGCAAGCTGCTAACCAAAGCATCTCTCTGTTCACATGAATTTATACAGCTACAGTCACCTATGCAAGGAGCAATCCTGTACCATGCTGTTGCCAAGCCCCACCACCCAGCCTCATCCCTCCGTGCCCTGCTCCTCATGTCTTAAGACCAAAGTCTGTCACCCTGGAGAGATTTCTCCTGGGGATGAACTGGAACACCCCAGATCTGACCCGTCTTTGAAGTTCTTTGTAGTATCTGTGATCTGAACATGGAGGCATCAAGCAGCTTTTCAGTGCCCGAAGATGAAAACCAAGAATCAATCCATCAGTGATGACTGAATGGAAATTCAGGCATCTGAAATAGGTTCATACATATATTCAACCAGGTTCAGATAACTAACCAATGTACAGGAAACACTACTTCTTGTGCAAAGACAGAAGTAAGGAGCAAATCCTTCTGATGCATTATCTCTACAGACCACTCAAACAGCTCACAAACCCATCTATCTCACCCAGCAGCTTCCAGACGGGTGGGTCCAGTAGCACGGTTCCTGATCTTTATTCAGCTATTTATTTTCCTTCCAATTAATTTTGAACCAGCCCATTATTTACTTCCAGCACCTAATCCTCAGATCGAAAACTTCTTCCAGAGTAATAGGAGGGAGGAATTATGAAACACAATCATGAGCAAATCAGACAGTCAGTGATTTAGGCCTGAAGTAAATGAGCCCTCTCCTGGATTCAAGAACTGGTGCTGAAAACACTGGGAATGTATGAAAGTAAAAATTAAATGCAAAATTAAAAGGCACCTGAAAGCTTTCCGTGATGAGAGGGGTGTTTGCAGAGCCCTTTCCACACTGTCTGTCACAGTGACAGCCTCCAGGATCAATAAGAGAAAGGGGAAAATAACATGCCAAGATATTTTTGGAGGCTGGTGAGGCTTACAGGGAAATTCCTTTGCAGGTAAAGAGCAAATATTTATTGCCCTCGTTTCACTTCTTCTGTCCACTCCAAGACACAAAAGGCTCTTGCTCAGATCTCAATAAGCAAGAGCTGACGTACACCCTCTGATCTTTTTGCCCAGGCTTAGATCAGAGCTCAAAGTCACCACAAGCATCGGTGAAAAATACCAGCATTAGAATCAAGGGAAAAATGTAACTGGGAATAGGTTTTGTGACAAAGTTTGATGAGATTCCAAGCCAGAGATATTGAATGAGAAAGACGCAAATGCTGGTCCAGCCTGAAATGTCCAGCCTGAGAATCTGCTCCAAAGCGAGACATGAAGTTGCTGTGCACATCTGGTCCAACGTGAAGGCTGTTGTTTCACAAATGCAGAGCTATAATGAGGTAACATCTCGCCAAATGCATCTAACAAGTACTCCTATTTGCTGATCCCCTTCTTATGAGAGGCAGGAAAACAGTTACCTCTCCCCACCTTCCATCTGTTTCATTTGGAATATGGTCTCTTTTCTGCTTTTTATATCCGCTTTGACCTCTTATCATGGCTGCAACACGATCTCTCCCATGCAGAGGTAGACGAAGGAGAGAGGCATTTCTGTATTGGGACTGCAGCCTTGCATTATGAAGTGCAGGGCTTTGGTATGTTTGATGAGATGTCTTAGTTTGCTAAGCAGGATGCCTTTTACTGCAGATGACTGATTCAGGGGAGAAGATGAGGCAAGGGGCGTTTTCCTGCAGTGGGGAATAGACTGTCAAGTGTTTGGAGGTCATAGATGAAGAGCCTTATCTGCTTTCGAAGCAGGGGCTACCTCAGCCCTTTTCTCCAGACCTCAATTTCAGGTACATTTGCACCTTGCTAATGTTCACAAGTGCTGCCAGACCACCACCGCAGCTCTAACAATACACCAGTGGAGGAAAGCACCCCCCATCCCAATTAGGCTGGCAAAGACCTGTGACAACCCTGAAACTGCTATTGAAGTGCTATCTATTTCACTGCAAAACCCACCCTCATGTTCATGGCATGTTTTCAGCAGCTCTGCAGCACTGAGTTGCCTCCATGTACTTGAGTAAATACAAGAAGTGCACTCGGGAACAGGACCTGCATCCCATCATGTGTCACTGCATTTTCTTCATGTCACCAATTCAGGCACTTGCAAGCAGGGAGGGCTGAGTGATCCTCCTTAATTTGGCTGCCAAACACAAACCAAGGGATTATGTCCATTTGTTTCTCCTCTAAATTCCTGATGATTTTTTCTATGTCAGAATGTGTGGTCATTATAGAATCATAGAATGGTTTCAGTTGGAAATGACCTTAAGATCATCCCTTAACCTTCCAGGGGTGGGACAGCCACAGCTCCTCTGGGCAACCTGTGCCAGCACCTCACCACCCTCACAGGAAAGAGCTTCCTTATAACTAATCTGAACTTCCCCTATGTAAGTTCGTAAGTTTAAGCCATTACTCTTTGTCTTATCACTACAGTCCCTGATGAAGAATCCCTCCCAGGTTCAGCACCAGTCACAGGCGTGAGATGCCTGCATGTGTGTCAGCATGGGGTTGGTGTCTAAGACAATGGAACAAGAGGAGTGAGGCATCTCACTAGCAGCATGGGCTTGTTGGGGTTGCCTAGATGGAGGTGTCTAGCTCCGTGTTAGATGCAACAAGGTACTCCTCAACCTTTGGCTGTCTCTTCAGATGTGTGTAATAATTCCCACTGCTCCTATATTTTCCAGCCCCAGGAACCTCACAGACAGCTTGCAGCACCTCAGACAGCAATAACCACGGGATCTGGCAGATGGGATGGCTGCCCTTATGGTTTGTGCTCCACGACTTCTGAGCTGCTGAAATTTGTGGTTGTCATGCGAGGAGCATCATCATGCTCAATGGCTGGTGGGTGGCTGTCTGGAAGCGGAGTGCAAGTTGTTTGTGGACTATGTAATAAGGATTATGTATGTGTGAGGCTCATGGAGATTGGCTGAGCTTGGCACCTCGTGAAGATGCAACCTCCTCCTAGTCACGTTTGGGCTTTCTTAAACACAAGAGGGCCCTTCCTCCATCAGACTGGGAAACCAGGATTCATCCTTCCCCACTCCATCCTTTCTGTCTAATTGAGACGACTGATTCAAGTCACAGTATTTTAAGAAATTATAATCAACTCTGGGTGTCTTTTCAAGTTGCTTCTTGATTTAATAAGCCAGGAAAAGGAAAGATTTCAAATTATACTGCAAGATCAAATGATAACCCCTCCTCCTTCAAACCATACTGGATTTCCAGAACCACCTCCAACTGGTTTTTGATGGGACCATCGAAATTCGTGAATGAAAGCAACACAGATTTCATGTTATTGCCAGTTCTCAGTGCTGCAGTCTGACAAGGCAGGGATAGCAGAGAGCGACGTGAAGCTTGGGGCTCCCACCTGCAGGCTGGCAGGGCTAAGGCATACCTATGCCCATCACCCAGGCTTTCTAAAGAGCACTTTGCTTCCTGTACATGTGCAGGTAGTTGACATGAAGAGGAAAGTGATTTTTTCCTCAAATCTGGAAATCAGTCTAAGCTCGCAGAGCTGGACTGGGACACCTGAGCTATTTTGCCCCTGACCTTCACAATGCACTTTTGGGGGCAAAATTCAAGTTCAGTTTTGAGCTGGTTTGTTCCTATGTCCATATGTGTATTTGTTATTAGTAACAGACACAACATCTTCCCTGTTCCCTTCCTTACAGTCCAGACAGCACTCACCTCCCAGCCTCAATGCACCTGAACCCATGCTCTATGCAAGGACCCTTGCTTGCCACTGTCTCCCACCCAGCTTCTCAAATCCTTCATCCCTCCTTCTTTGAACTGAGCTTCTAAGCAAGTGCTTGTTGCAGAAGTAGTGGCTCAGGATGGAGTGGTGGGGAGGGTGAGGAGGGTGGGCCTTCACTGGGGAGGACATGGGGATGGCGGCAGAGGGGATAGAAAGGCAGTAGAAGGGCAAGGTAGGATGGATGCGTTTGTGCTTTCTCCTGCACATTTCTGCTTTGTTGACCACAAAGACCCAGTCAGTAGAAAGATAAGGAAGTTTTTCCCACTAAATCAGCTGCATATCCACTACAGCACAGGAGTCCAAGCTCCTGTTTGCACTGCTCTGCCAACCCTCAGCAAAGCACTTCCACCTAGAGACACCAGAAGTGTAGCTGTACTCACACTCCTAGCCCTTAAATCTGACTCTAGTCACCAATGGAGGCAGGAAGGAAAGCCCTGAGGTGTCTGCAGAAACTCAGATTCATATTTCAAGCAGCTTTTCTGCTGAAAGGTGTTTCAGAGACGAAGCAAATCTCATTATCCAGGGCACAGGAATTACTTTGGCATCCTTGGGTATGGGGAACACTCCCCACTTCCACCACCTTAGCTGCTTGCTGGGAGGAAGGGCAGCTGGTAGGTGTCTGAGACGTGTGATGTCCAACAGAAAAGGGTGAATAGTGTGATACTTCTGTTTCCTTCTTCCTTTTCATTTAGCTTTTCCTGGAGGCTTCAGTTTCTCACATTGTGTGCTATAAATGATCATGTGGGGCTTTAGTGGGCTCTATGTAATTGTATTATTTCCAGAACAAGAGTCAGAGGTTGCCTTTGTTTTTTTCTCTTAAAGTATCTTAAGAAACAGCTTCCTCTCTCACAAGACATTGGTCATTATTTTCCCCCTAAGAACATGCACTGGGTGATATCCAGACTCAGTCCTTTGATGAGGTTTCATTCCTCTGTACATCTCCAAGGAACAGATACCAGCAGTCATGAAAAGATCTCCAATAATATTTATCTTTTATGTTCATAAATGAGCAGAAAAATGAGAGAAATAAAAGACTTTTCAGTCCATTAGCAAGAAAGGAGGTTGTGAAGCAAAACCTGGTAGGAACAAAACTGTATCACTTCGGATTGACAATCTGAGATCATTTTTATTCAGCACTCTTTAAAAAGCTGGTCAATGAGTTCTCCAGTGCACTGATACTAAATGCTAATGAGTGAGAAACCCTTCTTTTAGGGGAAGCTGCAGAAGTTGAGGGAACATTGCGCAGAGAAGACAAGTGGAATGTCCCACACCACAACACAGGATCCAGTCAAGGGCAAAATAACTGGGAAGTTCATCATGGGGTTGAGTTATTTGGGAACTAAAGGCTGGGAATAACTAGCCATTGATGGACTGAGGTTGTCTCTGGTCAAGTGGATTTTCAGCCTCACACTTGCTGTTGATAGAAACACCTGCTCAGAGACAGTAGATTTTGATTTCTGAAAGGCCTTTGGTTTAATACTGGTTAAAAGATCAGCACTGAGCCCAAAACCTACTTTATCTGCCCAACTGGACTGAGGAAAGCTATTACCTTTCCTGACAAAGCCTGGCTTGTCAGTGCTAATGAAGCAGATGAATAAGAGCTGCCAGGAGAAGAGCACCTTTGGGTGGGATGTTTCTGGTGGAGTGATGCAGAACCAGAACCAAATGCTTCTTTCTCTGTAGATAGAAAATCACATGCAAAAGTCATGTGCAAAGCTTGATAAATCGGTGATTAGCAAAGAAGAGATACCAGTGATTACAAGTCTCCCATACCATAATCCTGTTCTGATCCATCTGTTTATACCTCGTCTTTATCTGCCCTGGGTTCAGCTGTAACAGTCATTTTACTCCTTCTTAGTAGCTGGCGCAGTGCTGTGTTCGGGCTGTAGTCTGAGAACAGCGCTGATAACACACCAGTGATTTAGTTGTTGCTAAGTAATGCTTACCCTGATCGAGGACTTTTCAGTCTCATGCTCTGCAGTGGGGAGGGGCACAAGAAGCCAGGAGGAAGCAGAGATTGGAGGACACCTTACCCAAACCAGCCAAGGGGTATTCCATCCCATAGCATGTCATGCTGGCACCAAACTCCAGCCTTGCTGAACGGGATGCAGGCAATCGGTGTCTGCTTAGAGCCAGAAATACACAAGTAATTAATCTGGGCTCCCCTGGCTCTGCCTATATGGAGAGCTCAGGTGCTGCCAGCATTTGTGGTCTTTAAGAGAAGGTGAAAAATCAGAAGGGACCAAGAGCAGGGACTAGGTGCGATTGGAGACCCAAAGAAGATGCTGTACCCTGGGAGATATAAAGAGCTCAATCTGGTTAGCCAATTAAAAAGGAGTCAAACTGAGAGGTGATTTGCTCACAACGAATAAGTGTCTCCCTACAGAGAAAATACAAGGTAGTGAAGTGCTTATGAATGAGGAGAAGAAGGAGTCAGTGGTGAGGGTCTGAACAAGGGCAGCTTTGCATTGGAAATGAGGCATCAGG
Source organism: Pezoporus occidentalis (assembly GCF_034315485.1). Classification (NCBI taxonomy): domain Eukaryota; kingdom Metazoa; phylum Chordata; class Aves; order Psittaciformes; family Psittacidae; genus Pezoporus; species Pezoporus occidentalis. The sequence goes on along the minus strand of NW_026914308.1, from coordinate 232,368 downwards.
GTTGTTTCCACAATCAGCGTGACTAATCCATCCAACAAGGCACCAGCCATGCTTCTGTTGTTTCCAAGCAAAGCTGGATGCCTTTGCAGCAAACAGGCTGTGTCCAAAAGAAGTGTCCAGCAGGCCCAAGAGCTTAGTGATGTGAAAGCTGAACAGTGACTTTGCAGTTTCATCTACATGGAACAGGCTCCAATGGGGCTGGGAGTCATGGGCTGAGCTATGAGAACAGGAGCAGCCCAGAGCTGGAGTTTGTCCAGCAGAAAGGCAGGGTCTTCAATACTTGCTTTTAATCCAAATTTAGGCTTTCTGCAGAAAACAGAAAACAAAATGAAATACAGAAAGGTTGTGGGTTTTTACATGCAGGTGAGCAGAAGCATCACGTTAGATTCAGTGGTCCAGGGAACTAGATGCAGATGTGTCCACCTCCTCCAAAAAGCTCTGCAGAGAGCAGGAGACCAGCTCCTGCCTTTAGCTTTTGGAAACATGGGGTTATTCCCAGATCTATACCCAAAGAATACACACATCAGGTGAGCTCCTGTGAGTGCCATCCTAGTGGGGAACCCACCGCAGCTGAGGGTGACTCAGGCTGAGTGGGAGAATGTGCTGAGTAAATGGCACTGGGGGGATGACTCACAGTGCAGGGACGGGGGTGTCTGCGGGTCTGAAGGGACTACGCCATCCCTGGCACCGGTGGCTGCTATGACACAGACACAACTTCACCTTCTTCATCCCTTAATGAAAAGTAAAATTGGGCCAGGTTTTAAATACCTGGGAATTGAAGCCTCCCTTGGGCAGGGCTGACTCAGAAAGTGATTTAGCTCATTGTGGCTGTTGCAGCTCCCTGTTTAGCTGCTTCCAAAGGTATTTCCCACCACTTTTTTGAAAGTAGCATCTATGATGAGTAAGAAATTCCTGCAGCCTCTATCCAGATTGGTACAGACAGCACCAGGCTCCTGCTGTTTCAAAGCGAAACAGTGATCCTTTCCATGCATCACTTCCCCAGCATTGCCCATTGCGCACCAGGGACCACCTGAGAGCCTGAGGGCTCTTAACGTGTTTAAAAAAGATGTATACCACTACTGCAGTGAAAGCAAATTCATCAGCTACATGCTATAAACAGCATAAAACCTCACAAAGGAGCTAATATTCCCCCCTTCTGGAGCACCGTGCAGCTTAAATGAAATCTTGCCGAGTAATTAAAATCCCTTCATCCATCTCATAAATATCCTGGGATCATTTTTCTCCCTGACTGAATTATTTAAGAGTTCATACTCTCAGGATCCAAAGGGATTGTTTTAGTGTCGCATTACTGAAAGTTCAGTGTGGTGAAAACTGGGCCTCCACAGAACTTTGTCTGTAGAATAATCCAACAAAGAGATGCTGTTGCTCTGCATTCAGACAACTTCCTTCACTGAAACCTGCACTGATCCTGGAAACTGATAAGGCAGAGGGACACCTTCTTCTTTTCTATATGAAAGAAATGGGAGAAGGGGGCAACTCAAAGCTTCAGCTGATTCCCCCATTCACTTGCCTAAGCAGAGCCAGAAATTGCACATCCAGCACAACCAACAGCTTCACATGGGATGGGGAGTGAGGAATGGGGTGAGGAGGAGGCAGGAGCTACTTAATTAGGCACTGCCACCATGGAAGATAACCATGGCATCATGGCCAAATGGGTCACTAAAGACAGCTTGGGGGACTTGCAGGATATAGCTGCACAGTTAAATGGGAGACCCTCTGCCAAATTGCCCCAATGGACTCCTGTATTGGGCTCTTCCGCATCTCCAGTTGCATTTCAGCTATTCAGGTGGTAGCTGGACGCAGCAGGACACTGACAACTGTCAGGTCTGGCTGAAGCCCCCAGCAAGGCTGGTTTGGTGGTCTGGATTCCAGCTGCATTTGGTGATGGTGTTGCTGGTACCTTACAACCCACCCAGGGGATGCTTCCCTCTGCCTGGCAGAGCAGTCACAGAAGGCTCAGCTCTTCAGCCTGCTGCAGCAGACCCATCCACGTGGAACAAAACTGCTATAGTTACAGCTTAAGTTGTACCTTTACTTATGGGTAAACTCCCTGTTAGCCAAATCTTGCAAAATCTGTCCCAAAATCCTCTCCTATTCCTTTTTGTGACTCTTTTAGTAGGTCTTGACCCAGCAGCAAAAAGAGGCTTTTGATTCAGAGCATATCCACAGTCAGAAACAGGTTAACTGCATAGAAAAGAGCAAGATGCTTCACATCACTTAGCTTTTTGGCCCATCAGTGACGTTCTTCAGAGCACACATTTCCTGGGTCAGACAAGCCTGCGCCAATGGCAAGGACTGATGCTTCCAAATGGCTTTAATAATGTGAAGTGATTGAACAAAGCATTTCACATGAGGACTATCACTTTGCCTGTCTCACATTCACGCTGGAATTGCTAATCATGGTACATCAAATGCAATTTAATTTCAATTACAATCTCTCTGATAAAGCTTATGGCTTCTCTCCTCATCCCCCTTTGAGCATCCTCATGCACTCCTGCTCTCACACACACAGCACAGAGCACTTTCACAAAAGACAGGATCCAATATATTCCTGTGGCATTAACAAAGGCTTTGTGCTTGGCATTATCTCCCCTCCATGCATAGATGGCATATTGAGAAAGTAGGAACATTATTAACTGAACATTGTTCATAATATTAGGAGTTAATAGATTCCTGTGGGAAGGAGACACAGTTCCAACTTCAGTCTGTCACTTTGGAGGAATCAGAAGGAAGAACTTGCCTTTATTTGCCTGCCACTCAGCTTGGAAAGGTGCAGAAAGTTGCATTGATTTCACTGAGGCTGTAGCATCATTCGAAAGGCTCTGGCTAGAACATATTATGGGTATTTATCTATTCTGCAAATGACACCTGCAAACCTTCATATGCTCAACAGGAGGTGGGAGTCAGGGAAAGAGGCTTAGGTTTCTGCTCAGCTCCATGGCAGTGGGGAGGTGAAAGAGCAGGGAGCTGTAAGCAGAAGGGAAGTTAGCAAGGGCAGGTGAAGGGGGGAGAACTGAGCAGAACAGCCCAGCATGGGAGATACCCTCAAAACTGGGGACATCGGAAAATAGCCTGGAAAAGACCAACAGGTATGAGTCCATGGCCAATGGCAACAAGATACATGGCTCAAAGCCTATCTTTTAATGGTCAAACTTCCAGATCCAGATGATGGATCTCACTCTGTGCTCCCTTTCTGGTCTATCCTAGGCCTGACACATTAGAGTGAATTCCAGTGTTTAGCCCAGTATGGTTTTGACTCCAGCACTTGCAGTTTAGTTGGTTTGGGATATTTTTTCCCCTTCTATTTTGCAGATGCTCAAAAAAACAAGTTTGCTTTGGAAAAGAACATGAAATGTGGAGCAGACAAAAGCAGCAAGAAGCCATTCAGCCCTGCATGTGGTCATTAGACCATGGGAGATCAGAGCCTCCCTCCAAAGAGCAAATTATGGCTGGTGGCTTCCAGGGAACAAAGAGGCGCAGGCAGCTCCCAGGGAATGGCACTACCAGGGTTACAAGAATTGCCATTTCTTTTCAATTTATTGCAATAGACTCTGATTTGGAAGATGCTGTTTAAAAGAATAATAAATAGAAAGCCTTAAGTTTGCAGTCAGTGCAATGGAAATGGTAAAATCTGAATCTCCAGGGCCAGAGGCAAGCTCAGATCGCTCAGAGCTGTGTGCTTTGGGCTACCTGAACCCAAGAGATCGCACAGGCAGACCACCACCAATAGCCATGGCCCTTCCCCACTGCACCCTTAATTGTTAATTTTCTCCCTATTTCCCCTGCCCAACACACCTTTTCCCTTCTTGCCCCCTCCCAACACACGTGTCTAGTTTTTAGGATGTGGCCCTAAGTGGCTGCTGCCCTTTGGTACTTCTCCCTGTAATGAACCATCTTTATTTCATATGCAAACACTCTTCAAAGTGCATCAAAGTCAGGCATCTGCCTCCAGTTTCAGGAACGGGTGTCAAGCTGAAATGTGCTGGGTACCTGTAAGTGACAATGATTGTCAGGAGACAATGAGATTAAATCTTTGCCACGCGTGAATAGCAAATGACCTGGCTGCTATGAGAAAGAGACGGCTGAAGATAATGAAGATGGGCTATAATGAAGAAAGGAGAGGAGCGAAAAAGAGAGTTCCAACCCCGCTGCAACAGGCAGGGGCACCTCCCGTTAAACCCTGTTGTCCAAGGCTCTGAAGCTTCTTTTCGAGAAGCTAAAGGAGGGCATTGCGAGGACAGGATGTGGGAACTGACTGCTCATGCATAGCATGACCATCACAAATTACTTGGTTGATCACAGCAAGGTCTGGGGCAGCCTCAGCGGCCAGGGCAAGAGCGATAGTACTTGCTTAGCCTGCCGTCCTGCGGCATCGCATGCTCTTGTCAAGCCAATTAGGTGCAGAAGCACTCCGCTTTCTGATCCAGCAAAGGTGCCCTCAGGCAGCTCCCTGTGGAGCAGAGCAGTTATCGCAGCTGGTCTCAGAGAGCCAGGGCTCTGCTCTGCAAGCGCTGTCGCTGGACCCGGGCGCTCTGCCTGCATCTGGCACCGCTCAGCGTTTTCCATCTGATCCTTTGGAAGCGCTCCTTGCCTCCGGCAATTCCCTCTGCAGCCGCTGCTGTGCTCTCAGCCTGGCTCACACAAACGGGTCTCCACACTGGAGCTGCCTGGGAGAAGTCTCTCCTGGGGGACAGCCCTGCGCCGCGAAGCTGGTCCCATCACTATCAGGGGAAGGGACATGCGCTGGTTCCCAGTGGCATGCGCTGGTTCCCAGTCAGAGCTAGCAATGCCCACTGCATGAAAGGGAAAAGTGGGGCCCAGCTGTGCCAGCTGTGGCTTTAGGTGCAGCATTGGGCACTTATGCCATCCTGTCCTGATCCACCAGAAACACTGCTGGGAGTGTAGAAGGGGACGAACTCAGCTTTGCCCATCTCTGCTTTCAAGAGTTGGGCTGGATTCTGCCTTGTCATGAGTGAAGCTGCATTTGGCCATTCCTTGGGCCCTCTGGGTCACTCCTCATGTCTTCATTTCCTGTGATTCAGCCAGTCCAGGAGGATGCAAGATGTCTTCTCCTTGTTCTGTTGGCTCCAATGACCTCCTGCTTGCAAAGCATCTTCCTTGAGAACACGCCGTGGTCCTTCAAACCCTCCCAAACACAAACAGCAAATCTCTGCAAAGCACAGTGGAATGAAAGCCTGCTTTTTTCCGGTTCACATCTCATGCTGTGCAGTGTGAGAGACTTTTTTCTCCTGCTGGTACCAACTCTTACATCCCCAGGGAAAAGCTGTTATTGAAATAGTGGAGCTGGGAAAGTTCATACATACTGAGGTACATACAAGCAGAAAGACATCTAATTGCTTTTTAAGGACCAGCTCTTTTGCTGGTAGGATCTAAGGCTGGCTTCCAGGTTATACTGAAGATCCCAGCTATGTGCTGTAGCTCACCAACATCCCCCAGACCAGGGGCTTGATCCTGCCTGACTGGTTTCATTCACCCTTAATATTAATGAAGCATCAAAGCCGGAAAGCCACCCTCCCTACCCACAACCTCCCAGTTTCAGAACAAATGATGATTCAAAGTATTCACTGAGACAAACAGGCTACATCCTGCCCTGGGTCACTGTCACTGCCTCTGGCTGTCTTCATTCCCTCTCTCTTGATGTATCTGGGTGTCACGGCTGAACATAGGGAACCTCTATTTAGCTCTGGCTTGTTCACACGCTCTCTTATGCTGCTGCATTTAAGTGGAGCCCTAATGCATTGCAGCAGGGAGCTTGTCACAACATATTAGCAGGGTATCTCTGGATAATTCCCTTCAATCAGCTCAACAAGATCTCATTTTCCAGGAAGATGTTAGGAAATCTTTGTATGTGTTACACAAGGCTCAGCAAATAGCTCTGACTTGCTTTGCAGAGCTTGCACACACCCTTCACTCAAAGCTTTTCATAGTATCCCATACTGGTTTGGGTTGGAACAGACCTTAAAGCTCATTCAGTTCCACCCCCTGCCACAGGCAGGGACACCTTCCACTAGAGCAGCTTGCTCCAAGCCCCATTTTGATGCATTCCTCGAGCAGATTTTTTCCTTTATATCCAATGATTTTCTTCCTTCTTCTAGCTTTGTCCTGCTGAGGGCTTGATTCATCTGCCCTAAGGCAGATAATAGGAAGAAGGGATCTTAGGGTGCCAAGCCCCAGTGTGGAGACACTGGGGTGGCAGATAACAACCTTCCCCCACCAAGCAATACAGAAGTGAAACCAAACTGAACTGAAAGAAGAAAGGTGAAAGATGGGATCTTGCCTCACAAAATACTTCAGTGCCTTAAAAAAATCTCTCCTAAGCTCAACACCGAGATGCCCTTAGGCCTTTTCCCTCTCAAATCCGGTGGGATCGCCAATTCCCACTGACCGGCATTTCCCAGCCTCTGAATCACTGTGTGTTAAATAATCCCAGCCACCACCACAGGGCTGGTTAAATGGCAGGCAAACATCCACAGATCACTCTGTCTCATCCTTACAGCACGGTGATTACATGGAAGATGTATTGGCTGGGTAATATCCACAGAGCAGCCATTAAACTGACTGGGGCTGATCCAGGTCCTCTGCCTGGAATAAAGAGGTTAATCACACCAACTCATCTCATGACTATTACTTTTGCAGCTCAAACTCCCAGTGCACCTTCATCACAGCAGAATAAGCGCAGTAGAAAAGCCATTGGGCTCCACAGCATGGAGGAGATCCAGGCTGTTGGCTCATCCTGCTATTAGGACTCATCCTGCCATTAGGAAACATGGGATGATTTCAGCTTCCAGACACTGGGTTTAGGGATGGGAATATGGTCCAGCTGCTGCCATAGTCCCAGCATCCCCTGGTCTGCATCAGCTACCATCCTGACCCCTAATGGGAGCTGCGGCCCTGTAAAGCTCATGTTAAAATGCAACCTAAGGCATAGCCAAGCTTTCAGAGATCCACATGAAATAAATGCATCTTAATGGGACCAGAGCATCTGCAGGATCTAATGGGATCACAAAGAAGGGCTGATCTCAATCAAGATGCACAGCCTCCTTCTTCCCATCAAGCTAAGCCAAGTGCTTGTGGTCCCTGGCTAACCAGGCATGATAAATGATAACAGAGTGGTAATAGGGAAAAGAACATGCTGAAGGCTGAAATAAAACCATATCTTGTCAAGATAGCTCTGTTCCAAGTAGAGTCTGACAATAGTCACATTTCTTTTGGACACCCAGGGGCCTGGCAGGGGTCGTGGATGCCTCAGGTTAGACAGGATCATACCAGCAATGCCATCTCATTGCAGCATGAACAGGCTGTGCTCATCAGTTCCTTCTTATTGTTCTTATTCCCTTACTAAAAAAATGATGTGTGCAGAGATCAGAGCTATAAAGAGCAGAGGAAAGCTACTTACTTATCTGTCCCTCTGTACTTCTTCATCCTCTGAACGTGGCAGGATGTCCCCATCACGGCAGCCTGTGCCATTCCTTCCAGGAAATGAAGCCCAGATAAAACCTGCCTAGAGGCAGGTACAGCCTGAAGCACAGAAAACCCATCAGAAGACTCATGGACCAGCTCGTGCTCATGATGGTGATTGATTCTGAGCCCCTGAATTTGGTCCTTCTGGGATTTATTTTGCAAAGGAGAAGGTGCTGGAGTCTTGCGTGTGTCCCCTAGGTGGCATCTACAGCCTGTGCTGTGACCATCCCCATGCTGCCCAGCACCAGCATCCTGCCCCAATACCCCTTGGCTGGGCACAAACAGCACTTCCCTGGGGATACCCGTTTTCCTAACCTCAGCACAGCTCTTCTGGCTTGAAGCTGTGTGCTGGTTTTGGCTGGGACTGATCCAAGGGATATTCCAGACTGCAGGATGTGGAACTCAGCATAAAAAGCTGGGGGAAGAAGAAGGAAGGGTGGAACATTTGGAGTGATGGTGTTTGTCTTCCCAAGTCACTGTTACGCGTGATGGAGCCCTGCTGTCTTGGGGATGGGAAGTGGTGAAGGAATTCCTTGTTTGCTCTGCTTGCATACGGGGCCTTTGCTTTACCTATTAAACTGTCTTTAACTCAACCCAAAAGCTTTCTCACTTTTACCCTTCAAACTCATCCTGTTATAATCATTGATGCACTCTGCTTTCCCTCTATAACGTCCTTTACAAGCTGGGCTTGAAGTTTAGTTTACAATATGGGAAAAGATAGCACAGAGGAGCTTGGGTTTGCCAAAGCAGATTGCTCGTGGAGCTGAGAAACACCAGAACAGGGCCTGATTTCCCAAACTGCTGCTGCTCTCCAGCAGATGCAGGCATAGGAAGCAGCAGTGAGTGATGCTTGGCCTTTGGGGCTCCAGTTTGGTTTAGCCCCATTTTCAGCAGGTTCCCATCTACCTGCAGTTTGCTCTCCAGCCTTGTCAGTCTGCTGCTGCCACTGCTTCCCTCCTTCCCAGCCCTCCTTCTTCTCCTCCATCTCCCCACGTTCCTTAGGTGCCTCCTCAGAGCCAGCACATCCCGGGATCCTTGCACCCTCCCATCCAGGCTGCTGGTAGCTGTCCCTGTTTGCTCTTGCTTAAACTGGGAAGGGGAAAGGGGAACTGCTGGGAAATCCCACCTCTGGAAGGCAAATGCTGAGGAAATGCCAGGGAAGTGTAGACCCCTGACAGCAAACGTGATGGATTAAACAGAGTGAAGAAACCTGGAAGCAATGCTGGAATTGGTCTTCTCCCCCACTGGAGAAGATCAAACGGATGGAGGTGCCTCAGAGAAGCACCTCTCTGACCTACATTGCTTCACTCCAGAGCAGGATGTTGTCTCCAATGTGCTGCCTGTAGAGCACACGTGTGGATTTGCTTGGGAGGCAGCTCAGTGACCTGGGAAGGGACGAGGTGCTGCAGGCTCCAGCACTAGCTCAGCACATTGGAATGTGACATAAATCACCCCTGCTTGTCCCTGCCCGTGCTGCTGAGAGAGCAGGGCACACGATCCCTGCAGGTGCTCCACATGGGATAATGAATGTCCGGTCTCTGCTTGGAGGCAGTGACAGATTGGAGACTCATTTAGTTCTGACCTCGTGGCACATAGGAGCTGGGGATTCAGCCACAGTGGAAGCTACTTGGCCAAGGACACATCCCTCCTGTTTCAAATGCCTTGCTAAGGCATTTCTTGGATCCTTATTACTGAGCATCTAAGGACAGCAAGACTCGGAGCATCCCTCTGAGGCTGGATCAGGCTACCATCCTCTTGCAGAGCCTCAGCTGTAAAGGCTCAGTGTGCTTCCCCAGCAGCCCAGAGACGCTTTTATGCTAGTCCCTCCATTATGGCTCGGTGCATAAGAGCAAATGGATCTGTGTGGAGGAAAAGAGACCTCTTAACAAACCCACCATGTACCATTACTGAACCTGCACAAGCTAACCTTGAGGAGACAGGGCAGGTGATGCTAAGAGAGCTGGGATAAGCTGTCAGAAAGATTAACCAGCACTAGAAAGAACAGGGACACAGGAAAACCACAAATGATGTTACTGGAGACCTGGGTGAGCAGCCAGAGCAGCCCCCCCCCCGCTCCACAGCTAATTTTAGGTTAAAAGCCTTTTATTGGTTGCCAAGACTCCAGCACACTCCAGCCACACTGTAAGAACCAAGTCTCTTCCCTATGGCTTTCCAAAGGGAAATATTTGTGAGGTTTTGAGGTCAGCAGAACAGACAACTTCCATTGGAGCAGCTGCAGCTCCTGCAATCTGCCCTTGGAAGTGCTCAGGAAAAGATGTCCTGGACCAGAACTCCTTGAAGGGCATTTTTGTGCCTCACTTGACCTGTTCTGGCACCTTCAGCTTAAAGGGAGCTGATGCTGAGAATCACCTCCACTGACTGGGAGGCCCCAGCTATTAAAAAGCCTAAGTTCCACTTTGGGGTTCTCACCCTTCTGTTTGAGTCACATTTTCCAGCCTGATTTCATCATTTTCCTGTTGGAATAGAAGCTGACCTTTCCTGCAGGTTCAAGGAGTTGGAGCCTGCACACAGACCAGGATTTTGGGACTCACAGTAAACTTGAGCAGTACAAACACCTCCCTACCTAGAAAACAGAGCCAGTTCCTTCCCATGGGGGAGAAATGCATGGACACGATGATGACTTTCTTAGCAACAGCAAGGCTTTCCAAGGGGAGGCTTAGATGGAGCTGAGGAACAATTCCTTCCCCAGAGGGTGCTCAGGCATTGGAGCAGGCTGCCCAGGGCAGTGCTGGAGTCAAACCACATGGAGCTCACAAACCATATATATGATACCCTCAGTGCCATGGGTTAGTGGTGGCCTTGGCAGTGCTGGGGAATGGTTGGATTTGATGATCTTAAAGATCTTTTCCAGGTTGATTCTATGATTCTAAGTGCAGAGGCAGGAGTTCACTCAGCTTAAACCAGGTAAATTTGGCATTGTGCATCTTGCTGAGCACACCTTAGAAATTGGAAGTAGCTTGGAGCAGCGCAAGTTAATGGGAATGTGGAGGCTTTAGCGATGTTGATTCATCCTGTGTAGCAACAAAACCCCAAGTATAAAAGATCCATGAGACCACATCCCTGCACTGGAGAGGATGTCACTGCCTTTCTGGAAGGCTCAGGAGCTGGGATGATGGACGGTGCCTTGCAGAGCTCAGAGTGACTTTCATCTGCTCACAAGAGTGCTCCCAATGCACCTTGGGCTGCCACATAAAGAGGCAGCTCCAGCTCTGCGCATTTGCTCCCTGTGCTGAAGATGTGAACCTGCAGCTGTCTGTTTCTGGATAACTGGCAACACACAGGTAGCAAGACTGATACAGAATTGAATTAGATGCTGAGGCTGTTGCTGCACGTCCCAGCCCTGCTGCAGGGTCCCAGCACCCTGGAGAATGTCATCTGGGCAGCAGGCAGGAAAAAGCAGACGGATGGGGAGAGAGGAATAAGCTATAGCAGACACCCACCCATGCATCCATGAGGGCTCTGCTGAGACTGCAGTGCTGAGAGGTTCACCCACCCAGTGCCAAGCGGCTGGGATATGGCAAGGAAGGACTGCAGCTCCCTAGCACACACCTCATCCAGGACACAGACTGGTGACCTCGCACAGTCTGGGGCTGAGCACGGTGAATTGGGAGGTGAGGCTTTTCTGCAGCCCAGCATCAGCACTGATGGAGCCTGATCGAGGCTGCCTTTGCACTAGTGGGCACCATTCCTGCCAGCGGGCATTCCCTGAGGTCAAAAATGAATGCAGAAGCCTGGATGTGAAAGAGGGTTCTTCATACCTGGCTCCATCCCATATAGCCAAAGACATGCACGAGGGAAGTGGACTTCCCTTCCTTTCCCTTCCCTTCCCTTCCCTTCCCTTCCCTTCCCTTCCCTTCCCTTCCCTTCCCTTCCCTTCCCTTCCCTTCCCTTCCCTTCCCTTCCCTTCCCTTCCCTTCCCTTCCCTTTGTCTTTATCCCTGTAAGAAACTGCAGTCCTTTGGCTGACCCTTACTCAACAGTTAATTTTTCCTCATGAAGGAAAAGTCCTGGCTGGAGTAAGACACACGTGAGAAATAGTCAGTAAACTGCCAAGGACCTTAAACTCTATGGAATGAAGCCTTGTTTTTACTTATGTGGCCAAATTATTCTATCACGGCAATGGTAGGCCAGCTGCCTTCTGCATCCCTCCCCACAACAACCACCTCATTTCTACACAGCTGGAGAAATATAGAGCAGGTGGGAAGTGTTTGGATTCATCAGATATCAGATTGTCTGTGAGATTCTTGTAAAGATGTGCCAACATCCCCAAACACAGCAAGAGAATGGGCTGAGAAGATACAAAACTGAACAACCCTTTGCCAGACTACTGCAAACCATTTTGGACCAGCACCATCCACAGTAGCCATGAATGTGCTCCAAGAGCCATGCTTACAAGATGATTTATGGTTGGACTTGATGATCTTGAAGGTCTTTTCCAACACAAGTCATTCTATGTTCTTGGGTGTAGAAAGACAGAGGAGCAGGGCTTTGGAGGCTAAGTCCATTTTCAGGTTGCATTACCCTGAAATCATCTGGAGACACGGCCTTGCTTCAGCCTTGAGCTTTGAAGGGAGACGTTCCCGTACCAAAGTTCTTTCCCCACAAGACTGCCAGTCACCATCATGCCAAACAGCTACGAGTAACAGACGGCACCACCTCCAACACATCCACCGTCTGGCTTCCTCCCATCTCCAGCACAATGGCCCAAGCTGGCTGGCGTCTTGGCACAAACCCCCCTCTAATTAAAGCAGAAGAGAAGGAAGGGGAAACCTTCAAAGAAATCCCACCAACAGCCCTTACAGGAAAGCTTAAGATCTGCCCAAGCAATTGCCTGATCTGGGTCCTCTTCCCAGCATGGTCTTACTCAGCCTCCTGAGCCCATCTGCCCTGAGGGCACCAGGTCGCTTTGTCTCTGCCATTCGTGCCACCACAGAGATGCCTCTTATAGAATTTTACATTACGTTTGCATTGGTACTTCTATTTTGCTGCTTTTTGCTCCCTCCTCTGAGGCCCTGTGCGTCATCCCTTCTGCGCTTTATTTGATTGCCTTTTGCAGATGAGGAGATTAATATTTCATCAAATGTACAGGGAATAAATAACCAGGTTTTAAAGACATCCAGAATCTCTCCTGCTTTGACTGGCATTTGCAGACCTGGTGAGTGGGAGGGGTATTTTTGCCACAAGCTTTTTCTGAGGAAGCCACAGTCTTTGTCTACAGGACATTTCTATCACCCTTGATGTGGTGTGGTCATGCCCAAAGGAAGGGTGCATCAGCTGCATCATGTGCAACCCTGTGGTTGTGACCATACTGCTGGCAGATCCCCAGAGTCACAGCCATGTCCCTGTGTCAGCAGAGCTGCCCTGGCCACCATCCATGCAACAGCATCGTGTACACCCATGCAACTCTTGTACGTCCATGCAACAGCATCATGTACACCCATGCAACTCTTGCACGTCCATGCAACAGCATCATGTACTCCCATGCAACTCTTGGATGTCCATGCAACATCATCATGTACACCCATGAAACTCTTGTACGTCCATGCAACAGCATCATGTACTCCCATGCAACTCTTGCACGTCCATGCAACGTCATCATGTACACCCATGCAACTCTTGCACGTCCATGCAACGTCATCATGTACACCCATGCAAATATTGGATGTCCATGCAACATCATCATGTACACCCATGCAACTCTTGTACATCCATGCAACAGCATCATGTACTCCCATGCAACTCTTGCACGTCCATGCAACATCATCATGTACACCCATGCAACTCTTGTATGTCCATGCAACAGCATCATGTAAAATGCAGCAGCACCTTGCAAGGCAGGACCAAGTTGCTAACACAGACACAGTCACCAACAGGATGCCTTGATGCTGACTGGGCCGCGCATGTCTCTGTTATATGGTCCATGAAAGCAGAGCACTTTTGGTTGGTGGATTGATGGAATCAGTCTGCAGAGTAAAACCGTGGAGTTCTGTTTGATGCAAATGCCAATCAGCTGATGGGCAAATGGTGGCTGACTTTGCTAAAGCACTTTGATTGAGAAAAACAGTAATTATGACTATTACTGTGATTAGTTTAGCGTTCTGCCTTGAGGTTCCATTAGCTGTAAAACAAAAGCTTTTGTGTTTCTGTTCTATTCAAAATTGACACTTCCTCTCAAAAGAAATCTGAAAAATATGACAAGCTGTTTTAAGCCCCTCAGAAATCAAATGAGACATTCACTTAGATCCCAGATTTTTATGGGTTCCTTCAGTTTGCTTGGTCTATTTGGCAGTTTGGGTGGTTTTGTGAACGTGGTATCTCCTGTTGATGCACACAGCCTGGGGGAACGGAGAAGAAAAGGCAGGAGGGAGTTATCCATATACTGAAGGAATCAGTCGTTTGCTGCACTGAGCAGTGAGTCAGAGCAAAACCCAGCCTAATGCATGTCCACTGGTGTCTCTCCTTGCATGACCACATGGACAACTTCTGCATCTCCATTCATCATCCATTTTGGTGGAAGGTGTCCCTGCCCATGGCAGTGGGAACTCAATAGTAAGCTCCATTCCAACCCAAACCAGTCTGGGATGCTATGAGCTGCAGCAGAGGTTGATGGGATGAGGAGGAGTCTGAAGTCGCCAGAAGACACCTAAGAAATGGTTTTGCCAGCACAGCTCTAAGGTAATAACCGTTAAAGGAGGTTGTTGATTGAGTAACAAGCCTTTGGCTTCCTTCTCTTCAATGTACTCAACGGTTCTGTGGTTTAAGCTTTCCTGCTCTCCCTTTCAGAGCAGCCGTAAGGCCTGCAAGGATGAGGCAGACCATATAGAATGGTCAAATACAACAGGGCTACCTAAATTTCGGGCATGATTATACGATGTGGTGACCTGGAATGAGGGAAACATGGTCCCAGCTACCACTTTCTTTTGTCAGGCAGGGTCTGAGAGCGTGTTCTTCCCCTCTCTGCAGGTCTAGGAGGAGGGAAAAGAGTCAGGCACAAAAGCCCAAGCTTGGATTTCAAAACCAGGGCGAAAAGCAATTCCCATGGGAGAAACCTGCTGTGTTGGGGTGGGTTCCTTCTCAGCCTCCAGTTACTTCATGGGCTAAGTCCTTCCTCCACCAAGCACCACACTGAAAAGCATCCTCAGCTTCACTCGCCTTAAGCAGGAAAGAAACAGTCCCAAGACACTGATAGGGAAACTGAGGCCCGCTGCTGATCTCAGCTGTGTTTTCCAACTCCATTCTTCCATCAACCTGATCTATATGTCCATGACACCAAGGAGTATCTTATTCCTATAGATGTCCCATTTGGCAGCAAAACATGGCCCACAGTGCTACTGATGCTCCATGTGGGAAGTGGGGACCTACATGCTCCATTGCCCCTGGTGCAGCAACTGGCTCCAATCTCATCCCCATTGTGCAGCCTGGACACATGGAGCTGCATGTTTTTCCCACCAAGGAGAGGGATGAGTGCAGGGGACAATGTAGGAGCACTGCAGTGATGTAAGTCACAGAAACAGCCCCTGTCATGGAGCTGCTCAGAAACAGGAGCATCAAACCATGTGCAGCGACATAAATAAGAATAATAAACCAAAGGCAGATGAAGTCAGGCTAAACCACCCCTCTCCCTTCTTCCTGGAGATCCGATCTGTCTCCCCATCCCTAATACCCATCTCCCACATTTGTCTCTGTGCGGCACCGAGGAGCTTCAGATTAACCATGACGAATGGACTGATTTCCTCGTCTCAGGGACTGTTTTATTTTGCCTTTGCCACATTTGACAAGTTGCATTTTACTATAAATCCCCTCAATTAGGCTTCTCAAACAGCACCGCAGCCATTGCCTTGATATATGGGGAAGGAATTATCTTCATGTCCCTGGCAACCAATTCCTTGACTAAAAATAGTCGATGTTCACTTTTGTTCTTCTCCCATCACCTCACACTTTGGGCACCTTGGAAAAGCGTGGCTACTGGACATGGTGGCCATGGGCAGGCTGAGATGGCAAAGGACAATCCCCCAGGTCTCTGGGTGGAAACAGGGTCTCCGGTGCTCCCCACTCTTTTGGGGTGCACAAGGCCCTGAGCAGCCCCCTAAAACCTGGAGCTATGCCCTAGAACCATGATGACCTCAGTGAAGGGGCTGGATCCAGGCTGCCCAAGAGTGAGGGAGCTTTCTCAAGCCCTTTGAAGACAATCCTGCGTTTTCAATGGGCTTACTGACGTGAAGGGTAACGCAAGAGTGGCTCTGGAGCGTGTCTCATCCTATCACTCGTCAGGGTTAGGGATGTTCAGAGACCTAAGCAAGAAAAACTTACCTGAATTTAACAGAGCTTTACGTATTTTCAAACTTCTTTGCCAAATCAATGACACAACAGAATAAATCCAGCTCAAGCTGGAAGATTAATGTCTGTGCTGTTTATTCACTTTAATTACTGAGCCAGGAGCATTTATCCTTTGGGATCTGAGATGGGGCATGGGTTGCACCCTTGTGCTGGTTGCAGCCCTGCCTGGTTGCTTGTGCTCTGGTCCAGCAGATGCAAGAAGGCCCTTGAATCCCCTCCTGCCCTCTCCCATGCTTGAGAGACAGAAAGGAGCTCAGTAAAGATGGATGGAGGCTTTGGCGGTGAATCCATCAAGGGACACTGCCCTCCCATTTATCTGTCTGCAATACACCATGGTCTGCAGAGGCAGAGGCTGTGATTGGGAGTGTGGAAGCATCTTTGGTGTTCCCCCGGGCTGGTGACCTCAATGGCAATGCCTTCTGCCATCCCCTTCTTGGCTCTCCTGAGTCACTGAGCTCAGAGATGGACCCAAGCCTGGCCATGGCATCCCCCAAGAGATAGGAGATGTAAGAGACACCCAAGGTGGAGGGTGCCAGGGGATGGCAGGAGATGTGATGGGAGAGACATAAGAGGTCTGAGGGTTAGGCTGGGGGAGATGTCATTAGCCCAGGAGCATCATCCAGGCTCCACCGCACCACCCATTGCTGTATCCCACCCTCCCCAGGACACACAACCCCCAAAGCAGTGCTCCCTTCTTCTCTCAGTTCAAACCCCCCTGCTCTGCTCCATCACCTCTGCCCCTCCATTACCTTCCCAGCAGGACCCCCACCTCCTCCATGACTCAGCTTCCCCCTGTTATGACCACGTGCCCCCATCATGGCCCCACTGCATGGAAGGACCACCATCCCCCTGCCCCACATCCCCTCTTTGTCTCAGGAGTATCTCCTTCACAAGGTAGCTCTGAAGCCCCTTCACTCCATCCCTATAGTAAGGGGAAAGGGGCTCTCACCTCCTTCTTTCACCAGCCGCTTTGCAAAGGCTGGCCTCGCCTTCCCCCGCATCCCTGTGCCAGAGCCTTGGAGCCAAACCCCCGAATACATAAACCCTCCTGCAAGCTGCAGCTCTTCGCATGGGAGTGTGGGGGGCAGAGAGGGCAGAGCCGGGTCCAGAGGGGTCCCTGGGCCCGTGGGAAGTTTCTGCTGCAAAAGATGCTGAGGGAGGAGGGACGGAAAAAGGGGGAAAGAATGAAATAACTTGAGTTGGAAGGCACTAGGGAGGTGGAGGAAGGAAAAGGGGAGGAGGAAGAGGAGGAGGGAGAGAGGGGGGAGTGGGATGTAGCGGGGAGGGATGTAGCCCATCGCCAGGCGAGCCGCAGGGTGGGAAGCCAAAGCACCGGCTCCGAGGGAGGTTATAAAAGGCAGGAGCTGGTGGCTGATGCCAAAGGTGCCCTCCCGCCCCCGAGCAGCTCCGCTGGGACCCGGACACGCTCCTTTGCACGGAGCCCCGAGGATTTTATCCCCGACGGCAGAAGGAGCCGAGCGGGAGCGGGACCGCTGCCAGCCATGCCCCTGGGAGCTGGGCGCAGCGGGAGCTAAGGATGGTGCCCAGCCTGCGTCCTGCCCTCCTCCTCCTCCTCCTCCTCCTGCAGGTAAGATGCTTTTGAGTCCTTATCTTCCAGCAGGGACCCTTCTGCCTCCCTCCCCATCGCCCCGCTGCACCCTGCACCGCTCCCTTCCTCCGCAGTGACTTTTCCTTTTCTTGGAAGGGAGGGAAAAGTAAAAGGAGAGCCCGGCACACAAAGGGCCCTGCGCGAATTCCTCCAGTCCAGGGGCTTGGCAAGAGCTGACAATGCCCCTAAACCAGCGGGGACACTCGGAGCCACATCCTCCCGAGCGCAGCACCTCCCCGGGAAACCGGTTCCCCTCAGGCTTCTGGGGAGTGATGGATCAGGACAACACAAAGCAGAGCCTAATTGTAACCCCCTTGATTGCTTTTCTAAAGGAACCTCTCCTTTCACTCCCCACCCTCAAAGCAGCAGACTTTCCTCTCTACACGGAGGAACTGGAGCCACTGCTAATTCTGCAGCTCTGCACAAAATGCAAATGCTTTGTCAGAAGCAATATCCCTCCTCCCGGAGGGCTCATCAAGAAAGGAAATGTTCCCGGCCCAAAGCATGTTCCAATCCTAAACCCTGGGGAAATGAGGAGATAAAAAGGTTTAAAGTGAAATCTGGGATGTTACTTGAACAAACCAGCAAAATGATCAGGTTTTTGGTTAAACTGCTGTGTCAAAGAAAGAAATCTCCCTGGCTCTCTGCAAAATGCTGTCTCAGTGGCCCAGTTGTGACTGCAGTTAGAACAGCAAAGGGTCAGCCCTTCCCGTAGCCTCCGTTGGGGTTTGTACCCCGCGGGCTGGTTTCTCATTGTGCATCGTGGTGGGAAGATCAGGGAGGAGGATTTGCTGCACGTTTGGGATAGGGAAGTTCTCACCTAATCAATGAGGGGAGCTGATGCGCACCAGGCGACCTCCTTGCCAAGTTGGTGCTGCTTTGAAAAGCTCTTCTTAGCAGCTCCTATAAAACAGGAATAGGGGTGTGCAGGAGCTCTTGCGCAGTTACAGCTCCAGGTTCGAGTTGTTTCTTGGTTCCAGTGTAAGAAACAAAGATGAGACAGGGCAGGATTCCCCCAGCCCAGATCCTCCTTGGCCAATATGTGGGACACTGCTGGCAAAGCCACGGACCCGGTGCAATAGGGGCAGGGTCTGAGACTGGGACAGCCACAAGAGCGTGACAGCTCCCAGTAGCTATTTATGTGAGCAAACTGTGCTAAAGCCCAAAGATGCTGGGACACGGCTTCCATCCTCAGGCTTGGGGGTCTCCTTACCATTCCGCAAGGGCAGTCTTCTTGTGAAGATGGGGCTTCCAGAGCTAAACCACTCCTGCATTGGAGCTGGGACCAGGAAGGGGTCTCAAAAGCAGCTCAAGCAAAGAGAAGTCTCTCCCAGCCATCTGCAGAAAGAAACCCAATCTACAAAGCACCCTTTTACAGCCTAATTATCAGGTTTTTTTCCTTATAAATATATATAAAAATATAAAATATAAAATTTATATATAAATATATATATTTATTCTCATAAATATATATAAAAAATAATTTCCTTTTCTTAGAAATACCTACATTCCAAATTCAGACCCTTTTCCAGCACAATCCCAACCCTTTCCTCAGGACCATGAAACTCCAGCCTTAAGTGAGCATATCCCTGCAGCTAGGGGTACCCACAGCAGCATCCAGCGCGCATCCCTGCACCTCCAAGGGAGAGCTCAGCCCTGGGCTGGCATAGCTAAGGTATTCCTCATGCATCTGGCCAGCAGCTCCAGTTTAGCACTGATTTATCCATCTTGCCTTGCTGGGTAGGCCTCCTGAGGGGTCAGGCAGGCAGACCAGGAGGCAGGGAACCAAACTTGCTGCAAAATGCTCTCTGGCACCCTGCAAGTCATTTAAAGAAACTGAAGAAATTCTTAGGAAGGAAACAGTTCACCTGCAGCTTTGACAGGAACTGGTGACATTTCTGGGGCTGCTAAAAAGTGATTGCAAAAGCATTTTATGTAGAAAGCAGAGTTTGATGCTGGGGGTGGGGTAGTTTTCTCTTTTCCTTATCAGCTTCAACAGCATTAAGCCCTAAAACCAGCCCACTACCCCTCCACTGCTCAAAACCTTGTATAAGATGTAGAGCTGCAGTAGCAGCTGACCCTGGGGATCTCTTCCGCTCCTCACTTTCCTTAAAAGCTGGAGTTGGTTCAGTGTGTATGAAATCATCCCCGTGGTTTCACATCTCCAATGAAGGAGTGAATGGAAATGGCACAGCCTGTTCCCAGAATAGCTGCTCCATCACCATAGGATGAATACACAGAGATACGACGAGAGTCGCCTGCACAGCCAGCTCAACCCTGCCCTCAAACACAGCTCTGCTCACCATAACTTTGTTGTGAGCAGCGAGCTCGAGCTGAGCTCTGAGCCTGCAGCATTTGCAGAGGCTGCATCTCTGGGTTTATCCTGGTGAGCAGTATTTGGACCCAAAGGGAAGCATGAATCACTAGCATAGGTTTCCCTCAACAAACAGAGCCCAGGAGCCCTTGTCCAACACTTGAGAGCTGTCACTCATGAGCGGGTGGCTCTTTCTGAAGATGGTGTAACATACCCAGAGGCCCATCTGTTGTTTTTCCTCTTCCCCTAGCTGTATTTTGAGCTAATAGAAGAGACCCTCCCTCTCTGCAGTGTCCTGCTGTGATTCACCCACCCAGAGCGAGCGCCTCCATTCAAATGGCAGAGGCAAAGGGTGCTACAGCCCTCCTTCCACCCCCAAATCCTGTACTATTCACCCTAGAAAGGCATTGGCAGATGCAGCTTTGGTGTAGCCAAGCTTTCCCGAGCTGTGAATGCAGATCAACTGAGGGAAAGGTGAATTAAACAAGTGGATGTTTAGCCCAGGACATGACCCTGAAAAGGTGATGGGTAAAGGAGGGGTCTTGGGGCAGCCGAGATGTGGGTCTTGGGAGGCAAGAAACAAATCTGCAAGGCCAGAATGAAAGTGAATGTGTCACATGGACAGGCTGCAGGGTGGTTTAATACAAGCACCTTAGGAAACAGCCCTCCCCTGTGCTTGTGTCCATCACTCCAGCTCCTCTTCAGCAGCCTTTGCTCTGGATGCAGAGGAGCCACTTGGATTCTGCCCCTTCCCCTTGTTTGTGCCTTTAGCTTCCATTATCAAAATGCCATTATTCTTTTGTTCACCTGTCCCCAAAAATCCGTACCCCTTCTGACAGAGAAATAAAAACAAAATTATTTATGGCAAGTGAGAGAGATGAGAGCTTGATCCAGGAAAACCTTTCATTGCTCCTAAATCAGGTTTTACAGGGCATTCGTTTAGCCCTCACAGATATCCTTTTGTTAGGGTCTGCATCCAAAACGCTCAGAGAGAGATCCAATGAGAATAAATACACCAAAGCCTCTGTCTACACACTATGGGGTTGACCCTCTAACATGGCTAAGTTCTCACTGCCTGCTCTTCCCCCCGAGGAGCATCAGCCAGAAAACCCCTGCCATGGTTCTTGCCTTGAGTCTTATTCTGCTGCCTGTGCTTTGCCTTGATGCCTTGATACTAGGCAGGGCTTCAGACGTGGCTTTGCACGAGAGCAAGGGAAGGAGCAATGAGGTGCTTGTTGGTAAAGCAGGGGTCTCAGAGAAACCGGGAGCTTAAGGCATGGCAAAGCAGGTCACTGTCAGGGCTAAGGGGTTGTGGAGCAGGTCCTTCATGGGCCAGATGATCCCTGGGGGGTTCATTTGTGGCCTGGACATGGGATGGGACTTATCCAAGTGAAAGCCCTCGAGGCAGAGGTGGTGAGAAGCTCACCAGCTGAGGAGTGGGTGCCTGGGAATTGGAGGAGACGAGGGCAAAGGGATCTATCAGAGCAGAGTGAAGGCAGGAGACTGGGAGGGCTGGAGGCTCCCTGGCCCCCTCCAAACACATATGAGGGGACAACTCTATGAGGCTTTTCAAGGCCACCTCCAGCCTCTGGCTGCGGTGCTGGCAAGATGTGCTGCTCCCTGCCCTGTGCTGCTGATGTTGCTCTGCCACCACCGGCTGTCATCCAGCTCTTCCAGCATTCACTGTATTTAACACCCAAAGTCTGGGACCTTTTCCTGCAGGCTCAGGGCCAAGAGAAGTCTCCATCCCAGCCCAACACCCCAGGGAACCGCAGCAAGAGTCAAGGGCAGAGATTGTGCTCAGCCTGTGTATCCCAGGAGGTCTTTCTTCTTCCAGCCAAGCTGGGGAATAGAATTGATGGGGATACAGGTCCTGCTGGCCAGGGTGACTCCAGGGTGGCTGGTGCTGATCACCCTCCCAGGGAGGTCTCAGTGGCCACCACCACCCATCGCTCCCGCTGACTTCTCCAGCTTTTGCGCCTCGCACCGCTTCATCCCTCTAATCCCATCCTAATCCTGCTCTCCAATTACAGCCTGCTCAGCAATGGGAAACCCAAGCCCCATTTTAGGTTGTTAATTAGGCTATGAGCCGTCTATCTCACTGCTCAGAGCTGTCAGCCCTTCCTGCCATGCAGATCTGATCTTGTTTGAGGCACTAAGATAACCACGGGGGGAGAAGCCTGTCTCTGGGTAGCGCGGTGAGGGGGGTTGATGGTTGGCTTGGATGTGAATATATTAATTAATATCTATGGATTGCTTTGGAGAGGGAAAGCACTGCAGGGGGACATTAATTCCTAATGGTTATTAATTGAATCTTGCTGCTGGGTCAGTGGTAGGTCACAGAGACTGACTCTGTGTGTGTGTGATTTAGCTGCACACACGCACCCATACCAGCAGTGAGAGCCTCCTTAGGCCAAAGACACTGTCTGAGCCTGCTGTGCTGCATCTCCTGGTCCAGGGGATCTCATGGGCACAGGGAATGGCTCCAGAAAACCCAGTCACATTGCATCAGGACAGAGGTAGTGGGTGCAGATGGGAGCAACCTGCCCACATGGTGCAGCACAACCTGAGTGACCTTGGGCAAGTGGTACTCAGTGCCTCAGTTTCCCTTCTGGGACAGCCTTGATTTGCGGGTGGTGCGACACTGACTGCAGCTGGTGTTTGCTGTGGGGGGGATGCAGTAAGCAGTGGCTCAGCATCATGGTTTTGGTGCCTTGAGACGTGCAGTGAGGGTCAGCGTGCGCCAGGGTTGACCCAGCACCATCAACATCTGACACAGTGCCTCCCTGTGTGTAAAACACAGATGTTAGCAGAGCCTGGAAGGGAGCTCAGGAAACAGCAGTGGAGACATTGGTGGCTCCTGATGGAGGAGAAGCTGCTGCCAGTGTGGGGCCTCATGGGGCCCGTGCAGCTCCCAGCAGAACTGTCATCCCCATAGGAGCAACTGACCCCTATGCAAAGCATCTGCTTCTAGAAGAGCAGATTGCTTCCTTCCCCGTGCAGCTGAACCCTCAGCTGAAGCTCTCCAGGATCCTGGCAGTCACAGAAGTGCTGTTCACTGCAGAGCATGATTTGCCATAGCCTATGTCAAAGCAGGGCTGGGAGGGCAGAGGGACACGGCCGTTCTCTGGCCCAAGCATGACCCACTGCTGTTTCAGGGCTGTTGAGGCATGTTTGGCTCGGCTGGGACCTGCTGGGCACCATGTGGCATCTTAGGGCAGGGATGCTCTGGCATGAGAAGCTCTTCAAGGACGGAGCTTTGACCTGTTCTCTCTGCAAAGCTTTGGGAGGGGTTGAAGCAACCCACAAAAGGCAAAACAGATGGGAGCCCATTGTCAGGGTACCAGATCAGGGTGCTTTTGGCTGGTGCAAATGCACATGCAGCTGCCACGTTCCCCACCTTATCCCCCTCGAGCTGACTGATGGGAGCAGGAAAGATCCTCTGCCTGTCAAGAGCATTGGCCACATTGCAGTGAGACAAGGCTCAGAGCCTGGTAACAAAAAGCTGTTAGGGTTTTGGGTTTGTTCTGGTTTAGGGAACCTATTTTTTTCCTCCTTTCTGTCTTTCTTCCTTCTGTAGCTGTTTCAGCTCATTTAGAAAGCCTGCAAAGAGCCAGGGACTGACTGCACTACATCCATACACCCCTCTATCTGTAGCTTGGTTCATGTTGCTTGCTCAGTGCCAAGACCTCTCCCTGTGTCTGGAAGGAGAACAGGCACTGCCAGGCTGGAGCAGGCTGTGATTGGGAGGAACACATCCAGTTAACACTTGAGAGCCTGTTCAGGGCTGCAAACCACCCCAGCCCCTGTTGGGAGGAACTCTTGTCCATGCAGGTCGAGCAGGCACCATCAATAGGCATCAACACAGAGGGGAGCCGACCCTGCTACACCTCACTTGGCCCGTGGATGGAGTTTAGGTGGCCTTAGCTTTTAGCAAAGGGACCCAGGAGGTGCCCATCTCCTGCAGGACCAGCAGAACAGGAGCTCAATGCAGTGCCTGCACTCGGGGCAGGGTTTTGCTGCCAGATCCCCTGTGCCATCTGGAGCAGTCATAACAAGGAAACTATTCTCAGCTCCATTTCTATGTCTGCCTGACATCTCTCTTGCTGTCAAAACCAGCTTCCCAAGGCAGTAAATAGTTGTTTGCAAAAGAGCAAGTGGGTGCTGAGCTTGTCTGTGTCTGCATAAATCCTTCTAATGCTTTGGTAAGGCACAGGGGACTGCTAGGTGTGCCAGCAAGATCAGCCAGTGTTGAAACAGCTAAAGGGCAAGAGAAGGACCATTTTCCCCCCACCCAGAGCAGTTTAGAAGGTAAACGACACTCGGAAAGGGAGATCAGGCTCTAGGGACCAGCCTAGTGGGGAAGGCGGAGGTTGTTGTTCATTGCATTGGCTCAACACAGGATGGTGTCAGAACGCATCACCCTGGGGAGCTGGGAGCTTGCTCACAAGTGGAGGATGCTGCAGCCTTTCCTGCCTCCAAACTCGGGTCTGAGTTTCCCAAGAGATCTGTATACGGTTGCATACTGGGCCATGGATCTGCTGTTCAGTTGGCAGCCAGCGCTCCTCCAAGGGGTTTGGTCAGTCCTTGCAGGGCAGGTTTGGGGTGGAAGAAGTGGATTTAGCGTCATCCACTATCAGCACTCACCCCTTGAGCATTAGGGATCAGCCCATCACCTACCTCTGAGCTGGAGGAGAAAGAGCGTGGAAACTGTGTTCCACAAAGCATCAGGTCCCTTCCTTGCCCCATCTGCCTCCCTGGTGCACCTTGGGTCTGGCAGCCCCATCCCTCTGCACCTTCCACTTGCAGTTGCCTTCCTCAGCTTTAGTTTCCCCAAGCTCTTGCAAAGATAAGGTCACTCAGCAGTAGCTTTTCCAAAGTAGCTCCCAAAGGTGACAGAGTTGTTGGAGCTGCAGAGCCACCAGGGAGCTGCTCTGGAGGAGGGATGCAATAGATCCTGGTCAGTGCTTCCCAATGCAATGGGGATGTCAGTGTTTGCAGACAAGTCTTTTTCCCTAAAGAAAGGCTTTAGCCAGAGCCTGTGGATGAGATCTCCTTAAGGATGTGTATTAACATCTCCCCACTGACAGCTTACAAGGCTGTGATTTTAATAAGGTATTGAAAATCTGAGCATGGTGTCAGGCTCATCATGTTTCCCCCTGTCTGCTCTCAGGATTCAAAGATGCTAAAGCTAAAAGTGTTGATTAAATTGCTAAGGAGCAGAAGCTCCGCAACCCAGCAGGGGCTGTGCAGGGCTGAACTGTGCTTTGCTGAGGGGGATATTTGGGACATGAGAGGATTTGTGAGTGGAAAACAGAGCAGAGAGCATCAGCCCCATGGCCCCAGGATGGATAACCCAGCCTGCAAAAGGGCCCACCGTTCAGCTCTGCAGGGCAACATCCACCAAGATGGACGAGCTCAAACCCTGCTATGTCCAAGGGGGTATTGTGGGCTGGGGAAGTGGCATATCTCACATGTAACCCTCCCTGTCATCTGCTCTCTTCCCGTGCAGGCATTTCTCCTCTGGGATAGCCCAGTTGCTGCCTCCATCCAAGAGCAGTACTGTGAGAGCCTGACGCCTGTCACCAACCACACGGGTGAGTGTCCTGCATCCCATCCCACCCCAGGCATCCCCTGGGGACCCCAATGGCAGGGGTGGGTAACAGAGGGTGTAGGGGTGTCTATGGAGCATCTGGGGATGTGGCCACGGCACGGCCAGCTCAGCCAAGTTAGGTGAGACCAGCAGGGTCACGGGCAGCTCACTCCTATTCCACACCCATGCATGGGTTTGCATCCAGCTGGATCAGACCCAAGTTTTGTGCCAAAACTGGCATTTGGCCTATATTCAATCAGATCATCTCAGCAGTGAGAGGTCTGGTTTAGTGACAGGGGTTTGGGAAGGGAAGGTGGTTAAGGGAGAGGACAAAGAGACAATTCCCCCCCCAGCTCAGGGCTGCTGCAGAGTTCATTTTCCCATGATTGAATGAAGCACAGAGCAGGCACCAAGTAATTGCCCAGCTCACTCCGGTCCCTGCTGCACAGAGCAGCTCTCTCCTTCAGGGTGATGGATGGCCATGGAGGCCCGGCACTGACGGATGGCTGCCCGCCACCCAGCTCCATTAACAGCAGCATTAAAAACCCCTTCTTCATAATCACAGCTTGGCACCAACTGGTTCAATGCTTGGCCAAGCCCAGGCCACCGTGGCCCTGCAAAGAGCATCCCCAGCCCAAGGAATGGAGGCAGAAAGCCAAGGGAGAGCAAGGCTGCCAGTGGAAATGTGTCCCTGGCATGGTGCAGAGGGGAAACCTGGTCATCACTCATGTGGTTTGCTCCCTGAAGGTTTCATCACTCTGCTTGGCAAGGTGGTTGTCCCTGGCCATGTTAGGCTGTGATAAACGGTATTTGTTTCCTTCTTACTCACGTCCCTGGGTGCAACATGTGGCCAGCTCTATGGACTCTGACCCCCAGAAGCACCTTGTGATGCAAGGGAGGAGAATTTCTGCCTTGGCTTTGCTGATGGATATACCCTGCAATTGCTGCCACGCTCAAGCAGTGAGTGCTGCTTCCTGCAAGGTTTTGCCTTTGCTCAGTAGGGACTTATTAGCATGGATCCAAGCAGGATTTAGTGCAGTGCCCATCACCCTGGGACAGCCTGACAACATGCCAGGCTTCACATTTCCAGTGTCTCAATGCATCTGACCTGTCATCCCTGTATAACTTGTTCAGTCGGGGTAGGGCTGGCACGTGTGAGAGCCACTTCCAGCTTGAGGAAGGGGCCTCCATCAGGAGGCAAAGATGAAACTAATTGTCTCATGTCTGCTGCTTGGTAAGTGCAGCTCAGCACCAGCCTTCGTCCTTGGGGTCCATTTAAGCCCTGCCTGACTCATGCAGTGGTTCCTAGGGAGGGATATTTACAAAACTGGAAAGTTGGTTTCGAGGCTATTTAACATGGGGAGTCGTTAGGATGGTGCTAATGAGAATTGCAGCGGGGCCATGAGGCTTCATTTGTTGATTTCTGCACAGCCCTTGGGAAGTGGCGCATGCTGACAACATGAGCCCAGTGCTTCTCCAGCATGGCACTCGACTGGGCATCAGTGAGATGGACCAAGGAGGCCTGTGTGCAGCATCCCTCCTCCAAACGACAGCCCAGTGTGAGCTCTCCTCCTCTCTTGGGTCACCTTCATTATTTAACCTCACATTGTTTAATGAGAACGCATGGACAGGGATATCAAGCAAACCCTCATCCAGGAAGAGGAGCAGCTGAGCCCCACAGATCTCCCTTGTCCTGTCCTCTTATCAGCATTGATTTATCTGTCTTCCTCTCAGTACACTGTCCCCAGTGCAGGGCAATGTCTCTTGGCATTGATGTTTGAACCTCATATTTTAAGTGTGCCTCAAAAATACCTCTCAGTGAATCATAGGATAAAATCATGGAATCAACCAGGTTGGAAAAGACCATTAAGATCAAGTCCAACCATTCCCCAGACTGCCAAGGCCACCACTAACCCATGGCACTCAGGGCCTTGCCTACATGGTGTGTGAACACTTCCAGGGACAGTGATACCCCTGGGCAGCCTGTTCCAATGCCTGAGCACCCTCTGGGGCAGGAATTGTTCCTCAGCTCCATCTAAACCTCCCCTGGTGCAGCTTGAGGCCGTTTCCTCTTGTCCCATCCCTTGTTCCTTGGGAGGAGAGACCTACCCTCATCTCATGAATCCCTGATTCTGGTCAGTCCTGGGACACAGGGGCATCCACACACTGTTGGCCACTCCATCAGAAAGGCTGCTTTCCTTAGGAGCAGGGAATATTTTCTCCTCCAGGCAGAAACCATAGCTGGACTTGAGGTCACTGTGCTGCATCAGGAAAGTCAGGTCAGCTGCAACCCCAGACATCTGGAACCCAGAAATTCCCAGGTTAGGCTTGAAATGAATGCAGCAAGGATCAGCATCCCTTGTCCAGGGGGGATAGGTGCATATCCCAAGGGCTCCAAGATTGCCTCAGAGGGTGAATTTGTCTTCCTGATGATTTCAGCTCCCCAGGGTCCATGCACAGCTGCTTCTCGCCTCACCCTGCTGCAAAGCCCATCAAGGAGGTACAAGGTCACTTCACCCATCAGGGCCAAGCATCCCTGGGCAGCTGCAGGACCGCTTCCTACCGTGACACTTCCCTGGGGAAGAAAGGGGGAATCTGAGCAGATGAAAAGCCTCTTCCTAATTAATAGATGAGGCTTTCCCAAAGCAGCCCAGCGGAAAGCACTCAAGCCAAGTGAGCTGGGAGTGCTCCCAGGATTGTTTTACCTTTTGTAGCACTCAACCATCAGCCAAGGAGTTGGCACCCAATTGCCAATAGCCCCGGCTGGTCCTGGCTGCACGATTCACTCCTTTAAGCTGTTAAAGTGTTATCACAATAAATGGCTATCCTTAACCTTGTGTGTGTGCTGAGGAGAGAGTACAGCCGATTCCTTCCCAGGAAAGAAAAGTTTCCTGCCGCTGCAAGCTCACCTAAGCAAAGGGAAATGACACAAAAGCTGGGCAGAACTGAACAGAAAGATCTCTCTTTCGTTAACTGGAGGTTTTATTTCAAGGAGGAAATGGGAGCGTAGCTTTGTGTTTAAATAAAGCAAATCAAATTGGTCCGAGTATAGCAAAACCCTGTGGCTGAGAAGCACAGCATGCCCAAAAGTGTTTTCTTCACAGGCACTTCATCAGCCAGGTTTGGGAACACATTTCACAGCAGGTGACAGTTTGACCAGAGACAACAACATCAGCATCTCTTTTCTCTTCAGCCTTCTTGGCATCTTTTCCACTGTGGCAGAAACAGTAATAAAGGGGCTGAGCAGGGGGTAGAGAGGCAGCAATGAGTCCTGGCAGGGACATTAAAAGCAGTGATACTGAGGCTTGGGAACCAAAAAATGTGAGCTCACCTATATGGAAAATCATAGTGGTTTAAGTGTATACTCACATTGATAAAACCATCCAGCTCCATCATCTAGGAAACACGGATGTCAATAGAAACTTGCTTATATTCATAGATTTTATTGTAGTGGAGGAGGTGATGAGGTTTTCTGGTTGAAACCAGTATCCTGGCACGTCTCAGCAGCTACAGCAGTTGAACTGGACTTTGGACTGGATGCAGTAAAATCACAGCCAGCCACTTTGTTCATTTGTAGCCAGGCTAGAAGTCTTTGCTAGGTAATCTCTGCCAGTGAGGGATTACGCTTCTTTGCTTACCCACCAGCAAAGCCCAACAGATATCAGGGAATAAAACACTTTCTGCAGCCTTTGATAATAACAACTCCAAACACTCTTTCCAGGAGATCAAGATATGACCCAAACCCATCCCACTACATTAGATATTCAGTAAACACATGCTCAACAGAAGCATTGATCAGTCTTAAGTGACAACACTGAGCAAATGCATCAGAAACCCATTGCAGAAGCTAGGTTTGATGCCTCTTATTTATTCTTTTCCAGAACAGCAGCAAAGACCCAAGGGACAGCAGATGCTGGTGAATAGCAACAAGCTGAAAATTCATTACAAAGACACTTTGCCATCATAGTACTTAATTAGCCTGTGTAATTATTTTACATTGATGATCATGGAACTTGAATGCTTGGGAAGGATTGCTTGGGATTTTTTAAGGACTGGACTCTTACAAGGAGAAATAGAAACATCCAGTGCCACTGAAAGCAGTGCTGAAAGTAGGATGTGAGTAAGGATCTATGTAGACACAACCACAGTTGCTCCCATTGAGTGCCAATCCTGACTCAGAGGGAAGGCAAGCAGCTCCACCACCCCAATTTCAACCCCATATTAACACAAATTGTCCCTCAGTGCCATTTCCCCCAATGCTTCAAGGCGTTACTCAAGCATTTATTACTTGAGCATCTCCACGGCTGGGATTGAGCCACCCCTCCTTGGCCTTGAAATAAAAGTATCCTCCCAAAAAGCCCCTGTTATAGGGTACTAAGGTGTGAAACAGCTCCTTGCGCTCCACCAGCGTGGTGGAACTGCCCAGAAGGGACAAATGACCTTTTGCAGGCTGGCTACAGTGAGTACATTTTGATTAGATGTGGAGGTGAAGCCCTGATTACCAAATGCAAGTGCTGCAGCAGCTCCTGAAGGAGCCTCGGGCTTCACCCTGCTCAAGAGGCAGCAGCAATGCAGTCACTGAGGACTTCAAGGCTGGCCAGAAATGACTGTGGTTGAGGAAGAGCTCAGAACAGGGAGGGATATGAGCTAACAGCCTTCCAAGACACCTTCGATACATAACCCCATCACCCCCAGCCATGGGAACAAGCCTGTGATGCAGATTTCCATCATCCCTCCTGGCCCCTTTGCATTGCATGAGGGGATAAGGACACCACTCTTCAAGCAGCCTCAGTGTTGCTGGGGGCACAGCAAGCTAGGATGCAGCACTGGTGCATAGCTGTGCCCAGTGTGAGGTGAGGACATGTTTACCAGCATGGTTATATCAGCACAACCTTGGCGTTAGTCCTCTTCATGCCATCCTAGCAATGGTTTGATGGTGTTTCCTGGCACCAGCTCAAGAGCACTGGGTGGTGCTGGCCCAGGATAGGCATGCTCCATCCTCTTTAAATTTGCTCAAAATCCTTTGGCAGATTAGCTGGGACTGGAGAGCTTTACCCTGCCAGGCTCACACGGCTGCATGGCTTTAGCTTGGAGCCATCTCGATGGCCCCTGTGAGTGGTGGAAGCAAGATGGAGCAAGATGCTTTGTATAAACAGGAGGGATACTGCTATAGTTATCCCAAGACAGCTACTGTCATACAGTTGTCTCAGTCTCTGGATAGGCACTTTTCATCTTCAGAAGAAAGGAAATGCTTTATATTGCTTCAAAGCAGCACAACCCAAAGGAAACAGGGTGAGAAGGGATTTGAGTGACTTCCCCAGTGCCACACTCCCCGTCTCAAAGCAGGGCCAGCTCTTTCCTACCCCAAATGTCATGTTTCCATGCAGGAAGGAGCCAAATCGTGGGGATTAGTTGCACATAGGAAATACATTGACCTTTCTTGCTGTAAAGCTGCAAAGACCAAAACCGTCTGTGCAGCAAACGGTGCTGAGAAGGCTGGAGCAGACGTCTGCAGAACCTGGGAGAATAATCCCCCTGTAAACACGGATGGGCCACAAAGCAGATATGAAAGCATTTAGCACTGATACATATCATTTCCATGCTAAACAGTGCCGGGAGCCATGTGCCACTGGGGAGCAGCTGGAGCAGAGGGTTGTGCTGGGCGAATGGGACATGGAAGCTCTCCCGGCACTCTTTGCCTTCACTGTTTTACTTAACCCTTCCCCAGCAGGAGGGGTTTTTTCTTCCCTATATGCTGGAGAGAGCAGAAAGAGCAGCATCTGCTTTTCTTCATCAAGTATTTCTCAGGGTGAGCCAGGGAAACATCTTCCAGTCACCCATAGGTTACAAACCAGTGGGATAGACCTCAAAATGCTGCCTACAGCAGTGCTGGAGCAAAGCCCCCTGTGCAGTGTGAAGTCCTAGGGACCTCCTACATCCCTCAAGCCTGAGCATCAGCCCACACCACAGCCCCAGCCTATGGGACATGGAGGGGACCGAGCTCCTGGTGATGCTGCTCCACCTTCACTTCGTGTCCTTGCCATGGTGGGACTGCAAGACACATCCACTTGGTTTGTCATCTAATGGGTGTCCATAGTGCTTTAATGGGAGTGCCAAGCAGCATTTAACCAAGTGCCTTGGAGAAACGTGGAGATGTTAAATCCAGACTTGAGTATATGGGTAACAGAACAATGCTCCCTTTGTGTGACCACAGCATCTCCATGAATCTGTCTTGGGTTTGGTTATTAATGGCATTGTCATGGCTTGGTTTTACTATCGCAGAGAACTGCTGCTGCCACTCTGGTTCTGCTCACTTTTCATTACTGAGGCCTCCTGCTTGCCCTCCCTGAGCAATCTGCATCTGGGCCCCAGCACAGCCCCTGGGATGCGAGAGGGAAACTGAGGCATGAGAGGATGGGTTAAAGATGGAGTTTGTTCTCAGCCCCACCACTCCCAGGGTGGGTTTTTGGTGACTGCTCTGAGCATTAGCCCTGTGCAGGCATCCTTCTTCTGTGCTGGGTTATTCCAAGTGGAGCTTTTCCTATTCCAGCTGTTCAAGCAAGCTTCTCACTTGGGTGGATTCTCAAGTGGCTAATAGGGAGAGCACTGGCAATTTAACTTTGTGCTTAGCTGAAGCAGTTACCCGTTGCCTTTTCTTTACCTGGATGAATATTATAATAAAATAATTTAACACTTAATAAAGAAATAAAATTTTAAACTGAGACTTCATTCTCTGTGACCCTCTATTTCTCCGTCAGATTTGGGTCAAAACAACTGAAGAGCTTAACAAATGCTAATGGATGCAGATAGGCTCAAACAAGCACCCTACGCATGATTAAATGCACCTTGTTCCCTAAGAAATGCAGGCTTAAAACAGTTAAATTGAAGGTTGCTGCAGCAACCCTCCACATTAACAAAGCTAAAAGCAAAGGTCATAGTTAAAATTAATTTCTTACTACAAGCTATGGAAAGCAGGAGGTAGCACTCACCACGCTCGGATGCTTCCCCAGCTCGGGAGCCGTTTTCCATTACAAAGATGTTTAAAGAAATCCCTCCTTTTCTCTGCACTGGAAATTTGATTTGAGAACAGCCCAAGAAACCAAATCTGCAGATAACTATGAAAACCATCACATTAATAACAGCATTGTTCTGTTCAGTCACTCCTCTGTCAGCTCTCTCCATAGGAAGTTTGGGGAAAGGCATCCAAATAGCACCTAAGATTCCATGTGGAGGGGAAACGCTGTGTTCTCGCACCCTGAGAGCTGTGAACTGGGAGGGTTTTGTCTTAGGAAATGACAGCAGCACAAACACCTTTGGTTCAGTGGTTTGCACTGATCTCTGCCCCTTCCAGGTTGTGCTGCCCATCCATCTGCTGCCTGCCAAGGGTTGTATTCTATAGATATTACAGCCATTGTACTTCCTACCTCACTTTGAGATGGAGCTAGGACGTATTTAGCTGCAGTACGTGTTGGTCTAAATATACACAAATCAGACATAAAAAAGCCTGCAATCTGGCCTACCTAATGCCTACATTAGCACACTGGTGTAGCTGCAAAAAGCACACAAGTCCTGCTCGAAAACTGAAATAGCAGCAGCAGACTTGGAGTATTCTTTGAGGGGAAGGCTGGAAGAGACCAATGGGAGCAGTGAGGAAGGAGAGCTTGCAGCCAGGAGGTGTAAGAGGGTTGGAGGGGCTCTGAGGAGCTTCCCACCAGGACCAGGCTGGTCATCAGGTGGCATCACTAGGTAAGAATAAAACCTGACTTCTTGTTGGCTGTTGTGGGTCTGGATGCCAAAAGTCATGGTTGAAGAAAGGAGCAGGGCTGGAACACCAGAGCCAGGGAGCCCCAGGCCAACTTAGGAAACCAGGTTAGAAAACCACCTTGTACTAGAATTGAGCTTAAGCCAGGTGCTCAGACAGGACTAGGGCAATAGCCATTATCAGGATGGATCAACCAGCCCTTGGGAGCCTTGTCACAGCCCACATTTGGTGTCTATCATGAAGCTCTTCTGGGCACTGAGCTTGCAGGGACCCATCAGCTCAACCAGAACTGCAGCCCCAGCTCTCCAGGCAAACCTTGGCCCTTCGACGGCCTGGAGGTGGCCCACAGTGGACCATAGACCTCTAATAACCGACTTTCCCTACAGGTCCCCAGTGCAATGCCTCAGTAGACCTCATCGGCACGTGTTGGCCCCGGAGCGCAGTGGGACAGTTGGTGGCTCGACCCTGCCCTGAATACTTCTATGGCGTGCGGTACAACACCACAAGTAAGAGGAGCAGCACCAGTGGGGACACGGTGGATGAGGGATGGGGATGTGCATCAGCCCCACGTGCATCAGGGGCTGTGGGGCATGAGTGATGCTACATCTTTGGGTACAGAGCTCACTGGGGTCTCTGTGGGATCCACCATAAAAGCGCTCTCATACCCTTAATTCCAGGGAGGGTGGTTGCACAGCAGCAGCTTTATAAGCAGGTCCTCCCAGACATGAGAAGGGGGAGAATGCTGGCTCCTTGGGGGCCATAGAATCATAGAATCCCAGACTGGTTTGGGTTGAAGGGACCTTAAAGCTCCTCCAGCTCCAACCCCTGCCACGGGCAGGGACACCTTCCACTAGAGCAGCTTGCTCCAAGCCCCTGTGTCCAACCTGGCCTTGAACACTGCCAGGGATGGGGAGGCCACAGCTTCCTTGGGCCAAGGGGAAGAGGAGTGAGCCTGCCCTGCTGTTGGAGATGGCATAGAGGTCTACAACCATTCCCATCCCTGACCCATTGTCCTGAAGAGGCTCAGGATCTCTTCTGTTAATGCACTGCTGGCATCTCCCCACTGCTGATGCTAATCAGACTTGTAAGCAAGGCACCATCTGAGCTGGCTTCAAAGCCAGGGGACTTGATGCCAGTGACCCCTGCATCAGTGACAATCATCAGGTGACATCTTTGTACCCATCCCCACGCACTGTTTACCCTTCAGTGGGCACCCTCTCTTTCAGACAATGGCTACAGGGAATGCCTCGCTAACGGGAGCTGGGCAGCACGGGTCAACTATTCCCAGTGCCAGGAGATCCTCAGTGAAGAGGTAGGACCTTGGTAGTCCCTTGGCTGGTCTCTCAGCAATGGGGTGAGGAACAGACAATGGGGTTTTGAAAGGCAACAGCATCCACATCAGGAACAGCCCAAGGGAGATGTGGGGTGGGTGTGCGGCAGCAGATATAAGGTTGCAACCCCATCCCTCCCTGCTGGCAGTGACGTAAAGATGTTTAGGAAGCTGAAAGGGACAAAACAGATGCTGAGCAAAAATTACGTACTCCTGAGTCGGTCAAGCTACCCCTCAGAGTAAAGGAGAAGAGATACAGGCTGTTCATTTGCAGTTGATCCCATCTCTGGTATTTAAGATGCTGATAACTCTTGCCAGGAATGGTTTTCTCACCAAGTTAATTGCTAATTCCCAGGCTGGATGAGTGCCTAACAGCAGGAGCAATCCATTAATCTAATTATCACTCACACCTTCCTGCTCCCTCTGCCCAAATTCATCCCAGCCTCTCATACCCCCAGGGCAATGGGGAATGAACTGAGACATCAGATGTCACATTGCTGCTGAGCTCGCCTGAATTACAGCAGGATTTCCCCAGATGATGGGTTGGGGATGTCCCAGCAATGAGCAAGGGGAATGTAGGGAATGTAGAGACAGCAACCATGAGCTTCCCTGGCTCATGGACAGGAGAGGCACCAACCTTGTCCTTTGCAGGGCAAGGTTGGTGCCTCTCCTGTCCATGTAAGCCCCATCCAACCGGCCCCTTCTCCACTGTCCTGGCATGTGCTTGGCTCCAGTTGCTTTCTGAAAAGGACCCAAAACGTGTGGTGCAGTTCTCAGAGGTGATGTGTTGGAGGAGGTGAGTTTGTGCTGGTACCCGGGGCTGCTGCTGACCCCCTCCCCATCTCCCCTCACCAGAAGAAGAGCAAGCTGCACTACCACATTGCTGTCATCATCAACTACCTGGGGCACTGTGTCTCGCTGGGGGCCCTCCTCGTGGCCTTCGTCCTCTTCATGCGCCTGCGGTGAGTGGTCTGACCTGCTGCCATGTCCCTAAAGGGTGAACAAGCCCATAGAGGTCACTTCATAGCCCTTGGGTTGGGGATGGATCCATCCCCTGCATTTTGTCATGTCCTCTCCCATGGCCATTGCTCTCCAGTCTGGAGAGATGATGCCTATCCCGGGGTTATTTCTCCCTTGCTGCCTTTAAAGCTCTTGGTTATGGAGGCATCCCTGGTGCCTTCCACCTCTGGACCTTGGTCCTGCCCATCTCACCCAGAGCATGGTCCCAGCAGCTCACCCTTGGTCTCCCAACAAAGACATTCAGCTCCACAAACAGCCCTGACCCCCCAGACACCCACTGCATTCTGATGTCCCCCCCCTTCCCCAGGAGCATCCGGTGCCTGAGGAACATCATCCACTGGAACCTCATCACAGCCTTCATCCTACGCAATGCAACGTGGTTCGTGGTGCAGCTCACGATGAACCCAGAGGTGCATGAGAGCAATGTGGTAGGTGCAGCTCAGTGGGGCAGCCAGTTTGATCCCAGCCCTTTG
The DNA here is from genome assembly GCF_034315485.1 of Pezoporus occidentalis. Lineage (NCBI taxonomy): Eukaryota > Metazoa > Chordata > Aves > Psittaciformes > Psittacidae > Pezoporus > Pezoporus occidentalis. Next base: position 196,407 of record NW_026914308.1, on the reverse strand, counting down.
CAGCTGGAGTGTGTGTGGAGCTTGAGCATCCTAAAGATTGAGGGTCTAACTAGCTGCTGTTGGCTGGAGGATAGCACTGGCTTATGATACACAAGGGTTCAATTGCTCTGCTGTGCTCTGTGATCAGTTTTATCACTACAACACAGAACCCTGCTCTTTACCCTCCCTGTCTCCTCCTAATCCCCCTTGGCAGGTCTGGTGCCGCTTGGTCACTGCTGCCTACAATTACTTCCATGTCACCAACTTCTTCTGGATGTTTGGTGAGGGCTGCTACCTGCACACAGCCATCGTGCTCACCTACTCCACAGACAAGCTCCGCAAATGGATGTTCATCTGCATCGGCTGGTGTAAGTACCAGGAGTCACCTCCCGTGATGCCCACCTCTATCCTCCACCTCTCCTTGCACTCAAAGCGCTGCTAAAAGGCTGCCAGGAGCAGGAGGATGGGATTTGCATGGCGACATGAGAGAACATCCCTGTTACAGCAGGGATTTGTGGCAATGCTCTACCCCTGAATGTTCCTCTGTGTGTTCCTCTGCAGGTATCCCCTTCCCCATCATCGTTGCCTGGGCCATCGGGAAGCTGTACTACGACAATGAGAAGTGAGCCTGATCGCTCTCATTCCCCATTCTCCTTTCTATCCCAGCTGCAGTGGCAGGCATGGTTCCTGCCTAGAAGGGCTGACATGAGGCGGAATACATGGAAAGGGTGGGAGGAAAAAAAGGACAATGTTCTTCTTTCTTCCATCACACCTTCAGGCTCTGTGCCACATGAGCCCTGCCTGCAGCTGCCTAGTGCTGCATTTTATCCTTCAAAGGACAAATGAGATTTTGAAGGCAGGGGAAAAGGCCAGATTAAGCCAGAGCTCCTACAATGTATTTGCTAAATGGAGCTGGGATTTAATCTACCAGCAGAGATAAAAAGTACCACCACCTGAGCCATTTTCTCAGAGACTTGCTAATGGAAGTCTTAACAGGCACCTGAGAGTTCATCACTGGGTTTAAGCTAAAAGGAGCCCATGGAGATGAATGGCAACTTGCCTTGTTTTTCAGGGCTGGTTTTACCCCTGACTCCCAGAGCCTTGTGCTACACACACAGGCACAGCACTGATATAACAAAACCAAACAAGGTGCTCCCAGGAGCTTCCCCAGGGATCGCTGGGGACAGAGCCAACTTGGACATGTGCATGTGTAAGGTTGTCCCTGCTTCTCTTACAATAGCCACTTCCCACATCCATATGGGGCCCAAAAACACCCTCACAAGCCCCCTGTACCTCCACCTTTGGGGGGAAACTATTCCATAGTGGCTACAGCCATTCACATTGTGCATTCACCCTATAGTGACTTACCGAGATTGTGCAAATCCAGGTCACTCCCGCTGCTGGCTTGTTCCCAGCACTGCTTGTCCTTGCCTTGCAGGTGCTGGTTTGGGAAGAGAGCAGGAGTTTATACAGACTACATTTACCAAGGCCCCATGATTCTGGTGCTTCTGGTAAGAGCAAAGTGGCCTTGCTTGCTAAATAGAGGGTCCTTCCTGTCTGCACATGGGATAAGGCTGTTCCTGAGCAGGGTCTTGCTGCAGATGGATCTGCAAGCCCAGCTCCCCTCACCCAGACTGCATCTTAAGCAAATTTGGGCACCTAACCCACAGTAAGAAATAGCATGCATGAATCCTGCTGGCTTGAGATGGGTTAGAAAGGGAGACATCACTCTGATAAGGATGCTCCTGTCAGCAGACCCACACATGCAGCACTAAGTGCTTCCTGGCAACATCCCTGCCCTGGCACTATTTGGGTGCAGGTGGCTGCTTTGCCAGGCATTTGCAGAAGCCTGGGCACTTCATTCCTTGATCCACATCACCTTTCTCCTGGCCCTTGGCTGAGCAGCGGTGCTTGAACCAGTGCTCAGATGGAGCATCATTTGCTGGGGCTTTGCCCCTTTGGGAAGGGACAAAGAAGAGCAGTGATGGCAAGTCACAAGCAGCAGTGCCAGGGGTCCAACATGCATTTGCAGGAGGAAAGATGTGCACAAAGACCCATGACTTTTCCTCCCTCCTTGCCCAATGCTGAGAAACCCCAAGGGAGTATTAATCAGCAGCACCAAGCAGCTGCAGTGAATAATTGATCCTGCTCCTCATTTCCCAGCCCATCAGGTAGCCAGGCCACTTCTAATTGGTGGCAATTGAGCTCAGCTCCCAGTGCCACCTTCCCATGCCCTCATTTAGCAGGTCAGCAGCCAGGAGAGCATCCAAGCTTGCTGTGACAGCAGCCGCTCTCCTAAAACCCCTTCAGCTGCATATATTCCTCCTCCACACGTTTTCACCTTCAGCCCTTTCTCTAACACTTGCCCTTCTTCTTCAGTCTCCTGGTGTGCCCTTGGCCTTCATCAAACCCCTAAACCTTAGAGCTAAGGTGCTCTAAAAACATCCAATGTCTTGTTCCAGTGCATGGAAGGCAGTAGATGAGGTTCAAGAGGAAACATTCCCATTTCCCCTGGCTCAGCCTCTGCTGAGGAATTGGGAGGGAACCTTAGGGGAGGAGACACTAACCAGGAGCCCTTTTCCTTCCAGATCAACTTCATCTTTCTCTTCAACATCGTCCGAATCCTCATGACAAAGCTCCGAGCTTCAACCACGTCGGAGACCATCCAGTACAGGTAAGAGCATGAGTGACCCTGCAGAAAACAGACCCATGCGTTAGCATGACTGGGAGGAACAAGAACAGCCTCATCAAGTATCAAGGCACAGAGAGACATCTAAGAGCTCCTCAAATGCTTTTTGGAGGCACGTGGCCATCGCATCTGGGGTTGTTCAGAAATCCTGGGCAGTGATGGAGAACACGGATGGATATATCTGCCTCTGGGAGCTGTTGGGAGTGGAGTCTCTGTACAAAACCCTGTTCTGGTGGGACCCCACCAGGTCACCGGGTTCAGAGCTGCAAATCCTGGCGCAAACGTGAGAATTAAATCTCTGCTTGAGAGCAAAGCAAAGGCGGAGGAAGGAGCAATGAATCAATGTCAGCCCAAACACCTCCTCACGAAGCAGTGCGGGGAAGGCAGCACACTTGGCAGCACCGGGCAGTAAGATTTAACCCTTCCCTGCTCTGGAATATCTGGGAGATGCCTGGTCAGATCAGTTCTCCAGAGCACCCAGACCTGGAGATGACACCTTGGTCTTCATCAGTGCTTCTCTCCATTTCATTTCATTTTGGGGGCAGGAATCAGGGAATCTCACTGTGCGCAGGTTTGGGGCGGAAGGTGGCTTTTTCAGCTGAGCATGGAAAAATTCAGATGCAGTCACTAGGGAAAAGCCAGCTTTCCTCATCGTGGGGTGTTGAGCTGGGATGAATGATTCAACAAAGATAAGGGTTATTGGAAGAGGCAGGTTGGCCTCAGAGTCTTGAGAGACTTTTGAGTTCTCAAATCAGTTATCAAGTGTGCAGACTGCTTGAACCAGGCAAGGGACAGCCCCTGGGGGACTCCTGCTCACCTTGGATGGTGGCTTTTGGTTAAAAGCCGATAGATCCCCGGCTATCATAGCTGCTGCCTTGGAGAAGCTGCAGCAGTGCATGTGCTGTCCCATACTTTGCCAGCCTGAAGGTGCTCATGCCCTGTGGCTCTCCTCTAGGTCAGTGATGCAGAACAGGTCCCAAGCACTGTCCTTGCCCACCCCTACCAGGGGTGACTTTCCTGCATTCAGCTAATGTTGGAATCTATCCATTCACAGGATCTTTAAGCAAAAGCTTGACTCAGCATTTTCTTGTTCCTTAATCCGAGTGGATGAGATGCCAAGCCCCAATCCATCCCACGCGCTCCTGTATAAGCACTATGACTTTTCAGAAACCACACTTGTAATCTCATCAAGAAAAGATATCAAATTAATTAGCACCGTTTCTCATAAACCCATGCTGAAGTGTGTGAATTATTTCATCCTCTTTAATTCCTTTTTAATCGATCCTCCAAGCAGCCAAGCAATCATTTCATGCCAGCTCAAGGTCAGGCCTCCACTCTGCACTGCCCTTTTCTGGATGGAGCAACCACAGTAGGTGTCCAGTGCTCAAACCAGCCCAAGTCACTTGGGGGGTCACATTAGAAAACAGCTCAGTGCTGCTCCATCCTCCCCAGACCCAGACAGACCAGTCCCAGCCATGCTGGTGCTGAATCCTTGCTCCTAGGGCTGCACTGCAGCAGCTCAGGTCAATGTTTTTCCTCCAGGAAAGCAGTCAAGGCCACGCTGGTGTTGCTGCCCTTGCTGGGGATCACCTACATGCTCTTCTTTGTCAACCCGGGGGAGGATGAGATCTCCAGGATCGTCTTCATCTACTTCAACTCCTTTCTGGAGTCCTTCCAGGTATGGTCCTCAGCACAAGCTTCCATCCCCGTTCCCCACCAAGGGATGTGGAGGAGCCCATCCTTGCTGATGCCTCACCCCGCTTCTGCCACCTCCCCAAACCAGACACCCCCAAACCTCAGGGCTGTTCCAAAGCTCCTGAGCCTGCGGGTGCCCTCTGACCACAGCTCCACAGCGACCCTGTTGCTTGTCTCCTTCCAGGGCTTCTTCGTCTCTGTCTTCTACTGCTTCCTGAACAGCGAGGTGAGCACCAGGGGCTGGGGGTGCTCAGGGGGGTCCTCACTATTCCTTGCAAACAGACACATGTGGGTGCCTGGCACCTGGACAACAGCAATTCCCAGGCTCTGACCCAAAACGCAGACAGCAGAAAGCAGGAGGTGAGGGTAGAGGTTGATCCTGAGCTTTTTCCTCTGCTTCTTCCCAAATGCTCTTGTACCTTCGCTGGTTCAGGAGAGTTTGCTCCAGACAAGCTTGCTTTGTTACCAAATCATGTATAACTGATGCAGGAGAAGAAGGGACAGGACCAGGACTATCAGGTGGCTGCTGCTCGCATCACTCCCCACCCCTTGCAGCATCCAGTGCAGCACATAAGAAGCTGCAGAGCTCCTGCTCAGATTCATTTCTCCCTCTTGTTTCAGTTTTGAGTTCAGAGACACCTTTGTTTAGATTCATCTCTCTTTGCAGCTGCAACAGCTGCTTTTCACCAGCATCACATCAAACAAGGCTGGGCGCCCTGGGAGGTGACAGGGGCTCCCATGGCCCTCCCTGCCTCGGAACCAGGTTTTGGTAGCATTTTTTAATAGAATCATGGAATCAGCTGGGTTGGAAAAGACCATTAAGATCAAGTCCAACCATTCCCCAGCACTGCCAAGGCCACCACTGCCCCATGGCACTGAGGCCTCATCTCCACTGGGTGTGAACCCTTGCAGGGCCAGTGACTGCAGCCCTGCCCTGGGCAGCCTGTTCCAATGCCTGAGCACCCTCTGGGGCAGGAATTGTTCCTCAGCTCCATCTAAACCTGCCCTGGTGCAGCTTGAGGCCGGTTCCTCTTGTCCCATCCCTTGTTCCTTGGGAGCAGAGCCCAGCCCCTCCTGGCTCCATCCTCCTTCAGGCAGTTGTAGGCAGCGATCAGGTCCCCCTGAGCCTTCTCCAGACTGAACCCCCCAGGTCCCTCAGCCGTTCCTCCTCAGACTTTGGTTGAAAGACTGAGGATGGCTGGTGCCCATGCGCAGCTTCTGAGAGCTGTGCAGGGATTGACTGTCCCCTCCTGCGTCTCGTCCCCGCAGGTCCGATCGGCTGTACGGAAGCGGTGGCACCGGTGGCAGGACAAGCACTCCATCCGTGCCCGTGTGGCTCGGGCCATGTCCATCCCCACCTCCCCAACCCGTGTCAGCTTCCACAGCATCAAGCAGTCCACGGCCGTCTGAGCCAGGAGCGAGGTTCCAGACAGGATGAGGAGCTGGTGTCCGTGCTGTGAGGGACCCTGACATGGCACAGCACAGGAGCCGGGTCCTGCTGCACCCACTGCAGCAGAGGGTGCATTAACTCGCTGTGGGAAACCCTACAGAGGCTCCTGCCCTATTCACTGGGGCAGACCTGTAGGATAGGACAGCTGAGAGGCTGCTTTGTCACCTCCCTGGCAGCGGTGTGACCTGCTGGGTGGCAGAAGGAGCCAGAGAAGCCTGGAGAGGTTGCAGCAGCCACCCTGTGTGCGCTGCCCCGTGTCCCATCGTTGTCATAGCTTTGAGGTGACAGGACACCAGGACCTTGTTGGGACAGCCTATGAGGCTGGTCCTTGGGAAGCTGGGTCAGCCTTCTAGGGGGAGGCTGTTGGGAAGGGGCATAACCCTCTGCGGGGAGTTCAAAGCCCTCTGAGTTGACATGGGATGGGTGGATGGAGAGCCCTGGATGGATTGCTTTATGTGGCTGTGGTTTTGTACCACTGGGGTTATCTGAGCCCTTCTCCTGCTCCTTGCTGCATCCCCAGGATGTCCTGTAACTGCTGTTTGGTCTGGCCAGGTCATTTCTCATCTCAATACCAAGGATCTGAGGCAGAGCAGTGGGGTGGGAGAGGGGAGGGAACAATGCAGGGTGCAGGGATGGATGCCAGGGGCTCTGAACAGCCACATGGAGGGGGGTAGGTCTGAAGGGAGGCATAAGGTTTAGGTTATCCTTTGGCCCACCTTGCCTAGATGGATCTATAGGTCTTTGCAAAGCCCCTGACCCTGTGCCCATGTCTGGAGGGTGGAAAAGTCAGGAAGAACAGCAGCGAAGAGGTGCTTGAGCTCCCCAGAGGCAGCTACCACAGGGACATGGCTTTGCTCCCCTCCTCCCTGCCCTGATCTCACCCATGCTCAGTGCCAAAGCTGCTCCTTGCTCTCATGCAGGGGATGGGGCCAAATCATTCCTGCGCAGGGTTAAGTGCCTTGGAGGAGCAGCAGCCTCCCTCCCCGTGCTGGGGACATCACCACATCTCCCGTGCAGCTGCCAAGCCCCTGATGTCCTGTTTCATGTGGTCACCCAAAGCAGCTCAGCAGAGAGGTCCATGAGAGGTGGAGCCACATGAGGTTTGGGGATGCTCGGGCAGGAAGATGGTGACAGAGGGGTTATGGACCGAGTCTGCTCTCTGCATCCCAGGGATGTTGCCTGGTTTTGTACAAATCCCTTCATGTTCCTGTGCCTCAGTTTCCCTGCTGTAAAGAACAGACCTAAGTGTTTCCTGCCCTAGGGAGAGTTGAGCATTTGGGAATTGTCGTGGTCTGAGATTTCCTCAGGATACACCGCCAGAAAGGAATAAAATCTTCCTCTTCTTATAGGAGACACAGGCAAAAACCTTCAGTTCTCTCTTTAAGCATTTCAGAAGCTCAATAGTTTGTAGCAAATTCCTCCCATTTCCCTCCCACTGGGATTTCCTCCTTGCATGTCAATGGTGCAGCCAAAACCAGAACTACCCCATTGCCCCTGGTAACACACTGGGAGCTTCAGCAGCTCCCTGTATGACACAGTGACCACAACAAGGACCATCACCTGTACATGGGGCAGGTTTTCATCCTTGTACAAGCTCATCCATCACCAACAGTCCCAGAAACTGCCCCTTATTCAATATATGGGTGAGAAAAAGACCCCCAGAGTTATTCAATGGGAAAACTGGGAGCTCCCACTGCTGATGCTCTACAAGGAGCAGATTTGGGTGTCCCCACTGTGGGCCAGTTTGATTAACAAAGATCTACTGGCTACAGAGGAGGGGAAATGCCCAGGGAGCTTGTTTTCATCTGTACAAGTGATGTTACCAAAAAAGGGATGTGCTTCACCTTCAATTTGGATTTTCCTAAAGCGGTGTCATTTTGGGTGGAAAAGAAGATGGAAAATGCAAAACCAAAGAAAGAAATTCAACCAGAAGCATCTGTGTTCGCATCCCTGGTTTTTCCTTCTGTTGGTGGTCTCTTCTGACTGATATGACTTTGCTTTGTGTAGCTGGAGAAATGTGTGTATTCTCAGCCTGGTTTGATTAAAGTTACTTCGATTCCTCTCACAAGGGCTTTTGGAGCATGTTTATCATTTGGAAAACACAACCCCAGCATGGGCTCTCCCCACTTCCCATGGGAGCATCTCCATGGTGCACTGGGACCAGCATCCTACTGGCCAGAGGCACTAGGGGCAGCTGGTGGTTTCTTGTCTCCTCTCTACTCCAAGTCTACATGCCCATAGCATGATACCATGAGGGTACCAAGACCACCTCATCTAAAGGGGGATGAGGAGCACCCTATGTGGGTCTCCCATTTAAGTACCATCAGGGTTAGAGAAACTCCTCTGTTTCCTGTGACGCTCCCTCTCGCCAGCTGAGCAAAGGCAGAATAAAGCTGTAATGTGCTTCCCAGCAGGAGGGAGGGCCAATTAAACTCGACTTTCATTCCATCCATCAATATTTACGAGGGAAATTCAGACACAAACATCTTTCTGGTCAAGCTCTTCCGCTGCAGAATTAATTTGTTCATCACACAGAGCCTTGGAGAGCGCTGTAATTTGGTAAGCACCATGCACATAAATAATAATGACAGGTTCCTGCTGATTGCTTGATTGTATTTAAAGATATCAAGTAATTCCAAAATTAATAGCCTACAGAGCCTGTGCTCTTGATGAGGTTGTAGCCTCTTGAGATAACCCTGCGTTAACCCTTGATGTTATTGGGGCTGGGAAAGGCGAAGTGGGACCTTGCAAATGGGGTATCCCAGGCTGGGAGGGGGGCAGGCTCACAGGAGCCTTTCCAGCACACACAGATGGAATCTGATTTAGCTCCTCTATTTGATTAACACATGAAACCCACCATGGAGTTGCCCTCCAGCCTCAGTCTTGCCATCCAAGGTCAAAGCTTGGGGGTCCTGGCTGGCCTGTGCTACATCCCCAGCAAACCAAGAGCCACCAAAGGAGCAAACCTGCCATCCAGAGCCTGAATGGAGGGAGAGGAAAGCTCATGATTTAATTCTTTATGGAGGATGTGAGCTTTCATCCCACCTCCCAGACAGGCTGTCCTGGGCAAACATCCCCGCTGCCAGAGCCAGGACCTGCTCCACTGCCCCAAGAATGATGCACTGTCCATCAGATGGAGGGTTTATAGCTTTAAAGCCAAGCTGGACCATCATTCCCCTTCCTCCACCCTGGCTCAGACACAGCATTTCTGCCCACAGCTTTAGGCCATTCCTATATGTTTAACCCTGTCTATACCTTCCCAGGCTGGCAATGCTCCTGGAAGGGGTAGGAGGTGGGAAGGAAGGGAGAGGAAATTTTGGGGTGGCTTATAGGCCGATGGGCTCATTGGTGGCTTTCTGCAAGATGCCTCTTGTTTGTGAAGTGTTGCCCTTCCAGCACTTCCAAACCCCCACATAACTATTGCATCCCATAATTCCAATGCCATCTCTCACACTGCTCCCTCCTGCTGATGTTTGTCGCTGCAGGCACAGTTAAATGGCTTTTCTCCTCTCCTGGCAGCAGGAGACAGGAAGCTCCCTGCCACTCTCATGACATTTTCAAAGGGCTGGATGTCTCCAGTTTGGAGGAGGTCTATAGATCAGAGATGCAAGCACGGCTCTGACAGGTCCCATCAGAGACCTACCTGCTCAGCCCTGGAGAAAAGACTTCTTTGGCTGCTCCCTGGGGAGCGGTGCCAAAGGCAGCAGAGGTGTGGTGCATCACACTGTGTGCCGGAGATGGGCATCTGCAAGGAGCAGTGATGGGTCGGTCACCATGGCCAAGAGTCACCTCCCAGCTCAGTGATTCTCATGGGGATGATCATAGGATCAGGGGGCTGGAGCACCTCCCATATGGAAATAGGGAGAGAAAGTTGGGGCTGCTCAGCCTGGAGAAGACTGCATGGAGACCTCATAGCAGCCTTCCAGTATCTGAAGGGGGCTATAGGGATGCTGGGGAGGGACTCTTCACCAGGGACTGGAGTGACAGTTAAAACTGAAACAGGGGAAGTTTAGATTGGATATAAGAAGTTCTTCCCTGTTAGGGTGCTGAGGCACTGGAATGGGTTGCCCAGGGAGGTTGTGAATGCTCCATCCCCGGCAGTGCTCAAGACCAGGTTGGCCAGAGCCTTGGGTGCCATGGTTTAGTGTGAGGTGTCCCTGCCCATGGCAGGGGGATTGGAAACAGATGATCTTAAGGTCCTTTCCAACCCAAACCATTCAATGATTCTATGTGCACCAAGGGTTGTCCAGGTTTTCCAGCTTTCTTTGGAAACAGTTTGGCCCCTCGTAGTCTCCAAGAGCTTGCTCCCATCACAGCACCAGCAGAGCCCCTGCAGGAACCATGGCTGAGCTTCCCTGCCCTGCTCTCCTCCTTGCCAGGCAAAAGCTTCCTTGGGAAACTCCTGCTTTTAGGCTGCTCAAGTCTTCTGCTGAGCCTCCTGGAGAAACTGAGGGTTTGCACTGTGTTGCATAGGGAGATGCTGTGCTCTGCCTCCTGAGCACCATCCTGCAAGAGCCCTCTGCTACAGAACATCCCCTAGCTTCAGTCTTCCAGATCTGATACCTGCTTCAGGAGACATCAGTGTGATGAGGGACGAGGGACCCTCCGCAGAAGCCTCCTCTGCCCCAAAGGAAATAGCCCCAGTGGGACATACCCCATCCTTACCTAACCAGGTGTCAGGGCTTGTGGCTTGGTCCCAAAGGATTGTCTCCGAGTGCATCTCTTGGCTTCCAGAATGGCTTCAGCTTTGCTTGGGATGAAACCAAGCCTTCAGGAGAGCAGATGATTGCATGCTGCAACAAGGAGGGTCTCCTCTCCTATGCTTACAGCTCCAGGGGTGCTGGTGAGGTCTTAGAGGCTGGATGAGGTCCTTCTTGCAGGGATAGCTGGAGAGTCCCAAGGAGCTGGTGGCTCTGGAGAATGTGAAATATGGGCCAAAATACTGCGGGTATGTGAAATACGGGCCAAAATGGAGAGTCCTGCTTAAGCACTTGCAGCATTCCTGATTGGAGAGAGGTTTTCAGCACAGCAGGAGGCAGGACAGACCTGGAGCAACACAACCAAGGAAAAACACAGCCTGAAAAGCTCTGTAAATGGAATACCCTGCAAACACAGAAGCAGGACCTCAGTCCAAGGCAGAGAAAAGCAACGGGACTGTGGCTGCTGGTTCAAAAGGAAAATGAGATATTCAGGAAAAGCTTTGGATAATAGGCTAGACTGATTACATCCGTATTGAAGTTTGACCGGCGCTGCATCACTAACCCAAAGCCATGGTAATAGAAATGCTATGATTCTGATGAACGTTATTTATGTGGCTAACGGGAGCTGTATTTTAGCGCATTAATGTGGTTAAGATGTGCTTAGAGACGCAGATTGACTTAAGCAGACAAAGTAGCCCTTTTTTTTGCTCAAGGGGGAACAGCTCGTTCCATAGAGCTTTTGACACAGGATCCTTTTGGCCGCTGCCTTTGTGCCAGGTGGTGCTAAGGGAAATTCATCTGATTATATAGAATCACAGAATCCCAGACTGGTTTGTATTGGAAGGGACCTTAGAGCTCCTCCAGCTCCAACCCCTGCCACGGGCAGGGACCCCTTCCACTGGAGCAGCTTGCTCCAAGCCCCTGTGTCCAACCTGGCCTTGAACACTGCCAGGGATGGGGCAGCCACAGCTTCTCTGGGCACCCTGTGCCAGCGCCTCAGCACCCTCACAGGGAAGAGCTTCTGCCTAAGAGCTCATCTTAGTCTCCGCTCTTGCAGGTTAAAGTCATTCCCCTAAATTGTAAATTCACTATATTCTGGTTAGCTCTTATTTGCTTTTTTCCTTTAAAGAAGGTTTCCTGCCCCCAGCGTTTCCCATCTGTGTGTAATTACCATGCCTTTCTATTTCTCTTTCCAAAAGCAGTGCCCTAATACACTGTGTGACACAAGGAACAAAGGCCAGGCCAGTCCCCAGAGGTTTTCTCCTATGAAAGCTGTATCTCAAGCTCATTACACCGAAATTGCATGGAGAGATTTGGAGGCCCCAACACAACCCAGGACATCACAAAGCCCAGCCTGGCAAAACAAGACATGAGTCAAGCGCTGCTGGAGAGCAGGAAGTGTGGAGCCAATGCCATGGCAATCGAGGGAAATCTAGGCAAATTGGGTAGCAATTAAATGAGAATTAACCGAGTTGCAAGAGGAGAAAATTGCTTCTTTCAACCTGTCTTGATTATAGAGCTGAGATGGCCCAGAGCTCCCATGGCTTAGCACTGGCATGAATAGATGAAGAGGTTGTTAATCATGATTGTCAGAAGCTTTCCCATATCCAAACATCCTCACTGGAGCGGGGGCTTGGCAGGGACCTTTGCTTTGCTGCAGTTTCATCTGCTCAGCTATTAACCACAGCAGCACTGGCTGGAGAGGGCAGAAGGCTTGTTGGTACCTATAGAAAAGGGCAGGGGATTTCGTGCTGGAAGATGACACCGTCAGTGTGATGGGATGGAGGTGGACCCTGTCCCCATCCCGCACAACCCTTGTCCTTCCCTGACATCCCCAGAGGCCAGCAGTGTCTGCTGTCAGTGCAGTCGTGCAGCAGGCGAACAGGGTGTTTTATCAGACTGTCTCAGCCGAAGCCAAGCCTTGACATGGGCTGACAACGTGCCAAGATGAGCTGGGGGGCCAGGGAATGGTTGCGGGTGGGAAGACGTGTGATTCCTCCCCCTGCCCACCACCACAGCAACCAGATGGATACCATGGCGCATCAAGGCTTTGGGAGAGGACTGGCATCCAGGCAAGGTCAAATCTGGTCCTCTGACCCCCTGAAAGGACAAACCCCATTTCCCCCAGCCCTGCAGCTCTGGGGAGCAAGCTGGGACACTCTCATCATCTCCCCAACCAGCCCTGGGGCTTTGAAGCAAGGACAGAGGGTGGAAAACTGCTTTTCATTGAGGCTGAAGCAAGCATCTGGGTGCACAACCAGGGATTCACAGGAAAACCAGCCTAAAATCAGTGCCACTTGGTGCTCAGCAGCTGAGCTGCAGCTGCCTCTTGCGCTGATTACAGACTCACACTAACGCCCCAGCACTAATTGCATTAATAGGAGACTAATAGCACACCTAACAGAGCTAATTACCCAACAGCGACACCGTGCTCCATGCGGAGCTGTCCATCGCGGAGCAGCGCGGTGATTCCCTGGAGCACCCCAGCACCCTGAGCAAGTGATGGTGAATCACAGCGTGGCTCTCAGGACACACCTGCTCCTTACCCCCAGCAGGACCAGCTCCTCAGGCCTCATCTGATCCCGCCTGAGGCAAATTAAGCCTGTTGCGTTAGCCACGAGGTGTATTTAGGTTGAGAGCACCTATAGGAAGAGCTTTCTCTGTATCCAGATCACCCACGATGCAGGGTTCTCCTAGTGTCTTGCCGTTGTCCCAGGCCACCAGCACCCTGGGTATGATGAGAGGCAGTGGGTCCACCCTATGTGCATCTAGTACACCTGGCAAGAGGGTAGGAAAAGGGTTATTCCTGCCTGGAAGCAGCAAGCCAGAGGTTGGGAAAGCTCTGACCCTGCTCTACAGCTTCTGAGGTGCTGCAAGGCTGTTTTTGCACCGTGGTATCTAGCCCCATACTCACAGCCACTCGCTAATACCCATCCCTCAGGCTCCTCCACTTCCCTGCCTCTGGCATATGAAAACTGAGCCGGAACCTTTGCACAGCCTCAGTTATGGTTTCTCCTTCAGGGGAGCATCACGGACTGGTGTTAAGCAGGCAGCAAGCAGGATGATCATTAAGGCTCCTTCCCAGTGGGCTCTGTGCCCTCCTCCTCCTTGTTGGAGGGTAATTAGTGCTTCTTGGCTTGATGGTGTGATGTATTAGCAGCAGTGGCACAGCAAGGGCAGTGGATGGGGACCAGGAAGCAGCCAGGTATCAGGATGCTTTGACATCCAGCCTCAAACAACTGAGTCACCTTTTAGGGCTCTGGGTGAGTTTAAGCACATTTACCCACCCATAACACCTGGCTAAGGAAGCACTCGGAGTGTTTGATGCTTGTTTGAACACTTTTATCAGCCCAATGAAGCTGGTGGTCCTCCAATACCCTTAACTCCGCTCCTGTGCTGCTGTGCAGTGACTGACAAGGCAAAACATGCTTGGGAAAAACTGGATTTAGAGGTAACACTGTCAGGCAAGTGGAGAGCTTGTTTAGGAGGTGAGCTGAGATCTACTGGAGCTGTTGGGCTGAGGATGAGACAAGGCTGGGAAGTTCCCTGGCAAACCAAGAGCAGGAGGATCACAGTCACCCACACCGCTACCAACAGGAGAGGAGGCTTCCCCATCGCTTCCATCACTCCTCTCATGTCCTTTGCAAGCAGCTCTGCTCCGGTTCCCTGCTGCAAAGCAATTCCAGAGAAAACCCCGGCCGGGCTCTCACTGCGTTCGGAGAGGGCGATTGCGGAGCGTGAGAGGAATCCTAATGGGATGGCGGGCGGCTGCGGCAGCGTTTGTCATCTCAGCGCTCCCTGCCAGGCAGCACAGGACTGCACTGGCACTGCAGGAAGGGGCGCAGGCAGCGCGCTCGGGGCACAGAGCCAGCTTCATTGCGATGCTCAGTGCATGAACAGTGTCACAGGCTCCTGGAATGAGCACGGAAGAAGCTGGGTTCCTGTTTCTTGCTGTCCAGTGCCCCCCCTTGTTGATCCTGCCGACTTGGCCACCCTCTGGAGCTGCCCCCTTACACAAATCAGGAGCACATCTGGGATTTAGAAGAGGGATGGAAGTCATGTAAAGCATTTCTTTTCCCCCTTCCCCAGCGCCGGTTTTGGTTTGGGGTTAGGAATTCCTCAGGGAATGAGATTGGCTGTGTTTTCCTCTTGGAGGAACATTATCTATTTCCCCTCCCAGATGAGCCCCTTGCGGCTTTGCCCCACCACTGAGCTCTCTCTAAGAAAGGGGCTGCATTTCATTAGGCAGGGGAGAGCATGCAGCTTGCAAAGGAAAATCAATACCTGTCATCTGGATTTATGTATGAGCTCCTATTAATGGGGACTTCGGAGTTTGGCTGATGCTCTCTGTATCTGTCCCTAATACCTGCTGCTCCTCGTCCTCTCCCCGCTGCAGTCAATAGCCATTCCTGTTTCTAAAGTGATGAACTTTAAACAGCACCTGCACCGCTTACTTTACTCAAAGAAGTGGGACTTTTTCAGCAGTTCAATAATATCCACGTACAATAGAAATGAATGCAATATCCTTGAATGCCCTGGCCAGGTTGATGGTGTTTCTCTCTTTTCTTCCTCATCTCTTTCCTACAGTAAAGGGAAAAAATCAGTCAGGGCTCAGCAAATGCTCTCAGTCAAAACTATTCATTTTGTTTGAGAAGCATTTGGAGATTGATTACTGGTTTCTTCTCTAATAAAATACCAGTTTCTTTCTTGCTTTTCTTTCCCACTGGAAGCTCAAACCCAAAATATAATTCTATTGTCAAAGCTTTCAGCTTTCAGTTGCTGAAAACTGAAGATGTTTTGGCCTGGAACCAAAACGATTAAAGTCTTTCCAAGGAACGTTTTAAACCCCTGAAACTCTTCTTAGTTTTATAGGGTTTTAGCTAAAATCGATTTTTAACAAGCCCTAGAACAGACGTAGACTGAGAGGGAGTTGCACATTCATCACCTCTGTCTGCATGTAGCATCTTCCACTGTGCTAAGGCAGGACAAGAGCTGAGGATGCGCTGGCACATCCGTCCCCATCCCAGTTCCTCTCACACAGACACTGGGTTCATTTGGAGCCCTGAGCTGGTTCCGCATTCGCCAGGCCCCATCTTGGGGACATCTTGGCAAGGCATGGGTTTTAGGTAGCAGCAATGCACTGGCACCTCTCCGACAGCAGCAGTGAGAAATAATCCAAACAGAAGGAAAATGAAAAGGGGAGAGAAGAACCCAGAAACCTGAGTGCCTTCTGCTTACAGCTGAGCCAGACCTGACCTTCCCCTGCATCTCCTGGGGATGCTTTGAAGCCCCAGACCCTCCCTGCCACATCTAGATCCTCTTTCTCTCTTTCTTCACCCCATTCATTGCCCAAGACTGGGTTTAACCTGCATAGCTGCTGGTTTCCCTTTGAAGAATCATTTGATTGAAGCATCCTCATCCCTTGATCCTCCCTATCCTTCCAATCCTCCTCCTGGAGAATTAAAGCAATAGGTGGAAATCCCGTGTTGGCACCAGCCTTGGCATGCACAAGAGGCCGTGGCATGGAGAGATGGGCCATGGGAAGCTTGATTGCCTTCAAGTTGAAAGCTAATGACTGAACACCAGTGTCTTGGTGCTGGAGAGATTCTCTCCTCATTTACTGCAAGAGAAAAAGGAGAGGCACGGTGAGCTTTGCTTGCATGGGTCTGATGAAACTGGAGCCCTTTTCACTCTGTTGCATTCCATTAATGGGGGTTCTCCAGGAAATACTGACTGCTGGGAAGGCAGTGTGGGTCTGACCCCATTCCCTTTATTTTTCCTTTACATATTACCTCCCATTTGCAACTCTTACAAAATCGGGGGGGGGGGGGTAATCCTCTGCTCCTTTCACTCAGAGGGAAATTGCTGGCAAAACCTCTTATCCACGAGGGAAAAGCTGGAGGCAGACCCAAGGCACCCCATGGGCTTCTCTGGGGAATTTTCACACCACACATCTGCACCTCTTCTTGCAAAGAGGGTTTCCCACACCAGTGGCAGCAGCTTTCCTTTGGGAAGGGTCCTACAGCTCCTGTCTGGTCCTTGAAGTCATAGCTCCTACTGAACCAGCAGCAGCCTGTGAGGCTGGTGATAACACATGAATGATGTGTACCAGTGCAGGCTTGAGGATCCAGAACAGGAGTCCAGGACAGCTCCATGGAGAGGGATACAGAGCAAAACAACAGCACTGTGACCCTGTGATTGCCAGGGCTGCTTTGGAGAGCCCTGAAACCGATGCCTGGCTGAAAATGAAAACCAAAAGGCCAAGCGGGCTGCTCAACACAAGCTAAACGCTGGGCTCCTGCCAAAGGAGATGGAGACACGACCAGTTTTTAAAGCACCAAATAGATCAACATGTCTCAATGAGTCCAGGCAGCTCAGAGAGCTCCTCTCTCCATGTTTTGGGGAGAGAACAGCAGAGGTAGAGGCCCCCTGGCCCTGGAGGCTCTCCCTGCATTGTAGTTTCATCACGCAGGCAGGATGAGCATTAATCGGTTGGAGGTGAGCGCCCTGCATATTTGTTGCTGCCGGAGGGAGATGTGCTGTGTGAGCATCCTTCCTCCCAGCACAGTGCTCAGGACCACCGGGCTGGTTAACAGAGCAAACAGCTGAGTGAGGAGATGGGATCTAAGCTTAGAAGGGCAGCAGCAAAGATGACAGAAGCTTCATAGGAAAAGGAGACAAGAAGGAGACTTGTGGAGAGCTGGAGGTGGCATCCGGTGGCAATTCCCCCTAGGACTGCAACCAGCCGTGATTTTATCCAGCTCCTGCTGCCTCCGCAGGTAACCCAGTAACTCCATGTGGAATAATCAGATTTCCTGGTTTCATTAACATGCAAAGACGATCTCCATGAACTCACTCCTGCTCTGCAGCAAGCTCCTGAGGGACCGTGCTTGCACACCTGCAAAATTAAAGGTGTCACATGAATTCAGCATCCCAAGTGCTGGGGAGGGCATGAGGATGCTTGCACCCATGTCCAGCCAAATGCAGAGTAAGAGCCTTCACACTGCACAGCAGAAGCAGTTCAGGCAACTTACTGTGGCCCTTTAAGTATGATGGGGTGTTGGTCAGTGAGAAACTGGTCATGATCTGGCTTCAGTGAGCACTTGAGCCCAGAAACCACCCATGTGCTGGGCTGCAGCCCCAGAGCGTGAGCAGTGGGTTGAAGGAAGTGATGCTCTTCTGAGACCCTACCTGCAGCACTGTGTGCAGTTTTGGTGTCCTCAACATAAAATGGACATGGAGCTGGTGGAGCAAGTCCAGAGGAGGCCACAAAGATGCTCAGGGGCTGGAGCAGCTCCCGTATGAAGACAGGCTGAGAACATTGGGGCTGTTCAGCCTGGAGAAGAGAAGCTGCGTGGAAACCTCAGAGTAGCTTCCAGTGTCTGAAGGGGGCTACAAGGATGCCCCTGATGAACTCTTCATCAGGGACTGTAGTGATAGGACAAGGGGTGATGGGTTCAAGCTGAAACAGGGCAAGTTCAGATTGGATATAAGAAGTTCTTCCATGTGAGGGTGGTGGGACACTGAAATGGGTTGAATGAAGAATTTGTGCCATCCCTGGCAGTGTTCAAGGCCAGGTTGGACACAGGGGCTTGGAGCAAGCTGCTCTAGTGGAAGGTGTCCCTGCCCATGGCAGGGGTTGGAACTGGATGAGCTTTAAGGTCCTTTCCAACCCAAACCATTCCATGATTCTGTGATGCCCAACATGGTCCCTAGTGGGATGGGGTAAGAAGTGCTGCTGGAGTCTTGCCCAGCTGCAGCCAGCTGTGGGTGTCTTGGTACTTCCAGGGTGAAGCTGCCACATAAATCTCAGAGCTATGGGAAGATTCCTGTAATGCTCCCTCCCAGCTCAGACCAGCCATGGGTGCTGAGTCCAAATCTCTGAGTGTGAGCTTGCACCTCTCTGCCAAGCCAGGCAGCTGCTGAGCTGCTCTGTCAAACACACAGGCACAAGCAGAGCCATCATTAGCCCCCCTGCATTCCCAGAATGCTGGGAATGCTCTAGGATGCAGGGCTGTGAGCAGGGAGAGAGAGAGAGAAATCACCTTCCTTCAGGCAGGAGAAATCCAGTGATGCAATGATGCTGCAGGGTCTTTAACAGCAGAATAAATATAACAAAGCGTAGGGATTGTCAAATCCAGCCACACCAAAACCCATGAAAATCCACTTGGGAATCTATGTTCTACGGGTGGAGAATTTCTTGGCCTGCACAGAGATATGGGTGAGTGTGACAGAGCATTAAGAAACCTCTTAGACGGGTGATAAATAGGAGCTGGAGCAGAAAGCCAGACTCAGCGCATGTAGTGCAATGCGAAGGACATTTTACTGCTACCTTTATCTTGCTCTGGTGATTACTGAATGTATTAACTTATTACCGCTGCTCATTTTCAGTTCCTCATTCTACATTACTTACAGATGTTTATCTTTAAAACATCCTAAAACAGACTGTTCAGGAAGATGTTAATGAGAAAGAAGGAGCAACAGTGGGCTGCAGAGATTTCATTTACCTTTATCTACCTCTCTGTTATGAGTGTGCTGCACTGGGTATACTCCATGTGTTAATTACAATAACCACTCCTACCTCATTTTTGCCCTGTTATCTGTTTTCACTGAGGTCACAAAGACCCCACCAGCTGCTGACAAATTGGATTAAACTGGAACCGATTTCACAAGTGTAATCAAAAATAGGAGGAAACTCATAAACATCTACCAGGGAATCCCTCAGCGGCAAATACCCGGTAGTGCCCACTTCATCCATGCTGATGTAAGACCTTTGAAGCTTCTTAGGTCAAGGTGTCCAGTACTGTCCCACTTTAATCACCATTTTTCCATGGCTAGAGCAAGCTGCTGCTTGAAGACACGCTACCAAACAGGGTTGCTGCTCTTCTGTGCCCATAAGAAGAACAGGAGTGACTTAAAAAATGCATTTATAATCCATATGGAAGCTATGGTGGGAAGCAGACAGGGACATCTTTGCCACCAGGACAGTGCCTGGGGTGTTGAACTTTTGTGTGATGACACAGAACCATCCCCTGGTCCACAGGGTGAGGCATTGGAGCCCAGCACCAGCACGGATGCAGGCTGAGCATAGAGGGGCTGTTTCTAAACAGTTGCTCCAAAATGCTTCTGGAAACCTCCTGTCTTTCCCTATCCAGTAAGAATCTGATGGTTGAGGTTGGATCACCTGCCAACAGTCACCTTCTTACCTGTCCCCATGGGGCTTTCCAGTCCCCTGTTCCTCTGCACCCGGAACAGTTTAGTCCACCCTGCTTAAGGCTTAATAGGGCCCGAGTCTCCTATACCCAAAACAAGATTAGCAGCAGGAAGCAGCACTGAAGGGAGAGCTGTTTCTGCCCAAAACCCTCTCAGAACTGCCAGTCAGGTCCAAAGCCAGAGTCAGGCTCAGCCGGGAAGTGCTCTCATTCCATGCTGGCTGCCTCCCGGCAGTCACAGCCAGAGGGGATTTGCTGTGGGTCTGAGTTAAGTGCTTTGTTAACACAGCTAATCTTGGTTAAATTCCTTCTTAGCCTGGCTCCTACCTGGTTTTACTGCCTTACAGGCTCATTGACAGGAGCTCGTCGCTGGCTGCTTCAGCAAATAGATCCTGCTCAGCTGCTGCCAAGGGATGGGTGCAAAGTGCAGCCAGGAGGGACCAGGGTTTGGCTCTTTGCTTTTGATGGAAAACCAGAGTTTTCCCACATAGGAACATTGGTGCCCCTGGGACAAGGCCAAGGCTTGCACAGAGGTTAAGCCTGGTCTTATCTAACAAAGCTGTGTCATAGCTCGTGCAGTCTGTCGCTGTGGGGAAGGTAGCTGGTGTCCCCAGGGACATGGCAAGGAGATCCAGCTCTATCAGCAGGAGTATAAGGGGACCAGATAACCATGTGTAAGAGAAATTCAGAGGGTTATTACACAGAGAAACCACTTCCGTTGCACAAACTAATCCACAGATAGCTGGGGGCTAGGAGCACACCTCTGTGTGCTTCTGCTGCTCTTTCCCTAGCACTTGCTTTTGGCCACTGACGATGTGCTATGTGATGAGAAGAATCTCTTTGCGGTCAGACCTCTGTGTGGTGAGAGGGCCCCTATGTGATAAGAAGGACCTGCATGTGGTGAGAAGGACCTACTGCAACCCATGAGGCTGCTCTTGTTCAGGGCAGGAGCATGACTGTGATGTGGGGACGTGATGGCTCAGCCACCAGCTCAACCTTGGGGCCGAGCTCAAGGTGCCTCTGTGCTGTGGGACTCACCATAGGCTGTGTCTGCTGGAGGAAGGCGATGCAGGAGCATCTCTGACAGCAATGTAGAGACTTGCAGATGACAGCAGCATACCCCTGCTGATGTTAATAGGCCTTCAGGCGTCAGGGTAATAACTCAGAGAGACAGGAGCAATCTTTCTTCTCTTTCTGGAAATGGTGAGGAGCAGGAACAGAAAGATCCTGAACCTGCATCTGACATCAATCAAATATGCGTGGAAATAGTGTGGTGGCAGTAACAAAGCAGCAGGGTGGAGGAGAGCAGGGATGGGCAATAATGAGCATCTCCTCCTGGCTGCCTCATGTGTTGTGCCTGAGCTATGAGGGGACCACATAGAACATCCCAAAGGAGTGGGCAGAAACTGTGGATGAAGTGAGCAAAAGCACCTGATTGAACCCTGAAACTGAAACAAGCAGAGCTTGGCAGCAACATCCTCATCCTTGAGCTCCACAGGACCAATCTGCATGGGCGACTTCAGGAGCTGCCTCAGCATGACACTGGGAACTGAGGCAGAAAAACCCAAACCAGCTTAGCATGGTCCCTTCAGCCTCTCCTGCCGTGACCCTATTGATCTCCAACCATGTATAACCATGTATTACCTCCTCTCACGTTAGTTTCACATCACAGCTTCTCCATCCAGCCCTACCAGCAATTTGTATGTGGGTTGCAGCATCACAATGTGTCTGTGCGTTTTCTGCTCTCTGCCTGCTCTCAGGTGCAGGGTCAGGAGCTGGTGGAGAAGTCTTCAAGAGAACGTACATGGGTTACAACCCCCTTAATAAACCATGTGGGTTAATGGGGATGCAAAGAGCTTCTGCTGATGGGAAGTGATTCTATGTCCCCCCATAAGGCCGCTCCTCACTAAAACTGGCACCCACCGTCCTGAACTGACTCTGTTCCAGTTCATCTGCAGCTCTACTCAGAATGAGCAGCAAGAGAAAAAGCTGCCGAGGTTCACAGAAATCATCCATCTCCATCAGATGGTCATTTAGCTGTAAACACCTTCCTGTGGATCCAGAGATGCTTACAAGCAGTTGACGGGGATTGGGCTCTTTATGGCATAAGTGGTGGTTTATTTACCTGCCTTGGCAATAAAGTCTGGGGGTTGCTCAGCAGCAGGTCCTTGTTCAAACTGCCTCACTCACCTTTCATTTCATTTCATTGCACTTCAGCGGGTGCGTGCTTTCCTCCCCGCATTCCTGGAAAGCCACCAGCTTGAGTGCCATAAATCGGTGTTTCCCAGGTGATGCCAATGGTGTAAGGCTGATTCACATCAGCTAAGGATCCATTCTGCCCCGTGCATTTGGCTTCCTGGCAAAAAGCAATCAGACTTATAACATCTGAAGGAAGCAGTTATTCAATGAAGGCAGAATTTGTTACGGAACAAGGGGATTTTTGTGGTGCAGATGATGAATGACTTCTCTAACCTCCTCAGTGCAAGGACATGGCCAAGGTCACCAAATCAAACCCATATCAGTGACCTCTCTCCCCTCTTCTTTTGGTCTCAGCGGTCTCTGCAGCTGCGTATACATAGGGAGTGTACATCTAACAGGAGCATTTCACTTCATTGCTTTCTATTAGGGAAAACCACACACACAGAGGGTTGAAGTGCCTCTTCAATAACAAACCCACTGAGGCAATCAAGTCCTCCTAAGTGATGCTGTGACTGTAAAACTCCCTCTAGATTTCACTGCTCCTGCAGCACCAGACAGCAATTAGGATGAGTGGCTAAACAGCCACCAGTACAAAGGGCACAAAGAATCACCCCTTGTGGCTTGATAGTCTCAAGGATCCAACACTAGCACTGAGCACCTGCAACCCAGCATGTGTTAGAGATGCTGCACCCCTATGTGTGATGATGATTTGTTGGCTCTCTGTGTCCTGCAGTCCTTGGTTTCAACCCTTTGGTGTTTGTGGGTATGTATTTCTCTTACTGGTGGCTTGCTGAGCCATTTCCAGCTGCTGTGGAGCAGGTCTGAGCACGCAGCACCTGGCACACAGGGCAAACCCTGGTACCACAGATAGTCCCTGCTGGCCATCACCCTGCACTGTGCAAGGCTGAATGCTGCAGTGGCTCTTTGCATACTGCCCAAGAGCTGGTTTAAAAGGGGACTGAGCTCCAACAAACTCATTTTGTGCAGGTTAGAAGGCATTTGCAGGTGGCAGTAACTTTCTGTCACTGTTGGTCTAGATGGGGTTGAACCTGGACACCATTCATCATAGAATTACAGAATCAACCAGGTTGGAAAAGACCTTTAAGCTCACCCAGTCCAACCATTCCCCAGCACTGCTAAGGCCACCACTAACCCATGGCACTTAGGGCCTTGTCTACACTTCCAGAGCAGCCTGTTCCATGCCACAGCTTGGACTTGAAGACAGACAATACCATCAATAAGAAGGTCAAAGACCCCAAGTTCAAGGTGGCTCAGAAGCTTGCAGTGAGCAGATGCTGGTCCCATCCATTCATCCTTGTAATTACCCTTGTCCTCATCTTTCACACACCTCCAAAAGAGACTTTAAGACAGACCCTGCTCCTGTCATAAGGTTACAAAAGTGGTGTTCTTGTGGATTCAGTGCTTTATGCAACAGCAGAGTGCGAATGCACAAATGCACCCCTCTCCTCCCCACCACCACTAACATCAGCCAGGATGCAGGCAGGTTTGCCACACTACAAGCAGGCTGCCTGAGGAGTCTTTCCCTGCCTCCCAAACTGAAGATGATTCAGTTATTGACAGGAAGAGGTTACAACAATGGACTAAAAATGACCTGAGACCTAACTTCAGCTCCAGGGAGGGCAGAGACATGAGCACAGCTTGGAAAGCAAAGGGGGCTGCTAGGTGTGAGCATGGCTCATGGTCCCACACAGCAGTGATGCAGGAGGGTTTATAGTGCCCTGGGTGCCCATAGCAAGCAACAACTGCTTTGTTCGGAATGACCAGCCCTTCTGGAGGGGGTGGTGTTGCCCTATAGCTCATCTCAGCAACAACAGACATAAGAAGGGGGATTTTACAGGTTGTTTTCCTCTACTGACTCCTGGCATTGGGGATGAGCTGGTACCAGGCCCAGAGTCCTGCTGCTCCATCACCAGTGCTTGCACTGAGGATGTGTTTTCAGTGCAAACTTACTGCTTAAGGTTACTTAAACTTGCCTTTTTCAGCAAAAAAAAATCCTCCATGAAGGGGATTTCTTTGTTCTTTTCTACCACTATTCTCCAGGGAGAAAATCTCCCTGCAGGAATGTGCCCCCCATCCCACTGGGAGCTGGCTCAGCTGCCAGTTTTACCATTCCCTGGGTGCCTAGAAGCTATAAATACCCTGTGTACAACCAACCTGCCCCCCACGAGCCCCCGGCAATGGGCCTGACGATGCTCACAGGCTGCAGCAATTAAAATGAGAGCTCCACAAACAAAACTGAATGAGATTGGGGATGTCTCATTGCAGAACTCCTCCACAACGGGCAGGGAAGGGCTTTCAAAGCACACGGGGAGTTAATGCCAAGCGAGCAAATGTCACACAGAGAGGGATGTGCTGGCAGACGGCTGGCGCTGGGCTCTTCTCCAGCACAGGACTTGGATTTATTTGTGCTGCTCGACCCTGAGGGCTGGCTCTGCTCTGTGAACAGAGATGATCATGGCAAGCACCGCTTTTGGTACAGAGCACTTCCTGTAGCAAAATGAAGGTGATGTAAGGAGATACCATGTGCCTGGTCCTCAACGTTATCAGGGACCGCACATCCTGAGGATCCCTTTACAACAGGTCCATAGCACTTCTGAGCTCTTCTGACCTCTTTTAGGTGGTTATTGGGGTGGAGGGATGACAGGGCTCCATTAACTGGATCTGTTCTGACAGCAGAGGGGTTTGGGGGCACCAGGTTGTCTGTGGCTGCAGCATGGGCCAGATGAACCCCATTCCATGCAGACTAGCAGCAATTTTTACTTTGCCACAGGCAAAAATCAGTCTTTTAAATCCATGCTGGCCTGGGATGGCAAACCTCCCCATGAGGAAGCAGCCATGGAAGATCATCTAACCAGGCCTGTGCAACAAGATACAGATGGGACCCAGCACACTGTGGATCTGTTGTCACTCAACTGTCCCTGTGAGAGCTCATCAGGTAGGGGAGAGCAATGGGTCCGTAAGTGTTATGAATAGAAGTGCTTTGGTTCCAGGCATTGTGATTTAGTTGTCACAGAAGATAAAGAGATGAGCATCCATTGGATAAGCAACTTCAAAGGTGAAACTGAACTCATCCTCTTTTGCTGTCATCAGATGGAAGCCTGAACTGGTCCTGGCAGTGATGGCTTCATGCAATACATCACAGGCTTGTATCAGGAGACAGACATTCCCTGCTCCGTGTTCATCACAAAGAACCGATACTCCCTTGTAAGGTGTAACATGTAGGAGTACCTCTGTGGGTTGAACAGCGTTAGAGTTGGTCATCTGAAAACTCCTGACAAGAATTCTGAGGTATTCTCTGCCAGGGAGAAGCTGCAGCAGAAGAACCATGCCCGGGATCATCACCATGGAAGAAAGGCCCCAAGGGCCAGGCTGCTTGTCCAGTTCTCAGCACACCCCTTGAGACAGACATCATGGGCCTGTTCAGTAGAGAAGAGAGACTGAGAGGGGATCCCATCAATGCAGATCAACAGCTCAAAGGAGGTACCAGGACGATGGTGCCAGACTCTTCTCAGTGGTGCCCAGCAACAGGACAAGGAGCAGTGGCCATAAACTAAACCACAACAAGTTTCACCTCAGCATGAGGAAGAACTTCTTTCCATTGAGGGGGCAGAGCCCTGGCACAGGCTGTCCAGGGGGGCTGTGGAGTTTCCCTCTCTGGACACACTCAAACCCCACCATGAACACGTTCCTGTGTGCCCTGCTCTGGGTGGCCCTGCCTTGGCAGAGTTTGGACTGGATGATCTCCAGGAGTCCCTTCCAACCCTAATGGTTCTATGATCACAGCCACTGAGTAGGGAGAGGCTGGAAACCAAACCATTCTGCCCTGGGTGTCTGGGCTTGGCTTTCTTTCCTGCTTTGCTTTGATTCACTGAACAATTCCCCCGGGTTTTCCTGCACTTTATGCTTTCCTGAGCATCAGTAATAAGCATCCCTTCAGCTGACAATGAAATAGCAAGAAAATGAGCAGCACTCCTGCTGCAACCCCAGAGAAATGCCATGGCACATAGAGTTCAGATGCCCACTGGGACTGATCCCCTCTCCAACAGGTCCATGACTTTCCTGTACTGAGGACTCCAGAGCTGGACACAAAACTGCAGGCAGGAGTGATTCATCTCAATGGCTCCAGAGGAAACCTATTATTCCCTGCTCCTCCAGTGAGTGAGGTTTCTCTCACTAAATAGAAGCTTTTCACAGGAGCGTATGGCTCCTCCATGCATCTCTTACCTCAAGGATACATTTGGCAAAGCTTTAAAATTATCCAAGTATTGGTTTTCAGCTGCTTTGAGATGAAAAGCCAATGTTCTGCTTCAAAAGCTGTCTGGGCACTAATGGCTAATGATGGTAAAATAAAATCAATATTTAGATGCAAATGGTCCAAGGCAAAAAGAGATGTCATGAATCACTGAACTTTTTGGCCTGATTTCATTTGCTTTACTTTTTTCCTTCCCAATTTGAGCAAAGTTCTGCTTTTTCATCCCAATTTGGAGCATTAACCCACTTTGAACATCCAAACTAGTTGCCTGTTTTCCATCCAGCCTGGGAATAAGTCCATTGCTGCAATGTGCCATGGTTTCTACTATGGCCACAGTGCCTTATTCAACCATTGCGTAGAGGAGGAATGAGTGTTAGGTGATTGAATTCCTTCTTCCTGGGGGACAATGAACAGACACCAGCAACAGGACCACGAGAGTTTCGGTCTCAGTTACTGACACAGTGGAGGGAGCTTAAGGCTTAACTTTGAGAGCAGAGAGTATCTCTAGGAGGGAGCCACGAGGCAGATCTGGCTGGCTTTGTGACGGCTCAGCTGCCATTGGCGATCTCCAGACATTGAGGGATGTTGCTGCCAAGGAAATATTTATGGTGGAAGACAGTTCAAAGGCAGCATGGCTGAGCTGCTTGTGTGAAAACAGAGGTGGGTTGATGCAGGCTGAGCAGTGAGGAAACATACTAGCCTGTGAAATTAACCTCCTGAATGCGGAAGAGTGAGAAACTCCATCATTTGGGATGCTCGGAATTACACCCAAGACCTGAGTGAGTTCCCTCCAGGGAGCAATCCTGCACGAGCTCAGACAGATCTCTCCTGCCTCCCCACCTCTGCATTCCACTATATTTCCTCATATAACTGCAAGTGTCAGGGAGGAAATGATTAGCTCCATGTCCCCAGCGGTCCCACGATGCCTTCCATCAACCACAGCTACACATTCCTGCACCAACAGGCTATGGGATGGCCCTGCCAGGCAACCAGGATTTGTTTCCCCACGCATGTTTGACCCCTGAAAGAAAGGATATTGGATGCACAGCCTCTGCACACAGGCTGCCCCTTGTCATGTCCCTGGGGCACAGTTATCACAACACTGTCACTGACTCCAGCCAGCTCCATCACCAAGTGCTTGAGGACAACAGAAGTCCGGCACCGTGGGCCTCTGCACCATGTTATCAGCAGGATGGATGGAAAGAAGCAGGAAAGGAGAAGGAAAGGCAGCAGTTCCCAGAGGAGCTTGGCAAGATGCCTGTCAGGAGCCAGAATATATACCTAAAGGCTTTCCCTGAACAGCTCAAGGGCTGTATGTGTCCTGGCGCAGGCGTGAATGCTGGCAAAGGCTGAGCACGGCCAGATGTGAAGAGATCTTTGTAGAGGAAAAGCTTCACCATCCAAAGGGAGGGAAAGAGGAGCCTCAGCTCTTGACCGATGTGTCTGCAGCAGGCAGCAGAGGAGAAGGTGCCTTTGCTTTTGCTGCCAGCAACAGAAGGAAGGAAACTTCACTGCAACGCTGCTGAGATGGGCAGAGGTCAGACTGCTCCCAGACCTACCCCGCAGCTCCCTCCTAGGGAAGCAGAGGCTGCTCATCTCTGGGCTATGGAAGTCCATGTGTGACCCCTGCCCACCTCCAGCTGGATGTCCTTGGGCTGCCCCACGGTTCCTGCACCTTAAAAGATGCTCTCCTGTGTCTCAGTGCTGCGTCACATTCCTGATGGCACTCATCTGAAGCGGAGCAGGGATAGAGCAAATAACCCAGTCCACAGATCCAGCAGCCCACCCTGTTTGCCAACCACTGCATTTCTGTTTGCTCTCGCTTTCAGAGAGATGCTAAATTACCCCTAATTACAACTCAAATTGAGGAACTATGACAGCCATCAGAATAGAGGAAAACAGCCAGAAAGGAGAAGGTGCTATCAGCTATGGCAGAGATTCAGAGCAATTCTTCTCCCAGTGTTCCAGAATATTTGGATACCAGAATGAGACGGAGTAAGGAGACGTTTTCATCCCAGAAGAGCAATTGTTTGCTTTAAAAAGGTATAAAGCTGCTGGGAAAAAAAGACTTAAATTTGAAGTGACCATTTAGCCATAACTGCAACTTTGCCAGCAATTTGCTATTATGGGGAATGACTCAGAACCACAAAACAAAGGGGAAAATCTCTGCCTTTGTTCAAGAGGAAAAAGAGATGTATCCTTCTTTAAAACAGAACTGAAAGCTCTGCAATATGGATTGAAGTCAGAGCAAAAAGTGCACAGAAAATACTCCTGAGTACCTGTTCCCAATCCTATCACTGCCTCACTCTCACTGTTAATACTTGGTCCTGTTGTTCACAACAGATGGGTGTGAAAAGTGGTGTGTAAATCAGTAAAGAGACAGATAAATCAACTCTGGACAATGCTCTTTTCCTGCATCAGGTGATGTTCCAAGCTGCCTCTTTTCCAGTGGGGCAGAAAGCCCTTTTCCAGGGCACTTTTTCATGCATCCTATGGCTGGAGGAGTGTGTGGCCTGTGCAAGGGGAGCAGGATGGGAAGAAATTAGTCCAAATGGGGAATATAGACCCGATAAGCCCCAACATGTTCTCCAGTTTGTGACTTCTCTCCTGCTCCTTGTGCCTGACACGCCAAAACCTAAGCAGAGACCTGTAGTCATGCAAGGAACATGCAAGAGGTGTGCTCCCAAATGCTCCACTACCATCTGTAACCCACCTACTGTGTTAAAGATACATCATGAAGTTGGATGATCCTATTTGATGTGATGACATGAGCCAGTAGCTGGGGCCATCTCTCTGCCCCTTGAAGGGCAAAGCAAAGCACTGAGTCTGACCTGGATCACCTGCAACCCCAGGGAAGGGGTGAGACACATTGTCCAGTAATTACCCTGGGGTGCTAATGACACTTAGAGCATTTACAATCATCCCCCTGCATTAAATGGGGAAGCTGAAGTGCACAAAGGGCAGCAGGAGACCTTGACATGCCAGAGGTGAAATCCCAGCAGGTCCAACTGGGATTTAAGCACAGAGGGTGGCTTTAGGGCCTCAGCTGTGAGTGCAAAGTGCTGCTGCACTTCTGAGTTCTACTTGGCTGGCTGTGTCTGCATCATGAAGGAAACCTGCTTCCCTTCTGAACCACTGAGACCAGACGTGGCCTTTGGACGGTACCTACAGAAGGGAACAGGGGATCTCCATCCTTGAGATCCACAGGCGCAGTGCTACAGCAGAGCTTAAAAGTGAGGAAGTATCTGCTCAAATAGCAACCGAAATGCAATGCTGCCATTCCTGGGAAATGAAATCCCTAGAGAGAGAGGTTTCTTTCCACTTGGTTAAACCCTGCATTGATTCTAATCTAAGCATCGCGCTGCCTTCTCCCTGGCACTGAAGGGGTCACTGGGGATATCTCAGCAGGAAGCTTCTAAAGGAAATGTATTTCAAGACAAGCCTTTGCGCTGAGAACATCTCCCTCTTATCAAAGCGCCTTGTTCCCTGGTTTATTTTTACACCAGATCTGCCCAGATGTGCGCTGTGGGGCTGTACCAGGCTGCAGCATCCAGCCTGTGCCTCACACCAGCCCTGCGAGGCCAGGACAAGAACTCAGGCATTTGCTACCCTCTGCTGTCCTCCTCCTGCTATTTCACCGGCCTCTAGCAGAGGCCACCTCTGTTTCCCTCCTCTGTTTCTCCTTTATGTCCCTATGTCATCTGCCATAGAGGCATCATCAGCCTTCGCATCAGAAGACACTGAGCCTTTCCAGGTGCCTTTAGGCTGAGCCTGCTGCCCCCCTCAGCCCCTTGCTCCCCTAAACTCCTCAGACCCACTTCCCAAAGCTCCATACACAGAGGAGCAGTGCTTCCCTCCGTGCTCCTGCCTGCTTTTACACACTGTCCCTTGTGCTTCCCATATAGTCCCCTGCCCGTAATCCGACCCTTGTGCTGCTCCTCCCTCCGCATTGCCCACAGATAGGAAACAGCTCATGGGAGAGCTGGATTCTGACTTCCTGCATCACCACGATTAATCCTGAGTGATTAAACCACTGCTATCAGTGCAGCTCCTGCCTTTATTAACAACCCTTGGCCCTTCAAAGAGGAAAACAAGGCAAGAGATAAATGCCAGCCTTGTTGCTTTGGTGCCCATGTTGAATATTTATCACCACTACCGTATTTATCAAAGGAAGAGCGATCAGGGAGTAATTCCCTCCTAATGAGTCAGGTTCAGCAGGCTCCAGATAGGATCTGAAGGGCGGATTCCCCTTCTCTGCATTGGTTGTGTAGAGAGCTGTGCTGCTTTCCCTTGGGAAGCCGCATGTCACTGCCTGTCCCAAGGCTGGGGTTTTCCCTGTGCTGCCAACACAACTTGGTGAC
Source organism: Pezoporus occidentalis (assembly GCF_034315485.1). Lineage (NCBI taxonomy): Eukaryota > Metazoa > Chordata > Aves > Psittaciformes > Psittacidae > Pezoporus > Pezoporus occidentalis. The sequence goes on along the minus strand of NW_026914308.1, from coordinate 165,849 downwards.
TGCCTGCAATTGCTCCTAGAGCGGAATATAGACACCGAAGCATCAGTCCCTGTCTGAAATGAAGAGACCTAGCAGTGATGGTGACATTCCAGGTGGTGTTCCTTGGATCCAGCTCTAGAATCCGCTGCTCTGGGACAGTGAAAGCCCGAAGGATCTCTACAGGAGGCATCATGAGCTCAAGAGATGTAGCTCTGGCTCCCATGGGCCCTCAAGCACTGCAGAAAGGGGCACATTCCCTTTGTGCTAAGCAGCACAGAGGGATCAGGATCTCATGGCTGGGAGCCAGCCATGGTCCTCTTGCATTTGATCTTCTTGTAGCTGGAGTTCCTTGGATACCCTTAGGGATACCCCAGGGAACCAGGACACCTTCTCATTCAGTGCTGAAGCTGGTGGCTGTTTTGTTGGACAAGTGGAATATCCATGAGATCTGCAGCTTGGAACAGGGAGGGACAGTGCCAGAGATAGAAAGCGGGTCTGTGTGTGTACAGCACAATAGGATGCTCCTTCATCCCTGGGCATTCCTGTGGTTCATACAAGCCAAGGAAAACTTAAACCTCCTTAATGCAAAATGCCCACAAATTCCATATCCCTCTTTTCTAGCCATGTAGGGATGCAGAAACTAGAGACACTCCTTATCAATGCCTATCTATAAATGGAGTTTGCATGTGAGTGTAACTCGCATCACTCTCTTGGAGGGAGAAGGGTTAATTCCTAGTCGGAACAACACAGGGAATGATCTTGCTATGCACTTACTGATGCAGTGCCTGTGCTCTCTCCAACTTATGCAAATGAATAACAAGTGCTGTTAAGACGGTAAGGAAGTAAATCTGTATTCCTGGCACTTTACTATGGATAACCCAAGTTCAGCTTCATACGTGAGCCTGAATTCTGCAGTTCAAGCAGAAATCCAAACTCTTTGCTATGTAAGATGGGTCTCCCTCCTCCTGCTGCTGCAGCACTTACTCAGTCACTGCACCAGATAGGAGGGAACACACAGCCCCACACCATAAGCTGAAAGGAAACCTTCATTAATGAAGGTTTAATTAATGAAACGCAGAAGCCCTGGGACAAGTGTCTCCTCATCCCTCCTTATCATCTCTCTTACCGTATCTCTTCAATTAGGCTGTCCCCAACCATATTCTAATTCATTGTGCCCAGATGGTCCCCAGAAGAAGGGCCATGTTTTCTACACAGCCCAGACCTGCTGAGCACGACCAAGGTGGGCAGGATGTGCCCCTGCCCAGCCTCTGAGCCGTCACTACGGGGACAGGGAGAAGCAGCAGATTCCTCATCGCCATGGTAACAAGATGCTCCACACTGCACAGCAGGGCAGGATGCTCTGTGCTCCAGACGCTGGGGGACCCCAGGTCTTGGTTGTGGGCATCCTGACTTTGGTGCTTTGTAGCTCCTCAGGTAAAAGATCACTGTGGAGGTGGATGTGTTGTGCTCTGACTCCTTGGACGGCTGACAAGAGCCTTGGAGAGGAGACCAGCATGAGGTGAGTGCTGTCCAAGCTGAGCCTGAGAGCTGCCCCTCTGCTTTCCTCCTAGGACGGACAGTGTCCCTGCCTCGGGCCCTGCCACTCACCTCCAGCTGGGAACACCAAGGGGGTGAGATCCACAAAGCTTTCCTTATCCATGCACTCCTCTTTCCTGGGTGACGCAGTGTCCCCATCCAGCCTGGTTGATGGCAGGACCATGTCCTCTCTGCCAGCTCTGTCGACCTGAGCAGAGGATGGGGCTTTCCAGTCACAGCCAACACAAGAGATGCCCCAGTGTGCCTCAGTGGTCCCCGCCAGCTCTCCTCACCACAGCTCCTGGCATTTTCTCTTCCCAAAGCACATAACCAACCTCATCCCTGTAGGATGGTCCCCAGTGGGGCTGGGTCCGTCCGCACACCACACAGGTCCCCAGCCTGTTCCAGTGGCTTCCCAACCCTCCTCCTTGCAATGCCCTGAGATGCCTCAGATGTGTCCCCAGCTTTTATCTCCCTTTCTCTGGCCTAGGCTTTGTCTTCATCCACATGGAGAGCAGCCTGTACTCACTGCCCTGCAGCCCTATTGAAATGGAGGTGGCTGATCCCACCTACCACTGGGGGCAGGACCGGCCAGGTAAGTTCCAAGTCAGGAGCAAGCAGCAGTGATGGGTTCTGCTGCTGTGAGGCAAGAGGGGGGTAAGAGGGGAAACAACCGCTCAAGGAAGGAGCCTGTGAGGGGCACATGGAGACCGGGGTCTCATGGGATTGCATGGGCTGAACTACAGGAAGGTTATGGGGTAATTCCATGCTTAATTTTTTCTTCCCTCTCCCTTGATAATTTATAACAACAGGAGGGGAATAATAATTTAATAACGGGGGGGGGGGGGGGGAAGAGCAGCTTTTGGGAGTCTTTGAAGAGTCTCAGTTTATGGAGACCAAATCTGGGTCAGCCCGGGGGAGCATGACAGAGCCACCAGGAACAGGGCCAACTCAGCACAGGACAGCCAACTGCTGGTGATCGCCATCAACCCCTCTGTCTCCTGCACTAGTCCCCAGGTTGCTCTCAGTCACCAAAAAGGGACATCTCCTCTTCCAACACTTCCAAGCAGCCGACAGCGGGAAGTACTCGTGCACCATCTCCTACACAAAGCACAGGATCCCTGTGTCCCAAACATTCCACTACAGCATCCTTGGTGAGTCCTGCACTGTGCTAAGCATGGGGGGCAACCCAACAAGGGCAGGAAGGGTGGATGAAGGGAGAGGTGGGACCGTGCTCAGCTCTCTGGACAAGGATGCTGTTGGCAAGGGGGAAGAAACCTCTCAGGGTTTTCTCCCACAGGCTACCATGTGCCCGGAGGCCTGGACACTGTCCTGCTCTTCCATAGCAAGTTCTGTGAGGATGAGTGGACCAAAAGGTTCCTGCAGGATCTACAAGATAAGCTGAGGCAGCTGGAGATGGAGCAGCACTGCAAACTCCAGCTCAATGCAACTTTCTGCTTCCCCTCGCTCAACAGCCCTTCGGATGAATTCATTGTCCAAGTACAGCTGGAAGGTAGACCCCCAGGCACAAGCGTCACAGCAGAGTCCCCAGGGGATAACAAAGGCACTGGGATGGAATGAGAGGAATTCAAGCATCTCGGTTTGTGCTTGGAGGGAAAAAAGGGAGGGAGCACAGGGCTGTAATGACATTAGGGGCTCTTGGAAGAGTTTAATGGCTTCACTCACCTCCTGCTGGAGCTGGGGCTGCCTGAGCTGCACTTGTGTCTGTCCATGCTCCAGTGTCCCTCTTTGGACCCAATTGGGATGAACACTGCAACTCCCAGGACATGGAGATGGTCACAGACTGCTACCGCATAACAGTCCTGCACAACCTGAGGCAGGTAAGGAGGGAAAGGAGGATGGCAGTGGGGGGGGGTGTGCAATGAGGACACTATTTCCAGACCCTGGAATGATGAGGAGCATCCCTGAGGGTTTGCTCAGTGTCCATGAGCTCCCATTCAGGCTGCTGTGTGCCTGTCCCCTGCTGGCTCACACGGCACAGCTCTATGCACTGGGAGGATGTTTTCTGTGCTTCCCTCTTAGAGCCCTACTGAGCTGCGCTTGCTCTGCCCTCCCCAGGTCCAGCTCGCCCTTAGCAGGTTCTTCAAGGAGCACAAGTCCTTCCTCATCACTAGGCCTGGTATCCCCAGCATCAACTTCACCAACGAGTTTGTCGGCTTCCTAAGGATCGAGCAGTGCAGAGCGGGCTATGGGCAGACCAAGCAGCTCCAAAGATGTCCTGACTGTTGCAGTGAGCCAAGAGTCCACAGCCCTTTGGTCCCCCCTTTTCTTTCCTGCTCTTTGTCTCTTCCCCTCCTCATGCACAGCTTGTTTCCAGGTCCTTGCTGCTCCCCCCATGCCCACCCAATCCAAGGAATGTGGTGGACATCCTGTGATTCTGAGCCCTTAAGCATCAGGGCTCCCTTTCCCTAACTCTTCATTGAACACAATGCTGTTGCTTAGAAGGGCCTTTCTACATGTCCTCTCCTCAGTTGTATGCCCACCAGGGATGTTCGGCCCTCCAAAGAGCAACAAGTGCTTCCCATGCCCTGTTGGGACCTACAGTGTGACCCACGGGGTGGCATTCTGCACTCCCTGCAAGCATGGCATGACCACCGGGGCATCAGGTGCCAGCTCCATGAAGGACTGTGTCAAGAAGGAAAGGACCGAGCAGGGTACACAGATCATCCATTACTGAAGCAGGGCATGGGGGGGACTGGGGGACTCTGAGTAGAGGGCAGGCAGTGCAGTGGGACCCCAGAGCAGCTGCCCTATGTTGGCTATGGCAACTTCTACAGCCCCTGGGGAGAGGTAGCTCACCACCCCTGAAGAAATCACAGCTCCCTCAATGCCCCTTCCACCAGGCCAATGCTGAGCACTGATTTCCCTCTTGGTGTCCCCAGCTTGCCTCTGAGAACCTCACTGCTAGGAGTAATGTAGGTCCCAACATCCCTGCTTCTCTCTGGGGCTGGGGACAATTAGCATTTGGATTATCTCCAGGGTCTTTAGCAGTGGGACTTCTTCATTTGAGACTGTCACATCCATTTCTCTCCCCTCAGCTGTCTCCATCGTGCACAAGATGCCAGCCCTGCTCCTTATTGTCTTGCCAGCATTACTATTCCTCAATGTTCTCTTCATCCTGTAAGTCTGATCTGCATCTCCCAGCATGGGACATTTTGGGAGCTCTATATTCCTCCTTGGAACATGAGATGAAGGAAAACCTGAGGGTGTAGGACTTCAACAGCTGGGATAATCATAGAATCATAGAAGGGTTTGGGTTGGAAAGGGCTTTAGGATCATCCAGTTCCAACCCCCTGCCATGAGCAGGGACACCTCACACTAGAGAGGCCCTCTCCAGCATCCTTGTAGCCCCCCTAAGTAGTAATGTTGGCAGCATCTCACACAGCCACCTAGGGATTGGTTGGGTATGGCCCTGGGGAATCCTGGCCCTGAGGGCTGGTGCTGTGTGGCTGCAGGGCTCTGGTGCTGGTTCCTGCCATGAAGTTAATAGTTTTCACTATGGGCTTCTCTTCTGTGTCTTTGTAGAAGCTCTTGTTACTGGTTCTATCAAGATTACCATTTGCAGTCTCCAAGAGCTTCCAAGATGAAAGGAAGCACCGTGAGGATGGAAAGGACGAGCGATTCCTTCAGGAGCCCCAAGCAGAGCCTCCAAGGTCTCCTTGATGCCAGTGACACCAGGAGCGACAAGGAGCAGAGGGATGGAGCACCATCCCCTGCCATGTCCCTGAACCTGGCTGCGGTGACTGATGAGACAACTCCTGTGCTGGCACCAGAGGAAAGAAGGAACACCTGAGATTCCCTGAGGAACAGCATCCCTCCAGCTACTGTTGCCCATTATTTCTGTGTCCCAAACCACCTCACACTGCCTGAAATCTCCAGCAATGGATAAGAGGGATACCCTTCTTCTCCTGTCTATATCTTCCCGAATGGCTCTGACTACAACCACTCCTTCGGCTAATGAAGTTTTACTTCTAGTTGCACCTCTCTGCAACACTTGGATGCTCCAGACACAAAGGGACTTGGGGGTTACAAGGAGGGGACCTATCATGCAGGTTGAACCACATGTTTGTCTTCAGGTATGGAAAGCATCATTCCCATTCAGTCTTGCACTAGGGAATGACTCCAATTCCTTATCCCACTTTGTATAAAGAAGCAGCTCCTAGGAAGAACTGAAGGCAGAGCGTTTGCTGAGGTCGAGGCTATATAGGACAGGGTAGGAAAAAGCTCAGCCTCGAATAGTTTGGCTTTCAGAGCCCTGGGAGGGACAGGGGCTGCGGGAAGGATTCCCACCTTCTCGGCCTCAAAGAGCGCATCAGCACCTATGGCTGCAGCTGCGCTGAGCCCCGTTGGAGAGGCCAGGAGAGGGCAGCAGCGCAGTGCGGGAGGCACCGGTGGGTGATGCTCAGCAGAAATGGGCTCTGGATCCGAAGTGCGAGCAAAAGAAAGGGGCTTGCTCTGCTTCTTGGTGTAGAAGCAAGTTGAGAGCAGGGGCATTGGTCCAGCTCTCGGTCTTGGGTTCAGAATGGTACTTTCAAGGGTATTAAGCTTGTGCTGTATAACTTAGCAGAAAGCGTGGGCTGGCAACTATTTGCTGAGGCCAAATGAGGGAAGAAATGGTGGGATTCATCCATTCCATTGCCTGCAGACGAATCAGTCCAACAACAGCCAGTCCCTGGGCAGGAAAGTCTTAGAGAGGAGAGGAGGGAGACAAGGGAAGTGGAGAAGAGGCAGAACAGGGCCCAGGTGTATGTGATGTCTGAGGGAAGGACATTATGGGAGGTGCAGGGAGGAACACTGGTTAGCTATAAAGCTCTCTGGTTCATCTGCTCTTCATAGCACTTCTGCAGCTCACAAGGCTCCTCTGTGGGATTGCAGGAGGTGATTAAACACAGCTTTGGCATCAGCAAGATGAAGGTAGGGAAAAGGCAGTGATGGGACTGATGGCTTCTAGGGTCTCTGAAGTGTGAGCTGGTGGAGAAGGGGCTGAGCTTCAATAGGGGCTGCTTTGTCCCTGCAGAGCAGGGGTGATAGCCTAGGGATAGGAGATGTCCAGTTGATGGCACAACTGCAAACAAGCATGGGGCTAGTGCAGGTGTCTCTGGATGTTCTGTCCTGGGGTGGGTAAAAAGCCTCTTCTGGTTCATTATGGATTATGGGTACCTGGTTCTTTCCAAGTTTGATACCCCACAGCCTTCCTGGTGGAGAGTGGAGACATGGAGTAAAGGCAGAGGAGAAGAGATGGTGGAAGCAGGCAGGTCACTTGTGGGTCCACCATTGCTCTGCTCAGCTGGAGATGAAGATTGTTCATAGCATCCTGAGGCACAGGGACTGTGTGGGGACTGAGGAACACTGGGGCTTTCTCCCTTTGCTGTGGAGTCTGGATGTGCTCAACCTCCTCAGTCACTCTCAGCATCTTCCCTCTGCAGAATCCTAACAGGGCTGCAAAACCCCTTCTGAATGAACCTGCATGCCAGCAGGGCTGCAGCCCAAACCATATAAGCCATGCTAAAGAGGCAAAGCTGATGCCCACCCACTGCCTTGAGGAGGCTGTGGACATGCCAGAGACCCAGCATGGCGTAGGGAGACTGCTCACTTGGCATAGGCTGGGATGAGGAGGCAGCAGCATCTGCTGCCCAGCGCAGCTCCAGAGCCCAGCTTGGAGGCAACAGATTCCTTCTGACTAAACTTGAGACAAGTGTAAGCAGCAGGTCTGTGGTGGGGACTGTAGGTGGAATCGTGGCTGTCCCCTGTCCCTGGCTGCATGGGCTGCATGTGAGCTGGTGGGGAAGGGGCTGAGCTTCAATATGGGCTGCTTTGTCCCTGCAGAGCAGGGGTGATAGCCTAGAGATAGGAGAGGTCCCGTTGATGGCACGGCTGCAAACACGCATGGGTCTAGTGCAGGTGTCTCTGAATGTTCTGTCCTGGCGTCGGTTAAAAGCCTCTTCCGGTTCATTATGGGTTATGGGTACCTGGTCCTTTCCAAGATTGACCCCCCACAGCCTTCCTGGTGCTGCTGTGCCACATGAATGTGGGAAAAACAAAAAGGCTGCTCCCATTCCGGGTTTAATTCAAAAGTCTGTTAAACACCCACATTATTTGCAGCATCAGGGATGTTTGTGTCTGCATGGGTTTAGATGCTTCCCTGAACTGGGATCTAAGAGAAAGGCTGAGGTCAGTTGGATATTGGTATCCATGACAACCTCTCATTTCTACTTACTCACAGTAAGTGTTGAAACTCTTCTCCTGCACCCAAGCACCCCTTGCTGGGACTGTACCCCCTTGCTGGAGGTCTGAAGGAGCTGAGGAGCCCAGAGTGTCTGTAGTGAACATACATGTGCTGAGGTGGGGATGGCTCAGAGGTGTGCTGCTCACAAGGACAAGAAGTGTTCCATGTCTCGCTACAAGAGAGACATTGAGGTGCTGGAGGGGGGCAGAGAAGGGCAGCGGAGCTGGTGCAGGGCCTGGAGCACAGGGGTGATGGGGAAGGGCTGAGGAACCTGAGGGGTTCAGTCTGGAGAAGAGAAGTCTCAGGGGGGACCTGATTGCTCCCTACAACTGCCTGAGAGGAGGATGGAGCCAGGAGGGGCTGGGCTCTGCTCCCAAGGAACAAGGGATGGGACAAGAGGAACCGGCCTCAAGCTGCACCAGGGCAGGTTTAGATGGAGCTGAGGAACAATTCCTGCCCCAGAGGGTGCTCAGGCATTGGAACAGGCTGCCCAGGGCAGGGCTGCAGTCACCGTCCCTGCAAGGGTTCACACAGCGTGGAGAAAGGTCACAAAGGCAGGATTCCCAGTAAGGATGTGTGCTACGGAAGCAGGATTTGGGATGCCCTAGAAATTGCTAATGGGATCTACAGTGGGAGATGGCTCTGGGATCTCAGAGAAGGCCACGGAACTGCTGCAAGGGCTGGAGCAGCTCTGCTCTGGAGCCAGGCTGAGAGAGCTGGGCTGGGGCAGCCTGGAGAAGAGAAGGCTCCTGAAGGGGAGACCTTAGAGCAGCTCCAGTGCCTGAAGGGGCTGCAGGAAAGCTGGAGAGGGGCTTGGGACAAGGGATGTAGGGACAGGCCAAGGGGAATGGCTTTAACCTGCCCGAGGGGAGACTGAGATGAGCTCTTAGGCAGAAGCTCTTCCCTGTGAGGGTGCTGAGGCGCTGGCACAGGGTGCCCAGAGAAGCTGTGGCTGCCCCATCCCTGGCAGTGCTCAAGGCCAGGTTGGACACAGGGGCTTGGAGCAAGCTGCTCCAGTGGAAGGTTCACCTTTCAGTGGTAGCCTGCTCCTGCCCTTTCAGCCTTCTCTGACCTGAACTGGATACGCTCGACCTCTCAGTTCTATAAAGGGGGTGGTTCAAGCCTTCCAGCTGTCATCTGCACTCTCTCGTTTGTCATCTTTTAGGGCATGATGTTCCAAAGTGAACAATCTCCAGCCGAGAGCTCACCGACAGTGAGCAAAGCCCATTAATTATCTCCTGTGCCTTGCCTACGAGAGTAAGTGTGTATGTTTGGAAGAGAAAGAGCAGACCAAGTAGATAGTGGTCTTTTTGGGCTTGAAAGAAAAGATATGCCAGTTACACAGGAACACTTCTAATTAATTGCTGCCTCCTGGCAGCAGCTGGCAAGACAGCCCTTTGCCCATCAGCATCTAGACAATTAGCTCTGTACTACACCTGAGATGGTGGAGTAGCTCTGTATTTATTCATATTTTGGCTGAGATCAAAGCAAACCACTTCCATGATCTATTGTCTGCAGAGAAAAATATCTCCATCTCATTGCTTCAAAGAGTGGAGCTTCCAGCTCAGGGATCAAAGCGCCGTCAGGGAGACATATTCTACTCAATAAGGGTTCACAATCGAGTTTCTCACATCCTCAGTACCTTTTGGCTGGGGCAGGGAGCCTGTTCTTTGCTTGTGCCGCCAAGGACCTTCAGCCTGAAGCCAGCTTGCTCAGTGGCAGGTGCTACCATGACAGCTTATCCTTGGCATTGCCAACCAGGCAGCCTTTTTTCTTGGAAAGCACAGCTGTTCTGTGGTCAGGCAGGTGGAATCTCAGCTGCAGCTGGATGGGGACTTAAGGGAAACCAAGCCAGAAAGCACAGGCTGCCAAAGACAGGCCTGACAACAGCATCCTGCTGCCAACAGTGGTCCTGGAGCTTTTGCTGCCTGTGGAGCTCCAAGACAACAGCGTGAGCCAGTCCCCAGTGCAGCTCCCTGCGGGCTCCCATGTTCTACCTCTGCACCTAAGCTCATCAATCCCCATCTCCCTGATGGTACAGCAGTCTGGGATGACTGTTTTCATGGTTGGGGTGAAACGTGTGAGGCATAGAACAGTCAGCGTTAGAAGGGACCTTAACGATTATCTAGTTCCAGCAAGGTGCCCTTTCCTGGGTCCTTATGATGAAGTCCATCTCGCATCACATCAGCAGCAGAAACAACCGGATTTTCCCACTAGCTCCGCATCTGTTTGCCACACATGCAATGTCTCTCTTGTAGTGAGGGGATCAGAACTGAAAACAGGATTCAAGATACAGCCTCACCAGTGCCCAGTGCAGGGGGACAATCCCTGCCCTGGTCCTGCTGCCGCACTGGTGCTGGTAGGAAATCATGTTCTGAGGCAGCTTTGCTGAGCGCTGTTGTCCTCCCAGGCAGGAAGGTGCTTGGTTTCTTTGCATGGCTGCTTCAGGGCTGTAATTATGTTGGCAATGCATGCTTTGTTTTGCATTGCACAGTGTTGCTTCAGGGAGGTCAACCAGAAAGGGCTCTGGTGGAGCCTGAGCTGGCTGGAGGAAGGAAAGGCCGAAGCCATCAACAGCCTTCCCACTCCACTGTTCTTTTGTGATTCCTCCAGTTAATGCTGAGCAGCCCCAATTGAAATAATACTTATTCAAGATGAAGTTATAATTACTGTGTGCTGTTTATGCAAATCTGGCAAAGCACATAGGAGCTGAACAGCCTCCCTGCATCTCCTGGTCTAAAGGCTGTTCTCAGCCAGTGATGGCTCAATACAATTTTCACCATTCTTTTTGGTCTTCTTTGTCATTTACTGCTTCTTTTATGCTTTTAGGAAGAGTTACATCCTGCTAAGCAAGCTGTGAACTCTCTTAACAGCAACTGTGCTCTGGGTGTCCACTTCCAACCAGTGGAGAGTGGTGGAGGGCACACAGCCGGACCTCCCTTGGCTTTAGCCCTGGGCAATGCAGTGTGTGATGCTCAGCCAGCAGGACCACAACTGGAAGGTGCTGCCAGCAGCAGGCACTTTCTGAGGCAGTCTTCAACCAGATTTTGAGTCTCCTCTGGCACATTTGAGTCATTAGATTCGATTCTTCTGGGAACAAATCCCTATAAGACAATATCTCCCTGAACACAGCCAAGGGTGATGGATGCTGTTGTGTCAGGAGCTGGCAGGTTAGGATCCTCAAGCCTTTCCCCACCCTGTTGTCTACCCCAACCTTGTTTTTTCTCTATGCTCCTGCCCTCAGCAATAGGTGGTTTGATCACTGCACTTGTTTCTGCATTTGAAGCTGATGATTCTGTGGTCACACAGGACAAAGGGGCCGCCTGCCTGGAAGGTACAGCTGAAACTAAAAGCTAGAAAGCATCAACATCACACCAGTTTCTTATTTGCTTATTCTCACTTGACCCGACCACTTGCTTAGCAACTGCTTAGCAACACCTTCCTCTCTGAGGGGTGTGCAGGTCCCCCTGGCTTGGTGTGTGACTGAGAGACTTGATTTGCTTCAGCCTGTGAGAAATGGGGATCTGGACTGATAGGACTAAGTCATCCTGGCCTTGCTCTGTGGGTCAGCTAGAGGGGCTGTGGTGAGGGTCCTTCTTTGCCTTGAACTCCAAGGCTTGAACCCCTAACTAGACAAGGCTGCATCCTCCCTGCCCCTTCCATCTGCACTGCGGGATGCAGAGCTGAGGGGGAGGCTGCTGTGGAGGTGTTTACATTGAGAAGGCTCAATTTGACATGGAATCCCAGACTGGTTTGAGTTGGAAAGGACCTTAAGCTCATCCAGATCCAACCCCCTGCCATGGGCAGGGACACCTTCCACTAGACCATATCACCCAAGGCTCTCTCCAAACTGGCCTTGAACACAACCCTTGTAAGAAAGCCGTGCCTCCCATCTGGAGAGCAGGAATGTTGTGTTCTAAGGGGTAAGGAAGTGCACATATGGGTCTTACAGTAGAAGGTGCAGTTCCAGTCTCCCAAGAGCAGCCAGGGCATTAAGGAATGTCTCACCCTGGCTTGATGGAGACATCGGCTCAGCTCTAGCGGCAGCTCCCAAAGTATTCAGTCGGGAGCCACTTTTAGTCTGTTGGTGTGGTTTGGCCCCCTGGGAAGCATCAAGTTGAAATGCAGCGCTATAATTACCAACTGACAGCTTAAATAATGCGAGGGAGCTGGGAGGCTGGAACACATCCTCTCTCCCAGCAGAGGCTGCGGGGGAGGGCAGGCAAGGCAAACACTGCCAGAAGGAATTAGTCCCGCAGAGGGGGGGCATGTCAAACAGCTTTCAGCACGGGTTCCAATAGCTGTAAGGAGGAGCAGGGTCAGTTTGGCGCAGAGGTCTCATTACTGGCGTTTTCCTCCTTGCATGGGATGAGATGATGCTTTTCTCCTTCTGTTCTGGGAAGGTAGAAAGGGCTCTGAATTGACAGAGCTGAGCTGTGATGAGTTTCCTGTTCGCTGACCAGGGACAGAACATTCCACTCGACTTCCCTAGTGACCCTGTGGCAGGAAACCAACCTGCTGGGGTTGAGCTTGCAGCTCCACCATGAGCAAATGGGGTTTGTGTTGGCCGGAGTCCTCCTGAGCTTCTCTTCCCCTTCACAAAACTGGTGATGGGCACACCAGCCACTGCAGCCAGGGACTTGGACTGTGGGGAAGGACTGGTTTAACCCTGCAGGTGTCAGCACTGCAGCTGACAGGGTTTTCCACGTGTGCGAAGGTCAGGTTCATGTCCGCAGCAATGTCTTTCATTCCTCTTCCTTCCCTTCACCTCCATGACCACCAGCAGATGCACCTCTGTTTCCTTCAGCAAATCCCATGAGGAAGGAGACAAAGCTGTGACTGAGCCAAATGGTTATATTTCACTTGAAAATAAGCAGATGGAAGAGACAGATGGGAGAACAAAGCTATATATATATATTTTTATTGCACAGATATCTAATAACCAATAAAATGGGTCTGGGACCACAGAAATCTCTGGCATGGTTGCCATGGCAATATGCACACAATTCCAGCGAGATGCAGGAATGAAATCTTTTGTGTTTTTTAGGGAGCTTTCAAAAAGAAAAAGAAATGAGATTTAAATGAGTGATTACGGCTGCCTCAAGGAGCACCTGCCAAAAGCTCTGAGCCAGACCATCCACCAAACCATGGCGTGGGTTGTGTGCAGAGATTGAGGCAGTGGCAGAGTGTCCTTTGGAGCTAAAGCTGTGGGGCAACAGGAGCACCTGCCTTTTGGGACGTTACATATGGTGGGAGTTGACCTGGAGTCTTTGTCTTGTGAGGGTGATGGAAGTTTATGTGTATTGAGAAAGAAACCAGCTAAGTTCATGGAAGGAAAACCCACAGAGGATTGCTCAGTGGAACCCCAACCACGTCTGGAAGTGTGAAAATGGTTGGGAGAAGGAAAGAGGAAAGAGTTGATCTTGGTTATACAGGTACCTGCCCGGGGTCACTGAAAGACTACTCACGCCAGAGAGGGTTAAAGTTACAGGGAGTAGGTGACATAAAAATAACAGATTTATAGGGATGCAGCCATTGTCTGCCCTGCCATCAATCTGACACAGAGCTGATGGCTACAAGTGGGTGAATTTAGTTCTTTTTAATCTTTCATAAGTGAAGTCCTGGGAGGAGGCAGTGTTGGATGATTCCAGTTGTGAGGCTTGAACACTGGGCTTACTGGAGTTTCGGTGTCTTGCCAACTGCCTCTGTGAGAGGTTGGAAGAGCACAGAAGTGTTTGCAATCTCGCCATCTAAATCTGTTCTATTCATGGTAATATTATCTTCTTCTGCATCTGGGCTTGCTGGGCGTCCCCTGTGCACATTCCCCAGGTGGGCTGTTCTCCCTTTGCTTCCATCTGGATTTTAACATCTCATGTTATCTATCCCCACAGAAGCAGCCCTTGATCTATCTCTTGAAAAACTTGTGCATATTTCACAGGGAAAGCACTGTTACTGCATCTTGGCTTAGAATCATAGAATGGCTTGGGATGAAGGGACCTTAAAGCTCCTCCAGCTCCAGCCCCTGCCACAGACAGGGACACCTTCCACTAGAGCAGCTTGCTCCAAGCCCCTGTGTCCAACCTGGCCTTGAACACTGCCAGGGATGGGGCAGCCACAGCTTCTCTGGGCACCCTGTGCCAGCGCCTCAGCACCCTCACAGGGAAGAACTTCTTCCTTGTATCTAATGTTGAATGTGCCCTTTCAGAGTAGGATGCTGTTCTGGATCAGTACACTGGCCTAAGGCCTGAAACCAGGGGATACTCTGAGCTTGCTCTTAGCTTATGCCTGTGATTGCCTCTGAGATGCCCCAGGAGAGCGGTGATTGGCCCCGAGCACTGAACCTTTTGGCATTAACACCTGGAAGCATCTTCCTCTGCTTGTCCTGACTGGAAACGGAGACCAAGGAGTGAAGGCCCTGGTGTAGCTCCGTCCCTACTGCTTCTTCCTGCCCTCGGTGGGAAGCAGGGCACAGCACCACGGCATGGGTGATGCTGTCACATCCTCCCTTGCGTGCAGGGGGAGGCAGGTCCCCATCAGCAGTGCAGCCTGGCTTGGGGGGGGAGTGGGGGGGCAGGCAGGGAAGCAGTGCTTATTCAGAGTAAGGCATCGAGCTGCTGGCTGAGCTGTGCGTGGGAAGGGAGCTGTGAAGTGTGACGCTTGGGGTGCACGAATCCTGGGCAGGCTTTCCTAGAATAGACCGGGTGGAGGTGAAGGGGAATGAATGCCATTGAGATGTGCTGCCCCCCCCTTCAGGCCCAGCTGCCAGGGGCTGGGGAGTGTGTGGTGCACTGGATCTGGTCCCTTCCAGTGGGTTTCTTCCTGCACCTCCCTGGTGCCCTCCCCATCATTCTCTTAGTTTGCAGACACTCGAATGCGCACACAAAGCACTGCCAGTGCTTCAGGGAGTGAAGGGCTTGCCTGAGCTGCATTGAACCTGCCTGCTGGGAGGTTTCCTGCTGATCTGCTTCCATGAGGAAGAGGGGGGGAGCTGTTTGCCTTTGGGTGCATGTAGGGGTGGCTGCTGGATGAGAGCCCACCCTCGTCCTTCAGTGGAAGCCACCCATTGAGCCATTCCTTTCACTTGCCCCAAGCTGCAGAGCACCATCAGCAGCAGAAGAAAGAGGTTTTGTGTTGCTGCACCCAGGACTCCTGCAGATATCCAGGAAAAGAGAGAAATCTCTGCCAGACAAAAACACCAGCCCTATTCTGCCTGGGCACCCTAATGGAAGTGCCAGGCATGGCTAGAGAAAGCAAGCACCTTTTACCCTGGAAAGCAGGCTGGGAGCCTCCTAAATTGGCCACAGATTTCCCAGTCCTTCACCAAGCTTCTTCCCTGCACATGGAAAGGCATCGACACCCAGTCCTCCAGGACATCCCTGGCTCTGGGCCTCCCATGCTTGCAGGTTGTGGTGCTTTCCCCCAAAATCTCATGTCATCTATAGGAAACGTGCAAGACTTGTTCTGAGAAGAGCTGACATTCCCAAACACGTTTTGGCTAGCAGCAGTTTGAATCACAGGGTTCCTTCCTGCTCTTTGTTTCCCAGACCGCGTGGGCCAGTGTTTAATGCACAATCTGGATTGATCACTGGTTTCTCTTAATGCATGAAATATTCCAAAAGATAAAATAAAAGGAGAAGGATGGGGGGTGAGGGGGAGGGCTCCTGCCTGTTGGCAGCAGGTTTTAATTTGGGTTTGGCAGATGAGGGGAGTTATTCATGGAAATCTCATCCCAAAATAACATTGAGCCTGCCCTGCGTCAGCCAAGAACTTCTCTCTTCCTCCCTGCCATGGGGCTGAGCAGCACGCAGGGGTGACAACGGGCACGCTGGGTCACACCAACAGGCACGTGCCACAGTAGCTGCCTGCAGGCAGTGCTGACTCTCGAGTGAGGTGAGTTCCAAGGCAGTGATACACGGCCTGGCTCTGTGCAAGCTCCTTCACCGGGGCAGGTCCTGCAGTGTGCAGAAGCATTGTTGTGTGTTCCTCTTGTGCCTGCTGATTTCTCATGTCTTTTGAATTCCATCTTTCTGGTCCTTGAAGAGTGAAGAACGAGCATTGTTTGCTTCCTGGCCACTGTCTGAAGATCTTACAAACCTCAGCCTGGCACTGAGCTCCTTCCAGGCTGAAGGTTTCTACCTTAGTCCCTCTCTGTAGAGGAGCTCTTCCACACTTCTGATCTTTGATTCCTTTTAATTGTGTTCAAAGCTGCAACACAGACACTGCATCACTCCCGCATCCCTCCTTGCACTGCCATGGGAGAGAAGGGTTGGAACTGCAACATTCATCTGATAGCAAAGGCAGAGCATCTTCCAATCATCCATACTACAGAAAGGATGATTCACACACAGGGCAGTGGCTACTTGCGCCCAACAAAACCTGTGGCAGCCCAGAAACATCAGATCATCACGATCCATCATGTGTTCTTGGAAAGTCCCAGTATGTAGGGACCATCTTACACCCTTTCTGCCTGTCTCTGTTGCAAGGAGTCCTACACTGATGGAGGACTCATTGATGCTATTGATGGAGCTCATTCATGGAGATGCTGGCTCGCAGTATCTTCATCCCAAATGCAGTTTGGCAGACCTCTGGTACAAGTCTAACTTCTCCATAGCCATTCACAGGGAAACAGGCAGGGGAAGAGGGCAGCGTGTATTGCTGCCACCAAAGATCTTAGCTACTTGTTTCCTTGTAATGGTGCAAACAGGGACAAAGTCTGTTACAGTCTGGAGACTGATGAGGGGAATGGAGTAACAGCCAGGATTAGAACCAGGTCTGTAGCACAGTAAATGCTGTGCTGCAGAACTTAGAATCATAGAATAGTTAGGGTTGGAAAGGACCATGAGATCATCAGTACTTGTACAGAAGCTTGTAAAGAAGCTGAGCATCACTGACGTTATAGATGGGGAAACCAAAGGCATGCTGCCTGTGTGAAATCACTGTTATCAACCCAGAGCCAGGCAGAAATGACCAGGCACAGCGTGGCCTCAGCCCTTGCCCACTGGCAGGAGGGACTGGCCTGGTGCCTGGCTCTTACAACACGTAGTAACCCCCCTGGGGCCAGGCGGGTGCATTTGAGCAGTGAGCAGCATGGCCTCAAGGTTCTTTTCTGCTGCCAATGCTACTTCTATGGGGAATGAAGCCAGGTCGTGGGCTGGCATCGCTCTTGTGCACACCAACACGTGCCTCCCTGCATAGCAGAATAATGGCCAGGGCCATCTAGGGAGGTCTGTTCTGACACTTGGCTCTGCCCAGTCGCTGTGTTTCCTACCTTGCCTTGTTCCTAAGCCCTGGATGACTACAGAGTGGCACAGGGTGATGACAAGGGCAGGATGTGTTTGACCACGAGCGTGCTGCTCTTCAGCCTTACAGCATTCCTGTGCCCCACCACACTTCCACGTCTGTGGCACCGAGTGCCAGCATCCATCAAGGAGGACAGGGAGGGCCCCATTCTGGCCCCATGCAGCAGGAAGGATGCTGGCACTGTAAATAGTAATTCATTTTGGTTTCAGTGCTCCTCCTGCAGGGAAGGGCTGGGTCTGGGTGTGTGGATGCAGACCAGCTCCCCTCTGCCTCTCCCTACATTGTGCTTCTTTGCATGATGCTCCTGTCATCACTTGTAGTCTCTTGGTCCTCAGGGTGAAGGGGTTGAAAGTGCAAAGCCCTTTGGGCTCCAAGCTCACAGTGGAAATGAGTCTGGTTCATTGCTCTGTCACTAAGTGTGGCACTGATTTCTCATCAGCCTCTTTGAATTCAGTTTCCCTGTCTTGAGAAGAGAGGCTCTGGCTGCCTTAAGCACCAGCGATCTCACTGCTCACTGCCAGGTCCTTGAATTCAGGGATCCTTGAATTCAGGGACATTCTTCCTCCAGGGAGAGACAGGAGAACCACTGCTGAGCTGAGTCCCTGTATCTGTCCACCTCTTCTTGTCTGTCTCTCTCCTGCCAAGGCAGAGGAGTGTGAGATCTCCTAGTGGAAAAACAGAGGGAGAAGAGGGATACCTGCCAAGTGAAACAAGGCAGAAACAGGAGGCAGATAGATGCTGTGCCAAGCAGAGATGTCAGTCACTCCTTCCTCACCAGGCAGGCTGCAAAAGGAGATTGCCCAGGTTTCTCTATGTGCAGTCAGCACTGGGTCTGTAAGAAGAGATCCCTATTATTGATCCTGAGCTTTCCTGGCTCCTCAGGGCAAAAGAAAGCAGACTGGGCCAGCAGTCATTGCAGGCAGGTTGTAAGGAGCGTTCAGTGGCTCCGCAAATCAAACACTCCACCTCAAGCACCGATCCACTTCCAACGCCATCACTGGGAGGATGAAAGGCTTGATATAGGTCACCAAACATGAGAGATGGGGGAGAAACACGCGTGAGGTGGCCAACACCTTGCTGCAAGCTCCTGCTGTCTGCTCAGCCCTGGTGCCAGCCGTGTGCTGCCAGCACACACCATCTCCAAACACCGCCTCCAGCGCAGGAGACAGCAGAGGAGGAAACACGGAGGTGACATAAAAAACAGCATTCGCTTTCTTGGCCATCTGTCACTGCGTCGCAGTCGCCTTCCCAAACGCACCCCAGCTCAGCGCTGGCTGGGAAAAACAGGGAGTTATTTTGGTTCATCAGCATCCAGCAGGAGCAGGACCAAAGATCCCACGTAGTGAAGCAGGCAGTGTTGAGACTGCTGGGACAGGACACAGCACCCCGTGCACCCCGAGCCACCAGTGGGGTTCAAGCACTGCAGGAGTGTCCACCTGCATCTTTGCTGTTCCATGTAAAGTATCCCCAGGGCAGGGCTCTTCCTTCATGTGAGCTTCCTGATGTGGAGCAGCTTTGTCTGGATTCAGCTGCGATGCTGAGGCTGTGATCAGGGAGGTGCAGACCACTGCCAGATGGAGCTCCCATGTTCCCACTTGTCTCCAGTACAATGGCACTGGCAGCAGATGGATCCACACTGTAAGGGCAGGGAGCTGAGGGCAAAAACCCCTGCTCTACCTCACTGATGGGCACAGGGTGGAAGGAGGGAACCCCCTTCTCTGGTAGGGTGCAGTCCAGGTGGTGTAAGCATGCAGTCAGTGCAGGACCTGATTTAGCTAAGCAGGGCTTACTCCAAGCCTGTTCTCAGCAGGCAAAGCAGCGATGTGCTCGGGGCCACTTTCAACCCCAGCCCAGCACAATGGGCTCCCTGTGTTCAGCTTGACCATAGCAGCCATGCCCAGAGCTCTCTGGCCTGCAGGAGACGTTTTCCTCCAGCCCTGCTCTGGGCACGCTTCCCCAGCTGGTTTCTCACTGTCCAAAGTCAGGACGCAGAGTCCCCAGAGCAGACACAGCGAAGGTTGGAGGAGATCTGACACGTTCCATAAGGAGCATTCATAGCGCAGAGCTGGAGGCTGCTCTGTTGGAGCGCACCGGCTCCTTCCAAATTCCCTTCTCGGGCAATTTACTACCCAGCTGAACTCATTGCTTGGTCAAAAAGACAGGCAACTCTCCCACATGGAGCTCGAGGTTTCAGGAGGCAATAACTTGCCAGAGCCCACACAGAGAAAACTGTGACAAGAATGGCCCTAGGATATTTGCAAGTGGAAGCATTTACTTGGAGTAGCCTGGATTCACAAGGAGACTGCCCCAGCTGGGCAAAGGGTGAAGGAACATGGGGTTGGACATGGGAGAGGGGTAAAAGAGGAGGTGAGGCATTTTGACGTGGGCAAAGTGGCAAGGGCCAATTCTTGTCACATTGCACTAAATGGAGAGTAAAAGAAGGGAGAAAAAGGCAGAGAAATAGAGCCGGCATGTGGCAGCTGGACTAAGGCAAAGCGAGCCAAGCTTTATCACGAGATCCTCATGTTTTGTCTCTTTCTGTTTATTTCCCAAGCTCCAAAATTACCCCTCAGCAGGAAAGCAGTGCCACGCACTCCCACCAGCTCTGCATTGTGATCCAGATTCAAAGCAGGAGTAAAATCTCCCAGCTCCACTGCAGTGATTTACACTGAAGACTTGGTGCTGAGTAAGGGAGCAACAGGTCCCACGTAGGTGCTTTGGGCAAAGCATTTCTTACTGTTGCAGGAAGCAGAGTTGGTGGCATCCTACCTGTGCTTCCCAAAAGTGCCTCATCCCACCCTGAAAAGCAAGGGAGATGCTGCACAAGGTTTGTTTGGTAGCTTGAATGTGTAACACCTTTGCAGACAGCCCACACTGGGAGGAGAGGTGTGAGTAATGCAAGAAGAGAGTCCAGTAAAGCGGAGGAATGGTGCTGGAATGTGATGGGGTCCGCCAGGAACCAAAGCAGAGGTTGCAAACCTGCATTGATCATCAGCACCACGAGCTGTGGATGGGGAGCAATGAGCTATGCAGGAAAGGTCCTGGAGCCTTAGTGGAGAAAGCTGTGAGAGTTCTAAAGTTGGTTTGGGGGAGCTTGAGAAATGCCTTTCACAATGTGACAGCCTTGTAGCAGGTCATGGCTCCTGTTGGTTGTGCCAGCAGTGTGCCCTGGGACTGCATGGTGAACCAGAGAATGAACAGAGCAACACGAAAACCAAGGTTTGGTGTGAGTTTACTCTGTGTTTTATTCAGATTCTATGATCTGGTCCACAGCAGGACTCCCCTATGTGTGAAGTGGGGAGGCACGAAGAGACAGAAAGGATGCAAAGGGTGCTCTAAGCTGTAGCTGCCACAAGCTTTAGCACATGGAAGCAGAGTCCTAAATGATCCTCTCCTCCAGAAATGGCTCTAACTGCAAGGCTCAGCTGGGCATTCCCACTGTAACAAAGAGGGGAATGCTGCTGCTGAGCTTTGGCATGGCTGCTCCTCCATTTCTTCTTTTCACACCCCCCTGCCCATGAGGAGGGAGCTCTAAAACGGGACTTTGGCACCAGTGCATCCAAACGGCCAGCTGTGTTTCTTTGTGCCCTGTTGCCAGGTCTTGTTCCCTCCTGTCTGTTAAAGGGTGACCTGGTGTATACCTTGCAGAGAATAATGGAGCTGTTAGTCATCCTGAAGCGCTGCAGGCTTCCGGATGGAGCCATTTAAAGGAACTGTCACAAATTCCTAAGCAGCGGAGGTTCTTGCTAACTTCTCTCTCCATTCAGCCTTCCCTGCTCTACCCAAAGCCAGGAAGAAGGAGCTGGGTTTGTTTTGGCTCGTCTCTAGTGCAAAGTGCTTTGAAACCAGCACCTCAAACACAAGAGGATGCGAGCTGGCAGAGCCATTGTTTGAACCCCAAAGTGAAAGAAATATCCCTAGGGATACAGCCCAGATGGGAAAAAGCCTCAGACCTCAGGAATGGTGTAAACTCTCTGATTCCATGAATGTGATTGGTACCTCCCTTCTGCAGCCCTTGCCTGCCCCAGGGATTATTGCATTTCTGTCCAAGGAGATGATGAACAGTCAGCACTGAGGGAAATGTGCGTGTCATTTCTCATCCTCCCCATGACTTATTTCCCCAGGCACTTGATGAAGTTCATAATGAACTGCAGCCACCTGGCACGCAGCATGCTGCCGAGCAGCGAGGGAGAAGAGAAGCTGGAGCCAAAGATGCACAATAAGTGCGGTGTTTTTCTAGCCTTGGTCCTTCAAGTGCTGCAATGAAAAGAACATGTTCATTCCTACCTGTGCTACCTCTCTGAACCAACCCTGGTCACTGGGAAACTGCCATCTGTACCAAGTACTAAGTGTCTGCCCTATGAAACAGGGATGTGGAGCACACAGCACCCTGTTTCCTGAAGGTCCTCAGCCAGAATGACTGTTTCACTTTGCCTTGTCGCATTCATGGTGGAGATATTCAGTTGTGTTCAGGTAGAAGGGAGCTCCAGTACAGCCAGAGGCTCCTATATCTGCAGGAGGATGACCAGGGAACTGGAGCACCTCCCTTATGAAGACAGGCTGAGAAAGTTGGGGCTGTTCAGCCTGGAGAAGAGAAGCTGTGTGGACACCTCAGAGCAGCTTCCAGTGTCTGAAGGGGGCTACAAGGATGCTGGGGAGGGACTCCTCATTAGGGATTGTAGTGACAGGACAAGGGGTGATGGGTTCAAACTGAAACAGGGGAAGTTTAGATTGGATATAAGGAGGAAGTTCTTTAGTGTGAGGGTGGTGAGGCATTGGAATGGGTTGCCCAGGGAGGTTGTGAATGCTCCATCCCTGGCAGTGTTAAAGGCCAGGTTGGATGAAGCCTTGGGTGCCATGGTTTAGTGTGAGGTGTCCCTGCCCATGGCAGGGGGGCTGGAACTGGATGATCTTAAGGTCCTTTCCAACCCGAACTATTCTATGATTCTATGATCTGTGGTTTCCTACCAGAAAGCATTGCCAAGGTACATCTAGGAGCATCACTGTCAAGCCCAACTTGTACCCTAGATGTTTCCATTAGCCCAGGGCAGCCCTGATCATGAAACAGAGCTTCTGGAAACCCACCAGGGTGAGCAGCAAACAGGAGTAGGGGCAACCAGCACCATTGATTCAGCACTGATCAAACACAGCCAGTCTTTGAGGCCAGCCAAATGCTTGCATGCTGTGATCACGAAGGAGGCAAGTTGTCCTTTTGTCCTCTTGTCCTTTCCAGTTCTGGCATGCTGCAAACAGTGCAGGATAGGTCCTGTCACACGAGGATTGTGTGAAGTTTGGTGTCCCACTGGCTCCCTACTTTGTGAAGTGTGGGATGAAGAACAAAAGAGCCTTGCTGTGTACATGGACCACTAAACCACCCATATCGCAGCCAAGGGGGGTTTGGCTTGTAACATCTCTCTGGAGATGATGAACTGGTCCCTGTATGGTGCCACAGGCCAGTGAGTTGTAGTGTTCAGCCTGCAGGCTGGTCCTTGTGCAGTGCTGTGGCAGCTGGCACAGCACACACCAAGCTGGATCCTGTCTGCACTGGGAATTCATTGCAACCAATTAGTCAGATTTTCAATTATCTGCGAGAAGGAACTCAGCTAATTCCAGCCTAATTACATTTTCCCTGCTTTTTCAGCTGTCTCCTCCGATTAAACCTGCATTTTGGGACTCTGTGGCAAGAGGGGAGCACTCACAGCTGCACAGAAACCTGTAAGATGCGGGCACTTGTGGGGCCTGCCAGAAAGGATGGCTCTGGATTTGACCTCAACTGCATGAAAGCTTGAGCCATACCAGGACAGAGAGCCAGCACCCAGCACATGGAGAGGGAACAGTGCCCTGAGCTTGCTTTAGTGCACACCTTGTTTTCCTCTGCACAAGCATCCTTCCTCCTACCTGCACTTGTGTACCAGCCTCAACCAGTATCAACAGGCACACTAAGAGGACAAAACTGGCTCCTAAATGAAGAAAGCAGAGTTGTGCAGCTCTGCAGTTCCAGCCCATCCTCCAGTTTCTCTTGCCTTTTCTTGGTTATTAAGATCTCTACTTCCAATGTCACATCCACACTTCAAATGATTCATGTGCTCGCAGTACTGGACCCTTTAAGAACTGGAACATCATAGGATGGATGGCTCTTGTATGCTTTTCTCCTAGACTCATGCACAGCAAGCCCAGGCCTCCACTTTGAAGTCACCCATGACCTGCAGCAGAGATTGGCACGCAGAGCCAGCTCTCATCTTCCCTCACTACCTTTGTAATTAAAAAGACATTTTTGCTTTGTTGGTGATGGACCTGCCTTAAATTAACGATGTGAAGATGTCATCCACACTAATGAGCTGCTGGGAAGGATGAGAGAGCCAAAGAGGTGCAAAGGCAGCTCTGAAGCTGGACTCCTGTTACACAACCTGAAATACATGGAGGTGAGTAGTGTCTGTCAAATCAGAGACAGTCATTTTAGTTGCATGCCTTTGAGCACTGCCAGTGCCCCCACCACTTTCCAGCGCATTGACAGTGACACCACCAGGGCTCTGCCAAACCCTCCTGGTTTGTTGGCAGTGTTCTGATTTCCCCTTCACTGAACTTTCCATACCCATGTGCTGATAGAATAAACAAGCCCAAGGAATTGCCAGTCTCTCAAATCAGAGGAGCTCAACCATGACCAACCTGCAGGGGAATCGCTTGGCTCAGTCATCTTAATGGGGGAACATGGAGATGCATCCAGTACCATGGAACAGGCAGTTGTTAAGGCTGCTGAGGGTGTTTTGTGCTTCCCTGTGTTCCAAAGATGTATTCTCCAGGACTAAAACCAAGGGTTTCAAATCCCTCATTCATGTTTGAGAAAGCTGGATTCAGAAAGCCAAACAACTGCTCTGAGGACATCTACATTTGCATGTGAATCCATCAGATGTAATGAGATGCTCACCCTGCACAGCCAGCTCAGGCCAAAGAAGTGTCCTTGAATGCACTGTGATCTTTTCACTTGGGACTGTTGGGGTCAGGTTGCTGGCACGGGTCTGAACCGTACCAAGAACCATTCTCACAAGCCATCAGCCAAGTTCCAGCGCCCAGGAATATTCCTGGCACTGATCATCTTCCAAGTACAGATGGAGCTGTAAGATCCACCTTTTAAACCGAGGACTCTAACTGCTCACTCAATCCCATAACAGCTCTGATTTGGCAAGGAGCAAAAGGGACAGCCTACATTTCTTTGGAAGGGGGGAGCTTTCTGTGCCCTGGGTTTTGTGGTGGGTGCCAAGTGCTCTGCACACCTCAGTAGGCACCAAGTCCTGTGCCAGGCCAGCAGGTCCAAGCAGTCTCAAGCACGGAGCCAGGGCAGGATGGGATAGATGAGGAATTCCTGGCCAAAACACCAGCAGCAGCCGCAGCATCAAAGCAGCTGGAAAGCCACAGACACTGGGAAACATTCCCCTTTCAAACAGAGAAACTGGTAGGCAAAGCCTCCGAAGCTGTGAGGCAGTGCTGGCTCTTGAATTCTTGTCATCGCTTGATCTCAGCTCTCCCTTGAGTACCTGACTCCAATGGCATCAACTTGTCCCTCTGTGGCAGAGCTAATGGACTACAGAGGCTTTATCTAGAGGCTAATGGGTCTCACACAGCCAATACAAGAGAATCACGCTGAGCAGCAGTGGGGATTTATCAAGCGATGTTCCTGAGTAATTGCACTGTGTATTTCAAGCCATCTCTCTGCTAAGTGAACCCTTCTGTGCACTGCCTCTGGTTCCTTAATAAAAAATGGGCTCACAGGGCTGCTGCTTTAACCAGCACTGAATTAAAACTCAATGTAAGGATCAGCTGGACAAACCTGACACATTTGCTAGAGGGGATGACTTGGGGGGGAGATGGAAGTGGCTTTGTGCCCACTGATGGGAGGGCAGGAGGGAGACACAGGAGATTTCCAGTCTTGCCTGATGAGTGCCCCTTCAGTGCAGGGACACCTTGCCAGAGCTCAGGAATCCTGTGCTTTCTTCTTAGGTCTGTCATGCACCTTTAGGAAAAGTGGTCTGTTACCTCCTTTCCAGCCCCCAAAGTGCCTGCCTCATCTTGGAGACCAGCTTTGGGACCTGCATCACTTGGGGTGCAGGTAACCATAGGCAGGCTGCAAACTGGGATCACAGCATCCCTCTGTGGGCTTGGCTGGGATGAGGGCTTGTTCATGGCTGCTCTCTTGTACATACACACTTGGAGACACGGATGTGTCCTCCCCATTAGCCAGCTACTGGGAAGCTAATGGCACACCACACCACACCACAGGCAGTGGCAGAGCATCCCAGACCCACAATGAGAGGAGTCCAGCCCCTCATCCCCATCAGCACCCAGTGTTGGACCAGTGGAGATCCACTCCATCCACCCCCTGTGCTTTCCAGAGGAACATGTGTCTGGAACAACCTGGTTCCCTCCACCTACCCATTGAACGAGCCCAGAGCTGCCAGACGAGAGACAGGAAACTGCTGCTTATCTGGTTTCGTTTTATTTCACTTCTTCTTGATTTTTTGGGCTCTCAGAAGTGTGTTGAGGCTGGATTGAGGTTACAACCTGAGTAAAGCCTCCCTGCCTAAAAAAACAGGCTGTTGCCATAACAACCTGACTCCGTGCTTCATTACCATGGCAATTCTCAGGAATTATTAAATACTCTGTGTGTTTGGTGCAGGTGCTCCAGTACATCTGGTGCCAGGCTCAGGTTGGGATCCTCCCTCTCCCCTAATCTGTCTGTGTGTCTTGGCTTGTTTAACTCTTTCATTGTCTGCCCTTAGGAATAAGAAATCCCAGATGGAACAAAATCAGTGCAAGTGGGGACCAGCCCAGTGACGGGGAAGGAGGGTTGGGAAAGTCCAGTGCTGGGTGCTCTTGGTTGGGGTCAAGAAGCAGCTCCCTATTAGTAGCATAACTTGACTGACCACACACTGCCTAAAATCATGATTGCTTTCATAGGAGGGATGCAGATTAGATGGACCAGTGTGGCCATTCGCACAGGATTGCATTGGTATCTTCTATTCCACTGGTAGGTGATGATCCACCTAAGCTTATCCCTTCTCTCCCTATCTCTCCTCTGCACTTTAGAGCCAGCAGTGTCTAGAGGCAGAACCTATAGACCTTTGGACCTATAGATCTATATAGAGCCTATAGACCTTTGAAGGTCCTTTCCAACCTAAACCATTCTAGGATTCCGTGTCTCTCAGTCATACGTGTGCAGCTCCTGGCACCCCAGTGACGTTCTGGAACTAAACCTGCTACAAGCAACAATTCAAAGAACCTGAATCGAAATAACATGAAACCAGCCTTGTCCAAAAAAAAAACCTGCTTAAATCTTTTTGGGAGCCAGAACCCACTTGGAGCTTCAGCTAAATGAGGAGGTGTGAGCTGAAAACACACAGCTATTTGTGGGGAAAGGCAGCAGAAAGAGCCATTATGGTCTGCTTCCCTTACGCAAGCCCTAGAGGACACGTCCTCCTCTGGGGCAGGGCAGCTGGGTTTGCAGGGTCAGAGATGTGGGCAGCATCATGGTGCCCTCAGCACCTTCCACTAGGAATGACCTGCATTGGTCATTGCTCTCAATGGGGTAATTGGCCTTTTGTTGGGAATCTGAGAGGATGGGGACTTGTGTGCAAGTGTCTTAAACCCACTGAGAGCAAGATAGAAGCTCAGTAACCCCATGGGGATACATAGCGTGTAGTATGGTAAATATGGATGGTGCCCACCAACTGCTTCACTCTGCAGACCCTTTTCTGTTGGTCCACACAACCCACTGATGTAGACATAGCCCTTATGATCATGGAAGAGACAGCCCCAGTAGAGAATGAATAAGCCAATGCAAAGTTGGGCTTTTGCCCCAAGAGGCCATGGGGAAGTCGTTCCTCTCCTAATTTACTCCTGAGCAAGCTCCATCCATCCCAGCAGGCGCTCAGGGCATTACATTGCTCCTCCACCTCGTGTCAAAGTGACCCTACCATGGATGACTTTTCTCCTTTGCTCTGGAAGACTCCACAGCACAAAAGGGACAAAAACCCCCCAAATCCCACTCCTGGATGTGGTCTGTAAGGACACTCGGTGTCTTGGTGGCTATGTGGGATTGCAGAGCCATGTTTCCCCATGGGGAAAACCCCTGGCAAAGCACAGGTAGCTGGGGACAGCTGGGATTATTTGACCAGCTTCTTCACTGCTGCAGGTCAGATTTAATGTGGTTTTGATACTTTCTTTGCATTAGCAATGTTTCCTGTGCCTTGCTTGTATTGCTGTCATTGGAAGGTTTCTTCCATTATCTCAGTTCTCTCTTGTGATGGGACCATGTCTGGTGGGTGGATGGCAAGAGGGACCAAATGCTTAAAGCAGAAGACATCTGGGCTGTCCTCTGGCAGCACAGCAACCTGAAGATGTAGTCACATCTACATTCAAATGCACTCTGAAGTGTTTGCAAAGCTGGGTGTCTCATCGCACGCACTGGGATGCTCTGCATCTCACCCTGATGGTGTGACCAGGCTGTGCTCCTGCAGTGGGACCAGTTTGTGCTCATATGCAAAGAGATCAATGGTCCTAACACCCCGTTGGGCAGCAGGGACCAAAATCCCCTTCTATGCTGCTGTGTGAACCGCTATTACATGTGTTGGTTGGGCAGCAAACCCTCCTTGCTGAGAAGGCTGCTCAGGTATGCAGACCTCATAGAAATCAGAGCCCTGCTGTTTCACTGGCACCAATGGGACATTTAAAAGCTTTGAATCCCAAATACTGGTCCTGCTGCCACATTGTCCCATTGTCCTTGCGCTTTCAAGGCATTACAGACAACAGGTTAGTGGGAGCAACCAGTGGCAGCACTACACTAGTGCTGCTCTGCACTGGGTTACCAGCACCCTGCAAGAACCTTTGAGAAGGTGCTCAGCAAATATTGATCAATTTCAAAGCATCCTTTACTCTTGTTCATCCTGGGGGAGGAGAGAGCTGCTCTTTACATCCCAAGGGATCAGCTCATCAGCTCCTCCAGCATCCAGGATTACTTTCCCACTACAGAAGTGGACCCAGCAGGAATGTTGTTGGCGCAACAAAACTCCAATGATTTCCATCTCACACCCACAGCCAGAGCCGCAAATCCATCACGGAACAAAGGTCAGGAGCCCTCCTCCTCTCTCATCATTCAGTTTTGGCAGCTCATCAGGATCAGAAGAGCTGAAGGTTTGCACTTGGAGGCTGCAGTTCGCTTTGCAAGAGGCGCTCAATGCATCTTTATGAAGCTCTGCTTCAGTGCAGGGATTTAACACAAGCCTGAAACACCCAGTTCCTGACAAATTGATTTGCAAGTGGTAACTGATACTTGCCTGTGAGAAATGCGGTTTCTGCTTTAAAGCAATACCTCTGATCAGAGCTCAATTGGAAGGTGAGGTGATGCTACCTGCAACCAGGAGTAAAACACCTGAACTCTGCACACACACAAACCAACTGAAGACGACACAAAATTCATTTCAAACAGGTTTTTTGATTCCTGAATGTTCACCAGCTTCCAAAAAGACTACAAAAAACCTCAAGGACGGTAACAATAGAACACTTGAGAAAAGGCTGTTGTGTACAAAACCAAGCATGCTTTTGTTTTGGGGTTGGAGTGGGTTCTTTTCTTCCTTCGGCATAGTGCGAAAGAAGAAAGGACCACTTCATTTAACAGGATAGCTCAGGAAAATAAGGAAGAACATGCTTTCCCCATGACAAAACTCTACCAGAAGATGCATGCTTGAGGTCCCACATAGAAACAGACTGACACATTTTGGAGCGTGCAGACTTTGTTGTCCAACCCACACAGCACTTCCCTTCCCCTGCCCCATGGTCCAAGCTGCGGTCCATGCCATGCACGTTGTTTTCCTTTCGCTTTGTTCTTTTTGGTTTCTTTTTGTAGGAATTTCCCTTTTTTTTTTTTTTTTTTGCGTTTTTTTGTTGTTTTTTTTCTTAGCCCTAAATCCCAGGTAGCAGTATCCAAGGTAACAGCAGAAAAGAGTCCAGATCTGCATGTTATCACTGTTTCTGCAAGTTTCATGCAAAACTTAAGCCATTTCTGCATGCAACACAATGCTGCTCAGTTATTGTGCTTCAGACAGCTCTGGGGTGATCTCCCCAGTCACCAGGACAGTTTGTTGACTGGGAAGCACAGATTGGCTTGCCCATAGACACAGACATATTAAAAGACCCCTGTCTCCCCCTCTTTCGCTCCCCCCAAACACATGGGAATGTGCATCTCGGCACCAGGTCCATAGAGTTCACTTGCCTACAAAAGCCCGGTGGCTTTAGTAAAGTCCCATGATTGCAGCTCCCACATCCTTGGAAGGTCTCCGGTCCTTCACCAGGAAGTTAATCATGCTCTCGGACTTGATGAGCAAGTTGCAGCCCAAAAAGAAGATGCCGAACATGACAGTCAAGGAGAGGACGCAGAGGACCGCGATCTGCACCACCCGTGTGATGTAAAGGCTCCTCTCATCAGGTGCCAGCACCGAAGAGCCACCGCCGGTCGCCAGCACCGAGCTGGTCCCATTGCAGCAGGCCATGAGCATCCCCAAGCCCTGGGTCCTGTTGGGGTAAGCTCCCTGCTCTAGGAGAGTCTGGTTGAAAAAGGATCCATTCATGGTCTCTGCGTGATCCCAAATCTCCAGGGAAGGCAAGAGGAGAAGCTTGCTGTCCCCCTGCCTGCCCTCACACGCCAGGGCTCCGAGCCACCTCCTGTCTTTCTCCTCACAACACCCCGGATGGACGGGATGCTTCCTCGAGGCTGTGAGCAGGTGGGAAGCCAATTCCTGCAGGCGAGGGTCAGCTCGCTCCTGGATCCCTCCTGGCACAGGCAGCGTTAGCACAAGCCCCCAGACAAGCAGAGAGACAGAGAGAGAAAAGGCAAAGGGGGCAGAGGGGAGAGGGAGGCAGCCGGGGGTTGCTCCATGCCTCCTGCCCTAGCGCTGCCCCCAGGCACAGGGCACCCCCTTTGCGCCGGGGGCTTTCCCGCAGCAGGTAGAGCTGATTCCTGCCGCCTGGAAGCTCCACAAATGCAAGTTCCAAGCTAAAGTCTTCCCCGTGTTCAAAGGAAAATCCAGCAACTCCACCCCCTTCCAGCCTCCCCCCAGGACCGCCTTCCTCCCCCTGCACGCTCACCCAGGCTGCCCACCCCTTCCCCACCCTGTGCACCCCCTCTCTGCCCTGCCCTGGGGGCCAGCACCCACCCCTTGTGCCACCCCAAGGTGGGGAATGACCCCTAAGGACCTGTGGAGCAGCACCCAACTCGTCGTCCTTCCCACCCCCCTGACCTGCTCCCGAGAGCATCCCGCATGGTCGTGGTCCTCCTGGATGCTGGCAGGTCCCCTGTCCCCCTCTGTAAAGGCTCGCATGAGCCTCAGGTCAGCGCTGCTCTCCCAGTCCCTGCCTGCTGCTCTATGCCACCCACTCATGCTTAGAGCAGCGCTGGCCCAATCCAGCCACGTCCACCCCCAGCTCTGCTCAGTGATGCCTGTCCTGTGCCTCCAGATGAGGGCTGGATCCATCCCCCTCTCTGCATCTCTGTTTTCCTCTGGTTGGGGGTTTCCTCCCCGAGCATCTTTGCTTCCCCTCCCCCCCCGCTCTTTTAGCCCCTTCAAAGGGGAACACTGCAGTGCTGCACCCTGATCCCTGCACCCCTTCCCTGCCTTGTTCCCAGCTCTGGGTCTACAGCAGCACCACTGCTGCACCCAGGGCTAGAGCATCACAGACCCCCTCACTCAGGCCCCTCAGACCCACTGAAACAATGCCAGGGGAGGGTCAATCACTGCTCTGCTCTCCATGTCCGCATAAGCTCCCCAAGGGACACCCCAACTCGGGGTGTCCAACTGTGTCTGGCTCAGTCCTCACGCTGCCTGTCCCATGGCACTGCTGTGTCACCGCTTATAGGTGACACAATGGGCTTTGCCTGTTGGTATCTGCCTGGAAAACGTGTCTGGATGGCACAGAAGAGCAGGTTACCCCCGAGCCATGATGTGAGGACTCGATTTACCTGTGCACATCCTGGCTTTCTTGGCCCGGCCCTGAAGGGGATTTTAATGGCTCTAAATGAGGATTGATGAACTGCAGCCAAGGCAGGAGTGTGAGGCTGGCTGAGAATGGAGGGGAGCTTTGCAGAGAGAGTCTTGACTGATCTTCCTTTCAGCCAGCTTGGACCTGTGCCCTGTTGTGCTGCTGTGACTTTAGGGCCTCAAAACCTGTTTGGTTTGGGGTTTACTTCTTGCTTTTTGCACCTGGAGTTCCTTTCTCTGCAGGGCTGCCTGCTCTTTCAGGGCAGTTTGCAGCAGAACCGCGTGCAGGAGGGAGGTGGAAAGCGCTGATGCAGCAAGAGCATCTGCTCGGGTTTGACCTGAGGGCCAGGAAAAGTCCCACCGGGAAACCAGAGCATCCCTGGCCGGGTGGGAGCTCCTCTCCGCTCGCTCGCAGGCTGAAGGAGTTTCTGCTCCCTCTGGTGGTTCCAGCTCCAGCCTCTTCCCGCTCGCCAGAGCGTGGATCCGGCTGCTGCACTCATCCATCACTCCTGGGCCAGAGCATGCGGTGATGCTGTGCATGGCTTTGCAGCATTGCTAATGTGGGCAAGCAACTACAGGGCAGGATGAGCCCCTTAGAGAAGAGGACCAGTGAGATGGATGGCAGGGAGTATCCATGGGGGGTGCTGAGCCAAGCAGGGCTCCCACGTTTCTCTTTAGAATCTTGAACAAATTCATCAACCCATCCCATGAAGCCTAAGAAGAACAGGAACTAGGATGCACTAAAAGTGCCCAATGGGATCTGCAGTGGGAGATGGCTCCAGGATCTCAGAGGAGGCCACAGAGCTGCTGCAAGGGCTGGAGCAGTTCTGCTCTGGAGCCAGGCTGAGAGAGCTGGGCTGGGGCAGCCTGGAGAAGAGAAGGCTCCTGAAGGGGAGACCTTAGAGCAGCTCCAGTGGCTAAAGGGGCTGCAGGAAACCTGGAGAGGGGCTTGGGACAAGGGCCTGTAGGGACAGGCCAAGGGGAATGGCTTTAACCTGCCAGAGGGGAGACTGAGATGAGCTCTGAGGAAGAAGCTCTTCCCTGTGAGGGTGCTGAGGCGCTGGCACAGGGTGCCCAGAGAAGCTGTGGCTGCCCCATCCCTGGCAGTGCTCAAGGCCAGGTTGGACCCAGGGGCTTGGAGCAAGCTGCTCCAGTGGAAGGGGTCCCTGCCCGTGGCAGTGGTTGGAGCTGGGGGAGCTCTAAGGTCCCTTACAGCACAAACTACTCTGGGATTCTATGAGCAGGGCACGACCAAGAGCCCCTCAGAAAGGTCTGGGGTTTGTATTGATGTCCCAGCCAAGGCGCAGCACTTTCGGACGCTGCAGGAGGGTCGATGGGCTTCTCCTTGTGCTCTTTACCAAATCCCCATCGACAAGCCTTGGGGATGCGGTTGGATCAGGTGGGAAGGATCCCCCCGCAGCCGCGGGAGGGCAGCAGCTCCCACAGGTAGAATGGGGCTGAGGGGAGAAGAAAAGAGGCACCAAAACAACTTCTTTTAAAGCTAAATCCCCAGCTCCTGAGGCTGAGTCCCCAGCTCCGCCTCACCCTCCCAGGCACCATCCCCTCTCGTAGGGGGGAAACGTGGGGCTGTGGTTCTCATACAGCACCCTCACATCACGTCCAGCACCATCAGGCACACACACCAGCTCAGTTCCTGATGCCTGATGCTCCTGTGCGTTGCACCGTCTTGCCCCAGAGTTGGGTCATTACTGTCCCCAACCCGATGCATGGTGGGAGCATCCTTGGGCTCCAGGGAAGCAGCCCTTCTCTCCCATTTGCATCCCAGCCCTACCTTGAGTGCCTCAGTTTCCCCACCTGCGAGTTAAACAAGAGTTTGTCACACACACATACCCCCCACACCCCCCCCCCCCCAGGAGGCACCCACAAACAGCTCTGCTGTTTCAGGGGGGACAATTCCTCTCCTTTCTCAGTACAGGAGAAAGTTTTGAGGGCACAGAGGGGGAAAACAAGTGAGAAGAAAACGAGGTCCGAACCATCGGACCTTAAGCTGAACTTCCCTGCCTTGGTGACAGCCAGGTTTACACCCTGCTGCTTTCACCAGGCTCGGATCTCACTCAGGTCCCTGTTTGAGCAGAAACAGTCCCATTTGCGCCGTTCGGGAGCTGAGAACCCACACCTTTACCTCCCGTTCAACCCTGGGACTCGGCGGCTGCCTTTCCCGCAAGAGTTAACGAAAGGAAGGAGGGAGCAAGGTTTTGCAAGGAGTTAAACCCGGGCAAAAGAGCCTATGGGAAAGAGCCTGCTCCCAGCCCCAGGGCTGGAGGTCACCGGCGCTGGGAGCGCTCACTGCCAGCGTTTAGTAGGTCCTTGACGGAGCAAAGCGAAGCGAAGCATGAGGAGGTGCCGGCAGCGCGGGCGGGGGCACAGACCGGCTCCCCAGTGAGTGACGAGCCAGCGCCGCTTCCTCCGGCCGGCCGGCCCCGCTCGCCGTGTGTCACACACCCAGCCCCATGATTCATCTCCTGGGCTGCTCCAAGCCTCCCGAGCTGCTCCCCATCGCCCACGGGGGGGCCGGTCCAAGCAGCCCCCCGCGCTCGGGGCTTGCAGGACGCGATGGGAAGGCTCAGCGTGGCTCTCGGGATCCTCGCGCTCTGCGCTGCTGGCGCCTGGGGTAGGTTTGGGAGCGCTGCCGCTCGCTTCGAGCCGGGTCATCCAGGGATTGTGCGGCCCAAATTCCCCCCAGTCCCAGCACTTTCTCCCGAGGAAAGCGGTCCGAGGGGGAGCGGGCAGCCTGGAGCTGCTCTGACCGGTTGGGTCTTGAATGGGTCGGCTCCAGGCGGGTTTCCCAAAGGTGGTGTAGGATCGGGACGTGGTTTGGGAGTTATTTCCACGCTGGGTGCGGGAAGTTTCTGTTCTGTACCTCCGCTGTGTTTGGCTCCGGGTAAGGGTTTGTAATGGGAGGACCAGGGTGTGACTTGGGCTCTGTCCTTCCTAAATGCACAACAAAGAGTTTGCAGGGCAGGCTGGGCGCAGTGGTTGTGTTGGTTTAAAGGCAGGGGGTGCCTGTATGTCTTGAGTTCTCTTTTCTCTGTTCTGGTGGTTTTAGGGGTTTAGGGTGAGATGATTTCAGACAAAGGTAATTTGTAGTTTTAACAATATTTCCAGTGTCTGGAGCATGGAGAAGAGACGGGAAAAGCATTTTCTCTTCTCCCCAGCTGTGTTCCCGGGGCTCAAAGTAAATCCTGCAACTGTAAAATGGGGTTTTCAGCTCCTGGTTTATAAATGGGTCCCATTGTTTTTGAGGCCAGGCTCTTTGGGCAACGTTGTTCTGTCTAAAGAATTCCAGACTTTGGTGAATTCCCAGGAACAGCCTGAGGCTCTGATCTACCTGATCCCTGTCGTCAATACAGGACATAGGATAACAACACACTGAAACTATAGAGCTGCAGTTTGGTCCTGTGTATCGGTGCCTGTAAGAAGCTGAGCTGAGTTTGGGCTATTCCCTCCCTGGGATGATGCTTGCCGACAAGGACAGGGTCGGAGAAAAGCCAGAGCCCCAGGATGGCGTTGGCAGAGCAGCCACAAAGACCTAAGCCCTGATCGCTGCATCAAGCAGAAGGATGTCCGGATGGGTTGTGTCCTTATCGAGTTCTCTAAAATATCGGGTTTTCTGTGGGCACTTTCTTGCCCCAGTTGGCAGAGGGAGGAAAAACAAAGCATGTGGCTGGCTCATGCGGTGCATAGAGGTTACTTGGAGTGCAGCTTGGGGGCTGAGTAAGCTCCTCCAGCCGGGGAAGGGTGATGCTGAGCCACAGACGTCTGGGGTATTTCGAGTGCATCATCCCACATCGCTGCCCAGCCGTTCTCATGCTGCCCAGTTCATCTCCCATTTCCCTGTATTTTATGTGTTAGGATTTCTTTCTGTTTTCAAAGCCTGAGTCTTTAGGATCAGATCGTTGTGAGAGACCAACTGCTTTCGTAGTACTTGGGCTCAGGACGTTTTATGGCTGGAAAAACATCCCCAAAAGCTGTGCTGGGTCTTGCATCCAGGCGGTGTCCTGAGCCTGGGAAGCGCTGCTTGGGAAGCTCCAGGACCAAACGTGGAGTGGGCTCAAGATGCAGCCTCCTCCTTCTCCCTCCTTCGCCTGTGCTGTTGCTCCTGCACCATCCCAGGTCCCCATTCCCCACTTCCCTAAAACAGGCAGAGCTGGAAAGACCAAAGCAGAGACATTTCTGCACAGTGAGAGGCTGAGGCTGCCTGCTCGCAGCAGGAATAGCCACATCTGGATGGTGAGAACCGTGCTAACACCACTGGCACTGGGGCATTTCAGCCCCCTCCCAGAGGCCAGGTTCCCAGGTTGGGGAAGGGTCCTCCGTCCCTGGGCACGTGTCTCAGTCATGGGCAATGGATCCCATGGGGACCAGAGGGCTGCATGAGTCTGGGGGCAGGAGTGACTTGCAGGGACCCCCTGGTCAAAGCAGCAATGACATGGTGACATGATGTGGTTGCAGCCTCGGGCACGACAGCATCCTTCCTGCAGGACCCTCTGGCCTGCAGCCCCATCTAACCCCTGGGGTTACATCCTCAGCATGGAAGGGGAGCACCAGATCAAGGACCCCTGTGCTGTGGGGTGGGAAGGAATGCACTGAGCTCAGAGGCTGCACACAGGCAGGAGGTAACGCATACCAACTGCTGGGGAGCAGAGCAGCTCTCCAGCCCAAAGGGACAGACCTGGGGCTCATTATCCCCAGAGCTCAGGTTTCACAGCAGGAGAAGTGGAGGCAGACCCAAGCTTGGAGATCCTCCACATCATGTTTCAGTGCAGCCCGGGCTCACTGACACCAGGGTTAACACTGCACAGGGGAAACTGAGGCGCTTGGCTCAAGTTACAGGGGAAACCTGCTCGAGAGAGGACGTGGACCAGTGCATCCCATCCTAGGCCAAGCTCAAACCCACCCTTGGGGAGCAAACCCCACAGTGGCATTAAGTAAGAGGAGGTCAGGAGCACTGCTGGTGGTTAATCCTCTGAGCCTGTCCCTGAGGGCAGCGCCAGGGCATAGCCCAAATCCAAGGCACGGGGGCTTGGGCTGCAGCCACCAGTGCTTGGCAAGGCAGGAGGGATTCCACACACAGCAGGAGCTGGCGATGCTGAGAGCCCTTTGCCTTCCCCATACCAAGCCCCAGCTCCACATCCTGTCTGCTCAAGGGTGTGATGCTGCTGCTGCATCCCTGCATGTCTTTGGTGCACCAGAGATCAACAAGTTGCTCCTTTAGGCAATACTAAACCTATAATCCTGCCCATCCTCATATGCTGCAGAGTGTCCCTATGGATGCCACCCTGAAGCTGGTGCTGAGCAGGGCAATTGGGGTTTAGCCTTTAAGTGTAGTCACCCTGTGTGGGACAAGCAGGGAGGTGGCATGGCCATGGGGTACATCCCCAAGCAGCGGCAGCGTGTCCAGCCCAGCCTGTGACACCACCTCATGCAGATGCACACAGGTGCAACATGCGTGCACACACGCTGAACACACACATGCAGCCCAGGCTGCGTGCCAAGGGGCATGAACACACGATGCTGTCACTGTGGTTCTGCCTAAGGACCTGACGACACCGTTTCACCATTTCCTCTCTGCTTTGTGTTGCATTTCCTGTGCTCAGAAACACTGGGAGAGCCCTGGGCAGGGACAGGAGGACACGGGGCAAAGGGGAGACCCCAGCGCTCACTGCTCCAGGCTCCTGGGCTCCCCAGGCTGCAGCATTCCCATAACCAAGCCTTAAGATGCTTGTGCCCCGGGAGGAAGGGTGATGCCACCACAGCCACATCAGCCGTTGACAGCAGGAACCACGGAGCCCTATGGTCCTGCCTCTGCCACTGCAGGCACTGGAGCTGCCCAGGGCTCCTGCTGTCGTTTGGGGTCCCTTCAATCCCCCCCCCCCAGTTTCACAGGACTGGTGCCAGTATCACTCAAAGTCCCCATTGCCACTTCCACTGACAGAGCCCAACCTTTGCCCAGGGCATCAGCACAACCACAACCGGTTACCAGCACATTCCTGGACTCCTGCCCTTTCCCTCCCCTCCTTTCCGTGTGCCTGAACCTGGACCAAGAGCGGCTGCTGAGTTTAATGTGTGCACAAGAAAGCACCGACCACACTGGGTCAGGGGCGATGGGAAGAGGCAGCAGCTCCCCAGCCGCTGGGGGGGTGCGGGTACCACATTGTGCCCTTGGAAATTCACCCCTGTACCCTAAAACATCAGCAGAGAGGCCCAAGGGGAGATGCCCCTCACTCCAACACATGCAGCACTGAAAGGATGGATGCAGGGAGGAGCTGTTAGGTGGGAAATGATGCTCAGTCCCAGGCAGGATGAAGCTCAGCTGGTACCAAGGTTATAAAAGGAGCACGGAGGCAGCTCCTGGGGTTTGGGGCTGGGAAAGGGATTAGAGCAGAGCTCTGGTGGGATGGGGGCCTGGCTGAGCACTGACACTTCAGCACCTGTGTGGGTGCAGGATGTAACCGCGCTGTTTTCCTGTTTCAGGGGGTAACATCTGCACCACCCGCGGGGTGAACTCCTGCAAGCAGTGCCTGGCTGTGAGCCCTCTCTGTGCCTGGTGCTCTGCCGAGGTAAGGCAGGGATGTGGAGGAAGGGACGAGCCTTTGGGATGGGCGCTGCTCCCCTTGCCACAGCCGCAACCTCGGTCTCCATCTGTTCCCACTGTGTCTAAACGCGTTTATTGGTGGCATCCGGCTCAGACCACAGCTTGGGATGCCCTCTCTGCCTTGCTCTGAAAACCTGAGTCTTATCTGAGTGCATTGGCTGGCTGGGAAATGCTGGTGATCCCACTGGAAACTCACTTTGTTAGGAAAAGTACATTTCAAACTTAGTTTACTTTTGGTTTGCTTCTTGATAACCCTTTGTAAAGCACTAAGGCTAAAGTGCTTCACTAAGCATTTTACTAAGGCTAAAGGAGCTTAATTGCTGGAAGGGCTGGAAAAGGAAAGGAGGCTGGGGGGAAGAAGGGAAATCACCGATTAGAAGCTAGGATTTGGGTTTAAAAGCCTTTTGTTGTTGGAAAGAAGGGGGAAGGAAGACGAAGTGCCTGGGTTTGGGCTAAAGAAGATGTGAGAGCTGAGTCGTGGCTCTAAAATCACCCTGTTTAGGCAGGTGAGAGCCCCCATGATTTGCCACGTTCCCCTCCAAAAATGCTGCCCTGGGGTTAGTCCATCGGAAGGTAACGGGAGGGAGTTTCCCAACTGGATGGAGCAGCAGCCCCAGGGCAGAGGAGAGGCTGGGACGGGGAGAGGTGATGAAACCTCCTCCTTTGGCAAAGCTTTTCTTCCTTTCTGCTTCCCCACCCATGAAACCCCCGGCTTCCCCCGGCTGAGATCGTGCCACCGGGAGCCGGGGGGAAGCAATCCAAGCTGGAAAACGCTCTTGGGTTGTGCCTGCGTGGCCCGATGCTCTGGGCTCAGTGTGGAGGGGATGCCTCTGCTCGCTGTGCCCATCGGCTCCTGGTGCGAGTGAAGATGCTTATGCCCAATCTCGCCTGCAGCAAGAGGTGTGACAAGGAGCCTCGTTCCCTGCTCCGGAGCGGGAATGGGGCTGGGTTTGTTCCTGGGAGCGGTGATGCTCGGGGCTCGGTTTTTCCTCCCCATCAGCAAAGGTTCCCAAAAAAGGAAATCTTTCCATGGCTGCTCATGGACGTGACGAGCAGTGAGGGAGCCGCCAGCAGCCGCCCCCCCGAGAGCCGGGCTCTGCCTCCAACATCTGGACGGCATTGGCTGAACACAGCACATGAGGGCTCTCTGTGTGGGTTTGTTTAATTTCCCAGGGGTGGGGAGGTCTCTGATACTGTGCCCCCCCCCCCCCCCATCCCCATCCCTCACTCTGTTTTTTAAAGGGAAAGTGTCCTTATTTGTGCTCCTTCTGCTCCTTTTCCACCCACATGGCTTCCCCAAGCAGCCTTTATCTGCTGCTCCAGCCTGCCTTTGGACAAGAGAAGGACTTCATTGTGGTTTCCTGAGGCTGATGCAGAGGGAATTGAGTTTTATTTAGTTTTCAGGAAGTTTGACTGCTTTTACCAATAGATGTGCCCATCCACTTCCCATTTCCATTGGGAAATGCCAGCCAACCTGTAACACTGAGACGTGGCTTTAAAATCATTTGGGAGGTTGTTGGGACACATCTTCCTGCCTCACCCCCTCTGGTTGCCTTGGAGGAAAGGGGGAGGCAAAGCTGGACCAGGGGGTTGTTCTAGAGAAGCTGCTGGAAGGTTTTAGCTTAATCTGCTGTGGCCTCTCTGCTTTGGGCTCTCTCCCGCTCAGAGCTGATGCTCTATGTGGTTGCCTTGGGCATGAAAATGGAGATGTCCTGGGGATGCAGGAATTCCCACAGCTGCCTGTGCTGGGAACTTGGGAAGGGAGCTGGCTCTGCCAGTGCCCTGCCTGGTCCTGCCTTCACTCACAAGGGATGCAGGCAGCAATCCATATCAAGAGCTCCTTTAGTGCTACAGTGGCTTTTTCCTTTGCCTTTTTCAGTAGTTTTGTTGCTGGGGAGGCTCCTGTGAGTCCTGGATCCATCATCATATTTAGGGCTCCAGGGTAAGGGGTTAAATAGCATCTCCATGGGAACCTCAAAGCTGGAATGATGTTGTTAATCCCATAAGGTGCTGCGTGGCCTGGGAGTTTCCCAGCATCTCCAGGTATCAGCCATGAGCCCAGCCTGCCTTTACCCTCATGCTTTTCCAGTGATTTCTCCACCTGGGACAGGAATGTAAGTGGTGATGGATGGGATGTGGCGTAAACCAGGCACCTCTTCCCACAGCAGGGAGCCCTGTGGGGCTGGGTGGGTTCAAGGCAGCTAAATGAGGGGGATGAGCTGTCCTCTTGGGCAGCGGTGTGCTGGCCAGGCAGTGAGGGTGGGAGCAGGAGGCTGCAGGAACACGTCTGCTGATGCATTTGCTGATGTATTCTCTGGCTATCACTCCACACTGTTTCCAGAGGGCTCTCGGCCAGCATAAAACACACGCATTCATTCCAGGGTTCAGGCAGCCTCGGGTGATGTCCTGCATGGGGAAACTCGCCAGCACTGAGAGGCTGCAGTTAGGATCCAGCTGAACCAGCCCCAGCAGGACTTGTGCCACTTCCCTTTACTACAGGGAAAGGCTGTGCTGGTTGTCTGCTGTAGACTTTGAATGTAGGAGGGCTTGGGCTGTGGGAGGGAGATGAAGAAACCCTTTGGAGGGGAGGGAGCCTCTTGGCAGCATTGGGCTGGGAAAGAAATTCCTCCCATATCTGTCTTCGTGAGAAGCCAGAGACCGGAGCCCTTCTGAATGTGCTGTGATAAGGGCGAGGAGCCGGGAACTTTCTAGGAAAGAGGGACATGGCCAGACCCCATCGTGTCTCCACATGTTGTGCTCCCGGCCCCTGATGGGCACTTGATGGCTTCTCCCGCAGCCCTTTTTGCTCTTTCACTCCTTTTTTGGTTCTCCTTTCCCCTGGCTGGCTCCATCCTGCAGGAAGCTGGAGAGTTCGAGATAAGCCTGAAGTGTTCTTGCACAGGAACTGAGCATCACTTCATGCAATGGGCTCCCCACAGCAGGGACCAGGGCTGAAACAGACGGGTTTCTAAAGGCACAGTAGATGAAAGTGGGAAAAGGTGGCTCGTGTTTTGCCATGGTTGAGGATGTAATAGAAGTCCCAGCCTCTGCTCCTCATCCCCTGCCATGTTCACATCCCTCCTCACCCTTTTCTGGCCATCCCACATAAAGGGCCTTTCCTTTTAGCTTGGCCAAAACCAAACCTGAGGCTCCAGCTGCCAGCAGCTGGGAGCGGGTTCGGCAGGGATCTGTTCTCCCTCGCTCCTTGGCAGGGGCAGCTGAGCTCCACCGGAGCACAACAGACCAAAACCTGCCCTGAACCCCAGCAGGACTTGTCCAGCATCTCCCTTGAGCAGAGGCACCGTGCCCCAAAGCACCTCTTACCCTGGTCTCCTGCATTAGGTGTGCTAAAGAGCTCTCCAGTGGAAAAGGGGGCCCTCCTTGTGCTGCAGCCATGGGGGCTCCTGGAGGAGCCTGGCTCCTGACCTTGTGCCTTTCCCGCAGGTCTTGGCACCAGGGTCCCCTCGCTGTGACCTGCGCACCAACCTCCTGGAGAATGGCTGCGGGCACGACTACATCGAGTTCCCCAGCAGCAGTGTGACCATCCTGGAGGCCAGACCCCTCAGCGACAAGGGCTCAGGGAGCTCCATCACCACCCAGATGAGCCCCCAGAGAATACGGCTGAACCTGCGGCCGGGTGAGAGCCTCCAACTACCACGGGAAGGGGGGATGCAGTGGGAATAACTCAAAGGGCTCAAATGATGAGTGAGCCGTCACTGCCTCACCAACTCTTGTGTCCATGGGGGGCAATGCCAAGCTGGGAGCTGCACCAAAGCCTCCAGGAGCATCCCTGCTGTCTGCAAGCTGGTCGGTCTCCTGGCTCAACCCTGACGTATCCCAGTGGGCAGGATGGGATACAGCAACTTCAGCAACACATGGGCTTATTTTATCAAGGCATTTAGACCTTGGCCACTGCTACTGTACTCTAAATGATTTGGTGGAGGTCAGCTCATGTCTAACAAGCTGTAGAGCAGCTGGAAGGGTTGGGCTGCCAACAGGTCCCTGTGATTCCCTAGGCTTGTTTCAGACAGGCTGGAGACAATTAACTGTGATGGTCTT
This sequence comes from Pezoporus occidentalis, assembly GCF_034315485.1. Lineage (NCBI taxonomy): Eukaryota > Metazoa > Chordata > Aves > Psittaciformes > Psittacidae > Pezoporus > Pezoporus occidentalis. Next base: position 124,088 of record NW_026914308.1, on the reverse strand, counting down.
TTGCCAGCATGGAGGAGTTCCAAGTGATGCCAAGCAGGAGGCAGAACTAACAGGCATCACTTTCCCAAGGTCACAAAACCGGTTTGGGGATGTGGAGAAAGTGGAACCGTCACCGTGCTCTGCCCCATGTGCAGCCCATTTCCTGCCATCCATTCATGGATGACTCTTCCAGTCTCAGCAGGAGCAATTTTGGTTCCTTGTGCTCATTAAAGCCCAGATATCAGTGGTTGATTGCACATTCTTGGGCCTTCCAGACAGGAGTACTCACCCTGTATGTCTAAAGTGACCCCATGCAATGGGGACATGTAGCAGCTAAGTGGCCCTTACAGATATTTGGCAGGAGGCAGGTAGTTGTGGTGCTCTGGAGAGGAACAGATACAGTGTGCAGTGCTGAAGCCCCTGTTTCTTGGAAGCAGTACAAGAAAACCCCAGTTGATCTCTGTCCAACCGAGGCTTGGCACGAGTCATTGGCCTCTACTCATGAATCAAGACCAAATGTTAAAGGGTTTGAGGAGGACAGGTCACAGCCCATGGCCCACAAGCTCAGTCCTGGTTTTAGCTCTACAAGAAGAAACAGATGCTCTCTGAGCGCTGAGTTGGGCCCCCTGACTGTGTGGTGACGACGTGGAGGAGCTGGAAGGAGCCAAGAGGGAGGGAACAGGGATGGGGAAGGCCTTGGGAGATGCTCAGAGTTCTTGGTTGCTCAGGGAAGTGCGAAGCAGCCATACAGTGCTCTGGTAATCCCTGTATCCATACGCTGGGTCTTTCACTCACTCCATCCAGCGCGTGTTGGTCATGCTGTTCATGCAGCTTCTGAGGGTCAGCTCTGGACAGGAGGTTTGGAGAACAGGACCTATAAGCACGTTTGCCATCTCCAAGGTGCACACCATTATCTCCTGTGCAAGCACCCTGCCCAAAGGGCTTTGCCCCTTTGTGTACAAGTGTGATGTTCTCCTCCCAGAAGCTTTAAGCCATCTCCTTGGGTTCCTGCTGACCCCATAGGTTGATTTTTCTCCCTAGTTCTGCAGTGATCCCCCCCGCTCCTCCTAGGAGAGGATCTCTCACTCCCTCTCACATTACAGATGATTCCCAGATCTTCCGTGTCCAAGTGCGACAAGTGGAAGACTACCCCGTGGACATCTACTACCTGATGGACCTGTCCAACTCCATGAAGGACGATCTGAGGAACATCCAGAACCTGGGCACAAAGCTGGCCAGTGAGATGCGCAAGCTCACCAGCAACCTACGCATTGGCTTTGGAGCCTTTGTGGACAAGCCCATTTCCCCCTACATGTACATCTCCCCTCCAGAAGCCATCATCAACCCTTGTTATGAGTAAGAAAGCAACTTCTAAAACTCCCAGCAGGACAGAGCCCTTCTCTAGGACATGTGGTTGCTTCAGCAGCCTCTGGCTGTGTCCTTGGGCTCTTGGGGTGGTTGGGTCCCTGCAAGCACCCTGGATGGGCCCATGGGAGGTGGGATCTGATCCTCATGCCCTGCCTGATGCCCTGCAGGATCGGGGAAACCTGCCTGCCCATGTTTGGGTACAAGCACGTCCTGTCGCTCACGGACGAGGTGACCCGCTTCAACGAGGAGGTGCGGAAGCAGAGCGTCTCAAGGAACCGTGATGCGCCCGAGGGTGGCTTCGATGCCATCATCCAGGCCACCGTGTGCGATGTAAGGGGCAAGAAAGCCTGGCTGGGGCTTGGGAGATGCTCAATGGGTTGGCCCTGGTGGGTTGGCAGAGACCATCCAAGCCCACCAGGTAAGGAACATAAACCCTGTGGTGCTGCTGCATGGCTCCGATCTGCAAAAGATGGGCATTAAACTGGAATGTTTCTAGACCAACAGCCAAGGCAGGGCCCTTACGTGGTCCTGGGAGGAGACAGGAGCAGATCAGGTACTTGGGAACTGATGATCACAGAATCATGGAATGATTTGGGCTAGGAGGGACCATAAAGCTCATCCAATTCCAAACCCCTGCCACGGGCAAGGACACCTTCCACTAGAGCAGCTTGTTCCAAGCCCCGTTCACTTAACACTGCCAGGGATAGGGCACAATGATCCCATGTCAGCCCTGCAGTAACCAGCCCAAAAGGGACATCCACCTTGTGCCTCCACCTTGATTTTGCTGGGAATGGGAGGGATTGCAGCCCATATCCATGACCTGGGGCATGCAAAGGCAGCAGCAGGGTGCTGGCACATAGGGCTGCTGCACAACCGGGAGCTGTCTTTCACTACAGGAGAAGATCGGCTGGAGGAATGATGCTTCCCACCTCCTCGTCTTCACCACGGATGCCAAGACCCACATCGCGCTGGATGGCAGGCTGGCAGGCATTGTGCAGCCCAATGACGCCCAGTGCCACATTGACAAGGACAATTTCTACTCTGCCTCCACCACACTGGTAAATCCCAACCTCCACAGTGGGGTTGTGGAGACCCTGTTGAGGAACCCCATGGGATGGCAGAGGTGATCCGGCCATGGCTGGAGAGCATGATGGGCACCAGGGCGGTTGGGGGTACATGTTCTTTGGGTACAGCCTCTCCTCCTCCCCAGGACTATCCCTCTCTGGGCCTGATGACTGAGAAGCTCTCCGAGAAGAACATCAACCTGATCTTTGCTGTGACAGATACAGTGGTTGGCCTCTACCAGGTAACAGCCCCTGTGCAAAGCCACCTTCTTAGGGGGGTGGTGGGTCCCAAGGAGCATCCTTTGCAGCTGGCCATGGGTGGCTGCATATAGCTTGGAGGTCTCCTGTCCTATCAAAGCTCGTAGGGAAGCTCCCATGTGCCCAGACAGGGTTTGCCTAAGTTACAAGCAACCCATGCTTATGATATTCCTGCAGAACTACAGTGAGCTGATCCCAGGCACAACCGTGGGCACCTTGTCCAGAGACTCCAGCAACGTCCTGCAGCTCATAGTGGACTCCTACGGGGTAAGTGTGCAACGTGATGGCCCCACACAGCTCTCTCCCTCCCAAAATAGCCACTGCTTCACACTGCAAACAGCCCACACAGAGTTGGCAGCTCCCCCAGCCCTGAGCATCTTTCCTGGGCCAGCTGCGAGCATCTGCCTCCACCAATGCATGCGGGAATGCTGGAGAAGGGAGGTCACTGTGTTCACTGCCTGCCCCTTCCCATCCTCAAAGGCATTTCCCAATGGGGAATGACGTAGCCAAGTCCTGAGAAAGACTCAAGGATCTTGGCTCCCTTCCCGTGTGCGTGGGAGCATCGTGGTGGAGCGGGAGCCCCATCCCAGGGGCTGCTCCCTGCCCAGTCTCTGCTGTCACCTTCAACTCTTCTCTCTCCTCGCCTAGAAAATCCGCTCCAAGGTGGAACTGGAGGTGCGTGACCTCCCTGAAGAGCTGTCCCTGGCCTTCAATGCCACCTGCCTCAATGACGAGGTCATCCCTGGGCTCAAGTCTTGCGTGGGGCTCAAGATTGGGGACACGGTGAGGATCCTGTTCGTGGACTTGGTTTTTCTCCCCCTCCATATAGAGCCTGATGCTCTCTACCACCACCACCTCCTTGCCCCACCACCTCCCTGGTGACACGGGGATCTTTGCAGTGGAAAGAGGGGTCCAGCAAGGATGAAGATGCTTTTCTGAGTCTGCTGAATGCAAACTCTATGGTTCAATAGCTCAGGCCGGGCTGCTGGATGTGGTGAATGGGATTCAGCCTGGTTACTGTGGCAGGCCCAACCCATGTTGTGACAGCTCTGAAAAGCCCAAAGCAATGTGATGGGTCCCATTTTGGGGCTCTCTAAGCTTGGGGTGGGTACTGCGGCACGGTGCTGATGGCTGGATGCTCCCCCTTGCCCTCCAGGTGAGCTTCAGCATCGAGGCCAAGGTACGGGGGTGCCCGCGGGAGCGGGAGAAGTCCTTCACCATCAAACCCGTGGGCTTCAAGGACAACCTGACCGTGGTGGTGAACTTCGACTGCGACTGCTCCTGCGAGAGCCAAGCGGAGGCCAACAGCTCGTCCTGCAGCGGAGGCAACGGCACCCTGGAGTGTGGCGTGTGCCGCTGCAACGCCGGGCGCCTGGGCTCGCACTGCGAGTGCTCGGAGGAGGAGTACAACCCCTCGCAGCAGGACAACTGCAGCCCCCGGGCAGGCCAGCCCCTCTGCAGCCAGCGCGGGGAGTGCATCTGCGGGCAGTGCGTGTGCCACAGCAGTGACTTCGGGAAGGTGACGGGCAAGTACTGCGAGTGCGACGACTTCTCCTGCGTGCGCTTCAAGGGGCAGATGTGCTCGGGTGAGTGATGGGCAGAGAGCGCATCAAGGTGCTCGCGGCACCCAAGGTCATGGAGAAAGGTGGCACCAGCTGTTTTGGGGGTTGTCCAATGCGTCGTCCCCGCCGCTGGCTTGCTGCTCAGCAATGGCTCTGCCTGGACCGCAACAGAAGGGAATGGCGATAGGATAAGGGTGATGGGTTCAGATTTACTCAGGAGAAATTCAAATGAGACATCAGGAAGAAATTCTTCCTTGTGAGGGTGCTGAGGCGCTGGCACAGGGTGCCCAGAGAAGCTGTGGCTGCCCCATCCCTGGCAGTGTTCAAGGCCAGGTTGGACACAGGGGCTTGGAGCAAGCTGCTCCAGTGGAAGGTGTCCCTGCGAGTGGCAGGGGTTGGAGCTGGATGAGCTTTAAGGTCCATTCCAACCCAAACCATTCCATGACCAGGCCTCCCTTTTTGGCAGCTGGGGTCACCTCCTGTGCCTGGGCTACAGGGTTAAAAGCAGACCTCAGTCCTCACTTAGACTCAGAACTCCCATCAAGGGGGCTGGTGGGCACCCAGGGGTGCACAGAGCAGGGACCTTGCTTGAATCACAGCACCCATTGTATTAGAGGTGTTGTTCTGTGGGAGGAAACCCCAGCGTGGATGGGGAGGGATGGGGAAAGGCAATTTTTATCCTGCAGTTAGTTCTTGAGGACTCCCTGTTGGCAAAAGCATTGGGGAAGTGAATCCTCTCCCTTGCTGGCCCTGCAGCATCTCCTCTCCTGAACAACCATCTCCTCCATGTGCTACCAGACTGCCCTGCTCCAGCCCCGGCTGCAGCTTCTCTCTTCACTGGGGAGACAGAACCAGGTCCTTGGGTTCTCCTCCTATGCCAGGCACTGGGGAAGGAGTCCCTCTCTGTAGGACACCCATCCCAGCAGTGGTTTCAGATGTCCTGATGTGCCTCTTCCCCATAGAGGGTTTCTCCCATCCACTTCTCCAGTAAGCACTGGAGCTCTGAGTGAACCCCCAAGCTCTACCCCATCCTCTCAGTGGATGCAAGAGGGGTGGCAGTGCCCGAGACTGGGGCATGAAACTGTGGCACATCCCAGAAGTGGTTCAAGGAGGAATGAGGAGGGGGCTGCCACCCCTTTTCCTGTTCCCAGCCTCCCTCTGTATGTCCCCAGATGGAGTTTTTGGGACCTCACCTGCCCCTCAGCCCATGTCAGTGGGATTGATGCTTTACCTTATCAGCCTGCTGCTAACACAGGCGGAAACGTTGGGTTTTCCCTCACCCTGCACTGTTGGTGCCCCTGTGGCCGCTGGCGCCTGTTCCTGCCGCCTGTTTGCACAACCACTCACTGCCTGTTTGGACAAGGGCTGCTGATGCTCTGCCCCAGCCTGGCTGAGCTGTTCATTAACCTGCTCTGGCTGACCCTGCTGGCATCCATCCCACCCCACTGAGCCACTGGAGAAGAGAAAGCTGCGTGGACACCTCATAGCAGCTTCCAGTATCTGAAGGGGGCTTATAGGGATGCTGGGGAGGGACTCTTCATTAGGGACTGTAGTGACAGGACAAGGGGTAACGGGTTAAAACTGAAACAGGGGAAGTTTAGATTGGATATAAGGAGGAAATTCTTTCCTGTGAGGGTGGTGAGGCACTGGAATGGGTTGCCCAGGGAAGTTGTGAATGCTCCATCCCTGGTGGTGTTCAAGGCCAGGTTGGACAGAGCCGTGGGTGCCATGGTTTAGTGTGAGGTGTCCCTGCCCATGGCAGGGGGGTTGGAACTGGATGATCTTAAGGTCCTTTCCAACCCTAGCTATTCTATGATTCTATGTTTCCATGCCTTGCCACCCGGTGTGCCACTGTTTTCCTGTGACTCAGCCCCAGGTCCTCATTCACGGGGTTACACATTGATTTCTCATGCCGACATCCCCACAGCCCTGGCGGGGATCATTCCTGGCCAATCTCCTGCTGGAAAGCAGCATTCCCGACGTGCCCCAGTGCACAGGCCTTGGGACGGGTCGGTGTGTGCTGGCTCCATGACATTCCCATCCTCTACTGTGCCTTTGAGCTGTAATCAAACCACAATGCAAATAGCCCCAGGCTTTGGCAGGGTTTGAGCGTGTCTGTCTGTCTGATTAAGCCAGTCTGAGAGTGCAGAGCTTGTTGGGCCTTTCTCAGCAGTCAGCTTCTGCTGCCTGGTCTGGGACAGGGAGAAAAGCAGGATTTGGGGGTTTAACCTGACTCAGTCTGAAATTAAAAGCCAAAGCCAGGCTTGACTAACTCGGAGCTGGATCTGATTGAGCATCTCCAGCTGCTGCTGCTGACAGCGTGGGTTGTTTGGGTAGAATAAGAGGAGCATTGGGGTTGCAGCAAAGGTTTGATGTGAGCTGTGTCCCACCCTATGGACAGTAGAACGGGGCTGTCTTGGGCCCTGCCATGCCAACAGCCCCATCTGGCTGAACGCTATTGGGATCTATGGGGATGCTCAAGGGTCCTGATGGCCTCTGGCTTGTCCCCAGGCCACGGGCAGTGCAGCTGCGGGGACTGCCTGTGCGACCCGGACTGGACCGGCGACTACTGCAACTGCACCACGCGCACTGACACGTGCATGTCCAGCACCGGGCTGGTGTGCAGCGGCCACGGCTCCTGCGTCTGCGGCAAGTGCGACTGCACCCAGCCCGGCTCCTATGGAGACACCTGCGAGAAGTGCCCTACCTGCCCGGACGCCTGCACCATCAAAAAGTGAGCAAGGGCAGAGCTGGGACCGGTCCTACCCCACTGGGGAGCTGGGGTGGGTCATGGGGGTGCCACATAGGATGGATTGGGTTGGAAAGGACCCGAAGAGAGACCTTCCAGTAGAGCAGCTTGCTCCAAGCCAACCTGGCCTTGAACACTGCCAGGGATGGGGCAGCCACAGCTTCTCTGGGCACCCTGTGCCAGCGCCTCAGCACCCTCACAGGGAAGAGCTTCTGCCTTATCTCCAACCTGAACTTCACCTGTTTGTTCAAACCCATCACCCCTTGTCCTATCACTCCAGTACCTGATTAAGGCCCCTCTCCAGCATCCTTGTAGCCCCCTTCAGACACTGGAAGCTGCTCTGAGGTCTCCACACAGCTTCTCCAGGCTGAACAGAACCCATCCCTGGCAGTGTTCAAGGCCAGGTTGGACACAGGGGCTTGGAGCAAGCTGCTCTAGTGGAAGGGGTCCTTGCCCGTGGCAGGGGTTGGAGCTGGATGAGCTTTAAGGTCCCTTCCAACCCAAAGCATCCATGGTATCCCATCAGTGAGCCGGCAGCAGTGGCAGCAGGAGCTCTCACACCCTGCAGCCTGGCTGGCTTGGGACTGCAGTGATTTCTGCTGCCTGAGATGCAAGGTGGTGAGCACGGGGGAGCTCACGGCACCTCTCTGCTCTCCTCTCCCTCAGGGATTGTGTGGAGTGCAAGAAGTTTGAGCGGGGGACACTGGTGGAGCAGCAGTCCTGCAGCCGCATGTGCCGCGATGAGATTGAGACCGTGCAGGAGCTCGGTAAGAGAGAGCCCCAGACCCTGTCCTGAAGGGTGGGAATGGGGGGAGGCTGCGTCCACCACCCACTTTCCCTCCCCATGGGCACCCCCCTAACCCGGGGGGCTCTGAATCTCTCGCTCTGGCAGTTGACAGGGGCAAGGATGCCGTGAACTGCACCTACAAGGATGAGAATGACTGCGTGGTGAGGTTCCAGTACTATGAGGACTCCAGCGGCAAGTCCATCCTCTACGTTATCGAGGAGCCCGGTAAGAGCCAGCTGGAGGGATGCAGAGGGAGCTGTGCTGTGTTTCTGTGCTGAGTGGGGAGATTGGGCTTGATCCTAAAGTTCTTTTCCAACCTATTGAATCTATGCTTTTGAGTGCCTGTTTTACCTCCCACCCCAGCCAGGTTCATGGGCACAGGGGCTGTGAGGGAGGTTAAAGAGCTGCTTTGTTCCCTGCTCCATGCCACAGGGTGTGATTTCCTGCCTCTGTCTCATGTTTCCCCACCTCTTCTTGGCTATTTCACACCCTGCACTGAGGCCAAGGATGGGGGCTCAACCTTCCCACTGCCCTCATCCTGCTTCTGGCTCCATGGGGTGATGCTACTTGAGAAGCAGACAGGAGCTGGCTCCCATTAGCCAGGGCTGGGGTACAGCAGAGCATCCCTGGGGTCTCCAGAGACCTCAAGGTCTGAGCTGGGGGTTGCATAGCCTTCCAAAGCAGGGCCATGGAAGCAGCCCCCAGCAGGGCTGCAGTCCAAACTCCAGAGAGGAGCTTGAGGATCTCAGCACGTGCACCCCATGGATGGGATCCTCCTATATAGAACCTGCTGTGCTCAAGGAGGGGAGGCTCCTGCTCTCTAACACGGCAGGGTGAAGCCCTCCTAAGACCACAGCAGCTCCATGTTCTTATGGCCAGGCAGCCCCAGAGCTGAGCCTCCCCAACCCTGCCTTTCTCCCTCCTCCAGACTGCCCGAAGGGGCCGGATGTCCTGGTGGTCCTGCTCTCAGTGACGGGCGCCATCCTGCTCATCGGCCTCGCTGCTCTGCTCATCTGGAAGCTCCTCATCACCATCCACGACCGTCGGGAGTTTGCCCGTTTCGAGGAGGAGAAGGCCAGAGCCAAGTGGGACACGGTGAGGACCAGTGGGTCGGGAGTCCCTGGATCTGAGTGGATCCAGATCCCAGTGCTCCCAGCATAAGAGCCCAATTGCTGTCTGTGGTCCCAGGGCATGGTCCTTGGGGACCAGCTTCCTCCATCCCCCTATGAAGCGCGAAGGATTCAGGGTGACACTGCCCAATCTGGACCCCTTCCATGTGGTCCCAGAGGATGTGTACAGGTGATAGCACATGTCCCACATGATCTTCCCACCTCTGGCTTATTCCAAGCATTGTCACCAGCGTGACCCTCTTACTCACTGCCCACACCAGTGCTTCCATCCTGTGAGCAAGGCAGAAAGTCCCTCCTGCCATGGGATACTGGAGGAGCTGAGGCACCCAGAGCACAAGGACTGGGATAGCACCAGTGCCTGTCCCTCACTTCCTCTTCTCCCCAGAGGGAAGGGATGGAGAGGCATGGGATGATTCTCTCCGCAGCTCCTGCTGCCTTTCTCCACCTCCACAGCAGCTTCTCCCTGCTCTCCCCCATGAAACCTTATGGGCTGAAGCCTTGAGTGGAGATATGGATTAACCACTCAATGCTGACCTGGTGCCTCAGTTTTCCCAGCTGTAAAATAGAATGAATGCTGATGCCAAGCACAAAATGATGATGTCCTTTCTACTCCTCCTTCTTCCAGGGCCACAACCCTTTATATAAAGAGGCTACATCTACCTTCACCAACATCACGTACCGCGGGAACTGAGGATGCCGCATCCAGCGCTGCCATGGGATCACCCTGTGTGCTCTGTTGGAGTCCAGTTTACAGAAGAGCTCGAGTGTGTTTCTGTGTGGGTGTGAATGTCTGTGTGTAATTTAACAACCCCTCAACTGCCTCCAGAGCCCTGTAACCGCAGGGATGTGCTTTCCATGGCAAACCTCTCGTCCTTACCTCGGTGGGTCGCCCCGCAGGACCCGGCGGCCCCTCCATACACTGAACACGGAGAAACGGGACTTTGTCTGCCTGGCCAGTTTGTCAACCCTTTGGTGCTCATTGGGCCAGGTGGATTTCATGAGCAGATGCTCAAACTAAGTGCTGAGCTGTGATCTCCTGCTGGTGAAGCTCTGATTGCTCCAAGCATCCCTTCGTGAACTGGACAGATGTGGAGCCCTTAGGCACAGGAGCCATCCCTTGGCTTTGTGGGTTGAGGACACTGCTCGAGCAACCCACCAGCCCTGTGTTTCTGGTAATACTCTGGCCCAGGATGGTGTAAAGCAGCGCCCCAGCATCATGGTACCCTTCCTTTCATGTTCCACCATCGCCCAACTTTATGTAGCATCAGCTGTGCTGGTCCCAGCTGCAGCCCCTGGGCTGGTGCTAAGCTCCCCATGTCCCCCGCCACTGTCTTCATGCCACAACTCATGCAGGTGCACAGGCAGCAGCCTCAGGAACGCTGTGCTGCCCATTGTCCCCTGAGCCTGGCCACCTTTCTTCCTTTGCTGTGCTTTTTGGGCTGCATAACTGCACCAAGCTTGGTTTTCTGGTTCTAGAGGAGCAGGCACCATTCAGGTCGTGTCCTGCTGCCTGGAGCTCTGTTGTCCTGTTGGGAGAAACAAAGCAATGTCCTGATAGCAGAGTTTGCTGTAACAGTGCTGCTGCCCTGCCCCAGGGAGAGCACAGCGGCTCTAAGGGGTAGCTTCATCCCCTTTGCACCAAAAAGCATCAGTGCCTGGTGTGGGACTGGTCCCGAGGGCCCCAATTGCCTGAGCTGGTGGTGGCTGTGTCCCTGCTCCCTGGCTGTGTGGGAGCAGGGGCTGGGGTTGGATGGGCAGCACCGGAGCAGCAGCGATTCACACCATGGAAATAACCCTCGATACAATAAAAGATGTCACACACAGCAGGCTGAGGGTGAATTGTGGCTCCTGGGGAGAGCAAAGCCTCCTGTAAGGCTCCTTTTTGTTTCACTTATTATGGGCTAAGTGAACCCAAAGATGCGCTAAGTGCTCCCAGCCAGGGTGTATGGTGGAGGAGAGCAGCACCACCACCTGCCTGCTGAGTGTATGAGAACTATCAGTGGCTTTTGGAAGAGGAAAATGCTGCTCTTAGTAATGCTTGAATGCTTAGTAATGCTTGGAATGAGTTTGTTCCTAGGAGTAGTTCCAGCCCTTCAGAGAACACATTCAGGTGATGGTCAACATTTCCTTCCAGTGGTTGTTTGGGGGGGTTTATTTTGCTTTCTTTATTCCTTGCTATAATTTAACAGCTTTAACCTGCCAGAGGGGAGACTGAGATGAGCTCTTAGCCACAAGCTCTTCCCTGTGAGGGTGCTGAGGCGCTGGCACAGGGTGCCCAGAGAAGCTGTGGCAGTGTTCAAGGCCAGGTTGGACACAGGGGCTTGGAGCAAGCTGCTCCAGTGGAAGGGGTCCCTGCCCGTGGCAGGGGCTAGAGCTGGAGGAGCTTTAAGGTCCCTTCAACCCAAACCAGGCTGCGGTGCTGTGGTGGCTCTCTGAAAGCTGGGCACGGGGCTGCGGGGACACCCAGCGGCCACTCTTCACAGCAGCATTTTGCCTGGTTCTCTGCTCCCCCCTCAGCCCGCCCCCTGGACCACAGGGTGCAGGGTGCTCAGGGCAGCACCCGGTGCCCGCGGCTGCACTGGGGGGTGAGGAGGGCGTCCCAGCACCCAGGTGTGCTCTGGGGTTGGATTGGGTTGGATTTGCCCCCAGGAGAAGCACTTCAACTGCAGGGTAGGCTGAGGGGAAGGCAAAGGGATCCTCAAGGCTACAACACAAAGGAGCAGGATGAGACCACCGAGCTGGCTGGCTGAGTGGGAGTTTGGGGTGCAGGAGTTTCACTCGATTCCTCTGTGCTTGCCCTGAAGCAGCACTTGGTTTGGGTCCCCACGCCATGATGCTGCAGAGCTTGTGGGTCACCCTGGGGTGCAGAGCAGTCACCCACTCTGGGAGCTGCACCCATTGAGCCCAGTCCTTCCCATAGGATGCATCCAGCCTGCACAGGGGCTGATCCTGCGCAGGGTTATGGGTAGGATGTTGTCCCCATCCCTGTGCCTCCCTGCGCCCCAGGTATCCCACTGTGCCCCATCACACCCTATCCCAGCTTGCTGGTGGTGCAGAGCTGAGCCTCGGAATGTTGCTGGTATTACCAGGCGCTCTGTGACATCAGGCAGAACACAGGGTGCTGCAGGGGACCAGAAAAGGGTTGAAGTCCCTGTTACAACAGGGCTGGGTTGAGGAGGGGATGGATTCCAGCAAGCCACTGGATTCCCATGAGCCTGTAGCCATTGAGGCCCTGCCACAGGCATCACAAGATAGCTTAACAGAAATTCAGGCTAGTCAGGATTCATCTGTGTGCTCGGAAGCCCCACCAGGCCCCACGCCGGCTGATGTCCACAATCACGGCAAGATCTCCAGCAGGACTTCCAAATGCAGCAAGAAATCCTCACTGGGCAAGAAATCCATATCCAGCAGGACCTCCACATCCAGAAGGGCTTCCACATCCAGTGGGACCTCTGTGTGAGTGAGGGGGTGCCTCCTTGGATGGAGGGAGCCCACATTTGCTGTGTTTCAGTCTCCTTATGTTCCCTGCTTGTCTGAAAGGCAGAAAAGCTGCAGGGCGTAAGGGGAGGGTGATGGAGAATGTTGTCAATATTGCAGAGACTCTGGTCAATACTGGTTGCTGTTGATGGTTGAGAGTTATCCACCTAGGCAGGTGACACACAGGAAGAATGTGTCAGGAGAACATAAGGCAACGCAGGTGAGGGTGAGCAGTACTGGGCCCCACACATCCACATGAGCTCTTTTGGCAGGATGCCCGCACCCCAAAACTATGTGCCCATCACCCGCACACACAGCCCTCATCCCCAGGGATGCAGCTGGGTCATGCCAGGGGCTGTATGTCTGTATATTATCCTGGGAAGCACAGGCAAGGATTTGGTCTGGAGATGGATCTGACTGCTGCTGAGCATCCTGATGTGGCCCAGCTTGGGGTGGACACCTACACAGGAATTGGGACCCTCCACAGGCCCACCAGATAGAGGCTGATGGGCCCCTCTCATCCCCCTCCCTGGGCTCAGCCTATGCTCAGGCAGTGTTTGATGGTGCGGGTGTACCTGCCCCCAGACCCCCTCTTCCTTCAACCTGTTACCAACTGAACGGCTGCTGTGGAACAAGAAGAAGAAGAAACAGAAGACCACAAGTGAAAGCCAGGACCAGCCGCAGCAGCAAGTCCCAGTGGTCAGCAATATCAAGGGGAGCACTTCCTATGCATCACAGCCCAGAGCCCCCAGCATCCCTAGGACAGCTGTCACAACCCAGGACAGGTAACGAAGGGACCATCTCAGGTTGAGCCAGTCCCACCCTTGAGGCTCTCTCGGGGTGATCTGGGTCCCCAAGGCAGAGGGACATCTCACACTTGCCCCTTGTCTGCTCCCTTAGTAGGAAGAAAATGTCCAGCGTGAGCGTGAGGCAGTACAGTGAGGTGAGAGGAAAGCAGGATGAGGCTGTGCTGGAGCCAGAAGGTAACTCTGCTCCTCCCCATCCATTTCAACTGTGTTTGCTCCTCTGAAATCCTTTGTCCCACCTCGATGATGGTGGAGAAACCAGTGTGATGCCATGTGTGCGGTTCAGGCAGAAGATCCCCATTTCCCACTGAGCTGTGGGAAGAGGCAAGACCCCTGTTTAGCTCAAGTTCACTGCCCCTTGATGGCAGTGAGCAGGGCTGCTTGCAGGACCATGAAGACCAGCTCCTAGAGTGGCTTTATCCCAGAAACCCAGGGCTGTGTCACTGTTGGGCAGCATAAAGAAGCGTGAGCAACCAGAGGTACCTCCTGGGGTGGGTGGGGAAGGCAGTGGTTGCTCTCAGCTACATTTGCAAGCAGTAATAATTCCAACCCTGCTGAACCTGCACGTTTTGGGCTGCGTTGAGGCTGCTGGTGTTAGGGACCACTAGATGGTGATGTCTGTACGGGCTTGGGCACCTTTCTGGGCTGTTTTCTGATCATCTCCCACAGGGGATGGAGATCCCCAGGGGAAATTTCCCCCATGGAGGTTTCCAGCTGTGGGGACAGCCCTCAAACCACCCCACAGACACAGCTCCTGCAGCAGCACTTCGGGCCAGGGTTCCTTTTGATGCTACTTTTACTTCTGAAAGCACTGAAGTGCTTCCTCTTCTTGGAACCCATTCATACATCCTATAAACTGATCTCTGGTAATAAATCCAGGAGTGAGCAAAGCGTTTCATGCTGCAGCAAGGAGATGATTTAAGGTGTCTTCTATCCCCTCCACAAGCCAGAATTGTGTTTTCCAGGTCTTTAGGAAACTTTCTGAAATGAAACATATCTCCCCATTGGGTCTAGGGAAGTGGGACAGCATTGGAGAGGTGAAGCCTCAACTACTGCCAGAGGAAATCCACTTACTAGACCAGGATCAGCTACCCCCAGAGGAAATCCACTTAGCAGACCAGGATCAGCTATCCCCAGAGGAAATCCATTCAGCAGACCAGGATCAGCTATCCCCAGAGGAAATCCATTCAGCAGACCAGGATCAGCTATCCCCAGAGGAAATCCATTCAGCAGACCAGGATCAGCTATCCCCAGAGGAAATCCATTCAGCAGACCAGGATCAGCTATCCCCAGAGGAAATCCATTCAGCAGACCAGGATCAGCTATCCCCAGAGGAAATCCACTTTCCAGAGGAAATCCACTTTCCAGACCAGGATCAGCTACCCCCAGAGGAAACCCGCTTACCAGGCCAGGATCAACAGGAGGCACTGGAGGATGTGGCTGTGGATGGTGAGTGTACCAGCACCTCGGGATTGTTCAGGATCTGGAGCATCCACTGGGCAGGAGGAGTAAGACTTGAGGACCAAGAAAAAGCTGGAATTAAAAACCAAAATGCTGACATTTCCCAGGACACAAAACCACAGGATAATTGAGGTTGGAAGGGACTTCAAGAGGCCTCAAGTCCAAAGCTGGGTCAGCTGTGAGATGAAACTGGGTTGCTCTGGGATTTACCCTTTATAGGACTTCCAGGGCTGTAAAGGAGTCAGGGTTAGCCTGGGATGACAGTGTCATGCTCTGGGGAAAGGCTGGCACTCCAGCCAAAAAGGCCCTGATTTGGGAAGCAGTTTTGGGGTGAGATTCTCTAAAATCACCAAATCCTGTGTGGATATGAGATGTCTCAGTCTTATAAACTGCCCTCTTGGTGAGACATTTAAAGCTGCAGCCCTGCAGATTCTTGTATTTTGGGCTCCCCTTCCTCAAACCCACTTTCCCCATTGACTAAGCCTCATCTTCCCAGATATCCCAGGGGACACAGCTGACATCCATGCTGCAGATTCCAAGGTGGGCATCACAGAGGTCCCCTCAGCCAGCGAGGAGCTGCTGGAAGTCCTAGAACACATCACAGATGGGGACCACCGTTTCCCTGCCTTGCTCCCTGCTCCTCTGTGGTCCCTACAGCCACCATCCCAGTGCCAGGAGCAAGGGGAGGCTGTGAGGCATGGGCTACACCATGCACTCAGAGCTTAAATCCTCTCCCTTTCTCCCCTCACTGTAGTCTTGTGTTGAGTTTTGACTTTGATTTATTTGGCACATAGTGGGACTTGTGTCTTGGCAAGATAGAAATGCCACCCCTCAGCGTATCAAAGAGGGGGGCTGTGCTTAGAGCCTGCACATGTGGTGCAGCATGGAGGGACGTGATGGGAGATGAATGGCCATGGAAAGGGAATTTAATCCTTCTTGGCCTCAGCATCCCACCCTGCCTGAGGGGAGGGAGTTTCACTGCATTATTGTGGCTACAGTCCTTTAGATCCTGAGAGGGAAAGGGTAGGTGAAAGGCAAAGGAGCCTCTATAATTATTAATAACTATTTTTGCCAAGTGTCTCTGTGCCAGCATGCAGAGCAGCTTTCCAACCCTTTCTTGTTACAGAGGGGACAGACACTGAGAAGAATCTGAGCTCTGACCTGGCCACAGTGGTGAACTACATCTCAGAGCCAGAGGACTTGCTGTGTCTTGCTGCTGTGGATGATGCCTCTCTGGCTGCCCTTCCTCTGCCATTGTCAGAGCCTGACATCTTCATGGAGAACCAGGCCTTGCTGCTGGAGAGATGCCCTACTCCACCCGAATATTCCCCAGACCCTACCTTAGAGTACAAAGATGACACCGAGGACATAGAGTCCATCCTGGAATCTATCACCAGCAAGGTCCTGACCAGCACTGAGAGGCTAGAAAACTCAGGACACATGGGAGGTAAGGGCAGGTCTTTTTCTTTGGAAGAAACTTAGAAATCTCTGGAAGCAGATGAGCTAAAAGCCTTGTGCATGCCTGTACTGGTGCTTCTCAGATGACAAGGACATGATGTTAACACAGAAGCTACACAAGGCAACTGATTCCCTTAAAAGGAATCTTGAGTGCTGTTTTTCTTCCTTTCCTTAGAAGGAAAACAACTCTCAGAGGGGCTTTTTGATTTTCCTAGAGGACAAAGTTGCTGCCATCAGTGAGGGCTCCATCCTGTCCATCCCAGAGATCCATCCAGACCCAAAGGAGCTGAAAAAGGCAAAAATGAATGGTAAGTGCATCGTAAAAATACTGGTGGCAAGGAGCCCCTGGAGGCCTCCAAACCAGCCTCCCATGTGGAGCCAGTTCTTGCCTCATGTCTGCCAGCCAGAGCAGGTGCTGGATTAGCAGATGAAGGACAGTATCTGTGACAGAGAGCTTGGTGTGATGTTAATCCCCTCCTGTGACTAGTCAGCCTTTGGCTACCATGAGCAGAGGACAGGGAAGGCTTGGGAGGGCACAGGGTTTCCATTGCTGGACAGCCTGCTGTCCATGAGCATGAAGAGACGGTGAGTTAATGCTGCAGCAGCATAAAACAGGGAGAGGTGTCATCACAGGGTCCTTCCAGCTCTCCTGGTGATGGCTACAGCGGAGAGTCCTGCCTGATGGGAAGCCTGTGAGACTCTCCCCTTATTTGTCTTTCCACATCCAGAAACAGCTGCTGCTTCTCCTGTCTGGACTTCCAAAACCAGTGCGATGACAAAGCCTGTGCCAATGAAGAGGGTGGTAAAACCTCTCCCAAAGAAGCCAGTGTGGTGAGCATGAAGGGGGAAACTGGGTGTTTGGAAATGCTGCTGTCCCTCATCTGTTCTGTGATCACATGCAGGAGTCCTGCCTTCACCCACATCTCTACAGTGCTGTGTGTGTCAGCATTATCAGTCTAGAGAAGAAATGCTGAGGCATGGTGCTGGATTGGGCCAGGCTTCTGAGCACCAGCCCTAACAAGGGCTATGGGTCACAAAGCTTGGCTCATCCACCATTGCAGTGTGGTCAAGGGAGGTTTCCAGGGCCGCTACCTCCTGGCTGATGCTCCTGCTTCCCCACACACACCAGGGTGGCCACAGCTGCTCTCTGTCAAAGCTGGCCTGAACTGGGGAAGACAGTGGAGATCCCATTATCATTTCTGTGCAGCCTTGAGGTGCCACACTGTTTCACTCCCATTTCTGTAAGCATGGAGCTGGGTGGTGAGCTCTTCTCTGGCAGTGCTTCCAGCACTGTCTGGCCCTTTGGGCTGGGAGAAGGACTGGCACCTGCATTGCTTGCTCCAGCTCCATCAGCAGGACCTGTTGTCTCTTGCATGCCTCTCAGTTGTCAATCTGTCCATCTCTCTTTGTGCCTCTGTGTGTGTGGCAGGGACCTCTCACGTACCCCTCAGCAGGGAACTGAGTGCAAAGCAGCAAAGAACATGACAAGGAAACAACAGAAAGGTAATGTCCCTTTGTTACGGGCTTGGAAGGCCTGTTGCCAACACAGCCAAGAGTGGTTTGACCTTCAGCTTGGCCCTGCAGCATTGCACAATCCTCCTGAGACAATAACCAGAGTACAAAAAGGAAGGGACAATCCCCTGTGCTAAGGATTTGGGGTCCCAGTGACTGAAGGAACCATCAATACCCTTTTTGACAGAGCTAGAAACAAACCAACCACCTCAACCAGTGCCTCAGGTTAAATACAGCTTCACCTTTCCTCTGACCAAGTTTTCCAACTCCCCCTCAATAACTGTTTAGAGGCTGATGCTTTGCCACTGGCCATAAGAAACAACCCACCTCAATCCCAGTACCAAATCCCCAGTGGTTAAAGTTCATGGTTTCCAAACAAATATAATACAAGCAGTGCCTCCCTCTGGCTCATTTAATTCACTGTCCTCTCAGCATCCTCTGATGCTTTCAACTTATTCCCCAAAGACCCAGGTGGCAATATTAAACCTCACAGTCTGGAGGTGACCACTAGGCTTAGAATAATAGACTGGTTTGTGTTGGAAAGGATTTTAAAGCTCATCCAGTTCCAACCCCTGCCATGGGCAGGGACACCTTCCACTAAAGCAGCTTGCTCCAAAGCCCTGTCCAACCTGGCCTTGATATCCATAAAGACACAAACAAAACTCCCTTAAAAAAGCCCTTTAGCTTAACCAGTCAAGAGGTGTACAATGAACTGGTGTGTGCAGATGCTGAGGAGGAGTGCACCAGACCACACATTACTCTCTTGTGGGTTGTTCCAAGTCAACTTCTGAGTGTGCAAACCAATCCTCCTCCATGTGCCTTCCCATTGCCCAGGGCAATACTGTACTCAGATGTTTGCTGTAGCTGGGCTGCTGTATTTTCGTATTTACCAGGGATTAGCTTTCATGGCTACACGTTGCACTTTTGGAACTCTTTATGCATGCTGAAGTTACAAGTGGACCCAGTAATGACCCAGTTACAAGTGGAAAGCTTGAACAGCTTTTTCCCTACTCTTAGATTCTAGTAGCAAATCTTTGTGTGGCACCAGCTCTGAGCTGCCCGCCCCAGCACTGCGTTACAGCAAAACCCTGCTCTGCTAACAGAGATGCCACTTGCCTGCAGGAGACAGACCACTGGATTTCTCTGACTCCCTAGACAGTGCTACTGACAAGATGTGTTTCACCCAGACAGTATGTAAAAGACATCCTGCTCCACTGGTATTTACTGAGCAGCTGGGACCCAAAGAAACGAAGGGTGCTCTATTCAGACAAGACAGCAATAGTTCAATGGGCCACGACAGGCCAGCTCAGGGTTAGCCCTGCCCCCGTGGCTTGCCAGTCTCAGGGACAGGGGCAGGAATCCAGCATTCGGTCCAGATGTTCCTGGCTGCAAGAGCAGAGGCCAAACTCTTCTTACAAGATGGGACACAGAAGGAGCAGATCTCACCTTCTTTAGCTAATCATAAGCTTAAGGGAATTGTCCTACCTGCTAGATACCTAACCAGTACTCACAGATAAAGGGGATGGATCCCCATGACATAACTTGTCCAGACTTCCCTGGGAGCTGCTATGGTCTTGGCTCCTTTTGAGCTCTGTGAAGGTTAAGACAAGGCTCAGTCACAGCTCTGACCACTCTCTTCCCCTCCAGCATCTTGGGAAAATCACTCAAGCAGCTTCACTTCTGCCAGTGACAGAGGAATGCTCTTCTTAGAAGTCTTCTTGAAGCTGGTGGAGTTGGCAGCTCTGCCCCAGAAAACTCTGTTTGACATTATCAGGTGAGCTTCCTTAGCTCTGTGAGATAGATGAGGGAGATCCCTCTTTACTGGGAGATTTGTGCCTTATAAAACAAAAGACTGGATCTCCAGAAACGTTTTGTATCTACTTGGACATGCACCTGCATAGCTCAGACACCTGCTCTACAAAGACTGCTGTAAATGCCACCATAAATTGTGTCTATCACACAGTTTAATATCCTTTGCAGTTTAATATAGCCTCACATGAACCAGGTCTTCCCAGATATGCAGGTGCACAGCAGCCAGTGCTGAGTGAGGCCTTGGGCTGTGTTTCATGGGACAAGGACGCCCTCTTTTGTCTTCTAGTCACTACCAGAGGAAGCTTAGGGACCAGAAAAACTGGATGGATGATGACGCCTTCAAGTGTGGCAGAAAGATTTGGAAAGAGGTGGTTTACCCTACTACACCTTCCTTTGCAAGCACTGCCCGTGACTCAGCTGGGAACAAAAAGAAGGCAGCAGCTCACACAAAGAGCCACAAAGGTATGGCTTGACACTATCACTCCCACCGTCCAAAAGGGAAGTCACTGGATCTGTGAGGGTGACAACTCAAGTGAGGCATTTGCCACAGGTTCTCTGTTCCCTCCTGGCATGTGGCCTTCTCCCAAAGTGCTTCTGGTACTGGGTTCAGCAAGGCTCAGGGTCAGCCCTGCATTAGCAAACCTTTCCCAAGGTAATTTCCAGGAGGATCACACTAAAAGGAGCTGGAGCAGAGCTTGGGAGTTCATTCAGCTCAAAACCCTCCCAGGGTGAGAAGCTGACTCAAACAGTTGTAGTGGGTTCTGCCAGAGGCTCATCGGGGGGAAGGCATCACCTTCTAGTGTCTGTAAACAGCCTATTACAAAGAATGTAGCAGTGGGCGAGTTCTGGGTCACCCCAACACCTAGAGGCACCTCTGTGCCATGGAGTGCTGCAGACTAAGCACTCAACATTGTAGCCAAGGGACTGGTGCCTGTGTGGATCTATGCCTGCTAACACTGGGCATGCTGATGGCAGCTGCTGTGACTTGTGGTTCAGAGGAGTGAACAGCTCAGGACTCACCGAGTCCTTTCCAGGTGAGAAGAGGAAACCAAGAGGCAGCCAGCTGCAGGCTGCACAGTCACTGATTCCTATTTCCCTTTGCCCCCCCTCAGGCAGCCCTTACACTCAGGTCCCCATCTTCCTACATCCTAAACAAGATGCAGCAACACTGAGGAAGCCAAGGAAGAGCTTGCAGAAGACAGCGAAGAATGCACAATCCACACTGCTTGACACCCGCTGCTTCTGTGAGAGAAAACGGATGCAGAAGGTGAGAGACAAATGATGCTTCAGGTACGTCATAGCACAGCCGGAGGTGCAGGACAGGGCTGAAAAGCCAGGCTTGCTTTCATTCAGGCAGCTGCTCTCGGGCCTCCTGCTCCCTGCAGGAAGTGGAGATGCTCCCTCGATGTCAACACTGAGTGCCTAAATACATCACATTACCTGAGAGCAGACAGCCCAGCTAGGACACAAGTCCTGGTGTTAAACACTGAGGGCAGATGTTACACGTTGCAGTATGGGGAATGCAATCAGAGCAGCACTAAGAGTGACCGGTCACTCATGTAACCCATACATTAATTGGCTGGTGAATGCTTTAACTAGATATGGGTATTATAGAGCAATCGTGCCCTAAGTGCAAAGAAAAATGAAACCAGAAATATAATAAAAGCTTACTTGTTTATTACTGTTAACAGTCAGCATGAATTGGTTATAAGCCAGCTTGTGCCCAGGCAGCCAAGAGGCCACCAGCATCCTAGCCTGTATCAGCACCAGTGCGGCAGCAGGAGCAGGGCAGTGGTTGTGCCCATGCACTGGGCACTGGTGAGGCTGCACCTTGAACCATGTGTTCAGCTCTGGGCCACCCACTACAAGAGAGACGTTGAGGTGCTGGAGCAGGGCCAGAGAAGGGAATGGGGCTGGTGCAGGGCCTGGAGCACAAGTGTGATGGGGAAGGGCTGTGGGACCTGTGGGGTTCAATCTGGAGAAGGCTCAGGGGGGACCTGATCGCTCCAGGAGGGGCTGGGCTCTGCTCCCAAGGAACAAGGGATGGGACAAGAGGAACCGGCCTCAAGCTGCACCAGGGCAGGTTTAGACGGAGCTGAGGAACAATTCCTGCCCCAGAGGGTGCTCAGGCATTGGAACAGGCTGCCCGGGGCAGGGCTGCAGTCACCGTCCCTGCAAGTGTTCACACACTGTGGAGACGAGACCTCAGTGCCATGGGGCAGTGGTGGCCTTGGCAGTGCTGGGGTAAGGGTTGGACTGGGTGAGCTTAAATGTGTTTTCCAACGGGGTCGAGTCCATGATTCTGTTACCTGCCAACAGCACCTCGCAACACATCACTGAGTGCCCTTTCGCACATACACACGTGGTGCGTGTCCCCACATGGGCAGAGCTTATTTCCCCACCATGATCCTCTGCCTGATTCCCACTTCCCTCCTCCCCTCAGAAGGCGCAGGCCGCCAAGCCGCCCCGGCAGAGCCCTGCCCTCTTGCAGCACAGCAGCCTGCTGAAGCTCTGGCACAAGCTCAGCGAGGACCACACCGACAGCCGGCTCCCCCACCGCACCGCATGCACCTGCTCGTCCCTGTGGAACACCGGACGCGACCCGGAGGCAGGCACCGACTTCTGTGGGCTCTGTTACCTCAGAGCCCGGCGGCGGGCGAAGCAGAGAGCAGCCATGGAAGCCAAGCTACGATCGTGGCTGGATGACAGCACCACAGGCCTGTAAATACCGGATAACAACGGGTTGAGCCCCGGTGTGTGAAACGCGAAATAAAAGCAAGTAAAAGCAAGCAAAAACAAGCAAAAGCAAGTAAAAGCAGCTTTATCGCCTCTGCCCGCCCCCCCGGCACCGCCGCCATCGCTGAGGGACCGGGCGGTCCTTCCCGCCACCGCTCGCCCGCCCCAGTCCTCTCTCGGGTCGGCACTTCCGGTTCCGGTGACGCTCGTCCCGTCATGGCGGCGCCCAGGGAGCGGCAGCGCTTCGGGAGGCGCTTCCTCACCGACCCCGCCCGCCTCTTCCAGCACAACGCCTGGTGAGGGCGGCCAGCGCCTCGGCCCGCTCCCGAGCCCCGGGCCCTGTGCGGGGACACCCGGGGCGGTGCTGCCCGGGGCGGCGGGGGGGGGGGGGAGCGCGGGAGACGGGGGAGGCCTCGTTCTCGCCTGCGGTCTGCGGTGAGGCTCCGTGGAGCGGGGGTCTCGGCAGCTGCGGACACCGGAGCAAGCCCTGGGGCTGTGGGTGCGGGGAGGGGAGGGGAGGCTGGGCCGGGCAGTAGGTGCAGGAGGGCCTTGTTCTGTCCGGGGTGATGATCCCCGTGGCGTCCCGAGCCTTCCTCTGTCCCTTCCAAAGCGGTTGCGATGGTTCAGGCTGCCTTGAGGTTGTAGGAGAATGGGTTGGTTTGCAGCAATTGCTTCATTGCTGTAGTTAGTAACAGTTAAACTATCTGCTTTCAGAAATCTCTAAACCCTTCTCCATTTGTTAGTGGCTAAGGTGTAAATTGTACAATGATCATGGCACCCACCTGCTCCTGGAACAGTGTGAGATGATGCTAGGTGTTAGCTTGGAATGGGAGGCTTCCTTTGGAGAAAGCTGTTTTCAGATATGTTAAACACCCGAATTTCCTGGGAACTGGAGGTGATTTGCATTTTGGACGGACATACCTCCACTTTTGGTCTCTGGCTGCTGTTCCTTGTTAACAATTGGGTATGTTTAATGTGTAATAAAGGGAGTATGCGCATATATCAGCTTGTCATTCATTTTGGACTCCATTCTACCAAAGATAGGTTGCAAAAGCATATCCTCAATGCTGACTTCCTGCAGAAACTCCTAGTAATCTAGCTTTTCCACACACTTGACACTTAAGTGTTTGTTTTGTGAGTTAATATCAAAACACTAATTTCTCCTGAGGCCAGAATAGTGCTTCTTGGTCTTTGTATTCTACTTTTCATTCACTTGCTTTAATGAAGAAAGGTCAAGTGAATCACTTTAATGACTCCACAGCTGTGCATTCACATTCAAGTTATTAATGCTTGTTAATGCTTTAAAGCTTCCTGCATATTTTTCTCATAATTGGATTTAAGAGAACACTTTGCCTTCCAAATAACCAAGCTGCCTTTTTTGGTTTAACTTCAGAAAAGGTATTTTTCTAAGGCAGATGGTCTGCGTTGGTGACCCCCATGAGTGGAAACACACAAGCACCTACCTGTCCATCACCTGCATAGGAACAAGTGCTTTTCACCCTGTGATGGTGGCAGTTCCTCTCTCAGGAGGCCTGTTTGCGCTGAGTGCCCTCCTTTGTTTACAAGAAGGGTTTATTTCCTCTCAACTTGGTGGAGCATCAAATAGGAAAAAAGATTAGGGGACAGATTGGGTGTCTCTTGGGATCTCTCCCAGTTACATTGTTTGTAATGTTATGAGAGCAGTTCATTCAGAACTGTGCTGATAGCTGTTGTACTGCTGCTGAGCTGGAGTTAGAGCCTGCAGACGAGCTCAGAGCTGTTTGGAAGGTTGTCTGGACCTTTCTCTTTTCTCTCTGTCTTTGCCCTGTGATTCTCAGCTGAGTAGTTAATCTTATGTTTCACAACAGGGATAATGTGGAATGGTCAGAAGAGCAGGAAGCCAGTGCCAGGAGTAAAGTTCAAGAGAACAGCTCACAGCTATTGCCACAAGATAAACAAGGTACTTTTGGGCAGTCTTCTAATGTTGAGTCTTGACTTGTGCATGCAAGAGTGGAACTGTGTCCAGAGCTACATATGCATCATCATTTATTCCTCCCTTCCCCCCTCTTTGAAATCATTCAAAATACATTACCTAGTTGTTGATAATGAAGAATGGAGAAGGAGGAATCTTTCTGTTCTTAATTTACCTCTCTGTGATTGCTCTACCTTCTCCAGCAGCTCATCCTACTGGAACAGAAATGGTCTTAGCTTGGAGGAGTCATCTTGGATTGAGCTTCTTTGTTCATGCTGTGTGTGTTTAAATACTTGTTCGTGTTCCTTGTCAACAAGCTTCTTTTGCTGTAGTGCTGTTGCGTCTGCTTATTTTTGCTCTCTAAAGCTTAACTTCTAGCAGTCAGTCTTCTGTTACTTGCATGCTGTGGAGCTATCTGATAAAAGCTCAGTTTTTCTCTTAAGAAGCTCTAATAAAGTAGTGTCCATATCTCTCTACCAAGTGAGTAACAGCATGATAATGGTTAAATGAGAAGTGAGGAATAATTATCTTATCATGATGGAAGTGTTTATTGTCAGAGAGGCAAAAGAAGAGATTCCAGAGGTTTAATTCCCTCAACCTTGGCTTAAAGGATATTTATATATCCAAAATGCAATGCTTACCTGAATCTGAATCAAGCTAAAGGTGCACAGCTCTATAGTCAAGTAATACAGCTGAAGCTGTTCCGATTAATGGTGAAGCTGTTCTGGTTAATAACGCATCTTTCCTCCACACCTCTTGCATATCATCCAGTCCCTTAAATGAGGGTGAAATGGCTTCCTGTTCTTTGGTATGATAAGAGACTTGTTTGATGATGATCATATTACATCCTGCTGAGCTCTAGGATGGATCTGTTCCTTTTGTCCAAATGAAATTGAGTGTGTCATCTGTAAGGCGATGCTGAACACTACTGGAGCTATTGAGACACTTCCCATATAGCTTCCAGTTGTGTTCACAATAGCAAATTTAATTATACCAAAGAGCAACCCTTCTAATTTCTTGGATTCCCAGAAGTATCCAGCAGTTTCTATTGTGATGCCCATTGTGTTGAGTTCATTTTAAAATCTGGTTAACATTAAAGGATGCTGTCTGTCATGCTTTGAGAATCTATATGCAACTATGAAATCGTGGAGCAATTTGCTGTTAGAGCAGTTTGTCAGGTCTTCATGATGTATTTTCCAGACTGAACAATGGAGGCCAGTCAAATTTTGATGGTTGCTATTCAGTGGGAAGCGTGTGGAGACAATGGGATGGCTGAAACGTAGGGAAGCCAGCCCAGCCAACTGTGCCTGAAGGGTCTGGTACTTTGGGAATCACTAGTGTCCAAGCAGGAGAACAAAGGCAAGCTATTGGTCATTATGGCTGTATTATTCTGTGGACTTCTTGGGGCTGTCAGTTTGTTCTGAAGAAGGAGAGAAGCTCTCTGGGGTATGTTGAAGATGTGTCTTCTGGCCGGGAACAAAGAAAGAAGTGGAAGAGTTTCTTGGTTTCCTTTTGAGGCTCCATAATTACCCCCCCATACAATTCAGGGGGTCCCTGGTTGTCTTCCTGTCTTTTGTGAACAGTTACTTTTGTTTGCCCTTCTTCTGCAATGTGAAAGGGTGAGTATGGGCTTGGTTTTGGGGGTGTCCTTACAAAGACGAGCAGCCAAGTCAGGAGTCCTTATCAGAAAGGTCTCTGGAGGAATCTGGCTCGCACGCCGATGTCCCCACGAGCTAATACCACAAAAAGGGTTTTGAAACAAGTGTTTTGTGAACTTTTCTGGCATAAGTTGTGCAGGAAAGTCAAACTGAAAAATGAATATGGGCATTTATTTTGCTTTAAATCTGTTTCTTGCATGATCTTGCATTCGTATTGTTACTGATCCTTTATTCCAGTGCTTTGAAAACGCTAGGTTATGAGGTAAAGGAGCTTTAAATAAAGCTTCCACACATGCAGGTTGCAGTACAATAGCTCTTCAATAGTCCAACGTCCACCAGAATTCCACAGTAATTTGACACAGGAAGAGCACAGTGTCTTGTTCTGTGTTAGACTGTGGCAGAAGTGTGGCTAATCCAAAATGGCTGGGCTGGAATTTTGCCCCAGCACCTCAGGTAAGCATCCCATTGCAGTCAGGCCGTCATGGGATTGTTGGGGACCAGCTTTGCATATCCCTACTAATACATGGAAGAAGTGACAGCTCAGGAAGGAGTGTGCCAGGGGATGAATCAGTAATGCCCCTTCCTCTGCCATTAGCAGTCACTGAGTTCTCCTATGCAGATAGTAAACTGACTTGACCCTGCATACTTACTTGGAGCTATGGTGAGATCATAACACAAGCTTACTGCTTTAGTCCAGTATCAGACATTAAAATGTCTTTCAGCTTGGGGTTTAAGGGCAAGGCTTCTTAAAAGGAGAAAATTGTGGTAGTTGAGATAGAGATTGTTTTTATTTATAGTTCTTTGTGCTTCAGGGGTAAATCCTACTAAAAATATACATATGACTGACTTCTGAGTTTTCTTAAAGACATTTTTATCTGTATTTGGCTGAGGCTATGTAGTTTTCCAGGCATTCTTGGCTCATCCTAGTATCTCCTTTCATGTATCTTCTAAACACTTTATGCTTTTCAAAAAGACAAATAAAACTGCAGTTCAGATACTAATGCTGCTTAATTTCTGTTAACCCTGCTCCTTGTAGATGTTGGAGAGACGTTATCCATTCTCACATACAGTTATCATCTCTAACTGGGGCAGAATCATTTGTATTCAGTAATGCACTTGTTGCTGTGCAAAGATGGCTGAGGAGTTGCATGCAGTTGAAACGCACTTGGGATGTAAAGCACAGGGTGCTGGAATTAGCTCTTCTGAGGGACAGATAACTCATCACATCGGTGAGAATTCAGGAAGCCAGTTGGATTTGTAACTTCCCATGACAAAAATAGTTTCCCTAGAACTGTGCTTCATCTGAAATCTGCCAAGGTGTGTGGAAATAATTCACTGGATGACTTGAATTTCATTAGATCATGGCTTTGTAAATGTTCTTCCAGCTTTCTGTAATATTCATCTTGCTCCAGGAGTGTGTCCACTTGCTGTGAAATGATAATGCTTGCTGCTAAAGTTAATTCTTACCGTCTGCAGTCTGTCCTCCTTAGCTCTTCACTACTACTTTAATGGCAGTGGTCACTTTTGTTGACCCTCCTCTTTTGTTTTCATTTCATAAATGTGTGATGCTCTAACATGCACGGAACTGTGGAAAGCAAAGTGCTGCAGACTGGGCTCTAGCAGTATCCAAGTTACTGTTAGAGATGGAAGTAAAACCTGGATTTCTTCGTTCCAGCGTCCTTCAAAGAGGCCTTTTCTGTAGCCAGCTTCCTTTAAATCCTGCCAGGAGACAGACACTTTCCTCTTCTGCCTCTTTCCTCTATTTTAGTCCTAACAAAGTGACAGTGAGGATGCAGGCTGAGTGTTGATGTGAGCTGGCAGGACTTAAATAAAGGTGATTTTCAATCCATGACCTTACCTATTAAAGCAGATTGCTGAATAGATGGCTGCAGTGATCATTCACTGTCTGAACTGATTAAACTCCGAGACCTTCTGATTTGACTGCTGGTGATGTTTTTGTTTGTGTTCACAGAGGAATATGAGGTGAATGCTAAGAGGTACTGGGATGACTTTTATAAAATCCATGAAAATGGCTTCTTCAAGGACAGGCACTGGCTGTTCACTGAATTCCCTGAGCTGGCACGTAACAGGAAGCCATGTCAAAATGGGGATTCTCTGCATGAATTTAGTAACAAAGAAGAATCCAGCAGCAAAGAGCTGGGAAGCTGTGAAAATGGACATTGTTCCTTGGAAGCCAGGGCAGAGAATGAGTTAAACCTGATAAAAAGCACACCTAAGATCTGCACAGAGAAGTTGGCTACACAGAAGTATAGTGAGCTGAATGAAGGTGATGGGGATTACCCAGGATCATCTGCATCTTACCGTATATTAGAGGTAATAACTGTAAAAAAGAGTTACACATGGAATAGTCCCTTGTGTCAGTGTCAGTGTGACAGGGACTGTCACATGTATCATTGGCAAACAGCAAGTGAATGGGATGATTGCCCTAAGTCAGTAAACCGCAAGAAATAGAAGGCAGCTTAGAACTGAATTAAACCATTAAATCTGTTGGGATTCTTTTGGTTCAGGCTGTGAATTGGCAGAGCACAAGGGCCATAAGAAGTTTGAGAGTTTAAAAGACAAACTGACTATCAGATGTTGAAATAAGCATTTAAAAGTCACCTTTTGAAAAGCTGATTCTTGTCTGTATAAAGCTTTTCCCTTGTCATGTATGTTTTACATGTTTTCACTGGCTCTTGTCACATCTTGGGGGGTGTGAAACAAAACAACGAATCCAAGAATGTAAAGATGCTGTTTGCTTTGTTCCTTATGGCCCTTGTAGTAATGGGGAATCTCACATACAGGCTTTGTCCCTGAAAAGTCTGTAGGACTTCTAATAGACAGCTACTAGCAACCTTTTGCTCTGTCACCTCTAGTTTGTTCACTGGGGATACCACTGGTTTTGTTGAATGCTTCACCTTCTATGTAAGTTACACCCACCCATGGAGAGTCAATATGAATTGTCCTTCAGGTTTGTTTAATCTGTGGCTTTAAGACTCCCTCAGACTTTGCATTCATGGTCATTGTGGCTTTCCTGTCTCATCTGAATGCTTAAGTAACATTGTCACTGCAAGCCATTCGTGGTGTTTTCAGCTCAGTCTATTTCCATTTTACTGATTCCTTAAGCATACAGAGGCCAGTTCCTCAAACCCTTCTCTTCAAATGGGAACAAGCAGAAGGAATAATAAGGCAGAATCAGAATAGGCCTAGTCGTAACTTGAAGCAGAGCCATCTAGTGAAGGAAACTTCAAAACAGCAGGTTGTAATTGTAGGAAAGAAAGTTCTCCCTGCATTGCTCTGATTCTCTATGGAAGTGAATGCAACTAATCCATGGCTTTTGCCAGTGCTTCAGTGACTCATACTGGCTGTTACGGTTGGGATTCCAGCAATAACAGTTTTCAAAGGAGTAACAATATATAGCTTGTTAGTGAGATCCCTATGAGAACCGGCTTAGTGGTTTCCCACAAATGCTTATACATAAACCTGCTCCTCAGAGCTGAACATACTCAGATCTTGCAAGGAGATTTGCAAAGGGTCACTGCTGTGCTCAGCTGTTACTCGTGAGTTGCTCCTTGGTCCATGGCTGTAAGGGGATGATTTGGAAATACCTGCATGGGAGATGCTGAAGAAGTGATTTTCATTCTGTGTACATCTGCTTTGTGCAGGTTGGCTGTGGTGCTGGAAACACAGTCTTCCCAATTCTACAAACCAACAGGTAAGTAGTTCTCAGTAGGCTTTTACCTGCATGATGCACCAGCCTCCTAAAAACAACTGGCAAAGTGCTGCATGTGTTCTTAGCTTAGACAGTCTCAGATGCAAGTGGTACCTTTGCCATCTGCAACTTCAGATGATTTTGGTTTGACCTTGGAAATACTTGATCTTAGAATGCAACCCACAAAACATAATGCAAGTTTATATGTCTCATTCTGAAAGCATTTTCACACAGGCCTTAGCGCCTGTTCTGGAAGGAAAAGTAAGCTGTGAGCTCCATATGAGAATAGCTGGGGCGTAAAGGAGTGACTTGATCCAACAGATTTTTCACAAGGCATTATTAACAGAGATAGGCTAAAGCCTGGGATTTCTGGCTCCCAATTCTGTACTCTGTGTATTTGAGACATTTCTTAATCCCAGTGCAGCACCTTTATATAAATGATGATCATTTATTTTCTTTCTTTCAGTGATCCAGGCCTATTTGTGTATTGCTGTGATTTTTCTACTACAGCTGTGGATCTTGTCCAGGTAAAGTCAGTGTTGACTTGTGCAGGTAGGAAGTACATGGTGCCAATTGCATGTGAACACAGATATATCACAGCTGTGTAGCTGTGTTGGCAGCTTTCTTTTCTTTAGCTAGCCCTGATGCTGACCCTTGCACTGGTAATAAGGCAGATGAGCCATCAAAGATTGCAGAAATGAGGGAAGTTGAAGCTCTCAAAATGTCACACTGGCAGCAGACAACTCAGCCAGATTTTCTTTCCCCAGTGGTTGGCAGCTTTTTTAGCTGAGTAACTGCTCAACCTTGAAAACAGTCAGGCTATTTTTTAACAGGAACTGAAACTGGTTTTGGTTTGTGTGTGTGCTGCTGGCACTGCAGTCCTGGGAACGTGGTTTGGGTGCTTCTGCACAGACAGCTGAGGAGGGATACTGTTTTCTGGGGAGCAGGAGTGGAATTTAGTCAAAGGACAAACATTTCAGGTCAGAACAGAACTGAGAATATATGAAGTATCAAGTGTAATCCGTCATTTTATGAGAGGAGATGAGATGGGAAGCACAGCAGCGGAGGCAGCATGCCATTTTATCCTCTTAAGGTGACACAAGCACTGTTTATAGAAGCTACTGCAATCTGTAGCAGCAGCTTTAGAAAACTACACAACTTAAGGCAGCCAGGTTTGATTTTGGTGTACAGGGAGCAGTTTGCTTGTATTTGAAGTGAATATTGATTTCAGAGACACAGAGGGGGGCCCTGACACTCTTGCTTTTGTATAGATGACTAGTTTAATAGTGTAAATCTCTCACTTTTTACCACTATTAATGGAAAATCTGACCTTATAATCATCCCTCAGTCCAGTACTGGGGTTTTGGCAGTGCTGATTGCTTGACTTGTTACAAGTCCAAAGCTCTTTGTAAATCTCCCATGAATACTGCCACATCCAGATAACACTGAGATCAAGGTCTGCTGCTTATGCTTTTATTTCTCTCTTCTTAAATACAGAACAATGCAGAATATGATTCTTCTCGCTGCTTTGTGTTCGTCCATGACCTGTGCAACGACCAAAGTCCTTTCCCAATGCCAGACAAGAGTCTTGACGTTGTCATTCTTATCTTTGTCCTCTCGGCAATTCTCCCAGAGAAGTAAGTTGGAATAATTCCTTCTGGCTGCAGAAGATAATGCATATAGGAGTTGAGCCCTTTAACAGTAGCTGCCCTCATAGCAAGCAAAAGTTCTGGTCCAGTTTTCCATTAAGCTTCTGAAAATGGCATCAGCAGGTACTTCAAGCTGTAATAACTCTTGGTGCAGGATAGGTGTGATTTGGAAGTGGGAAATGGCTATAGGTACGGTTGCTCCCCACTTCTGAACCCCAGCCACACTGAGCACTCAGCACCCATTTGTGGAATATATGCTGCTAGATTTTAAAGCTCAAAGGCTGCATTGATTTCTCAGATGGGAGATGGTGAGAAGGGAGGGGACAGGTTCAGGAGTGCTGTGATTTTGGTGTGACTCTTACAGCCTACTGCTTTTTGTTCCCTTCGGTTTTATTTCACAGCATTTTTCATGTTCACTCCTTGTTTTCCAGAAACCAGTGGAAATCCTTTTGTAATCAGTAAGAGAGAGCACTTAATCCTTG
This sequence comes from Pezoporus occidentalis, assembly GCF_034315485.1. Lineage (NCBI taxonomy): Eukaryota > Metazoa > Chordata > Aves > Psittaciformes > Psittacidae > Pezoporus > Pezoporus occidentalis. The sequence continues at coordinate 92,477 of NW_026914308.1, read as the reverse complement.
CTGTGGCAGGCTAAGTTATCATTGGAGAGAAAAACGAAGCAGAATCAGGGAGTGTCAGAAGTAAGGCAGCCAAATAAAATCAACTCACCTAAGTCTGAGAGAGCTCAGAGAAGTGCTGGCTTTTGGCTGCTCTTTGTATGAAGTCAAAACACATAAAACTTGATACTTTGTGGAAAGTACGAGCATCATTTTGCAGACTGTTGGCTAATTCTGTTTTGTTCTTTCCTCAGGATGCAAGGCATTGTTAACAGACTGAGTCGTCTTCTGAAACCAGGAGGGATGATTTTGTTGCGAGATTATGGCCGTTACGACCTGGCCCAGCTTCGGTTTAGGAAAGGTATTTTCTTCTCCTCTGAGTAGTCTTGCTGCATCACTACTAGGTGCTGCTGCTATGGAGTAGTGTCTGCCCCATGTAGAAGACACACAGTGTGTGCTGGAAGAAGTGCCTCTTGCTGAATGGCAGTTGTTGATATTTAAATGATAGCTGGTAACTGTTTAAATCCCTCTTCCCCTTAGGTCAGTGTCTGTCTGATAACTTCTATGTGAGAGGTGACGGCACCAGAGTCTATTTCTTCACACAAGGTAGGAAGCAATAAAACATCCTCTCTGACTCTCCTCACTTTTTTCTGTCCCTGTGCCCTCAGGTTTTGCCACTAGCTCTTTACACCCTGACTTCCTTGGAGCAGGGGGGAATGTTCAAGTGTCTCTCAATTGCACAGGGGCCTGGGCTTATCACTTGCTAATGTGAATATGGTGTGGTGAATTCCACAGTGGAAAATCCTTTTACAGAAAGACTGATGTGTTTACTGCACTGGGAGGGGTGGGATTGGAGGAGCTCTCCTTGAATCTTGTGAGATGGACATCACTTGGAGGAACTTCTCTTAGCTTCAGTATCCTCCCATGAGGAAATAGGTAGGACATAGTTGAGCACTGAGGCAGCCTCTCCAGTTCTGCTGCTGCTTGGTGTTCAGCAGAGTTGTGTTCTCCCTGCTTATCACCAATAGTGCCTCCAGTCACTTCCACTCTGCCCCGCTGCATGGTCAGTTTTAGAGCAGTGACACAACTGCAACAAACTCTTCCCTTCTGCAGTGCACAAGTCTGGTGTTTAATGCGTGTTTGGCAGACGCTTCACGATGGCAAGCATCTGATAAAAGAGCACAAGCTGGGACCTGTTACCCTTTTCTACAGAAACTCCATACAAATCACGTGCTCCCAGCCTGCAGTTGAACAAGCTCTCTGCTGCTCAGCAGGACTTGCTCTGGCTTTGCCCACAGCCAGTGTGCTGGGGCACCATGATCCTTATTTGCTTGGTCAGGAATACCTGCCAGTGTAAGTGCTGCCAGCCTCGAGGGCTCTTAGTGCTTTGATTGGGCCCCAGCAGGGTGTGGTTTCTGTAAGGATTTTATTCCCAAACTTAACCTTAATGAATCCCATTCCCCTCCAGCCTCTATAGTACACATCTCATTGCCACCATTTAAAAGCGTAGGGCCGATCCCATTCTTTGCTCTTGCAGACTCGGAAATTCTTCTGGGGAGAGTGGGGAGGGGGGAAGGAATGGATCTGTCCCTACTCGCCAGAAGATGCTCCCTTAACCAGTTACTAGAGGCAGTACCCATGTCTGAAAGTGCTGCTGTTTTCTTTGTCAAGTCTGTGTCATACCAGTTGTCCTCCAAATACTTCTTCCCTTCTTTGCTAGAAGGTAACTGAAAGGAAACTAGAGAAAGTGTGATCTTAATCCCCCCCCCATAGTAGATGAGTTAAGTCCTGTCTGATCTTTACGTTTCCCTGCCAGAGTGAGACGGTAAGTTTCCTCTGTTTCATCTTTCAACGTAGTTTAGCTCTCACTGTGAGCAGGCATCAGTTAGATGAAAGCTCAATCTCCTCCATCTCCTCTCTACTTCCAGATGAATTAGATGAGCTCTTCACAAGAGCTGGGCTGCAGAAAATCCAGAACCTGGTTGACCGGCGGCTGCAAGTGAACCGAGGGAAACAGGTGACCATGTATCGAGTATGGATCCAGTGCAAATACCTCAAGCCTGCTGGCCCTCAGCCGTGAGGACACGTGGCATGCTGCTTAGGTTGGAGCCTCTTTGCGGCCACATGCAGTGTCTCCTCTTGGTGAGACGTGGTTTTACGGAGTTCAGCACACATGAGACCTCAGTGCCTTTTCCAGTGCTTAGCATCACTTCCAGGGAGTGGAAGGACGGATGCTTTAAGAGGAGATCAAGCAGTGCTTTAGATGTCTTGCTGCTGGTCTGAGTTTTTAACTTCTTTATGGTTTTAACAACGTAAGGAATGGTTGTGCTGTCTTCCAGCAGCTGAGCAAGTTGAGTAGTGAGTCACTCTTACTCTGCATTTCCACATGAAACAGAAGGAAAGCTTTGACCTTACCTCTGTGTTGTGTACTCCTGTCTTGGGAACAAAAACCATACAAATGGTAAATCTCCTCTCTGCAACTGGTCATGAGGCCTAATAGGAATCCCTTTCCCAGCTTATCTCATGCAGCTCTCTTCTGCTCATTCACGTTTGTGCAAATCCACAAGTTAAAAATGCCTCGATTGAGGCCAGGAGCTGAGACCATGCTGGTTTCTCTTTGCCACCCTCCTCCTGGATGCCTCATGGTGTGCACACAACCTGCGAAGAAAGCAGATTATGCTGCTTTGCCATCCCTGCCCTCAAGGGTGTTCATAGAGGGAGCTAGCGCACTATAGCGCAGGTGCCACAAACATATTTAAGGCAGGGTCAGGTTTTTGAAGGGGGCTGATGCCAGTTTGGGGCACCTCCAGAGCATCACAAGCAGCTCATGGGAGCAGGGTTTCCCCAGAATTCCCTGCTTTTTCTGCAACCCCAGGTCACAGACTGTATTGCCCTGTCCTGGTGGTGTGCTAAACCCAAGCAGACAGGACACCTATCTTGGATAAGAAATCTGAAGTGTGTCTCCCACTCTTGATTCATTTCTTAGAGGAAGCCAACACTGTGGCTTTCTGAAGGTATTCCCCCACCTTTGACAGCAAATATCTTTTACCTCAGCTTGTTTTCTTTTGTTATTTTTAGGGTGTGGTACAACAAGCATTAGAATAAAGTTTGTGGTAGTGCTTTTCAGTGCTGGTTTGATATAAGTCAGGCTTCCCCAGAAGCTCATGTGCTTCTGCACGCCTGATCTGAAGGATTTGGGGCACCGTTAGGTAACTGCAGCTTTGCTCTCTTGTGTTATTCTCATCTCTCAGGAAGGGAAAGCCTTGGCTGGTATCTGCTCCCTTGTTTTAGATCATGAAGCACCAAAGTCTGTTGTTTGTGCGCCGCTGGCTGAAGAGCAGTTTGTGCTATACAGAGTGTGTATGGTTTGTTAGCTAGACACTTGTATTTGTAGCTTACAGTTGCCTAAGAATAACTGTCAACTCTAGCGACATAGGTTATGAAATAACTGCTGTCTTGAAACAGAGGAGAAAGGGTAGAAAGATGAGGAAATGCCATTGCTATCTTTGGAGAGTCAGCAGGAGTCTGGAGAGTCAAACCAGAAGCACCTTGATGTGTTAAAGGGGTTGTAGCAATACTCTCTGCTGGGCATGTGGCAGCATGATAGGTTCACAACTTCTATGTTGCTGGGTCACCCTGCACATGTTAGTGTGTGTGCTGCTTCTGGGTATGGACACTTCAGCCCTTGCTGTGGAAAGGTGACCCAGCAAATCCATCCACACCACAGAGGCAGGCTGCAGAGCTGGGGTGGGAATAGGAATGCACCACTGCTCGTTTTAATATATCTAGCTCTTCAGTAATATTGGAAGGGAATCAATCAAATAACTGGGAAGAGCATTCCCATTCAGCTTTTTCACTGTATTTTCTAAAGAGACTTTCCAGTGTCTGAAATGGACACAAAATAGGCACATTTGGTTTCTGCCAGGCACAAGCCTGACCAAACCCGGAAGCTGTGCAATCGCTGCTGTGTTTTCATGCTAAACCTACAAAGTCTGGTTCCTTGGCAAGGTTGGTACCTCAGGCAAGGTCTAGGCAAAACAGAGCTCAAGGCTTCTGGGAGCAGAGCAAGCTCATGGCTCTTCATCTTATCCAGGCAAAGACTCAGGCTTAGCAAAAGGAGTCTTGTGAGTGTTTGACGTGACGTGACTCATGTAACCAGCTCCGTCGCTTCCAGTGAGAGACCTCCCATGTGTTACTGGTGCCTTCTGCAGTTCCCTGGGGTCCTTTCCCTCTTGGTCCCTGGAGGGAGACCTCCTCCTGGGATAGCTTTATCTCCTTGGAAGGAAAATTATTGACTGGGGTAAACAAGCAGCATAATTAGTGGGAATTAAAGTAATTTGAAAAATGCCTTATTAATCATCCAAAGGCTTGTAAGCAGCGCAGGAAAATATGTTCTTAATTATAAACATGATTTATTTGAAGTTGATGGACTCCCCTTTAAATTTCAACTCCCAAATGGGAGAAAATGAAGGCTAGTAATTTATTTGTTTCTACTTTCAAGGCTCCATCCCAGTTGCCTGCCTGGTTTTGACTTGGGCTTCATGCAAAAACTTGCAGCCCTGTGAGCCTGCAGCCATTGAAGTGGCTCTTTGCCTTTCTTAATGCTCTTCGTCCTGCTGGAGTATTTAAGCACTCACTTGACATGACCCGTGCTGGGCAGACATACTTTTGTTTCCAGTCCTGTTCATGGTGTTCAGAAAGCAAGAAGTTAATGGCCTTGAATTGAGCCAGGCCTCCTACAGACAGGTACTGCCTGAGCTGCCTTCATTAATCTCTGCCAGCTCCTGTTCTCTCTGAAGCTGCTGCTCTCCTGCCACTCCAGCCTTGCCTCCCACACAGCTCTGCTCAGGTACCTTGGTCCTGACTTGCAGCGCCTTCTGCCATTCCCACCTTGGGCCTGCTGAGCAGGCTGGGTTGCACAACAGCTTCCTAGCATGTTCAAAGGGAATCTCCAAATTGGCTTTTACCATATTAAAAAGCCAGGTTAAGTGCCTTTTTTCTCTTCCTTTTTAGCAGTGTAACATTAGCTTTAATGCCATTCTGAACATATCTGCTCTGGTTTTCTTTCCAGCATTCCAGTCTTGTGGTCTGTGGCTTACAGGCAGTGCCAGTGTAGTTTGTTGAACCTCCCAAGCAGAAGAGATGATTTCATTGCTCTTCAGAGGCACTGCCCCTCCGATTCTGGAGCCAGACATTGTTCCACTTTGGGAAGTCTGGTCCTGGCTCTTGCCAGAGGATAGTGGATTTCCTTGGAGGTTCGTAGATTGTTTTGGCTGCAAGGGAACTTTATCATCACCTATTCTGACCCTTTGCATAACCCTTTCATGTAGGGATTATGGCATTAAGCCTGTCCTTCGGAAAGGCTTTTCATTCCAGCCATGATGCTGGGGGCTCCAAGGAATGGCGAAGAACCCTTTGACATCGATCTCCGCACAGCATCCTGGTTGGAAACTGGGAGGCAGGAAGGGAACAAGGAAGGTAAAGATGACAAGAGGCTGTGGAGTATTTCTGATACCATTACTTCAAACATAAAGAAATTGTAAATTCCACTGAAAATTGGAGCTTTCTCAGGATCTTCCCACAGAGAAGTGGGAAACAGCAGCAGTTCTGAGTGATTTGTATTGTTACAACAGTACTCATCAAAATGCTTCTCACAGAAGTATGTGAGACCAGACATGTGTCTTCTCTCTCAGATACTTCAGCTCCACCTTCTCAGAGTATGGCACCACCATTTCTAATTCTGGACTTAGTTGCAGAGCTCCAGGATAAATGAGACCTGGTTATTTTCAATAAAGAACCTCCATGCATGCATGCCAGTGGCTTTTGGCAGCGCATCCTAACTAAAGCCAAAAGAGCATCTTTTTGTTGTTGGCATTGGGATGAGCCCTGACTGGTCCCCAGCTGAATTCCCTGCAGGAATCACAGACCCAAACTGAGTGTAACTTTGTCCTGAGCACAAATGAGAGATGCACAGGATCCAGTGCCTGGAAGTGAGGGCATGGATGGGGATATGGCCACAAGGATTAAGTTATTAAGGGGGTTGTGGAGCATCCTTCCGTCCCTGTAAAGGCAGAAGGAGTGAAACTGAGTCATGCAGTCTTTTTTGTTCTGATCAGTCAGCTAGGCCTGATTTGTCAGTCCCAGCAGTGCCACCACTTTTGGTTTGGTGCCGTAATGGGGAAGATTAATCCAGAAGAGAAGACACGTGGTCAGGATCAGTTTTGCTATTATAGCTATTCACCTACCCTGACAGGGGGTGTGCTTGGCACATGTCTTTTGGTACCGTGTACATAGGATTCTGACTCCAACAGTGTTGTCATGTCTGTTTTCAGGGCAAGATGGAAATTACTACAAAAGCAAGGAGAAGGAAGGAATTTTTTGGAGGACTCCCCTGTGCTCTAGAGGCAGAGGAATTGTGAGCTCTGTGTTTCACCAGCAAAGCTCTGGAGTTCGTGCTTTGCTCTTGCTGAAGGCAGTAGGTTCCTTTGCTAAGTGCCTTGCTGAATGGGAACTTGTATTGCTGTGAAAGTGGGACACAGCACAGGAAATTACCTGTGTAGGCAACAGTGAGTGCTAATCTGAACTAAATAGGATAAGCCATCTTTGTTATGGAGAGCACAAGCCAGCCCTGGCAACTTGGCTGGAACACAGGCAGGGAGAAGAAGGAAGGGAATCTTAGCCATGTGTGCCTCTGCTTTCACCTCGTGCCCAAAGGCTGTCTGCTATGGCAGGAGGTGTCATGCCAGTGAAAGCTTTTACTCTTGAAAACACAGTCTTTGATGCTCAGTCGGATGAGAAGGAACTGGCTGTGGTTGATGGCAAAGATCACTGGCAAGTCTGACGTGTCAGCACCTGTCTGGAGCTCCCAGCCTGTTGGTCCATAGCTGTTTCCAGGAAAGAAGAACATCCTGGTGAGGTTGGACCCTGCTGCTCTAAACTGTGCTCCCTGCTATAGAATAACCCCAAGGAGTCTTCACTGCAAGCACCAACACAGCGTGTGAACACCAACTTGATTTTGGGGTGGGGTGTGAGCAGGACTGCAGTCTCCAGGTTGGTTTAAGGGTTTGTAGTCCAAAGGATCCTTGTGGCTCTTGCATCTTCATGTTATTTTTCAGCTCATGTGGAGTGGAAAGTTGCTGTTTGCATCCCAGCCCTCTGTAGAGGGGAACACTGGGTGATGTGCTCTTCAGCAATGAGTGCAGAGGTTCCCTGCCACCCTTCTCCATGGGCACTGCATGTGGCTCTCCTCATTTAGAGAGGAAAACTGGTTGTTCTCTCCTCAGATTATATCATCATCCATGGGACCAAGCACAAGGCATGATACCCAGCCTGCAGTCTTTACACAGCCACGTGTTTCTTTCCACACTCAGTGCTAAGGGTCGATGTGAAGAGGTCGATGTAGATTGAGGTTGCATGGAAAACTAAACGTGGCTTTTCCTTAACTTCAAATGACTTCTTCCCTACTGAGACAGGCCTTATGAAGGTTGGGATGTATTTAACAGTCACACAGAGGCTGAATATACTTGCAGAAGAAATGTGCATGCTCCAGCTTTACAACAGGAAGTTGATTTAATTTTTCTCTTACACAAATCTCAGAGCAGTGTGTTTAATTGAGCCTTTCAAAAGCCCTGTAAGGTAACATGCTATTGTGCTCATTTCAGGCAGGAGGAAGAGAAGCAGGGTCAAATCCTGATGAGAATAATACCCTCTTGTATTCTAGGAAGCTGATAGTGAGGACAGGGAAAGACTTGCTGGTAGGCAAAGGAGACTCACATCATTTCAGGTGTGTGCAGCAGAAAACTAGTGGATTTTGCCAGTACCATGTGCTTTGGGGAAGGTGGACACAATCACAGGGCTGTGAATTTTGGTTTCCCTCAGCCCAGGGCATGGTGTTTGTGCAGATCCAGGTACCCCTACATGGGGGCTGCCTCCTCCAGCAGGCAGGACATTTGCTCCTTTGGATCAGGGAACTGCTCTGAGGTTGCACTTGGCTCGCTGCATGTGTGGAGGCTGAGGGACCTGGATGCGTTCCTACTGGGTTTGGGTATCAAAGCCTCCCTAATGGGATACCTGAAGGTGTAGACAGAGGGAGGGGCAGGAACAACCTCCCAGATAAACTCCATTGTGTGGGAGGGTGGAGGCTCTCCGAATGGCCTCAGGAAGGAGTCAGGCGATGGCATGTTATCTCTGAGTAGCTGAGATACCAGCCTTCTCCCTGTCTAATGGAAATGAGGAAAAGACCCTTTTAATGCTCTTAGGGGAGGGAAAGGCTGTGCTTACTATGCTTACTAGACACTGGAGAATCCACACAAGGGTGAGCTCCTTTGAATGCCCCAAGTGTTGCCCACTTCGCTTGCAACTTAGGTGCGAGAGAATCCACTCTGCAGACAAAGGTTGGCATCTTCTGGCTGTGATGCTTAGAGGTGAGGTCACCCCACAGTGCTGAAGCCTTAAGAAACATGTTAAGAGCTGAAATATTGTGGGCTTTATCCTCTGAATGGCTGTAAAATGTTTGTATTTGAGAGGACTGATGCCAGGTTTTAGATTTGAAAATCTATTTGATGCTTTCCTCAAGTCCCCAGCTCCTGGTGTCCTGTTATCACTGAGGAATCTCAAGCTCTCTTTTTGTGTATGTGTTACGTTAGGGCAGTACATTTCTAGACCTCATGGTAGCACAGAAATGCTGGTGAAATCTCAGAGTATTTCACAGCCTGGAAAGCAAATGCAGGTCACCAAAAACACATCAAAAAGAGCAGGAGCTTGGCTCCTGGTGTTTTATCTTCACGAAGTTCAAGATAGGGGGAGCTTGTTACATGTTGTGTTAAAATACCTCAAATCTTTCCAAGTTCTGGTCCAATCTGGCATGGGTTAACAGTGGAGCTGGGGTGTGAAGGCAGGGGTTTGCCCTTCTGTTTCTAAGCTTGTGCTACCCGAGGGGAGCTTGTGGGGGCAGCTCCAGTGGAGTTCAGTGACAAAGGGAATTGCTGTGGCAGCTGAGTAGCTCTTCAAAACATAGAATCCCAGACTGGTTTGTGTTAGAAGGCACCTTAAAGCTCATCCAGTTCCAACATGTGCCACAGGCAGGGACACCTTCCCCTAGAGCAGCTTGCTCCAAGCCCCTGTGTCCAGCCTGGCCTTGAACACTGCAGGGATGGGGCAGCCACAGCTTCTCTGGGCACCCTGTGCCAGCACCTCAGCACCCTCACAGCAGAGAACTTCTTCCTTATATGTAACCTGAACTTCCCCTGTTTCAGTTTGAACCCGTCACCACTTGTCCTATCACTCCAGTCCCTGATGAAGAGTCCCTCCCCAGCATCCCTATAGCCCCCCTTCAGATACTGGAAGCTGCTCTGAGGTCTCCATGCAGCTTCTCTTCTCCAGGCTGAACAGCCCCAATGTTCTCAGCCTGGCTCCATACAGGAGCTGCTCCAGCCCCTGATCATGCTCGTGGCCTCCTCTGGACTTGCTCCAACAGCTCCATGTCCTCCTTATGTTGAGGACACCAGAGCTGCACACAGTGCTGCAAGGGGGGTCTCAGGAGAGCATGATACAAATGCGATGTGCCAAGGATATAGCTGACACCCAAGGTGAGAGCTGCCATGGGGGATGTGATAGGAAGCATCAGCACCAGCTGATGGTGGACCTGGAGAGCAGGAGGAATCTGGCAGAAGTGATGGTGGACAAGGGCTGGCTTGTCCCCATGAATGATGTACTGCTTAATCAGCCATGTATGATCTGTGTTGCTCATAACCATATAGTCACCAGCTCTCAAACTAGCTCCTCTAAAAGGACCAGAGCTCAGGGGCTCTTACAAAGTGAATGAAAAAGGGGGAAAACCACAATAGTTTTTGTGTGTCACTCAAGTATGGGCTGGAAGAAGTTTTCCTGCATGAGAATTGTGGAGGTCCAAATACTCTCTTCTCTTGCTGGGCCACAAAGTCAAATGTACTGAAACTGTTCCCAAACTGAAATACTATGGGGAAAAACAAGTTGAGATCAACGCAGTTTTGCTTTGCCAACCTTAACGGTTTTACTTTTGGTGCTTGATCAGCTTTTAGAAGCAGCATCTTAAAAGCTGACACTCAAATTTTTAATGGAATCTGAAGTTTTCTTACACAAAATGATTAAATCTTTACCTGTTTCAACCACTTCGAATGAGAAAACCTTTCCCTGTAAAACCAAAACCTCACAAACTCCCTTGTTCTTGCCAGCACATTCCGGTAAGTTGGCTTTTCTTATTTAGAAAAGAAGCTGGGGGATTAGCTCCTGCAGGAGATAATGCCATGAAAATAAAGATCCGAGTGTGCTGTGTCTTAACTACTGCTAAATCTGGTTTTACCTTGGAGACCATTGCTGTTCCAGGGAACCCAGTCCCCTGCTTTGGGTTGAAGGGACCTTAAAGTTCACCCAGTTCTAACCCCTGCCATGGGCAGGGACCCCTTCCACTGGAGCAGCTTGCTCCAAGCCCCTGTGTCCAACCTGGCCTTCAACACTGCCAGGGATGGGGCAGCCACAGCTTCTCTGGGCACCCTGTGCCAGCGCCTCAGCACCCTCCCAGGGAAGAGCTTCTGCCTAAGAGCTCATTTCAGTCCCCTCTGGCAGGTTAAAGCCATTCCCCTTGTGCTGCCCCTATTAAAGTTGGAGGCTTTAGGGGCAGCATCCAGGAGAGCTGAGGGGTTTGATCCCTTTTAGAGCTCCCAGATCTCCTCCCTCCACCCAGCATCAAACAGAAAGGCACAAATGCAGTTTCTACCTCCCTGAACAATGTTTAGTGGCAATGGTACCAATCAGCACTCCCCCAAACGGCTGTGATGAGTTCAGCTGGTAGAATATTGCTGTGAAAGACAAAACTCAGGAGTAACACCCCAAAAACACAGCACACATTAAAAAGCTTAAAACACAGGAAGCCCAGCGTGTGAGAGCAGGCAGGGAGCTCCACAGCCGGGTGTGACACCAGGCTAACATCACCAGGCTGGGAGCACAGCGTTCAAATACAACTTCCCTCCCTGGCGCCCTCGGAGAGCGGTGTTCCCGCGATGCTCCACCAGCTTTCCCTCTCAACTCTCCTTTCCAGCCCGCTGCTAGCTCGCTCCATGGCGGAGCAGAGGTGATGGATGGAGGGACAGCCGGACATCCCTCGGCTGGATCCGCATCCATCGCTAATCCGCGCCTGCCTCCCCTTGGACAGGCCTGGCCTCTTCCTTTCCCAGCAATGCCCGGGTTTATCCCCCTTCTCCCGGGTTTGTTTGCTTTCCATAAAGCTGATTCAGCCTTCGAGCCCAGCGGGTTGTCCCGCCCGGCAGCGGCGTTCCGCATCCTGCCCGCAGCGCTGGGAGTGAACCGGGATGGGAATGCTCCGGTGCGAGCCCCCGTTTGTCATGTCTTAAATGGGGGGGGGGGGGGGCTTTTCCTATCGGTGCCCGGCCTTTGGAATGCGAGGCAGGGCAGACAACGGGAGCTGCTGGCACCAGGGCTGTGCTTCTCAAGCGATACCCAAACACCATCAGCCCCATAGAGCGGGCCTGGGACCCTGGGGGGCTTTGTGGGGGTCCCCGAGGGGGGTGGTGGTGCTAGCTGCCCTTGCACCCTCCCCTGTGGGATGAAGGCGGGTTTGGGAGCAGGGTGGCTGTGGGAGATGGGGACAGGAGAGGGGGTGAAAAGCTGGGGGGCGGGGGATACATGGTGCCTCCCCTCTATGGGGACACGCTGGGGGGGCAGATGAGCCACTGACCCCATGGCACACCCTCTCTGCCCTCCCTCCAGCCCCTGTAACCCCCCCCACGCTCCTGTTCCCCCCAGGCCCATGTGACCCCCCCTCAGGTTCTTTGCCCCCCCAACCTGCCTGACCCCCCCAAAACTCCTGTCCCCCCCCCACTCCTATGTGACCCCCCCCCCCCCCGGCCTTTTAGCCCCCAAGACCTGCCCTGACCCCCCAGGCCTCCTGCCCCCCACGCACCCGCCTTACCCCCTCCCGTACTCTGGTCCCCATCCCCGTACAGGCCCCGCCCCTCCTCAGGCCCCGCCCCCTGACCTGCCCCCGCCCCCTCCCCGCGCTGACCTGCCCCCCCCCCCCGGCGTGCAAATCTCGCGAGACTCCGCGCGCTTTCACTAGTGCGTGTGTGTGTGTGTGTGGTGTTCACCAATCGAGCCGGGCCGGGCCCTCAGCGCCGCGGGGGGGGGGGGGGGGGAAGCACCGGCCCCGGCACCTGCCCGCAGCCCCCACACACCGCCCCGCGCCCTCCCCACCTGACCCCGGCCCCGCCGCCGCCCGCCGAGCCCTCCCCCCGGGCCTTTGTCCTGCCGCGAGGCCTTGCGGCTGCCGCCGGCCTGCGCGCACCCCGGCCGGGCGAGGTTCCTTACGCGAGGCCGGGGATCCGCGGCCTACCCATCCCTTTTCCACCCCCCATCTCCATACCCGCCCCGTCTGCCTTCCCCGCCCCGGAGCCGGCGAGGGGCGAGCCCCCACCTTCCCCCCCCTCCTGCTGCCGCAGCCCCCCCATCCCCTCCGCCCTTCTCCCCCGCGTGGAGCCCGGGTGCCCGCAGCGGCGGCGGCGTCTGGCTCACGAGAGGCCGCGGAGCCGCCCCTGGCCTCCCCCTCCCGCCCGTGCCGCCGCTGCTGCCGCCGCAGCAGGTTCCCTCCCTCCCTCCTCCTCCTCCTCCTCCTCCTCCTGCTCCTGCCCCCGGCGGCGGCGGGATCCGAGCGGTGCCCGGGGAGCGCTCGACCCGGGCAGGAGGGGAGAGGAGCAGCAGTAGAGGCGGCAGAGCCAGGTGAGACAGCCCCGGGGCGGCGGGGGTAGAGCGGGGACCCCCTCTTCGCCTCCCGCCCTGGTGCCGAGCCCGAGGCCGCCCTGGGGGCGGCGGGGCCGGGGCGGGGGGGGGGGGTTGGCGGTGGGTGGGTCGGGGGAAGCCGGCAGCGACCCTGGGCCGCGGGGGCCGCGGGGGGCGGAGGCTGAGGAACGCTCCCCGGCGGTGGCTGCGGCGGGGCCGGGCCGGGGTCACGGCGGAAGGGCCCGAGGCCTGTGCCCCGAGGCGGCGGGAGCGAGGCCTGGGCCGCGGGTGGCCGCCTCAGCGGGGCACGGCTCAGAGCAGGCCCCCAGGGCTCCCAGCGCGGCCCGGCCCGGCGGGCGGGGGGTAAGAGCAGGGTGGAGGCGATGGGGGGGCCCGGCCTGGGGGCCTTGGGGCGGCAGGGGAGGTGAAGGGGCTGGGCACGGCCTGTGGATCCCCGGCCTGGGAGTTGAGGCGGTGCTGCCGGCGGTGCCGGGGAGGAGGAGGAGGAGGAGGCAGGCCGAGGCGGTGCAGCAGCTGGCAGCGGGGCAAGGCTGCTCACTCACCGGCTGGTGTGCTAACGCCTGCCTCTTGTTCCCCGTAGTGGGGAAGGGAGCCTGGAACAGAGGAGCCGGGGAGGGCAGGGAGAGGGGATTGGGGCAGCCTCCCAACGGGGAGCTCGACCCTTTGGAACTTATGGCAGCCCCTTCCCCAGACCGGCATCGCAGCGATGGGATGTGATTCCCTCCTGGATGGTTGCCTTCTGTAATGGGGGAAAGACCTAGGAGTACTTTAACATCTTTGCGTTCATGGCTTGTCTGTCATTTTCCTCGGTGCACAGATTTCCTGTTTTGAAAACTAGGCTGCTGGCTTTGATGGGGTTTTAAAGCTCAGTGTACAATTAGGTTTCTCTAATAACCACATTTGGTGTCCCATTAGTTTGGGAGGCTTGTTGCTGGTTTGGGGGAGCAGTTGTAAATGCCCCCTGGGATGGATTCACTTTGCCCCCCTAGAACTTAGATCTGCAGGGTTTGGAGGAAACGGCAGGGACAAAATGGACAGTTAATAAAAGGAACAATTGTACACTGCCTATTCTAGAGGGCACTTGCTGCCCTTCAAGAACTTTCCTCATCGCCTCTGCTCTCCATGCAGAAAATCTTTATCTTCTCTTTCCTTTTTTCCTCCTTGGTTTTTTTTTTTCCTTACCTTAGTCCAGAAAATGAAACTGGAACAGACATTTCTGGAAATGAACTTGATTGGTGCAGTTGGGAAGATGTGATTCACAGTTATAATGAACACTGAAATTTGGCCCATTTTTTTATTCACGGTTCAGGCTTGAATTTGTACATGTCTTCATTTTTAACCTGTTTATACTGATAAAGGTTTTTTTTGACAACCCTTCAAATAATGGCATTTCTTGTGTTGGATTTCCAAGGGGTACCCCAGGTACACAGTGTATCGAAGCAGCTGGTTCACTAAATGTATCTGATGCTTTACTCTAAAAGCTTTAAACAAGCCTTGTTTTCTTCTAATCCCTTTCTGTGCTTGGAAGAACTGGAGCTGTTGGTGAAATCTGGAGTTCAGGAAGCTCTAGGATTTCCAGGATTGGCCAAAAATAATTGATGGGGTAAAGAGCGCTGCTTTATTTTTTGCCCTCCTCATCATGCAGCATGGATGAAGAACTCTGACGGTTTTAGTCCTAAGACTCTGGTCCCATGTTTTCCTTTTAATAAAGCATCCAGTGGGAGAAACGCGACATAATTGGTTTCTTGGATGTGGAGATCTTGAAATGGCTGGTAGAACAGATAGGAGAGGAGGCTCTCCAGCAGGGTTAAAGTTTAAATACAGTAATATGGTGGCAAAGTCATGTTATTATTGCACAGTAACCTTGCTTTTCGCTGGCAAGAGAAATGCTTTCTACGTGGTTATGCTGCAGAACAGGCAGTCTTGAGCCTCCTCAGTGGCACGGAATATTAAATCCCTCTCCTTTCCTTGCATTGCATAATCTGAATGTTGTTCTCCCGTAGCAGCAGAAATGATGGAAGAATTGCATAGCCTGGACCCACGAAGGCAGGAACTACTGGAGGCCAGGTTCACTGGAGTCGGGGTTGCTAAGGTGAGTGTGAGTATCTCTGGTTACGGGCATGACTGCTTGTCCATCCTGCGCTGCACTGTGGTGCTTTAATCTACACTGATAGTTTTGCTTTGCTAGCAGAATGTTTTATAGTAGTAGTTGTGTTTTGACCGCTAACTTGCTTGAAGTTTGTTGAAGAGGATTGAAAATGGGATCTCTATGAGCAGACGTTTTACTATACAGAAGATTTTGGGTTCTAATTCAGTTCTTAGGAGTTGCTCCATCTTAAGACAGCGTGTACACCTGCCCCAAAAAACGCTGTGACAGCTTTTTCTGTGGAAGTGGGAACCTCATCTGTCTCCTCCTTTCCCAAAGAAGGCACTCCAGAGCTGAATTTGGCCACTTGTTAGATACAATTTCAAGTGTACTGCGTTGGATACACCATGTAACCAGACATAACATATCCAGGAATTTGTTCAGTTCTTTGTGGGTGCAGTGGGCTAAAGTTGTGTGCTTGGTTGCATAGAACACACACACAGCAAAGGACTTAAAGGTGAGCTCTTCTGTGTCTGTGACCCACAACCTGCTAGTAAAATCCCATCTTTGTCCTCACATACAACTTCCTAACTGTTCAGCGGCTGCCCTTCTTGGTTGAGGCACTTAACAACAACACAGTGTGGTTGCTTGATATATTATTGATTAATAATTAGCTGTGAGTTCTCCAGATGTTGTTGGTAGCATTAATTGATAGTCTCTGAGCAATGAAATGGTGGCAGGACTCATCTTAAACTAGGTCAGTGATAAGGAGTTGACTTTTAAGGAAGATCCTGAGTTTGGGGCAATATCAAGGTAGACGGTGAAACAATATATCCCTGAGAGATAATATTCAGAAACCTCTTAGAATTATTTGGAGAAGGAACTTTGTAGATGCAAAGCAAATCAGAACTTGAAAAAGGGTTTTGTTTGAGTTCATACTTCTCTTTCTGTGCTTCAGGCAGGACTCAAACAAGGTTAAGGCTTTGAATGAAGTGTAAGTAAAATGCTCAGCTGTACAAGGTAGTGTAGGAAGGAAGGTTAACACTACAAGTTGTTAAGAGGTAACAATTTCAGTTACTGAGGTAAGGGGGGAGGGTGATCTTTTCCCCTACTCTTAAGCCTTTAATCTTAAGGCTTTTACTAGCGTAAAAGTTTATGGTACATAATGTATTTATGATCTTGAAAGACATGGTTTACACAATATTACCACTTTTAATGTACTTTTTCATCAGTTTCTTGCCTCTTCCCCCCCATGTATGTCACTTTAACACCCCTATCTGTACCAGTATAGATAAAGCCAAACAACTTTCTACCTTAGTTACGACTTAAGCATAGATGCTGCTGTTGCTTTAAAACAGTGCCAACATACTCAGCACTCACAAAGAGTGTTAGCAACTATTCCTTTTAAAGGAATAACCTTTAAAAGATACAGGAAAGCAAGTCTTAATTATGTTTTCAATACGTTTGGAGCAGAAAGTACATGCCCTTTCTGTGTATGGATGAATATTAAAAACTCATTTTTGTTTCTAAGGCATAGCCAAGTAAAAAAGCCTAATTTCTTGGAGGCTTCACTTTGAGCAAAGCTGTTCTGTTACTGAGTTCTATTTTTACCTGTTGTTATGCAGTATAGTGTTTTACTTTGTACTAGTCAGTAAACTGTTAAAGTGCATTACACTTACTTCAGACAATTTCTATTTATTTACTTGCATACTTGGTAATTTGCAATAGATCAGCCAACCATTGATATGAATTAGCATGACTCTACTATGTTGCAGCAAATCTTGGTTGCAATATTAATCTCAGATACTACATTCCCTCCCAGGTTGGTGCTTCAAATTCCCTCCCTACCCCCCCAAGTCTCCGTCCGTCATGCTCCGCACTGGCATTGGTAGGTCATTGTCTTAAAGGGAATATATTGGGAAAGCTGTGATACAATTTGTATGATTCAACTAAGATTTTTAGCTCTCTCCAATGAAATGTTTAAGGGAAAGCTACGTAGAGTAAGGCAGTGCCATCTAGTGGGACCGGGCCTGGCACATCCTCCTGGGATAGAAGGTATTCTGTTGCTGTTTATTGCATAAAAGGAAGAAATGTCATCTTAGATGCTCTCCTATTGGGTGAAGGCAGCAGGCAGTTGTAACTGAGCTTCCTGCCTTCCACTGACTGGGTGGATCAGTGTGTTTGGTTAGGTTTCTTTAATGCTTAAAAACACAGGCTGTATTTTGGACCTGCATAAAAGTAACGTGCTAGTTTACAATCGTAATACAACTGCAGCTTTAAAGCCCACTTTATAAACATAATTACAGGTGTTTCCGAGAAATGAATGAGACTGAGCTCATCTAGAATAAATTTTTAGGTTGGAAACTATTAAAAAGCTGGAAAGTGGTGGGATTCTGGAAGAGCTTTTCCAGTAGCAGAGGACAGAAACCTAAAATACTTTAGAAACAGCTGTGCTGTGTCACCTCTTATGGTAGCTGAAGGCACAACCCAAAGACTGAGGTCATTTGCAGTCCCCAGTGTCTCAAAGTGCTGGTGCAATTCTGTGATGAATTATCTTGCTTAGGAGCTGGAAAAGATATTTCTCTAGAAGCTTGGAGTTAATGCATGGAATCAAATTTATGAGCAAGGAATGTTTCTAGGCAACTGTTAGACTCATGTGGTTCATCCAGGTCACTAAATAGCTTCAAAAAGCCAGTGATGCTTTAGATGTCTATTCTTGCCATATGGTAAAGTGCCATTCTTCCTCAAATTTGCAAAGCAAGTCCTTGAATCAACATGTGACTCTCTGACACCTACCAGTATTTCTGCTTATTTAGCTCCTGTTTCTGTTTACTTACTTGGGGAAATCTAAGTGCATTCACTTGAGGTTATTCTGACTAGCCATCCCAGACATCTTCCTTGGGTCAGTAGGTA
Organism: Pezoporus occidentalis; assembly: GCF_034315485.1. Lineage (NCBI taxonomy): Eukaryota > Metazoa > Chordata > Aves > Psittaciformes > Psittacidae > Pezoporus > Pezoporus occidentalis. Next base: position 74,713 of record NW_026914308.1, on the reverse strand, counting down.
GTTTGTTTCTCTAGATAACATTGTTTAATTTGGTCTGTTCTTATCTTCTGCTTCCCTTCCCCCTGTTTGGGTGCTGCCTTTACGGTATCAGGTGGGTTAACTCCAAAGGGGTCTTGTCATTTCCCCAGGCTTTTTTGTGGATAAGAATTGGAATAGGTTAATTGTGATGGGTGACTGTGTTTGCACGTGGCTTGTCTCAGGCTTAACCAGGGTGGATCATCACAAAAGCACATCTATCTTTTACAAGTGTGGTCTGTAAAAGATCTCTAAATTAAGTTGTGTTATTATAGCTAAACTGAAAAGGCTGAAGTATTTCTAGAGAGTAACATTCTCTGTCGTGCTGTAGGAACCATGTTGATCTCCATTCAGATGACTGTGCTAGAACTGAAGAAGTGTTGGTCTTGGTGGTAGCTAATCCTCCCTTTCCTCCTTCGAGGTATTGTAAAGGAGGAAATGAAAATAACTTGAAGAGCGTCACTTATGTTGCAGAGCATCTGCCTCTAAAAAGAGAGTCGCTCATAAAAAAGAGCTGCGTTTATCTGTATTATTTTGGGGTTTACCATTTCTCACACTCTAGCAGCCTGGCTCACTTCAGTAACTACCACTTGTGGGGTCTACTTAGCAACACTTTTAGCAGCGAATTTACTGAGTTGAGAAGTCATGTTTGAGAATCATCTTGTCTTCCTTGGAGGAAAGTGGTGCTGCAATGGCCATGGTCCTTAGTAGGTGTCACATGCCATCAGAGCTAGTTAGTGAGAGTTCTGAAACTTAGATTTGAATTTATCAGCTACCCCAGAATGCGCCTGGACTTTATGCCAGATACTTGAAAATTGCTTGGATGCTTCCATGTGCAACATTACTTATTTCAAATGTGCTGTCTGGCTGCTAGAGCCCAGACATAGTTGTCAGGTCTCAGCTCTATTTCTGCCCCTGAACTGAGGCTTGGGGTGAATTGTGTGACCCTCCAGTTCCGTTTGCCACCAATAAAGTAAAGTACTGTTTTTCAAGTTGAGAGAACTCTTGAGATGTGATTCAAGCCAAGTAAATCCTGTTGCAAATCTGCTTACCCATCTGATACAGTGGAGGTTACCTGTGAACATCTGAGAGTAGATTAACTCCTCATGGCAAAAAGCCCTGCGTGACTTGGGGGGTTCATTATTGGCTATACCACTGAGCTTTTCTAAAAGCCCAGTTAAGCAGCAGGCTGTAATTCTCATACTGACATGATGCTTGAAATAAGAGTATGTCAGTTAAACCTGTCTTACACAGTAGCACTGGACCAGAGTGACTGGAAAACCATTTCACTTTGGTGTAAGCCTGTGTGGAGTGAGCACTAACTTTTAGTGGAACTAAGGATTGCCTTTTTCCCTTTGAAATCTCTTGATTTGCTACAGAATTCAGAAGAACTCGGGTTACCTTGGCTGAGGTAATGAAGCATGTCTCTGCCATTTAGTTAGCAAGAGGATTTTGCAATGCATGTTGCTGTAAGTCCATGTTGGAGATTCTGGCTAGGCAGCTTGAATTCCTAGAGCTCCCTTTCAGTCCAGGGAGTTGGAGAGCACAAAATGGAGACTGCCCAACAGAAGAGTTGCTGGCAGGCCTGAAGGATCATTTTGGGAGCTTGGAGAGGCTGAGGGAATGCACAAGTCATGCAAGGCAGTAGATAGGCTTTGAACAGGAGATGGGTAAGAGCAGACTGAGTCAGGCCGGCTTTTCTATGGGAGACCCAATTTGAGCTATTATCAGGCTTGGTTGTTCCTATTGAGACTTCAGTCATTGTGCCTCATTTGTGGCCTTTTCAGGGCTCTTGCAAAGGGAGAAATGACTAACCAGCTCTTGTGAGTGGACAGATTCGAGATACTTGCCTTTGAGTAGGAGTCTTGAAAGCACCTGCTGCTGCTGCATCCACTTCTCGACATGGAGGGTTTGTTGTGCATAGGTAGGTCACGGACTTAAAGCAGCAGTTGATAGGTGAATCACAAGGGAAAAGAGCATGCCTGCTTATCTCGGAAAGAAATTCCTTGCGGAGGAGGAAGTGTGTGCTGTTCTTGTGCTTGTCATTTGGGTAAACACTATAGAAACTATTAGCTGCTTCCAGATGACCCACGTATTCTGCATTTTTGCTGAGCCCCATCACTGATTCTCTTGACAGGGTACAGTGGATGAGTGGGCTGGAAGTGATAGCAGAGAAGTGCAGCATTATCCCCAAGTAGACAGTGCTAGAAAAGCCAGATGCCAGTGCAAATGACTTCTTCTGGAACAAAATTCATAAGCCCTTTCCTGTGTAAACTATTGCATGTTTATTATTCCCAACTGTTCGCTCCCTGGCACTATTCTGATGGTGTCCTGTATTCTTTGCCATTGCTTACTTATCATTTTTTCCCCATATTCAGGTTCATTCCTTTAATTCCTTTTGTGTCATGACCACTTTAAATGGGATGCTAAATTAAGGCCTGCACATTTATCCAATGTCAGTTGCTGAGTTAAATATAAACAGTCAGGAATGATAAAACATCAATTTGAAGGTTTTTTTTTTTTATACACATGCTCACTGGCTGTTAGTTGAGGGGGAGATACTCAGATGGATGTTTTCTCATATCCATTGTCTAAACCTGTTGCTATAAGCAGTTGATAACATGTGGGAAACTAGGAATCTAGCTGGCTGATCAGGAAAACTTGCCTTGCCTTTCCCTTCCATAACTGTATGAGAAAAGAGGTACACCTGAGACTAGACCATGCTTCTTAAAGATCCTGGGTATTGCATCTTTGCTGCATGTTCTGCTGAACAGTTTGTGTTTCTGTAGCCAAATGACCTCAAAACAAGACCTTTTTTTGCCAGCTTTGACATGAGCAAGATGCTTCAGCTCCTTGTGTGTACGAGGGGTCTAATAGTGTGAGAAAAGCATCAATGGAAGGCCCTCGAGAAGGTAATCGAGGGAAAGGAAAGCTCATGCAGTGGAAATGAGTCAAAACATGTCTACAAAGAATTAATTCTGCGTTTATGCACAATATCAATACACATGACTGTGACCTTGCTGGATACTTGTAGACAACTGAAAAGCTGTTCTTTCCTGGTTCTGTAACAGAGCAGTTAGCTCCTTTTCACCCTTTCGACTACTGCATTGAGGTCGATTTTGTGATGTTAGTGTCTAGAGGAAGTTTGAAGTAAAGGGAAAATAGGTTTCTTTGATCTTCCAGGATCTGTGATCAGAACTGAACTGCTCTTTTGTTGATGTGAAAAATGGGATTGATTCCAACTGCTGGAGCTGGAGGTTTCCCACACAGAATAGTCAGTACAGGTAGTTGTGGTACTGGAAGTAAGAAAACAGACTGGATTTTGTATCGGGCATTTTTCCAGCTGCTTGTATTCCAGAACTTTACATTCAGATGCAAAATTAGTGGAATTTTTTGTACTAGAGAGGATAAACTTGGATTTCTAACTATAAACGGCTTCATCAGTTTATTTCTCCAGGTGACCCTAGAATACAGCTCCATTGCTGAGATATTGGCCCTTCATAAGCCACGGATGTATCCTGTCAACCACAGTGTTCCTGAAAAGCTCCAATGTGGCATTTTGGGAGCAGCTGTTCCTGTCATTTGCTATCCATGTGTAACATGGAGGCAGTTGGGTTTAAGCAAATGTGGGAACAACTTTCACTTTAATCTTCATCATGTCAGAACCTCAGCCTGTCCATCTGAGACCAGCAGATGCTCCTGCACCTAATAAAGCTTTCACGCCTGCACAGAAGGTTGATGTCTTGGACATGCTGCTCAGGTCTGAGTTCATGAGACGAGCTGAAGGAATTTAGAGGACAGCATTTGTGCAGTTTATAAACCAGCTTTTTTACATGGGTGAAAAGATTAACTTTCTGTTGCCATTTGCCATATTTGTTACTCTCTTTTTTTATCAGTGAGGCCTTCATGTGGTTGAAGCTAAGCTTAGTGTTGACACTGCTGATAAGTCATGTTGGCCAAGGAACAAGTCCCTGGAATAACCCAGAGTTCACAGAATCCCAGACTGGTTTGGGTTCAAGGGATCTTAAAGCTCCCCCAGCTCCAACGCCTGCCACAGGCAGGGACCCCTTCCACTAGAGCAGCTTGCTTCAAGCCCCTGTGTCCAACCTGCCCTTGAACACTGCCAGGGATGGGGCAGCCACAGCTTCTCTGGGCACCCTGTGCCAGCGCCTCAGCACCCTCACAGGGAAGAGCTTCTGCCTGAGAGCTCATCTCAGTCTCCCCTCTGGCAGGTTCAAGCCATTCCCCTTGGCCTGTCCCTACAGGCCCTTGTCCAAAGCCCCTCTCCAGGTTTCTTGTAGCCCCTTTAGGCACTGGGAGCTGCTCTCAGGTCTCCCCTTAAGGAGCCTTCTCTTCTCCTTGAACAAGCCTGGAGTTGTACCAATCGCGTTGGGTAGTGGGGAGCTTGCTTCTTTGTTGAAGAGATGAGGTAAAATATCTTTCTGGCTTTGAGCTCTTTTGTGCTGAGTTGAAGGGGTAAGAAATCTGCAGTGTTTCTGAGAGTTTGTTGCTTTTAAAATGGAATCCTAAATGTGGAGCTTCTTGAGATATTCAGGTGGTGTTTGTTGGCTTGTTTGGGTTTTGTTTGAGTTTGGTTTGGGTTTTTTTCTGTTGAAGTAACTAAGCATGTCCCTTTAGGAGAAACGAATGTGGCAGTTAACACTCACAGTGTCCTGCAGGAGGTAAACAGGACTGTTACTTCCTGTGGATGCCTGCTTGGAAATTTGGATTAGTAATAGCCAGTTTGTGTCACAAGTGTAATTTGGTGGTGGTGGTTGTGGGATTGGAGAACTGCTCCCCTCACAAGTAATCCCTGGGATTTCTCTGTGGTGTTAAGGCCTCTCCCCGCCCCTGCCGTAAGTTTTCTACTTAAGTATATGATGATAAAGTGGCTTTGCCTTCAGGAAAGGTTGACTGGTGGGAAGTGGTAACCACAAAAGTAAGAATGCAAAAAATAGACTGAGTTTCTTGGGAAAGATGCTCGCAAGTCCTTAATGAAGAGGTAGCTTTATTGTGTCACTATTTCAGGAGTAATTGTGTATCTTGTTTTTCTATCTTTGTCAAATTCATCTGGATTTCTTAAGTTAGATCTGTAGGAGGCCACTTTATGTCAGAGCATTAGGCTAAGACACGGTGACTTTGCATGATTCACTTTTCTTTCCTTTTAAGACCGGTTTTGATGTAGATCTTAAATAATCTTCAGACTACTTGGATATGTAGAAATGCAGATGCGTATCCAGTAGACCCTGTGAATATGGAGGCAGGTGCTTGTAGGTACCTGGATACTACATCGGTAAATCTCTTGCAACCTCTTGAATTTGCACTTTAGCCTCGTAGGAGCAGCTGTGCTGTTGGCAGGTCAGCCACAGGTCCATACCATAGCCTAGTGGTAAGGATTGTCTATGGGTACACTTGTTCACTTTCCTAGTATTAAAGGAAACATCAAAATTGCGCATTGAAAGGAAAATCAGTGGCACTGCCAGCATCTGATAACAGTAAAAGCTGCTTTGCCAGATGGAAGATGCCTCTGAATTCTTAGCCCAGGGTCAAGCAGATGCTTGCCTGAAGTGCTGAGCTTGGAACTACCACTCCTCAGCAAATCACAAGCTTTGTTTCTGCAACCAGTTGTCTTAGACTTCCATGAATACTGCCTTAGCTCTTTTGTGGATGTCATTAAATTGAGCAGTTGGGGTAGAAACTGATACAGAAATATCATTGCAAAGGCTGGATCTGTATACAGAGAAGAGTCTGTCCAACTGGCAGTCCAACCTCTGTCTTGCTCCAGACAACTGCTGTGTCTAGGTATTTACCAGTGTTACTGCTGTATCCATATGATTTAGAGCAGTGTAGTTAGCACAGAGATGCAGTGTTTGGTAGGACATACCTGCCTTGTGTCGAAGTTGTTTCTAACAGTCTTTGCTTGTTTTTCACTAGGGTCCATTAAATAGTGAATCTTCCAACCAGAGCTTGTGCAGCGTGGGTTCTCTGAGTGATAAAGAATTGGAGGTAAGCAGGCACAAACCCTCATGGTAATCGGGCTTAAGGTGGAGATGATTGAACTCAAAAGCTAGAAGGAATTGTGTGATAGTGAGTGACAATATTCCTCCTTTGGGGTGTGGAAGGGACTAGTGGAAGTATTTAGTCTGGATCTTACCCCTCCAGTCTTTGGGCCACACTACGAAATGGTTCTTGAAGCTCACCACGGATTTTACCCAACCCCAATAGCACAGCATTTGTAAAGCTCAGCTTATGAAATTGTTTTCAGCTGTGTTGTGATTTGCTTGCTGGCTTTGGATATGCTTTGGGCCAAATCAAAACCCAGAGAGCATTAATGGAAAAGTTTGCCTTACCTATCAAATATGTGAATTTGCTGAAGTCCGGACTAAGAGGAGAGCGTTTTTATGAATCGCTCTCTGCAAGTGTGGGGAGGTGAAAATTTATGCTTTGTCTCTGTTTAATCTCACTGCTTGAGGATTAACTGCTTTGAAACGCTTGCTAAAGCAGCAAAGTCAATTGTAGAGTTACACTTTTACTTCGCAATTCCACATTAATAAAGCAAAATCTCAACTCCAAATGCATTTAAAGAACTTTCTGCATAGTTATCAGGTAAGTTTGGGATCATATTTCCCTCTATCACATGGCAGTACTGGTATGAGGTGTCTGGTGAAGCTAAGTCTTCTGAGAATGCAGTATGTTAAACTCCTTGCAAGTAAGTATAGTTAATAGTGGAAAACTGAGTATTTGTTCTTCTTTTACTTGGGTTTTTTTCTGCATGTCTGTGGAGTGATTTGAACTGACCGAGCTGACATAATCAAATCTCCCATTCCTTGTTTTTTCAGGCTGTAAGAGATAATTTTGTGTGTAATTTTTTGTTATGTAAGTACTTGAATGGAAAACACAACTTAAAATGAATCTCATTAATATGCTCACAGCTCCATGGAGGCTGTAATGGAGCCTGTGGTGTTAAGAGTCACGCCAACGCTGTTCAGGAGATGCTCTTCACTACGCAGTGAGGAGGCTATGTCACCTCCTTTTACACATACAGGAGCTAGTACAGCAAGTCTCTAGATAGCGGTGGAGTTTTTAGTCCACTCATTCTTGCAGACATGATGGCCACCTTTGAACAGCCCCTTCATCCTCTTACCAAAGCAGTGACATGTCACTGACTGCCCAGCTGCTAACATGGAGCTGTAGATGTCCAGCAGCCAGGTTGAGCTGTGTCAGCTTTATCCTTTTTATCCTACTAAAGGAGGTAGATTGATCTTTCTGCTTCCTGTGTGCAAGTCTTTTGGCAGAGATCTTTAAACAGGGTACTTTAGACTTTGGTTTCCAAAGAGCATGAAAGTTAGGTTTACCACAAACTTTCTGGCCATAGTTTTCCCTCCCCCAGAGCTGTGTTTTGCACATTGTGGTTTTCTTCCTGCCCCCAGGCTATAGTTTAGTGGTAGCTGCAGTGATTGTAAAGCATACAGCTCAGAAATGATTAGGGACCCTTTGGGATAAGAGATGTTTTTATAATGACGTTGGTGATGGAAATGACAAGATAATCTGTCTTTCCAAAAACCTCAGTGGGCTGCTTCTAGTGCAGCGCTTCCTAATGGTTTCAGCAGGTTTGGCCACGTAAGTGACCCTGGTGATGGGGAAAGCACCATGGCAGGGTCTCCTCCACTCTCACATGTGCTATCTATTGTGCATAAATAAATCACTGTCCACTGGTAAGCTGCTCCTTGCATCTCTGGTTGCTCACGGAAATGGCAGATGCAGCTGACCCTTGACTTTCATGGGAGCAGATGAGGAATAAACCAAAGGCCAGGTGAATTGCAGCTTTCTCCTGGTTTGGGGAGATGTGCCTTATTGCGTGTATGGTTGCTGTTGTGCACCAGTGACAGGGTAGTTTTTGTAACTGTCTGCAGAGGGCCTTGGGAAGAAGCATTGGCTGTAATGAATTGCACCAATAGACTGTTGAGTAGCCACTGGACTGCAAATTTGGATGTCTATACTCAAACCTCCTTGTTGTACTCAAACTCTTCTTGTACCAGTACTATGATCACTCTGAAATGGTTTACACAGGCTTTTTGTAAGTCTTCGAACGAAGTGTTTGAAGTAACTAGGCAGTAGAGGCTGGTTTGCTGCAGCTGAAATAGAGAGAAACCTGATTAACCTCACTGCTAACCATGTTCTCTCCCTTCTGCAGCACATATATCAGAGGGTAGCAGCTGTTTGAGAGCGGTTGTTTCTTTAAGTACCAGCAATAGAAATAAAGGCACCAGAGAGATGAAATGGCCACGGGGGAGATGGAGCAGATGATTGTGTTTTGGCATTTTTTTCTGTAAGTCTTGGAATAACTGCAGAAATGTTAATTTTGAAGTATTGTTTAACAGACTCCTGAGAAAAAACAGAATGACCAGCGGAATAGGAAAAGGAAAGCAGAAGCCTATGAGACCAGTCAAGGTAATTCACCCTCCTGACCCTGCCGTAGGAGTTCGCAATGGTTGGTAATCTGTGCACAGTCAGTGTCCAAGGAAACGAATGGCTCTTCTCAAGGGTGTGTCAGGCAGCTTGTTATAAACTACGCTATGATGGTGTAGTTTTCTTCTGGGAGCCTTGTTATCCTCCTTGGCAGGAAATATGCAGCTTATTTGCACAAACTCTTGCATTTTCATGGACAGACTGCCCAAAGGCTTGATATGGCTTCTCTGAAGTGTTGGTTTGGTCCCACGTCACTGCATATACAACAGCCAGACTTAAATACAGGCTTTCTGCCTTGCTTTCTGAGATGTATGTCTGCCTTGGTAGAGTTAAGTCCTCGCCACAACAAATAGAGAACAAACTGTGCTCAAGTTATAAAGCAGACAGTGCTGCCTTGGAGTACTAGGAAAAACCCAATGTGTCCAAGTTCAGGTTTTCTAGCAAATAGGCAGATTTCTATTTCTTTTACTCTTCATCAAGAAAGTAACAAGGATTGGGTTGACAAAACTGCTTTGATAATATTATAATAAGGGAAAATATCTAAGTTTTAATGAGTTGGTATTAAACCACCACTAATGAACTCTCTAGCTCTTATAGGAGTCTTTGTGAGAGAAATAATATGCAGTAATGTGCCTGATGGCACATGGAAGTGGTGGAAAGTGTCCTTTGCCCTGTCCTTATCTAGAATGAAAGTCTGGAGAACCTACACAACTTTCAATGCCCCTTTAGTGTTTCCTAAGTGCTTTAGCAAAGTGCAAATGCTGTTTGATTGGATTTGACATGGTTGGAATTAGGAGTTAATTGAATTGTCAACTGTAGACCCTCCCAACAACAGAACAAGAGCTGTAACCTTTTGCAGTCTTTTGTTGTGCAGAAGCTTTTGTTGTGGAAGGTGTTGCCCCTTTCTACAGGGAAAGGAGTGTCAAAACATAGGAGTAGTTTTAACATGGCATCTTACTATTACAACTCTTATTTTCATCCTTTGTTTTTCCTTTTAGGAAAAGGCACCCCTAGGGGACATAAAATTAGTGATTATTTTGAGGTAAGCATCTTTACATTATCAGATATCTGGTGACTTCTGTTACTGATCTGTCACTGGAGTTATTGATTGATGATGTTGACCTGATGTGCTCAAGTGTGATTAGATCCGAGGACATGAGATTTCTGGGAGCTGATTTTTCAAACAGTTGATAAAGCAATTTTTGAACAGAGGAGCCACAAAAATACAGGTTTGAGATTGATTTCCACTGAACTTGGATCTGGGAGAGGATATCTCTGAGTATCCAAACCTATTCTGATAAGTGTCCAGTACTGCAAAAGAACCTGCCTGCAAAATCCTGATTCAAGTAGGAAGTTGTTGACAGGGTTCCCTCTCCAGAAAGGCTGGCCATGGGATGCTGGTACCACCTGGGAGGTGGAGACCCTCCCAGACCAGTGATGAACATCCTGAAAATCACTGTTCTTCTTTGATTGTGCAATTTCTGAAGCTTTTCTGGGTCTGCACAACCTAAAACTCATAAGTTTGTTCTTTATTTTACTGACGCTTCAGAAATCAAGTACTTATTGGTGTTTACTGCTTTCCTGGCTATAGTTTGGTGTAAGTTTGGTGCACAGTGTGGTGCAGGAACATAAGGATTTCTGTGCTAACTAGACCAGCTGCCCACCTGCTTACTTGTCCTGCCTTTAGTGGTGACTGGCACTGCTGCTTCAGTGGGGTGTACAGTTCTTACCACTCCTGTGGTGCACAGTTAGAAACAGGGAATGGGATTCATAATTGTATACAGTAAATAATAGATCTATAGCCAAGTGTGCAGGTTTATATCTTTTTGTGTTAAAAATGTACTCACTGCACATATGGATGTTTGTCTGAAGTACTTTTGCTATTAGTTTTGAAAACAGTGCATGAAATGTGAAGGTTTTCCTATTAGCTTCTATGCAGTTTTAATGAGTCCCTAGAGCCTATAAGGCTTCATTTTTAAGATCGATTCATCTGTCTCTGTTAAATTTGCTTCAATATAGTATCTCTGTGTAATTACTGATGATCAAACCTGTTCCTTTGGCCAGTTTGCTGGGGGAAGTGGCCCTGGAACCAGCCCTGGTAGAAGCGTGCCTCCTGTCGCCAGGTCATCACCGCAGCATTCCTTATCCAACCCCTTGCCGGTAAGCGTCTCCCTGGGGACAGAGCTGGTGCCTTGGCACTGACTGGGTTGGTGGCTGTGCTTCAGACGGGTAATAAAGGTTCTGAACAGAAAAGAAGTGTCTCTGAAACTGGATTCTGGCAGCAAAGCCAGATGTCTGAGACGCTGTAACAGTGGCTAGTCCAGTTGTAACTGATATGAATAACTCAGCTTAGAGCGTGCAAGATGAATGTTTTTAGCATGCAGATAGATCACTGTCATTACTGAAAGGTGGAACACACATATTAGTTATCTTGTTTTCCATTGTAGCTCATGAGCTTCTTCATAGAGTAGAGAGGATATTGTATGTTTGTAAGGCACTAGTACAATCATACTCTGATCTAGATTGGACCTTTTGGGTATACGGAAAATTGTGCCTACCATAATTTCGTTATCAAGGTCTTTTACTTCTGTTTATGCACATGCGGCTCATAAGGAGCATTAGCAAAAGCTTGTAAAGAAATGTGTGTACATGCACATCTGTTGCTGTGTTTTGTTACATAATCCCCTTTTGCTGTCACAGCATTTCTGCAAGGTCTGAATGTGAAGGGAGAACCAGGAGTTTTAAGGCACTTTAGCACAGAGTAGCTAAAGACATTGCTTTCGGCTAGCAAAGCAATATTCAGAAGCTCTGGTGTCTGAGCTCTAGTTTTGACCATTGCCTGGGCCCCTCTTTAATTCTCAGGATCTGAGTGTCCCAAACCCACAGAGCAGTGTGGGAAAGGTTGGTATTCCAAAACCCAAATGCAGTCTTTCCTGATGACACTGTTCTGCAGAGACCTTTGCACAGCTCATGAATTTGTGCTGAACTAAACCCCAACACTGGATGCTCTGCTCAGAATTCAGTGTGTTGCTAGATTTTTGGAAGCTTTGTAGTGCTGCTTTAAGGGAGAGCTTCATGTATGCTTCTAGGTACTTATTATGTGTTTAAAAATGGAAATAGACCTCATTAATTGAATGGCCTTTCCTCCTATCTTGTATTAATTCACTAATACATCTCTCAAAAGAGAAGTTAATGAAAGAAATACCATCTCTGGATGTTGCAGATGTGTGAGGTGTTAGGGACAGTGCTCTATTCCAGCAGATAAGATACCCTCCAGGTGTTCATCATGGGACAGGTAGATTCTTCCTCTGGTGCCCTACACTGTGTATGTATTGAGTAGGTAAAAGGTTGAGCAGAGTATTTCTCATGTGGTGAATACTGATGTTGCAGTTAGTTTCAGCTAGGGCAGGTCATGTCTCTCCTTATACAGATGCTCTTTGTGTCTCTTATCTTATGTTCTTTACTCTCGCAGCTGACCCTGTAATATTTGCTTATTCATAAGGAACTATTATGTGCATTTTCAAGATCCTCGTCTTACAAACTGAATAGAAACGGTTAAGCCCCTCAAAAGAGGAGGATGAGAGAAAGTTGGAGAAGATTGAGTATCTTACCCATTACAGGTGGCAGTATGGTTTAGGAAGAGAGCAGAGTGTTAAAATGTCTTTCCCAAACCTCCTCCAAACCTGTGAGTTAATCTGTGCGGGACTGGAAATTGCCCGCAATCAGAACTTGCAGAGGAATTGTAATGGCTTCAGGATGTTACTTCTTGTCTTCAAATCTCTTGACTGCTTTGAATTGCCTTGCTTCTCCTTTGATCAGAAGAATGATCTGCAGGTCTTCAGACTCTTGCAAGGTCGCTCTCATATACAAACATTCTTTTGGGGGCAGAAAGCACACTCTTGACATTTGAAATGCTAGGCAGAAAATATGCTTCAGGTTACACTTTAGGTTGTTAAGGAAAAACTGAAGCCTGACCTGACTGTTTGCTTTCGATGTGGCCTATGCCTGGCCCAGAGTTATAGCTTGGAAGGACTTTGATAGTACTGAGTTTTAGCAGTGATGGGCTGGCTTTTAAAGCAAGGGCAATGAGGTCTGAGTGCTGTAATCAGTGTAGCTCAGATGATTCTTCTTCTTACTGAACCTGGTTCCTGTATCAGTTGAAAAATGAGTCTGCTGCAGGAGAAAGGAGCTGGCCTTTAAGAGATACAGTGCATCCTTAAAAGATTTTTTAGTGCTTTGGTTATCTTACAGGAGATTGGTCCCAGCTATAATGACAGAAATGAGCTTGCTGTGACACCTGGGCCTTGAACATGGTTACGTTGCTGACTTAGCAGTTCTGACTCAGTTTACTTCACTGGAACGAACCTATGGTGACATTGGCCGCTCTAAAATGAGTCCTTAAAAAGCATCCCCTAGTGTAATTTTGAATGCATTGACCAAAATCCCAATGCAGTAAGGTTGTTTGATCTACAACCTAGTTTGCTCCATTGGCTCTGAAACCCATGTATCTGCAAAGGAAGAAGGGGTGTTAACTGACAAGGAATTCTGTCCTTTGTGTTCATTTGTTCCTTTTGTTTTTTTCTTGTTATTCTTCATCATCTTTTTGATGTCTGCCATTGGAACAATCACTCCAAGGAGTTGTGTTTTGAGTTATCAGATCCTCACCATGCTGCCTGCCCATTCCTGAGCTGCTGCTTCGCTGACAACAGTTTTGGCAGAGTCAGAGAATTGGTTTTGGTTTGTTTCTTTTTTAAAGAGGAAAGGGGGCCAAAAAAAGAGTTCATTGTATTTTTCTTGCCTGTGTTACAGCGGCGAGTGGAGCAGCCGCTCTATGGGGTAGACGGCAGCACAGCAAAGGAACCGCAGGAGGAACACTCTGCTCTGCCAACGCTGATGTCGGTGATGCTGGCGAAGCAGCGGCTAGAGAATGAGCAGCTGGCACAGAGGGGAGGTGGCCTCTGTTTTACTTTTGTCTCGGTGAGCAGCTCTGAAAAGATTGGAATCCTGAGGGATGTTTCTAGTTAAGGGATGGGGAACTTGCAGCTTTTTCTGCTCAAAGGCAGTAGTTCAAGTGCAGCCTGGTATGTTGATGGCCACCATCATCTGGTAAGTTCCTCTTCTTTGAGAAGAGTTCTAGGTCCCAGGCTTTGCTTGGTTAATAAATGAGTTTTAACTTAACTCAAGCTCTTATGTAGATCAAAATAATAGCATCTGAGAGGCTAATCTGATAGATGCAACAAAGCGAAAGAATGAAGTATTGTCTTGCTGTGAGAAGTGTTTGTTTTGGCCTTGCTTAATCTCAGCTGACATGAATTACATTAGGCTTTTAAAAGCTTTGTCTTTTAGCAGGTTGGGCCAGGCTTCCTGAGAAACTGACTCTTGTTTTACTGAACTAAATCTCTTGAGCATTCTTAAATCTTAGCATGAAAGTATGGTACCCAGGCCAGGCTGCACCTCCCGTGTAAAGAGAAGTGTATCTGCATGGGCACTAGTGGTCATGCTGAGGAGCATATAACAATACACTAACTTTCTTTTACAGGCCCAGCAAGGCAGCCCATCTTCTACCGGATCAGGGAACACTGAGCATTCCTGCACTTCCCAAAAACAGATTTCCATCCAGCACAAACAGTCACAGGTATAGCTCACTAGATGATACAGCTCTTGGATATGAGATTGGAGCTTCACGCATTTGTGTTCCACACCAAAGGGTACTACTTGTAGTAAATATAATGTTTCCAGTGAAAACAGTAGTCCCAACTGGAGTTGTAACTACTGATTGAAGTAAATCACTCTGAACTTTGTTCCTGATTCTGTAGAGGATGTTTTCAGTTGTTGCTACTGGAATTGGCCCAATCTGTTACTAAGGTTTCTCTGTATCAATATGGTGGGCAATTCTTCAGCCATGTGTGAATGTGCTCAGGAGAGGAACACCTTAGCCCTAGGTGTTTCAGTTGTGGTGTATCCTGAATGTTCTTCCTCTCTCTGCAAGTGAAGATGTAAAGGAAACCTGAGTGATAGTCGTGAATGCACCTGTTCAAGCACTGGGTGCATCCATGCTGCTTATAGTACAAAATCCACACTCTAGCTGGAAGTTCTTTGACCTCTGTAAAGTACACCCATGGAATAGTTTCTCTTGTCAAGCTGGAGCGTGATGTGTTCCTGTCTGTGCTTCTTAGCAACTTCACTGACCTGGAGTCAAGATGAGCAGTAGCTCTTTTGACTGTACTGCTGTCTTTTTGGTGCCTTTTTGATTCTTCTTGTGATTTGATGTCAAGATTTGCTTTTAGCTCTGTCATCTTCTGTTGCTTCTAAGGATGTTCAGCTTTATCTGCAATGCACCTTGCTTATTTCTTCTCCAAGTCTGCTTTTAATCTTCTGTAGATTTTCATCTGATTTCTCTGTGACTGACCCTTCCCTTGAGTGAGTTTAAACCATCAGTTCTGTGTCAATCATTTGCTCACACCAGCCTGTGTCAGAGATGATTTTATTGCTGGGGGAAGTTCATTCTCCATTTCCCCAGCAGGTGGTACAAGCTCTTTGTGCATGAAGGACAGCAATTCTGCTTCTGGGGATACCTCCTAGCTTAAGTCTCTGAGCTCTGCTGTAGTCATGAGGGTCGCATTTGTCATCTCTGTTGTTGTCTGTGAAGATTCCTGTTTCTTGCTGCTGCATGGAGAATTCTTGTGTGAGAATGACACCATAACTCAAGAAACTGCCAAAGGTGCCTTTCAATCTTTGCTGTCCCAATACTCATGCTTAACATAGTGGTCCCACCTGAAGTGAGCAAGATGATTTTATTCTCTCATGTACTAAAGATGCTCACAAGGTCCGTGTTCTTTGAAAAGGGTGAGGTATTATCTGAGCATGCTTTCTGCCAATGCTCGGCTTCATCATATTCTGCAGAAGTTTAGATGTCGCATACATGTAAGGCAAAGAATACAGGAAGATGCTTGGATGCATGGTGAGGACATGCATATATTGTTTTTCCTTTCCAAATCTGTGTGGAATTGATAGGATTAAGAAAAGTAATCTTCAGTGATTCCCAGTTAGACTCATTTCTGGCAATGAGAGGAACAAGTCAGCATGAGCATGGTTTCAGTCAGTACTGTGGCCCTCCAGCGCTGTGGGGCAAGGGGAGCTGTGATGAAGTCATGCCTTAGAGTGAACATCCTGAAACATGGCTTCATCTGACACAGCACAAGCACATCTGGGCATTTGGCAAATGACATAAATCACTAGAGAAACTCTCTGCTGCTTGGTTGAGGATGTGTAGAATAGGTTCTCAACAGCCAGCCTTCTCATTGCCTTTTGTCACACATGCTTTCTGCAGGCTGTCAGGAATCAAAAACCAAGTTAAGGCTCAAGTGAGGTAACCTGCCCAGGCCTTCTCTTTGTCTTTTGGGATTTAGGCTCACCTTGCTTGATGTGCAATGCTGGCAGGTTTTGCTCTTTCCCATATTGGGCATATGTAGAGAAACAATGGTCAGCCAAGTTTGTCTTTCTTCATGGGGTTAGCTTCCAGGCAAGCCTAACATCTGGGGAGCAGTTCCATAGCAGCTCCATAGGTAAGCCTGTGCTAACCCTTCTCAGAACCAGGGTAGCTGCTTGCTAGTCATAAATGTGACATCTGTGCAGTCATGGAGAGATCCTGTGTGTTGACTTGGCTGGTTTAGCTGCTGTGTTCATGTGCATGCTGACTTCTTACACTTTGCTTCCCCACCCATTAATGCGAGTGCTGAGTTTGAAGTACTCCTTCTGCTAGAGAATACAGTACATGTCTTTTGTCTTCTGTTCCTGGGTATAACTCTCACTTCATTGGCAAAGGTATTTGAGATGTACTGCAGTCCATAAAGCTTTCCAAATACGTTTCACTCAAGAATTATGATGCTCCTGTCCCTTGTGGGCACTAATACATCAGTTTGTCAGAAACAAAGGCTTAATATTCTTGCTGTCAATCTGTTACAGTATTTCAATATGAAGACCTGTGTTTTGTGTCAAGATCTCCTTAGAACCCCCAGGTCTTGTCTTCTGTCTAGCAAGTGGTTGTCTCTGCCCCTGAAAGATCTCATATATTTAATATTCCAGCTGAGGGTTGGGATTTGGTGGTTGGTGGGGTTTTTGAAGCCTTTTTCCTGTACAAGCACTGCAGGAAAGGACAGTGACTGTCAGAGACCACCAAGGGGTGGGCAGAGCTCAATTATGAAGACAAAATTTGCAGGACATGGTGTGTTGTGGCCCTTTACCTGTTACCAGTTTGTGTTCTGGTATTACCATGCAATAAGAAAATGAAGAATGGAGAAAGTTCTTCCCTGACTACTAGGATGCAGGGGATCAGTTCCTTCTTCTTAGACCTAACTGTTGAGATCAGATGGGGTTACAATGCAATGTTACATGCTGACTATCTGATATACTTGTTTTCCTTTAATGTGGTCTGTCGTGATTTTTTTCCCTACAGTCTGACCTCACAATGGAAAAAATATCTGCACTAGAAAACAGTAAGAACTCTGACTTGGAGAAGAAGGAGGGGAGGATAGATGACTTATTAAGAGTAAGTATTTCAAGTGGGACAGCTCCTCGAAAAGCTGATATTTAAAGATACCTAGAATGCACGTGCAAGCTCGGCTGCAGAGCAGGACTTTGTATAGGATTTGTGGAACCAGCTCTCACAAGGTAAAACAAAGAGAGTCAGCTCCACAATCAGCGAGAGAATTGTGTGGCTTGTGGCAACTCTGGACCTGTTTGAATCCACAGGGACTGTGGCTGTGCAGTGAAGTTGTAGCTGAAGTGTTAGTGCCTCAGCAGTGTTACACACTTGTGTTTTGCAGACTAACCTAAAATGTTTCTCTGCAGAATTATTCCCCTCTTCTAAGTACTTAGGAGCTGACTCTGCTTTTTGTTGAGCAGCATGTTCAGTAGCCTCTCAATAGACTGAGAAGTTGTATTCTGAAATGCCCATTCATGGGAGTCAGTGACACGTATACAGATAAGGAGAACATCTCTTGGTCAAACAGGAAGAATAAAGCTCCTCTTAACCCATTAGTATTCTTCAATAAAACATAAAACCCTTTAAATCAAGGATCTTGTCTTAACGGAGGAGTTCTAATTGATTTAGCTTTCATCAGCTGGAGAGGCATCTCTTGTGTAGTGTTGCAGAGGATTGGAAAACGCATTAAATGGAGAAGAGGGGGAAGGAAGGAGCTCTTGTGTTAGTCTGTATCTGGTCTCAGCACCTGAAAGAGCTGAGACAAACCTGTACAGACACCCTTTGCTGTTTAATCAGCAACCAGATTGACTATTGGTTGGAAGGGGGATGGTTAAATTTGTCTTCTTAGTGAAAACAGTTGCACATAAAATCCTGCTGTACACTGTGGTGGTGTTAAAAACAGCAGCTGTTGCTGGGAGCAATCTGTATACTGGGGTTGAGGGATAGTAACTCAAACATGAATTTAATTGAAAGTACAAAGGGAGTTACCCCATCCTTTTCCTCTGCCAGTATTGTGGCAAAAGAACGAGGATAGATCAGGGGTGACTCAGCTGTTTTGAGACTTGGGAGCTGTGGCAAGGTCTTAAACGTTTAAAAAACATAAAAATGAAACACCTTTTGCTTGTGTTTAGTCTCTCTGTACTTTTGTTCCTTCTGTGTAAACCAGGATGATGGCACTTCCCTGTTCTAGAGGGCTCTTAAGATTTGGATGGGTTAAAGACTGAAGAGCTTGGCTTGGATGTTTTGCTAAGGAACCTAGTTGTTTTTTACCCTGCTGGTTTGCTTACTTTAATCTAATCCCTAGAGCTAACTGGAGAAACCTCTTCCTAAGCAATGCTTAGTTTGGCTCTTTGAGTGGTTTAAAGTCAAAGGCTTTTCTTCTCTGTTCACTTTTAGGCCAACTGTGATTTGAGACGACAGATAGATGAACAGCAGAAGATGCTGGAGAAGTATAAGGAGCGGTTGAATAGATGTGTAACGATGAGCAAGAAGCTGCTTATAGAAAAGGTGAGTAGGGGACTTGCCACATCTCTGCAGTCACAGTTGGCGCCCTTGAAAACTTCTCTCTTCTTTTTAGCAGTGAAAACCTGCTCCTGTTGTTTTGGTGTTTTGAATTACTTCTTTGCAAATAGGGATGTCATTAAGACTGAAGTGGTTCAGAATGCTTTGGTTTGGTTACTTTTCACAATCTCTGGGAGTGATCTCCCTAGCTGAAGTGAAATAGTCTGAGCTGTGGATGCAGCAGCATTACTTGATTTGGAAACTCATACACCTGAAAAGCAAAGTTGTCCAGCTCTGGCAGTGCAAAAGCAGTATCCCATTGTGCAGTGAAATTGCCAGATATGCTCTGTGACGTGGTCAAGTGATTTAGACCTTTCCTTCTTCCAAACAGCAGAGTTGGAGATCATTGCTTTGTGTAACGTGCGAAACAACACATTAAAGACACTGGGGAAAGTGCCAGGCTGCTCTTTACCAGTGTCCAGCCTGCTTTGGTGTTGAGAGATTTCCAGATTTCCTGATGGTTAAACAATGTGGGGTTTGATTGCTCTTTCACCTGCAGGCCAATTACATCAATTGTTTGTGGGCACTGGATGGGCAAACCTACCAGGGTGCTGGCCAGTACATACAGTCTGTTTGAGCTGATTTTGTCACAGAGCTGATTGTTCTTGGCTGACTCCCCTTTCTGGGAGGATTTGTAACTGTGGGCTAGGTGTTAGGAACATCTGGCTTTCACATAGGTGGTCTAGAGCTTTGTGAGGAGTGAGGAGCTTTGCTGCTTCATCTTTAATTCTGAGTGAAACTTTGCTCCTCTCATCTTGGGCCTTGGAAATTTCCTTTTACTTAACCAGAAACACTCTGAGACAGACACCATCACCAGTTCTGATGCATTGGTGACCTAACTGAGGTGGTGTCACGTTTGGGTGTGGTGTCAGTCTGGGATTGAGCTGGCTGATCGCTGTATCTTCCTCTTAATGGTGCTTCAAGGTGCATTTTTGTCCCCCATCTCTCGTTTGAGTAAGGGGCTGATCAGAACCACACTTGGAGTCTGACTAAACTACTGGTACAAAGGGATAGTTTTAATCCTATTGCTAGACTGATTTCACGTTATCATAGAATGGGTGAGCTGCTCAAGTAGTTATGGGGAAATAAAAATGAGGCTGAAATGTCAGAAAGGAGGCAAACAAATGCTTGTCAAACCAGTGTGAAGCAAGCAGTGATTTTCAGCTGGGTTTCAGGTAAGCAGTACTGAAACAATAGAAAGTGGGAAGAATTGGCAGTGATTTAAAGCACACCACAGCTCTTAGTTGCTGATTTATGGCTTCTGTTTTTACATGTGTTTTGTTCTGTTTTCAGTCAAAACAGGAGAAGATGGCCTGCAGAGATAAGAGCATGCAGGATCGATTGAGGCTAGGTCACTTCACCACGGTGCGGCACGGGGCGTCTTTCACCGAGCAGTGGACAGATGGCTATGCCTTCCAGAACCTCATCAAGTGAGGACAGCAGACTTGTCTTTGACTTTAGAGGCATAGACAGAAAAGCTAAGCAGTTGTGTGTGATGTCTTGCATGTCAAAATGTGAGAATGGTGTGACTGATGCATGAAAGGATCAGATAGGAACACAGCTACTGACAATGGGGAGTGTTTTGGCATTGAAGTGAGAAATGTGTTTCCACTTAAACCTTCAGAGGCTTGGCCTGGAATCAGATGGTTTGAGCTGGCCTTTGGGTTGGAAAGGAATAGGCTGCCCCGTTGGGTATTTTCAGTGCACTTACCTGGCTGTGCAGTGCTTAGGGCACAGGAGTGGACTAAATACTCACATATATTGTGAGTCAATCAATTTGATTTGCATACTTGCATATATTAGTCAATGAAAGCTAATTAGCTTTTCTCTTTTTTTAAGTAGAAAGTAGAGAAGCTTAAAAGAGAAAATCCAAGCTACTAAACTTCTTTTGCCTCCTGGTAACAGTGATCAAAGGGGCTGCAGAAACCTGGAAATGAAGATCAGAGACCCTTTTATGCAGGATGTTAATGGAAATACCCACTCAATTCCCACCTGGCCTAGACCTTTAAGTAGGACTTGGCAAATTAGTTGCATTAGAGAGAGCTATGTGTGATCCTTTAAAATCATATCACTTTTCCAGAGTCTGATAGGGAGGTGCAGCTCTTGTTAGGTGCAGATTAAGGACTTCATAATTCTTCCTTAGGTTGTGCTGTAAGACACGGAAGAAATACTTCTGGCATATTTACCTGCAGTCTCAGTCTCTTTAAAAAGTGCATTAAGTATGTAAATGCTCAAGTCATTTAGACTTGAAATGTCAAGAGTGCTTTTATCCCTGTAAAAGATAGGTCCTTTTTAAAGATAGTCCTTTTATCTTGGAGGAGAGACTGTTTTCTCAATGAATTGGGAATGCTGTTTATGTTTTAGAGAACTAAGGGTAGTTTAAGTGCACCCCTGAAGCAGAAGGATACTTTCTCAGACAGTGCCAGACTTCAGGAATACTTTAACAGGAAAGTCTGAGATTTAGAACAGAGCCTTCTAGGAAAAAGTGTGTGGAAAGTTAGTGCCTAACCATGGATCCCTGGCTTTTCCGTGAGGTTAGCAACTCTTGGATTTGGATATCCTCGGCATGAATAAAACCTTTCACTTACTGAAAGGTTTCTGTGGGCCAGAAAAAGAATCCCCTTTTATGTAAAAATGCCTTTAAAAATATGAGTCATGATGCTTGGCACATCCCCCTTCTCAGTACAAAAATATTTTGTTACTAATCTTACAAGTACAACTGATTGGGAAGTCATTGCTCCAATCTGTTCAGAACAGATGCTGAAGAACAACCAAGTACAGACCATTAGTTCTCTGCTTCATGGGTTTTTTCCTACTCTCTTCTTTCCAGACAACAGGAAAGGATAAATTCCCAGCGGGAAGAAATAGAAAGACAACGAAAAATGCTAGCAAAACGGAAGCCACCTGCAATGGGACAGACCCCTCCAGCCAGCAACGAGCAGAAGCAGCGCAAGAACAAGACCAATGGAGCAGAAAATGAAACGTAGGTTGCGTTGCCTTCTCTGTGCCTTGCAGAGCTGCATGCTTTGAGCAGAGCACAAACTCTCTCCTGGGAAATGGAATCTTGCCCTTGCCTCTAGGCTTCGCTCCATGCACAAATGAATACTGTGGAATTAGCCTGGCATTCAGCAACATCTGGCTGCAGTTCTAAATAGTTTTCGTTGGAGTAAAACAAGGAGCATTGCTGAGGCCAGACTTTTGAATGCAGTGCTTTTTCAGTGTTCCTGTTGCATCAAGTTGGGAAAGTGTTGCAACTCCAGAATGGATTTCAGTGTCACTGTGTG
The DNA here is from genome assembly GCF_034315485.1 of Pezoporus occidentalis. Lineage (NCBI taxonomy): Eukaryota > Metazoa > Chordata > Aves > Psittaciformes > Psittacidae > Pezoporus > Pezoporus occidentalis. The sequence continues at coordinate 52,900 of NW_026914308.1, read as the reverse complement.
ATATGTGGTGCTTTTTTAAGGACAAAAAATGAGGACCTATTTAGAAGCCTTTTTTTTCTGTGTTGTTTCTGGGGAGGCTTTTCAAACAAGTAATTGGGTATACTGAAGAGAATTATGCTCTCTCTAAAGACAGCGTCTTAAGCATTGTACTGTATCTCCAAAGCTGTCCTTTCCATTTCCCTGACTCAGGTATCTGCAAAGATAATTGAAGTGCTACTTCTTACAGAAGATTTCTCCCCCCAACACCTCTTTTGAAGTGACTGATGCTCCAAGAGTCACAATGTTCTTGTGAGACAAAGCTTTTCTCTCCAAGAAATTGATACCATTAGTTTTTGGAAGTTTTTGTGGGGTGGGAATCCATTGAATCAGAGGTTTCCCACTATTTTCTACCTGTTTCCTTTGCAATCTTCATTTTGTTGCTGTTGGCTGATACCATAACTCAGAGTGACACTTTTCTTCTTGCACTATGGCATCTCCTGGCCATGACTTGACCTCAGAGTTTCTGGAGTCCTTTGAATTCTTGGTCTTGGTTGAAGCAAAAAGCTCCCACTGCCTCTTGCAGTCACAGCAGAGATGATGCATAACTGGGTGAATCCTCACATTCAGGGTGCTCTCAGTACCCAGATCAGGTGCTGGTTCCTGGAGAGCAGGTGTGTTGTACTGGAGGGTGCTGTGTGCTTTCCGCAAGTGAGTGGCTTGAGTAGAGACACTGAGCCCTCATTCTGGCTAAGAGAGCTTTAAAAGAACTAAATCAAGTTCTAAAGCCATCCTTTTCCATTGCAATTTGAGTTTGGAGAAGTAAATTGGATGCTAGTGCCTGGATATTTTGAAGTGGTGCTGTTCCTTGGGGTAATCTTTCACTTATAAAGGGCAGGATGAGGATTTCCCTGTTTCTGTTTGGGCGGCTGTAGTGTGGCATATTCTGAAGACATGGCAGCACAGATCCTGATGTCTGGAAATCTTGACAATGTGGTACCAGGTGAGCTACTGCCTGTGTTGTGAGCCTGCCTTGACACAATCTAGCTTTACCTGGGTTTGACAGAAGCCTTTTTGTGCTCCTTCACTGATATAATTCAGGGTTTTATCGTTGTGGTTTTGAAGAGCTTCTAGTGGTGGTGTTGAGAAAAACTGCTTGCCAGCATATGGATATGGTTCATGTGGAATGGTTTAGCTTATGGAAACATGGGTTTGCAGTTCAGCTGAAGCAACTGGACTGACTGACTACTTGCTTAAGCATAGTTGGTGTGTAAATGCATTTGTTGGCCTGCTATGTGTCAGGTACAAAATGTTCTAGCTTTTGGAGGGAGTTTTTTAGGCAAGTTGAATCTAAATGTTTCTGAAAGTTGAATGAGAAGCAGCCAGCCAGATTCCTTCCTCTGATTTTTGGTTCTTCTTTGCTTCATGGTTGTTGCTGTGGCTGAAAAAGGAGAGGAAGTTCCCATGATGCAAATTCAAACATGTGCTCTCCTGAAACTGGTTTCTAGCCTCTGAATGGGAAAAAGATTTGCATTCAGGAGCAATAATCTGGGGCTGGGGCTTTTTGAGGTCTGCTAGGGCAGGTTGGGCACCCTTCGAATCCTCAGCCGCACTAGAACTGGTGTGTTTGTCTTAGAGCCTCCTTGATTCCTGCAGTGCTTGCTGCTAACAGGCAGCTATTTTGGGCACTGTTAGCCTGGTGGTACTCATTACATCTCTTGCTCAACCAGTAGACTGTTGGTGTTCAGCCCTTTATTTCATTGTGCACAAGAATATGTGGGAAGCTTGTTGCTGATTGATTCAACTGTTTTTTTATTCCTTTATACAGCAACACCAACCAAAGACCTAAGGTTTTGGGATGGTTTTTTAGGCTAGCTGGAGCTGATTAAAGTTCAGGCTGTCAGGGGTGGATGGGGGGGATTGGGGGGGGGGCTGGGGGGCTGTGAATTAGGATGCTTTCATATGAAGTAAGACAACATGTAAACATTTATGGTCCTGGCTGTCTTTTGTAGCTGTAATTTGTAATAAGCAGTTCCTTATGGTTGAGATTCTTTCAAAAGGAACTTGGCTTGTGAGTTTGGGATGAAATGCATCAGTTAACAACTGCTTAAGCACTTACTGCAAATATGTGGACCCTTGGTGTTATCAACAGCAGAGAGAAGTTGGGGCATTTCAAGATGAGCATGTAGCTTAACGCTGCCTCCTCTTGATTCACTGCACAGTGAGCCAAGGTCCCACAGCCCCATACAGACCTAAGACTGAGCCCTCAGCCCCCTCTTGAAACTAGCTGTGGTGTTGATGCTGTGGAGATCACATACACTAGCCTTTGTACTATACAGGGCATAACTATTGCAAGAGGAGTCCTTCTGGGATAAGTTTTGACCTCAGTTTAGTTTCACAAAGAAGAGTTGTATGCTGTCATGTGCATATTTCCATTTACAAAAGAAACGGACACAGCTGATACGGGCTTCACAGCTTTATGGTCACGTGTGTGTTCTGCAGATTGTTAACTTTATCCTGTGTGTTGCAACCTAATGCATTGGATCTGTCTCTTTTATGCAGGTTAACATTAGCAGAATACCATGAACAGGAAGAAATCTTCAAACTCCGTCTAGGTCACCTTAAAAAGGTAAGAACTATCTGCAGGAAAGGCTTTTAGGTGGCTTTTGGTGCAGTGTTCTATGAACAATAGCATTTCTCTGATAATTGAGAGGGTTTTCTTGCTTGAAAGGGTTGGCCACGATTTTGTGGTGAATTTTTTTCCAAGGCAGTGGTATTTAGGGAAGCTGTTCTTTGCTTTAATAAATAGATTCCTGTGTTCTTACATACTGTTTCATGCAGGGAGTTCCACTGTTTTGATGCATCTTATCCTGTCACTGTGACCTGCCTCGTGCTGGGCTCTGTGTATCTGATATGGGGGAATAGGAATGAATGGATCAAGGGAAGAAAATTATGAGAACACAACAAAAACTGCAACCATCACTGACTTCCCCATTTCTTTGCAATATTGAGTAACCAGTATCATCAGTAACAGCCCAATAAAACCTCTTGGGCTTTGGGAAACTAGGACTGTTCAGGTGGTTGTAGTGCATGTTTGTTTTCAGATACATTGGCTTCAGTAGGAACTGTACCTGCAAGTGAGGTTCTCTTTAAATAATCTGTTGGTTACCTTGAAAGTGATTGCAATAACCTATAAATAAGTTTTCTGGGACACTTCAACAGATGAGGTACTGAAACAAAATAGATGCCTTCTGTGATTTCCTGTTTAACCATGATCTCTGCTGAGGCCCTAGAGTTTTCTTTCCCATATGAAACAAAGAGGAAGGATGCAAACACATTGCTGGAGTCCCCTTTCTTTTCTCAGGTGGTGCCTGAGCTCTCCACTTAGTTTTTAACCTTAACCTTGACACCCAAGTTGAATGCAAGGCCTCATTAATGCTGCTGTGCTCCTTGTTATTTTCAGTGGCAAGGGAAAGTTAATGCCCCCATGGAATCTGCTGGCACTCTGCCCATTGTGTTTTACTGACCTGTGGACAAAGATAAGTGATATGGGCAGCAGCATGCTAAAGGCATGCTTGTTCTACAGCTTCCACATTGCTGGAGTGGATTAATTGCAGATCCATCTATGCTGGCATGTCGTATGCCACCCTGGAACAGAGGAATCCATTTGGAAATGGACCTTAATGGAAAATGAAGTAATGTTCTCGGATCGTGGCATTGTCTGAGGCTGTGCTTATCCTTCTCCACTTTTGGAAACTGGCTCATTCTTTATGCCTAAAAATAGATCAAGTTGAGAAGGAACAGTTACCCATTTGTCTTGTGACTGTGTCCCTTGAGGTATATATACCAAATAATACAGCTCAAGACAAGTGTTTTAATTGAGGTTTGCAGCCCTGTCCACAGTGATGTGAATTTTAGTGTCATGTCTGAGGGCACTAGAACTTCCAGCTTTACAAACAGGGTACCAAAACCACGTGGCACTAAGTTGCACTCTGACCTGTCCTACCCATCGCTGCTAATAGGACCTGATGTCCTTTCACATTCTCCATCCTCTCCGGATGCTGCCCCTTTCCCGTGTGGCATCACGACATCCTAATTCCTTACTTTTGAGGGCCATCTTCTATCTCCAGTAACTTCTTCCCAGGTGGAATTACATCTGTGTTTCCATAAATGAGGCAGAAATGCTAACTGCATTGTCTTACACAGCATTGTTTTCCTTTTGTTTTTCCTTGTGCAGGAAGAAGCAGAGATCCAGGCAGAGTTGGAACGGCTAGAGAGAGTTAGAAATCTACATATCAGGGAATTGAAAAGGATACATAATGAAGATAATTCACAGTAAGCACATGGGATCTGGGGATAAGAATATAGAACAATTTCTATCTTTGTCCCCTTCAAATTGGAAACAATCTGCTTGAAATTGATGTTGCAACTTAGTATTGCACTTGACTGGGGGGGTGGCATGGTGATAGCTTGAAGTTCATGTGAAACAAAGGCTTCCAAGTGCATCAAGGTACCATTACATGGTTGTTCATCAGTAAAAAGTGATCACATCGGATCAGATCTGTCAGTTGTTAACACAGTTGTAATATTTCTCTGTCTTAATGTAAAAATGTTGTTTGTAAGCTGTGTAGTAGCTGTAACCTGTTGTGAATAGATTCCATTAGTTCTGTCAGTGCTCCTAAACTGTGTCTTTCTCGCCAGATTTAAAGACCATCCAACGCTAAATGATAGATACTTGTTGCTACATCTTCTGGGTAGAGGCGGCTTCAGTGAAGTGTATAAGGTAAATGTGAAGTGGCAATGTGTGCTGTAATCTGAATCTGCAGGGAAACAGTCCAGTAAGCAGCATTTTGTGCCTGTTTCTCAATGGTGCGTACTCATAGAGGGAAGAAGGGAGGATGAAGCACATGTTGCATCTGGCTTGCATTGGACAGCAGGCTTGAGATTTTTAGGTTCTGCCCTTGTCTTCAGAGGTCAGATTTCAGGCTTCAAGAAAACACTGCACCAAGTCTGCAAGTTTTGTCAGGTCAGAACAGTAGACCACTTGAAGAGACAAGTACTACACACAGTATACCCAAAGTGGCCATGTTCTGTTGAGTATAGCATAGCAAGCCTGAACCTCGCTGTAAATGAGAGAAAATAGCTCCAGTAATAAGAGCAAAGGCTGCATTTCCTTGGGGGTAGAAGCCTTGCTTTCCTTGTGTCTTCATTTACCCTCTGAAGTAGCAGACTGGGGAGGTGTGTTTAGTCTTGAGACTTCCTTGGAAGTGTGTCAGCACTCCTGCATGGCCAAGACCTGCGATGCTTTGGTGCTTGCTATTTGACTGTTATGTTTAGAGCCCTTCCAGTTCAGAATATTCCCTGTATCTGTCCTCAGTAGTTTTTAATCCATGTGGAATTGGCTAGAATTAAAAGAATTATGCCAATGCAAAGATTGGAAACTTGAGGGAGATTTATTATCTTGATGCAGTACAACAGGTCTCTAAATTAGGGAGGGTAGTGAAAAAGAGAGTGTGAGATATGCTCTGAATTGCCGCCTTTGCTGACTAAACAGAAAGCCTTGGCTCCACAGCTGAAAGCAAGAGGGTATGAATGCTTCAAAACTGACTGTGCTCAAGAGTTGTAACTATGGTATTGAAACAAAGGGATGCTTAGCCCTGCTTCTCCAGAGTCTTGGCCAATCTATTAAGCATAAGGAATTAAGTATACAACTTGTAAGATGGACACAGATTATCCTTGTCTGAGAGCAGCAACAGCTAGTAATTATAGCATGGGGCAAAATCCTGTTGTAAGCAGACAAAGTAAAAGCTTCCTGCATTTCTCCAAGAGCACAATTCCAGAGATCCATTCTTTAAAGACTGTTTAAATAGCAAGAAACTGGAGGGGAAAATAACAGCACAAGGTTTATGCAGTGATGCCAGTGAACTCTCCAGCTTCTAATTAAGATGAAACATGCTGCAAGATGGAGAGCTGAGCTGCCAATGTGGAACAAAGTATTGGTTTGGGGTTGTTTTAACTGAGTGTAGAAAATGAGTTAGGGGGAATAATGGCAGAGCCTTTTCCTGTGTGATGAACTGTCTATATTTTGGTAATTTGGCTTTTCTGATCCCATTGTAGCTCTGGTGGTAAAATGTCAGTATAAATGCAGCATTAATTCGATCCCATGGGGAAGGTCAGATCAAAGCAAGGCATATTCAATTGTTTTCAGAGTTGCTTGGTTTCATTAGTGAAACTAATTACATCAAAATGTGGGTTTGCTCCTCACTTGGTATGTCATAATGCTGATTTCCTGGGTGGGGATATTGGTTTGTTAGAGCTTGTCTGCTTTTGCAGTATTAACTTGAAGTTGTGATTCCTACTGATTTGCAGCTCTTCTCTCTGCAGGCATTTGATTTAACAGAACAGAGATATGTAGCTGTGAAAATACACCAGTTAAATAAAAACTGGAGAGATGAGAAGAAAGAAAATTATCACAAGTAAGTAAGGCTGTAAGATGTTTCCAGGCTCCTCTTGCATTGGGTTACCCAGTGTCTAGTAACAGGCTGCCATTTTTTAGCTGTGTTCTGCTACACTTCAAAGTCCACTCTCTGTCTCAGTAGCTACTTGGAAAAGTTACAGTCAGATTAGGAGTCGGGGAATGGTTTAAGTTGGAAAGGACCTTAAAGCTCCTCCAGCTCCAACCCCTGCCACGGGCAGGGACACCTTCCACTAGAGCAGCTTGCTCCAAGCCCCTGTGTCCAACCTGGCCTTGAACACTGCCAGGGATGGGGCAGCCACAGCTTCTCTGGGCACCCTGTGCCAGTGCCTCAGCACCCTCACGAGGAAGAGCTTGTGCCTAATACCTAATCTAATGTTTTAAGTGTGCACACACTCAGACAGTGTTCTATAAACACCAAGTTTCAAAGCACCAGTAGTGCTCTATGAAGAAAGTGTTAAAGTGGCTTCTCCTCTTTGAAATGTCTAAGCTCTGCTCTTACGGGAAGCAGTTGTTCATGCTCATCTTCCAGGTACACACCTGCAGCTGTGCTCCCCAAGCCTTCCCCTTCCCTAGAATACTCAGCCTTTCACAGATGCTTAGGACAACACATATGTCATGGCCTAGAAGGGAAGTACGGAAAGCGTTTTGGTGTTGGTTACATTTGCTCCCTAAGGCCATGGGTTTGCTAAGCTCTGCAGACTGGCAGCCAAGCCTTCTCCACAGAGCTTCACAGATAAAGCTGTGATCTTAATTCCCCAACAAGTCACTGGGAGAAACTTAAGCTGAATGTTGGGAGTTGAGCATCACGGAATTCTTCTAGAACTTGCTGAGTTTTGTGTTCTATCTTGGATCACTATCTTGGATCCCTTCACAATTAATTATGAGGTTATTCTGTTTTGGCAAGCAATACCGTTAATCAAGATTAGTTATTTTGTAGCATGGCCAGCATTTGAGACGCACTCTGATTCTGTGGTTCTTAACACAGTTCCTTGTTTGCTGTCTGATTAATAGGCATGGGTTGGACTGAAGTTGGACTGCTGTGTGGTATGTCTGGGTTCGCTATCTGCAGAACTTAGAATTAAGTCACTTGTATGACTAATGCTCAGACTTTCCTTTTCTCAGACATGCGTGTAGAGAGTACAGAATTCACAAAGAACTGGATCACCCTCGAATAGTTAAGCTATATGACTACTTTTCGCTGGATACTGACTCGTAAGTTATGTTGCTGTGTCCTTTGTCTTGGTTTGATGGATTCACTGCCAAGTATTTGGTCTCTTGAAACTTCCAAGGAGAGTCCAGAGAATGTCCATGCCAGTGTTACAGACTGTACTAGAGGTATCTGAGGCAGTTTGAACACATGTGGGTTTTCTAGTATTGCATTATGTCAGATGTGGTGCTTTAATAGTAGATACTCCGTTTGGTTGGCTTGGGCAAGTGCCCCAGCTTCTGGATCTAGCACTTAATGGGGGATCTCTGACCTTTGTACTGTTGAACATTGAGGGCTCTGCCCCTGGTAGCTGATCTTTAGAAAGGGATTAATAGACTGAAGGACTCCTAATTTAATATATGACTAAATAAATGAATTTGGTTTCTCTTGGGTGCCTGAATTACAACTCCTGTTTTGCCTTCAGGTTTTGTACGGTGTTAGAATACTGTGAGGGGAATGATCTGGACTTCTACCTGAAACAGCACAAGCTAATGTCGGAGAAAGAGGCACGATCTATTATCATGCAGATTGTGAATGCTTTAAAATACTTAAATGAAATCAAACCTCCCATTATACACTATGACCTTAAACCAGGTATGTTGTGCTGCTGGCTGACGTGTTTACGGGCGTAACTAAAGGTAATGGATTGTAAGTAACGTGGGGAAGTTTACTTTGGTCAGATGGCAGAAAGCAGACAGGACTGTCTGGGAAAACTAACTTGAAACTAGAGAAAAACCCTAAAATGCATAGAGCATGCTGTGAAAAGGGTATTGTCTCCTAGAATTGCAACATAAAACAGGGAAGTAACATTCCAGGAAAAGTAGCCTCCTTGCTCAGAACAAGCCCTTGAAACCACCAAGTGTCTGTGTTTGGTCTCTTAATGTCCCACTTGTATTCTGCTGTTGAGAGCTTCTGTTATTGCTTCATAAAGGTTCCCATAATTACTACTGTGTTTCATGCTCCCCTTCTTCTGGCTTATTCTTTCTGTAATCATCTGCCTGAAAACTCGGTGGCAGAAGCTAACTTGGAAGTGTTCATTTTTGCATCGTGTGGCAGCTCACAAAGCTCAGGTCTGCCTTTGAGTTCAGTAACATCTGCCATGTAGAAGGTCCTCTCCAGACTGCAGATTTCCCTTTGCCATTGGGCAGAATGAGGAAGGGAAGAGTGGAAGTGTGCCCTTTTAGGAGGATGGATATTGCCTACATAGCATTTTCTCCTAGTCCAGTAAAATTCAGCCATCTCTTTGGACAGTTATCCCTGGCTCATCTCCCTGTGCTGGTGGCACTTCATCAGCATTGTGTAACTGGTGTCTGATGTGGTTTATTGCATCAGCATGAGGAATCTGTACAGGAGGTGGTGCTGTTGCACTGGTTCTAGTGACACTGTTACTTCCCCCCCCTCCCCAGATGCCTGTTCTCCTGTTGTCTGAGCATGCTGCAGAGCTCTGCCTACAGTTTATCTAAAGCTCTGATTCATCCACTGCCATCACACACAATTCTGCTGCTTTATTGTAGGCTTTGAGAGAAACAGTGATGATCGGACTTCTTGATCCTTCATGGATTTGTAAAAGACTCTTGCCTAAGCAGTAATTGTCCTTTTTGAGCTTAGAAAGCCATTGGGGAATGCTGCCAGGAAGGAGAGAGTTTCTGGCTTGCTGAGAGACCAGGGCAAGTCAGGACTTCTGGGCAGAATGAGTCATTCCTGTGTATGTGTACTTCTCTCCTTAATCCTCCTTTTTGACCTGCCCTTCCAAGGGGACCTTTGGGTGGGATCAAAACGGACATGAAGCTCATTTGGCTAATAGGGCTCAGAATCAGGAGGCTCCAAGCAATGTCAGGCCACAGGGTGGTTCAGGGATGGGCAGATCAGTTCCAGCACTTGGTGGGAGCCGAGTTGTATGTGGAGCTTGGGGTACTGAGTGCTAAAACATCTTGTGCAGAGTGCCGGAGTTCAGTGCGATTTTATTTTTGCTTTATTTTCCTGCTAGATGTGTATCCTAAAGGGTTCTTTCTTCCCTGTTTAGGTAACATTCTTCTAGTCAATGGTACCGCATGTGGAGAGATAAAAATCACAGATTTTGGACTTTCCAAAATCATGGATGATGACAGCTACAACTCTGTTGATGGTATGGAACTGACATCGCAGGGGGCTGGTACTTACTGGTAAGCATTGCCTGGGGCACTTGCAAGTTACAGACCACGAACGGTTTATAAACAGCTTTGGATTTATGTCAGCTCTGTGTGCTGCTGTTGTCTGTGACAGATTGAGACACTGAAGGTTTGAGACCCTGGAAACTGCTCTTGTTGTCACACAGCTCCTTTTGAGACTAGCAGCTTTTTACGTTGCAGTGGGTTAATGTTTGTACATTTGAACACCATTTCTTATCCAAAGGGCCTGGTGAAATACTGCATATGTTGCTGAGATAGCAAGCTCTGGAGTGGAGCTTGGCTGCTGTTTCACAGTCCATAATGGCATTGTCTAACAGTTTAAGCAAGGAGAAGAGTAGATACATCAGGAGATGGAGGGAGTATTCCATTGCAATGAGGCGGTGAAAATCCATAGTTACCTCTTACAAAAGATGTAGAAATCTCACAGTGCTGTCTATAGCCAGAGCTTCCCTTTCAAGTGTCACATAAAAGATGCTTTCAGCAGTACTTTATCAGTACAAATGTTGTCACTGCACTGAGAGCAAGACCTATAGTGAGTGCCACTGAATCTGATTCTTAGCTGTTACCCAAGCTGCAGACTGTCACTATGGGTAACAGTTGTACAACAGCATTTGTTAAGGTATTCTGTATCATACAGCTTTGTTCTGTTCCTGAAGATGGAGCTAACTAGTATGAGCAAGGCTGAGTGTCTCTAAGTCGGATGTGGCATCTGGGGTTGTATTTCTAGACAGATGTATTTTGGCTGGAATTGCTGGCTAAGTCCTTTTAACAACAAATACCAGTTCTGAAGGTAAAAGAAAATGGGGCTGTTTCATTTGCTGACTAGCTCTTACCACAAGTGTCCAAAGAGTCCTTGGGAATCACTGTTCCCAGAAGGGATATGCCCTAGCGATCTTGGCCCAGAGGTACACAGGAATGAAATTGAGTCCCTCACGTCCTGACCTCAGAAGCTTGTTCCTTCCTTTCTAAAGACATTGATTGAAGGTGTTTGGAGATGCTGCTTACAACCTGTTGTCCCTTCCTTCTAATCAGGTATTTGCCACCAGAATGTTTTGTGGTTGGGAAAGAACCTCCAAAGATCTCAAATAAAGTTGATGTCTGGTCAGTGGGAGTCATCTTCTACCAGTGTCTCTATGGCAGAAAGGTAAGAAAGCATTTAATTCCCCTCTTACGGGTAATTCCCAAACTTTTTAGGAGGCAGCCCTGGTTTCTGCTTCCTTCTCCTCCTCAGACTTAGCAGGTGCTTTTGTCTTGTCTCCTTCCAAGGTAATAAAGGGGAGAGAATTTACTAGGTTGTGTTTTGCTCTACATAGCACTTCCTTCAGAAGCACTGTTCTGCAGAGCATCTCTTTCCACTGGGCATGTTCCCACTGAGGCCGTTATGGGCAGGACAAGTGTATCAGAGCCAGACACCTGAAGTTCTTTGTCTGGCATTGATTTGTGATGTTTTCAGTGCACTAAGTCTTTGCGGAGCCTGATACTGCTTGATGGCTGCAAATGTTACAGGAGAAAAAGAACAGTAGGTACAAAGACCCACTCTAGAAGATCTTTAGGATGGGTTTTGGAAGGGAAGAGTGTGGATCAGGTCCTGAGAAAAGGTAATTTGGTTTATGGCAACAAAAGAAATAGGTTGGAGAAGGGTTCCATTAACCCTTGTTTTCACAAGTCCTTGGTAACCAAGGGTTGTGAAAGCCTGGCGCATGAATGTGCTGTCCTGCTTCATGTTGTCAGTCACACAAATGGTGGAACCAGCCCAGCGAAGATTGAAGTGGGTGAGTCTCCTGTCAGCTTAGATAGATGAAGGTCCTCTTGCATGTGAGAAGGAAGCTGACCTGTGAGGTCTGGAAGCAGGTGGAGATCTGTGTGAGCCAGAGGTACCCCAGGCGTGTTCCAGCTTGTCCCTGTTGTTCAGTTGAAGCACAGGAGCAATGTGTCCTGCTCGCCTGGGTTGAATCTGCAGCACCTTCACAGCATTCATGGGCTTCTTGCTCAGGAAAGTGTTGACGTCAAGCTGATGAGCAGTAGTGTCAGGGGTTTTTAAGGCCTGTAACCAACCTACCTTTTAACAACTGTCTTCCATGTTTTCTTGGTAGCCCTTTGGTCACAACCAGTCACAACAAGACATTCTGCAGGAGAACACAATTCTGAAAGCTACCGAGGTGCAGTTCCCTCCAAAGCCAGTAGTCACACCAGAAGCAAAGGTAAAGCTGTGTATGTCAGTGATCAGCACTGGCAGCTTCTTCTTCTTGGTTTCCCTAAACCAGCAGGAGCTCTGTTTAATGCTTGCCTTGAGTAGAGTGGTCAGTGGCTTCGCATTGTTGTAGATGTCAAGCTGGGGATCATAGAATCATAGAATGGTTTGGGTTGGAAAGGACCTCAAGATCATCCAGTCCCAGTCCCCTGCCACAGGCAGGGATGCCTTCCACTAGAGCAGCTTGCTCCAAGCCCCTGTGTCCAACCTGGCCTTGAACACTGCCAGGGATGGGGCAGCCACAGCTTCTCTGAGGCACCCTGTGCCAGCACCTCAGCACCCTCACAGGGAAGAGCTTGTGCCTTGGATCTAACCTGAACTTCCCTTGTTTAAATTTGATTCCATCACCCCTTGTCCTGTCCCTACAGTCCCCTGATGAAGAGCCCTTCTCCAGTGTCCTTGTAGCCCCCTTCAGAACAGGAAGGCTGCTCTGAGGTCTTCACAGAGCTTCTCCTTGCAGCCCCATTTTTCACAGCCTGTCTTTGTATGGGAAGTACTCCAAGTCCCCCTGTCATCCTCGTGGCCTCCTCTGGACTTGTTCTACCACCTCTATGTCCTCCTTATATTGGAGACACCAGAACTGTGCACAGTTCTGAACAGTTGAACAGTGCAGTGTGTGCCTCTGCCCATGCTTCCTGGTAAAAGATGAGCTTCTGGTGCAGGAGGTAGGCTGTCTCTGTGGTCACTGGCGAAGGGATTTCAGGGTGCTGGCGTTGTCGGACTGGCCCTGCTCCCGAAAGTGTGACCTGGCAGAGAAAGCTTCCTGTTTGTGACCCATCTACTGATTCTTGCTTTGCCTTTGGGGTGTCTGCAGGCATTTATCAGACGCTGTTTGGCCTACCGAAAGGAGGACCGGATAGATGTCCAGCAGCTGGCCTGTGACCCGTACTTGCTGCCTCACATCCGCAAATCTGTATCCACAAGCAGCCCAGCTGGAGCTGCAATTGCATCAACCTCTGGATCATCCAATAACAGCTCTTCAAACTGAGACAGAGGAATAGGCCAAAAACAAACTGCTTGAGAAATGGGCAAAAAAGACTTTGAGAAACAGCTTTGGAATAAAGGAATCTGCAAGGGTCTCAAGATACCTGTACCAGGTGCTTTTTTTCTCTTGCTTTTTTCCATCCATAAAGCATGACAACATCAACTCTCATCAAGAAAACCTTCGGCATCTAGGCCAAGCCATGTGGATAGGAGATGGCTTGAGGTTTATCCAGTAAATGACCACAAAAGGGTGGCTGCTCTGAGCAAGGAGGGGAAACTCAAGAACGTACAAATGACAAAGACGTGGTTCCATGTACTGTGAACTTCTGAACATGCAGCCTTGGGGAATCCAGGACGCCGTGTGTGCTTCATATGAAGAATGTGGACTTTGGAAAAAGACTGGGCTAGTCCAGTGTTGATATTTAAACATTGTTCTTTTTCTTTTAATAAAGTTTAGGTAACATCTCCTGAAAAGCTCGAAGCACCAAGGTTCAGCTGGGGATGGTATATGACTCTTTGCCCTTTGGAGGGGAAAAAAGTTGATCCTGCCTGTTCATGGCACTAGAGTTAGTGTTTTACCCCTAATTAATTTCAATTTTTAAAAAACGAAAAAAATAACAATTTTTTTGGAAGAAAACAGTTTTCTGGTCTCAAAGTGAAACCCGTATTAGCAGGCTCATGGCAGTGCCCATGCCGCAGATGGTGCAGCTTTCTGCTCCCTTGGGCAGCGAAGCCCACAGGAGACGAGGCCCTGTGTTGCTCTCCTGGGATCAGAGTGGATCATGGCTCATCTGCCACAAGGTTTTCAGCTGCTGCTTCACAGCTCTCACAACGGTTGCTCCTTTTTGACTTACTCAAGTGCTGTTCTTTTTGCAAACCCCTGACATGCCCAGGACGTGTTCCCTGCTCTCGTGAGCATGAGCCTTGTTGACTGGTGAAAAGGCAGGCAGTGGACAGGAAGGAATGGGAGCACAGCTCAGTGATCACAGGTATGATCCATGTTCACACAGTACTGTGCATAATCTTGTTCATATACAAAACCCAAGCTGAAGCTTTATCTCGGCTCAGTGAGGTGACTTGGCAGCAATGCTTCCTCTCTTCCTTAACACTTCCCTTTTAGAACTTGCTGACTTTCCTAACTCGCTGCCCATTTCAAATGAGAGGGAACGAGAGAAAGCTCTTGAAGGGAGCAAGCACCTTAAGTATTGCTCATCTCCCTTCTGTAACCTGCCTAGAGGGGTCTTACCCCTTCAGCTGGAGCCTGCCTGCTGTGAACACAAGCCTCTTGTCCCCACTCTGCCCCTTTCACCACCCCCATCGAAGGAAGACTGAAAACACACACAAAAAGCACCGCACTTGAACATGTGGCAGCCAGGTTGGAGCGCTCTGAACATGTGGCAGGAGCTCAGAGCCAGAACCATTTAAAGATGCAGTGTTGGAGAGCGGGGTTCGTGGTGGAGGGAGCGGAGTGGTGCACTACTGCAGTTGAGGGTGGTGGTTAAAACCCAAATCACCCTGTGCACATTTAACCCAATACTCTGACCACCGTGAGGTGGACTGTGCTCTACAGCACTGCCAGGGTTGTCCCCACAGCTCCAGCAACACGTGAGCTGTGTGGGACCCTTGGTGTTCAAGTGGTGTTACTGTGGCAAGCGATGTTCTCCATCATGCCCTTCCAGAGAGCTGCTGCTTGCCTGCCTGCCTTACTGTAAGCCATCGTCTGCAAATATTATGCTTAAACCTTGATCAGGAACTTTTAGTTAACTGAAAAGCAGAGGAGTCTTGGAATTTAGCAATGGACCTGGGAAATGGTGAGAACTCTGCTGCTTTGACTTTTGTTACTCTTTTTTGTAGTGACTCTTGGGCTTTCAGTTGGATGTTCTTCACTTGCAGCTGCATTAGGGTGGTCTCTAAACTGTCGTGTTTTCAACAGAGAAATACTGCATCTTTAAATCCTCAGCTGTAATTTTCTTAGCCCTTTCCATCCGTGCTGCTTGTTGCAGAAGTTAACTGTTTAGCAAGCAGCGCTTTGACATGTCTGTGGCAGGCAAAATCAGGGTTGATGCTTCACCCCGTTTGCTGGAACTGATGATTTGGTGTCTGCCCATTTCAGGGAGGATTCTACAAGGGTTTTTCTGTCCCAGCCATGTTGTTTCTGGGACATGCAGCGTGTGCTGTCCCTGTGGGTGTGATGAGCTTTGTGTCAGAAGCATTTCTTCCTGCTGTGCAACACCCACCCAGGGGCCTGAGGACAGCGTTGGCCTCTCCTGGGGCTGGCAGTGGTGAAGAACCCTGGTAGAATTGTGCCTGTGACACCTGCCTTGTTAATATGGGTTTCACTTCCAATAACAGACCCCGTTGCCACACTGTTCATTTACTTCAAGGAAAGTGTATGAAGTATTTGTAACTTAAACCAGGCCAGACTGTTTTGGCTCTGCCCAACAGATGAGACATGGATATTAAAATAAGTTTTAAGAAACACATTTGCTTGGCTCTTACTCTTTTGCTCTTCATAGCGTTGGCAGGAACTCTCTTGCAGTGGCTGCATGGAGGTGACATGGGGCAGGATGAGGAAGGCTGCACATACAGCTCGGAGCAGTGACATCTCTGCAGTGGAGCGGGGAATCACAGAATCACTGGTGTTGATCTTGGTCTGGAACATTGAGACGGGTGTCAGAGGTGGGTTTGTCCTTCATTTCCCGTAGAGTAGTAGCTGCCCTTAGAAGCTGTATGTGTTCAGGACACAAAACCAGGCTGTGGGGCAGGCACAGCTTCTCTGGGCACCCTGTGCCAGCGCCTCAGCACCCTCACAGGGAAGAGCTTCTGCCTAAGAGCTCATCTCAGTCTCCCCTCTGGCAGGTTAAAGCCATTCCCCTTGGCCTGTCCCTACATCCCTTGTCCCAAGCCCCTCTCCAGCTTTCCTGCAGCCCGTTTAGGCCCTGGAGCTGCTCTCAGGTCTCCCCTTCAGGAGCCTTCTCTTCTCCAGGCTGCCCCAGCCCAGCTCTCTCAGCCTGGCTCCAGAGCAGAGCTGCTCCAGCCCTCACAGCATCTCCGTGGCCTCCTCTGGACTCGCCCCAGCAGCTCCACGTCCCTCTTGTGCTGCTGCCCCGGAGCTGGATCAGGGCTGCAGGGGGGGTCTCCTCAGAGCACAGCAGAGGGGCAGGATCCCCTCCCTGAGCTGCTGCTCGTGCTCTGGGGGTGCAGCCCAGCACAGGGGGGGTTCTGGGCTCAGGCGCACACTGAAGCCGGGTCGTGGGGAGCTTCTCATTGACCAACACCCCCAAGCCCTTCTCAGGCTGCTCCATCCAGTCTCCCCCAGCCTGTGCTTGCGCCTGGGATTGCCCCCACCCAGGTTTAGGTCCTTGCACTTGGCCTTGTTGAACTTGATGGAGTTCTCCTGGGCGCATGTCTGCAGCCTGTCTTACACAAATACACAAGAGAAAACGCAAAAGGACCTTGGCAGATGTGGAGTCTGCTCATCTCTGGGCTAATAACTGAGAGCACCAGTCCCTGCCCAGCTCCTCCACAGGCACATCACACCCTCTATGCAGGGCGATCCCTGCCCCTGGAGCCTGGTTCTTCCAGAGGGAGATCAGGGATCAGCAAACCTGACGTCAACCTCCCTGCACTTCGAGTCAGCCTTGGGCGAGTGAAACCGAACACTGAGAGCAGCTCAGCTCCCTCCCTGCTCCTGCAAGTGATTATCTCACATCCCCCTGTGCCAGTGCTGATGATGGGACACAGGCTGGAGCAGGAGGAGACGGCGGCAGCGGGTGCACAAGGATCCTGCGGTGATGGCCAGGCTTTGGGACCAGATTCCACATTCGAGGCATGCCCAGGAGCAGGGATGTGCGTGGGATCACACACTCAGCTTGATGCCAGCAGGAGGGAGAGTGGCTGAGGGGCTGCCTGGAGGGATGCTTCGCCTACTGCGTTAGCAGTTGGAGTCACGCTATGAAATGAGCTTCCTGCTGCCAAATGGGGCAGTCCCGATTTGCTCTGTGACCTGGCAAAGCCTCCCCATGAGGTTTTGGCACCGCTGCCAGCATATCCCTGGGGTGTGCTGCTGGAGGATGCTATTTTCTGGGTACTAAACAAGTAAGCCTGGACTTAAACCCTCCAGCACTGAGAGGAAGAGGAGGCTCGCAGCATGTGGAAGTGACATCCAGCACAGCCTTGACTCCATCCATCCCGGAGATGCCTTTTCCTACTAAATGCTGATGACTCCATGCACCAGGACCCTGAATTCCCACTGCCTCATGTGGCTCTGCTTCACCCTGGCCCCAGCAGTGCCCTTGGGGGCAACCGGGTGCCATCACCCTGGGGTGGGGGGTGAGAGGCCAAGCAAATACAGCTTCCCCTCGCCACGTTCGCACACAGGAACTGGTGCCTTGGTCACAAGGATCCCATTGTCTGCGCCGGGTGGGGAAGCAGGAGGCAGGACCGGGGCTGAGACACTCATTTCATGCATTAGCTGCATGAGGGCTCAAAGGACAGGAAAAGCCACCAGGACGTGCTGTTGGTGAGGAGCTGCACGCTTCTCTGTCCTCCTCTTCACTCCCAGCCCTGGCATGGGTTACTGCAGCCCTTCTTCCTACACCCATCAGCTGCGGCTCAGTGTTTCCACTGTTCAGTGGGTCCTTGTTTCCATATGCTGTTGGCTGCTGGGGCAGTGCTTTGAGCTGGTCCAGCGTAGCCTGAAAGCAGGTAAACCACCACCTGCCCCCCCAGTGCTGGATGAGCCTCACCAGGCAGCACTGGGCCTGCTCTGCCGTCTCCTGCAGGAATGGGGCAGAGCGGTGCAGTGGTCCAGCTGCAGCTCCAAAGGCACGGGATGGAGCTAAGAATGCAGGGATGCTGTAAGGAGCAGCAGGGTGGGGATGGGGAGACCAGAGGCCAGATCTCCCATCCCCACTCGAGCAGCTACAGGGAACGCAGGCAGCAGGGTTAGGAAGGGCTTGGCTCTGGTTTGCATTCATGGGAAGAAGAAACCCAGAGCTCTGCTCAGCCCTGTCCTCTCTTGACCGAAGCCGCTGCTGCGCGGGAGCCACGAGCTGCCGTGTCGGCAGCATCCTCCTCGCTCTTGGCCTGGCTCAGCTCTGCAGTGAGATGAGGGCTCAAAACCTGCTTTGTTCAGCACTGGCTCATCCCGGCTCCGGCTGATCCTGAAAATCCACCCGCTCACACCCAACCCCAGGAGAGCGGCTGGGATCGGTGCCACAACCCCTCCACACTGAACGGAATGGCAGGGATGGAGGTGGAAGGGGATGTGCCTGTGGCTGTGAGGTGAGGCAGCAGCAGAGGTGGAAGCGATGAAGCTGGGACCCACTGAGTGGCCACTGGACCACGCTGCTCCTGTAGGACAGGGTGGGATCTCCACTTCCGGAATGAGGAAGATGCCATTTGGAATGTGCTGTCCTCTCGCTGCTCTCCAGCTGCTTTCCTTGAGTCATGGGGAGAAAGTGCTGCCCTCAGAGCAGATTCCTTGCAAAGGGCTGGAATTCCTTTGCCCAGGAGCAGTGGGGAGGAAGCAGAGGCAGTGGCTGGGCTCGGGGGGCAGCTGCTCCTTGGGCAGCCGCCGGCAGCGGAAGGGCAGGATCTGAGCCCTCGGATTCCTCGTGGCAGCTCTGAGCGAGCACATCTGGTTTCAATAGCTGAGCCACGGCTTGAACTCGCCTGACTCTTGAAGAGCTGCAAGAAAAGAGCAGCCAAAGAGCTCCAAAGGCTGCAGCGTGGGGCACCCACAAAGGGACCCCCTTTGCTGTGTGGGGTGACAGCAGAGTTGAGGAGGGTCTGGGGCTGACCCAAGGTTCCAGTGGCTGGCAAAGCCCCATCTGCTCCTTGCAAGAACTGAGGGGATGGCTTGGAAGAGCAGGGAGATGGCCCTTCTTTATGGCCAGGATGATTCTATCCCCAGCTGGGTGTCAGCAAAGCTGGGGCTGATCTTCAACAGTGTGCTTAGGGGAGGAGCACGGGGAGCAAACTGCATTACAGCCCCCCCCCAATGCCCCCATCAGCAAGACCCCTCTCCCAGCACCAAACCCTTGGGAGCATCAGCATCCTCATGCTGGGACCATGGCGGAGCTGAGCCCCCACTCAGCATCCCCAGGCTTGTCCCTGGGAGGAAAGGCTGCAAAAGCAAACGGGGGTGAATCCCCGCCGCGCTGGGGATGCCTCAAGCCCCGCATCCCAGCGAGGAGGGTGATGCTTAGCGGGGGGAAGCTGTGTCCTGGCTGTCCCTTGCCTGCCTCTAATGAGGGGAGAGCAACGTGGCCTTCGCCTGCTGCCGGCGCGGGGGCGAGGAGCCAGCAGACGCCAGGACGGCCTCTTCCCTGAGCAGTGACCTCAGCGCCGCGCCTGCCAAGGGGGTGTTGATCTTGGCCCGGACGGTCCCGTCCGGGGGCCAGGATGAGGCCGGGGCGGTGCGGATGGAGGGATGAGCTCGCAGCGGGGCCTGGCAGGTGCTGCTGGTCCCCAAAGCCCAGGGCACTGCTGTGCTCCCGGAGCCTGTGGAGAGCAAAGGATGGGGGGGAACACACATGGAAGAGCATGATCGATGCAGCCCCCATGTCATATAATGCACCCCTATGTCCTCCTCGGGCTCTAAAGCCAGGCATCAGAGGTTGCTGATGGGTTGGTGCAGATCCTTCCTTCAAAGCATCGAGTCTGGGGGTATGGACATTGCTCTTGTGCCCCACAGGTCCCCAGATCCTGTCCTCTAATGCCTCTCGCACAAGCTCCATACCAGCCCCAACCTCGGTAACGCACAGGGTGCCATAGACTCATAGATAGGTTTGGGTTGGAAAGGACCTTAAAATCATCTAGTTCCAATCCCCTGCCACTGGCAGGACACCCATGGAGCACCTCAGGGTTTCCTTTCGCATCCCACAAGGCTTGGTCCCACAGCTCATTAATGGCACTGATTTTCCAGCCTGTGGGAAGCTGAGCATCCCGGCTGCCGGTGCTCCTGACCAGGGCAGACCTGCAGCCAGAGGTGGGTGAGTGCCATGGATCCATCCCTGGGAATGTTTTCCAAACCCAGAAACACTTATTTTCCCAACTAAGGGGACGGACACAGATCCCGCTCTGGCTGCAGGAACCACGCGCAGACGCCGCATGTCCCAAGTGCTGGATAACCCCGGGATGAGCTCGTAGCTCCCACCCATTGTCCTGGACAAGGAGCAATCCCGGCACCGCTGTCGCCTGTCCCCTGCACGCAGCCACATCCCCTCAATCTGGCAGCAGTTCCTTAGTGCCGGAGAGGTCAGACAGCTTGGAATGCTCCCAGGGGAAGAGAAAAATGCATTTCCTCCCAATCCACTCCAACGAGTAACAACTCAACTGGTACTAAACTGGATTAGGAGGTGAGGAGCTGTTGGCCCCTGTTGGAGGAATTAATGATTAGGAAGTGCTAATTATCTTCTAATTACACCCAAGACATGGGATGGACCAGGCGAGGAGGTAGCGATGCTCTGAGGGATCTGAAGCCTTTCAGCTCTGCCCTGTCCCCTTCTTTGGATGGGATTCAGCTCCTGGGAAAGGGATGGATGAAGGGTCCCACTCATGGGATTTGGCAGCTCCATCACACCCAGCTGCTGGAGCCTCGGTGGGTGACACCCCCCAGGAGCGGGCTCCAAGGTTTAGGGATGGGACTGAGGATCTGGACAGTTCCCTCCCCTCCTCCAGGTTCTTTCCCAGCAGGCAGCCCCCGGTGTGTGCCCGGCCATGGAGGGCGACTGCGGCTGTTCCCAAGCACTGCCTCAATTAAAAGTAATCCTTGGCTTAAAGAACCCAACAGCCCAGATGCTGATGTGCTTAATTGGGCCCTCCCGGAGGGTTCGCATCCCTAAAGTCCATCCTGGCACCGCTCTTCCTGCCTTGCTTCATTTAGTTCTGCAGGAACAGCCAAACACGTGGTTGGCTCAGCCTGTCTGGGGACAGATCCTGCTCCCCGCTCCAGGGAGCGCTGCCATCCCTTTGGCCTCATCGGATCATGGCATTGTATGTATGGCACAACCTGTATACTGAGGGCTGCCCAAATCCCTGAAAGCTAGAGGAGGAAGTGAGGCTCCTGCATTCTCAGGGATGCTCCTATGGGATGGGCACCATGAGCACCCTTGTGGGTGCAGCCAAGTCTTTGCACTGTAACATGAATGTTTCCCCCACCCCTTCAAAGCTTTCTTCATAGAATCCCAGCCTGGTTTGGGTTGGCAGGGACCTTAAAGCTCCTCCAGTGCATCATTCATGCTGTGTGATGCTGTGACCCCTGTGCTACTCACTGGAGTACTGAGAAGCTGGAGCCCTCCATGGCTGGAGGGATGGGGTTACTCTTGGGGTAGGGAAGGTGCAATGAGCTGTGTCCGACCTCAGCATTCACCATCCACAGGCAAGACAGGAGCTGCCCAGCTCTGTGCTGCAGGACGGATGGAGCAGGATTCAGCTGGGCTGGCTCAGCAATACAGTGCTTGGGATGAAAGAATCATGGAATCAACCAGGTTGGAAAAGACCTTCAAGATCATCAAACCCAACCCTTACCCCAGCACTGCCAAGGCCACCACTGCCCCATGGCACTGAGGCCTCGTCTCCATGGGGTGTGAACCCTTGCAGGGACGGTGCCTGCAGCCCTGCCCTGGGCAGCCTGTTCCAATGCCTGAGCACCCTCTGGGGCAGGAATTGTTCCTCAGCTCCATCTAAACCTGCCCTGGTGCAGCTTGAGGCCGGTTCCTCTTGTCCCATCCCTTGTTCCTTGGGAGCAGATCCCGACCCTGTCCTTTTCCATCCTCCCTTCAGGCAGAGCGCGAGCACCCGGGGCTGCGCCCGAAACCGCCCGCAGGAGCCGAGGTTCGGGCAGGGGAAGGCGGGACCCGACGTGGTGCTGGGGCTGCGGGGACCCCTGGCCCGGCGGGTGCGGGGGCCGCTGCTGCAGCGTCTGGCGCCGGCGCGCGCTTCTTTATTTTTTTTTTCCCTTTTTTTTCCCCTAATTTTACTTTTTTTTGAAACTTTTTTCCCCTCCCTCTTGGCGCTGTCCCTCCCCCTCCCCCCTCCCCCCCCTCCTCCTCCTCCTCCTCCCCCTCCCCGCCCGCCCCCCGGCCCGGACGGCGCGGAGCGGCGCGGAGCGGAGCGCGGTGCGGTGCGGCCGGGGATGGGGCGCGGCTCCGCGGGACCGCGGCCCCTCCGCGCCCCCCTCTGCTGCCTCCTCGGCCTCCAGCTGGTGCTGGGCGCTGCGCACCCGGGTAGGACCGCGACCCCCCCCCCCATCCGTATCCGCGCGTTATTATTGGGTACCCCAACAGCCCGGTTTGGGGGGGGGAGGGGGGTGCCAGTGCAGTTGCCGTTGCTCCGGTTTTGTTTCCCCCCGGGATGCTCCGTTGCCGTTTAGCGCCGTTTGTTTTACCCCAGCCTCCCTCGGTCGCCGTTCGTTCCGACGCGTTTTGTTTTCTCCAGTTTCGCCGCCTCGCGTTCCCCCCCCCCCCCCCCTCCCGTTTGACTCCCGCCCCGCGCCGCACGCAGCGTCTGGCCAAAACGGCGGAAACGCTTCCGCGGGCATGGGGCGGGGGGGAACGGGAGCCGCAGCCCCGCAGCGCCCCGCAGCTCCGCTCCTTTTGTCTCCCCGGGGAGCGCAGCTCGCGGAGGGGAGGTCGGAAAGGGGCCGGAGGGTTTTGTGGGAGGCTTCCTCCGTCTCCCCTCCTGCTCCCCCCTTCCCTTTCCCGTCATAGGGAGCAGTCTCGGGCTGCCCGCAGCCTCTCTCATTTTCTGCCTTAGTTTCTCACAATCAGTTGGCCACATTCTGGTTTAAAGCCTTCTGGAAACACCATGTGCCAAACGCCTGAGGCTCCTCAGCCCTGGCTCTGCCGTTTAAGACACTTTTTACCCCGGGATAGTTTGTCCCAGCAGTGAGGAGCGGCTCCTGTTGCTGCCTTGGATTCATTTGGCCTTATTGAGAAACTTTATTTATTGAAAGAAGAGCACAATTGGCTGCTTTTGCCTGAAAACAACCCCTCGGCCTGGTTTGTTCAAGTATGTTTAGCAAATCCAAAGCGGATTTGGGAATGGCAGCATGGGAGAGCACTGCCCTGCTCCCTGCCTTGCCCCTGTTTGTCCATCTCTTCCCAGCCCAGCAGCTCCCTGGGGCTGAGCACAGCCAGGGCAGGACCTGGTGTTGCTGGTGTGATCCCGGTGGCACCAATCCCGTGCCAGACGAGGGATCTATGAGCTTTGGGGGCTCACGGCTTGGAGAAACTGGAGGTGGAGGTGATGGGATGTACCACAGGGCATTCAGAAGAGCCGTTGCCAGG
Organism: Pezoporus occidentalis; assembly: GCF_034315485.1. Classification (NCBI taxonomy): domain Eukaryota; kingdom Metazoa; phylum Chordata; class Aves; order Psittaciformes; family Psittacidae; genus Pezoporus; species Pezoporus occidentalis. The sequence continues at coordinate 29,541 of NW_026914308.1, read as the reverse complement.
GTTTGGAGACAGCCGAACCCCCAGCATCCTGCAGCTGAATTCCCATTAAACCTCCCCATAATTTACTTGAGGGCCATGAATTCCTCCTCCTTTTGTGGTTTTCCAGGGGATTGCTTGATTCCAGCAGGGCTCAGCTACCTGTAAGGACCCATTCTGGCTGCTTAACCCTGAGAAATGCTGGTGGGATCCGGGGCTGGCGAGCACCAGGACAGAGGCAGCTCTGTCCCTGCACCGGGGCAGGGCGAGGAACAAGGCAGCTTTCAGCCTGCTCCAGCCCTCGGTGCTGAGCTGCTCACACCGAGCACCGTGATGGCATCCTCAACGCACCCGTTTCTCCACTGCTTTCCCCACCGTCATCCTTACTTGGACCAAGGGGATGAAGGGGATGGTGCCAATAGAGGTGGCACATCCGAGGTCCCCCAGCACCAGGCTGGGTTTGCAGCTCAAAAAGGATCCTTGCTGGGATCCTGTCTGCAGGATTGCTTTCCCTGCAGAGCTGTCACTTCATGACAAAATCCCTGCCTTTGGGAAACTGGATCAGGAGGTTTGTGGCTCCTGATTGGAATGTCACCACCAGCTGCCCCATCTCTGCAGTATCGCTTGGGTACCCACGCTCTTGTCTTGGGGAAGCAGGCTGCAGCTCCTGTCCTGCTATGGCTGCAGGCAGGATGAGGTCCTGCTGTTGATGTGAGACCATGGTGTTGCTGGTGTTTTGGATCAGCTTCATCTGTGTCTATGGGACCATGGGTGGGAGATGCTGTGTCAGATTTGCACCGGGGGGGGGGGGGGCAGAAGGGACCCCAAGGAGAATTTACAGCCTATAAACCAAACAGAACAGCTTCTGCATGACGCTCCCCCTGGTTTGCAGTGGAAGTAACCTGTTGCCTGGCAAATGCAGCTCCAAGAAGTGATAACTCGATCTGCTTTGGTTATTTAGGAGCGAAGGGGGATGCGGTGTTGGTTTTGGTGCTGGGAGTGCAGGGGCTGGGTGCCTGGCAGGGGACAGTGGGACCTCGCTGCCTCAGCAGGATGAGACTGAGATTGCACAAGTGACAGCAATGAGGAGCAAAAGCGATTGACCCTTCGGTGCAAACCTCCCTCAAAGCCACTGGATGAGGTTTCCCACCCCGAGGCAGCACCTTGCACATGGGAATGTGTTTGAGGCGTGAGGTCCTGGTGATGGTTAAAGCCACGTTGCAGGTCTCTCTCTTTGCCTTTATTTCTGGCTGCGTTTTGCACCTTTCCCCAGGGCAGAGGCGCGCTCCTGCCTTCTGCTTCCTTAAGTGTTTTCCAGGGAAGCTTTTTGCCCCCATATCAAAGCTAAAGGTGGCTGAGGGGCTGTAATTGCTGTCTGTTAAATGCAACAGATAGACCCAGAGGAGAAGACTGGCCCTAGTGCCTGGAGAAGGGCAGCAAAAGGCTTTTGCCCATGTTGGTGCATCACGGGTGCATCGTGCCCTGCTCCAGTGCACCCAGCAATCAGGTGGGAGCAGGAGCAGCCCCTTGAGCCCATCCTGTTGTTTCCTCTATGGGTGTTTTAAGCCGTTTGGGAGATGTCCTTCACGTGCAGGCGAGGAGCAGGGGTTTGGTTGCTGTGAACTGTGCCGAGCCCGCAGAGCATCAACATTTTTCTCATTCTTCAGATTGCTCTGAGCCCAAAAAGGACCCACACAGATGTGCTTTTCCTTAAAGGATCCATCTTTAATGAATTAAGGATTAGAAAATGATGAGGGGATTGACTTGTGAATTCCTAAGGGTACTCTTTAGCCCGGGAGCGAAGGTTTGGCTGTTTGCAAGGAGCACAGGGTATTTTCCAAGCTGGGAGCTCAGTCCTCTGCTGCACCTCGTGCTGTCTCAACAGGGATGTAAATGGGGTTTTCCACGTAAAGCAGTGGGTTTGCAGGATGATGCTGGAGCTGGGAGTGGGGAGATCAAGCCCTTTAGATGAGACATTAGGAAGAATTTCCCTGTGAGGATGATGAGGCACAGGGTGCGCAGGGGAGCTGTGCCTGCCCCATCCCTGGCAGCATTCAAGGCCAGGTTGGACACAGGGGCTTGGAGCAAGCTGCTCCAGTGGAAGGGGTCCCTGCCCGTGGCATTGGAGTTGGATCTGGATGAGCTTTAAGCTCCCTTCAGCCCAAACCATTCCATGATAATGCTATGAAAATGTCTGATGTAGAGCATGATTGATGGGGGGAAGTTTCAGTAGCATTGAGAAGAATGGTAGTTTTCAGCCATCTGTGATGGAGCTGCATCCATGGGGACACATGTCCCATGTATCCCATCACATCCCTGGATATGGCCATGGATTTCCTGCCTGGGGGCCTGTGCTGTGGTGGGGTGCACAGGTCGGGGTGGTCAGATGGGCCAGAGCCATCCCCAGGACAAGGCTGAGGATGCCAGGCTGGATGAGAACATGTATATGGGACAGGATGTTCGTGCTGATCCTAGCCATGGTGTCCTGTTGGCCTGTTAGATGGATGGCACTGCCTTCTTCTCCCTGCATTCCCAGAGAGTCAGCAAACCTGGGATTTTTCCCTCTGGATGTGTGCCCGGAGCCTGAAGTGGCTCTGGGTACCAGAGGGTGGATGCTGGGGTCCTTGTCCCCTGCAGTGGCTGCGGCTGCGTCGCTTGACTTGCCCATAGGCCAGCATTCCCTGTGGAATGCGTTGGGTTGCATCCCAGGCAGGGTGTGGGAGAATGGGCTTTTAATGCCTGCAGGAAGGCTGCAGTGCAGACTGTGGGACCCTGTCCAAAGCCTTCACGAGCCGCAGGGTGAGCAGGGTGCTAGGTAGCCTGCGCATCGCAGCCAAGTAAGGAGCTTGTCTCATGCAGCTCCCACCATGTAAACAGCAGTTTCTTGGCGAGCCAAGAGGAGCTGCTCAGCCCCAAGCGCAGGTCCTGCGGCTTCAAACCCTGACCCAGGCCATGGGGAGCTTCGCTTTCTTCCCTGGGGAAAGGGAGGGATCTGCTCCTGCTCCCTGAGCTTGCTTTTGAAGCAAATCCAGGCACCGACCCCTTTTTATTGACAGGCTGAGAACACTGGGGCTGTGAAGAGAAACTGCGCAGAGACCTCAGAGCAGCTTCCAGTGTCTGAAGGGGGCTACAAGGATGCTGGAGAGGGACGGGAGCAATAGGACAAGGGGTGATGGGTTCAAACTGAAACAGGGGGGATTTAGGTTGGATCTAAAGAAGTTCTTTACTGGGAGGGTTGCTGATGTGCTGACACAGGGTGCCCAGAGAAGCTTAAGATCCAGAAACGTCTTAAGGTCCTTTCCAACCCAAACCAGTCTGGGATTCTGATTCTGGAGCTGGGCTTGGAGCACCCAGAGCTGCTTCTGGCCCCAGCTGGGCCCTGGGGATGTGCTGGGCTGGGGGGAGTCTGCAGGACACTGGGCAGCATCACTGTTTGGATGCAGTTCTCTAGTTGAGGAGCATCAGGGGTGGGGAGGTTGGTGTTTGCCATCAGTTCTCAAGCAGACAGGAGCAGTGCCTGTGCCCCCTCTTGAGCCAGGCACTTACGGCCTGCCCTGGGGCCACTGGTATCTGCATTTCCTTCCCTTTTAGGTTTGTCTTTTAAATCTAAAGTTCCTCTTTACGGCAGCAAGAGTCTGTTGATGCCCCGAAGCAGCTGTGGAGGGAGGCAGAGCAGTGATGCCCTCCCCATGGGCTGGGGCTGCTCTCATACTCCTCGGTCCACGGCAGCAGGGATGCTCAGCTCTGCTGTTGGGAGCTCTCGCTGGAGTATCTTAGAACCACTTCCCCTTCCTAGCCCTTGGAACAGTGCACAGGCTCCTTCCTGGGTCTCTCCCTATCCCAGCCCTTCCCTCTCCTCCCGCAGGGCTGTGTATCCCATGGGCAGCGCCGCCTTCTTCTTCTTCTGTTGTATTCTTTTATTCCAGGGGGGTTTGCTGCTGATCTCCCCCCCCGAGCTTGGTGCATTCCCACTTTGTGAATGAGCTGCCAGTTCCCACAGCTTTCCTTCCATCACTGCAGGGTGGATTTTGGAGCCTCTGCTCACCCTTAGGCAGCATAACAGGCTGGAAGGCTGCTGGTTTGGAGCAGGGGGCTCCTGTGCCCTATTTTCTAATGGGTGGGAGCGTGTGAAAGCCGGAGGTTCAGGCTCAAAGGTTTCTTTATGCACCGTGGGAGTGAAGGCTGGGTTTCTTGCTGCAGGATGTGGTGGGTAAAGCTTTTCCACAGGCTCCCAAACCCAAAGGAAGGGGTTTGTCAGCAGGTTGGCTTTCCTCAGGTGGGGGTCTGGGTCTTGGAGCCCTCATGGCTTCCCTTTCCATCCCTGCAAGTGTTCACACCCCGTGTGGACAAGGCCCTCAGTGCCATGGGTTAGTGGTGGCCTTAGCAGTGATAAGGAATGGCTGGAGTTCCAACCTGGTTGATTCTAGGAGCCCCATTTGCTCCTGGGGCACCATGCTGGGGTTTGAGGATTTGCAGCCTTTGCCTGGTGATTTGGGGCAAACCACATCCATGGCCATGTCTGCAGCACGGAGAGCATCATCCGTGTTGCTCTGTGTGCCACCCTTTATGGCAATGGCCATGCTTTTGCTCTTCTCCATGCCAAGATCTTGGGGATGGCATCAGCCTCTCCTGGAGCTGCTGCTCAGCCTCCTGCACAAAGCAGGATTGGGGCTGGGTGGTTTGGGCAGTCCCTTCACCAGTGGAGCTGGATGGGGTTCTACCATCAAATGTGTACCACAGTGATCCTCCAGAGGCACCAAGGGCATGGCAGGGATGCGGGCACAGAGGCGAGTGGCACTGCCATGCTGGGACCAGTGTGACTGCATCCATCCGGGATAACCAGGACTGGGCTCCAGCAGTAGCTTCAGTTCCCTCTTGGAATTTACTCCCTGATTTGCAGCTGGTGATGGGAGGGTGACAAACACAGCAGAGCAGCAATGCTCTGGGTGTCCTGGTGTGGATGCCCAGGCTGGGATGCTCCAGGGACAGGGACACCCGTGCTGCAGTGCTTTCCATGTCCACCACCACTGATGGTCACCTCTGTCCCCTGGAGCTTCCCCATCCCCATTGCCTGTCTCATTGGTGCTGCCCACACCCCACAGTTGCAGGTTGCGAAGCTTTCCTCGCTCGTTGTGGGGTGGGAAAGGGTTGAGCTCAGTTCCTTCAGTTCTGACTTCCTGCTGGCTAAAACCTGCTTTTTTCTAATGGAAAAATAATGTGGAGGCAGGCACAGGGTGTAAGAACTCCAGTGGGGCTGCCCCAGAGAACAGCTTCCCCATCGCTGCATTGCTCAGCCACTGGCTCCAAGGCTGGTTTCTCCCACTGTGCTGGAGCACGAGCATCCCGGTATTTCCCATGAGGAGGAGGAAAGCATCAATCCCAGCTCCCCGCTGTCCCCACCATCACGCTGCCTCATAGCACCAGCGGGTTTCCATGCTCATCCCAGTAAGCCAGAGGCAGCATCCTGGTGTCTGTGTGACAGCATCCTTGCTGAAAGCGTGGCGTTTCGCTTTGCTTTCACAGTTCCTCTGCGCAGGAGGAGGAGCAGGACACGATGGAGCAGAGCTGCTCGGAGAGGACTCTGCTCCAAGGATGTAGGATGCAGGAGGGAGAGGCATGGGGTGTGCGAGGGCTGCGTTTGCTCTGTGGGATACCAGGCTGGGAGGAAGGAGTCATCAATACAAACTTGTCCCATCCCATCCAACTCTGCATCCATCCCGGTCATCAGCAGCTGGGTGGGAGAAGGAAGAGCTCACTTGGGTGCTGAGGTTGGTGGTGGTGCTGGAGCTCTGCGGCCCAGTGTCCACAGCTTTATCTTGGAGTGGTTGGGAGGTGGTTGGGACCATGCAGAAAACACTGGAAGCCGTTTGCTCCATAAGCATTGGAGCCCATTGGGGTTCAGGGGGTCAGGGAGGCTGGAAGCTCCTTTTGGTGCCTCAGGGGCCTGTCCAATGTCATGGACACCCATGTCACAGCCCCAAAGTCCCTATAAGTAAATGTTGGACATGGTCTAGTGAGAGGTGTCCCTGCCCATGGCAGGCGTTGGAACTGGGTGATCTTCAGGTCCTTTGCAACCCAAACCATTCTATGGTTCTATGAAAGAAAAGCGTATTTGGGTGAAGCACAGCACGTGCCTTTGCTGATGTGTGTTCAGCTCATGCTGGTGGTCCCCGTGCTCCAGCCTCACTGACTTCAGCGCACAGCACATTTGCAATGGGAGCAGATGGGGGCACTGGGAGGGGTGAAGGCTGAGCTGGTGCTGAAGCTTTCCCATTCCTCCTGGCTCAGCAGGAATGGAGCAGGGCACACGTTGAGTGGCATCTCCCTGCTTGGAGCTAAGGGCCCATGGCTGAGCTGCCTGCAGCGTGCAGAGGCAGCCCCAAACCCTCAGCCTGTAATTTCCTCCCACCAGCTCTTCTCTTTTTAGAGTTAAATGATACCTTGTGCTTTTCCAGCCCTGGGGCTGCCCCTCCGGTCTGGACAGCTTCCTCTGAGCCCCATACTTTGCCCTTACACAGTGCTGCACAGCCCCAGCGCGGTGCTGTGCACCCTGAGGCCGGCTCCTGGGGTGGCTCCAGGGCTTCCCAATGTGCTGCTCATATTTTCCTCAAATCCAGGTTAGCAGATAAATGGAGAGGGGTGTCCCGTTGCTGAACCCTAATTGCTACCTGATGCTCGTGGTGGAACAGCCTTTCCTATCCCCAGTCCCAACAGGGTGGGGTTTGGCTCCTTTGGGAGCACTGTGACCCAGGGAGGTCTCATCCTGACCGAGTGCTGGTACTCGGGCCCATTGGGATGCAGCACTGATGCAGAAGTGCTTTAAAGTGTCCCCCGTGTCCCTGGTGATGGGTTGCAGTGATGGTGATGGGTTGCACCACCTGCTGCTGTATGGGGATGCCATGGGAGATGCTGGCATGGTGAGATGGGTGTTTTGGGGAGGACGATGATGCCTCCTGATGTCCAGGTTGGGATCAAGCCAGCCCCGGTTTCAGGGACCAGCCTGAAGGCAGCCAAAATTGGCCCCGTTGGAGTTTTTGCTTATTTTGCCGTGGTTTGAAGGATGTTTTCTGAGAAATGAAGCGTTTCTTCTCGGAGACTTTGCCTTTTCCTGCTGCACGTGCGCAGCCTCTGCTCCCTGGGGACCACCGCACCAGCGGGCTTCGCTCCTCTCTGTTTGAGGCCATCACTGATGTCACCTCGGCTGGGGAATGGGCATTTTACATCAGTGCTTTCCTGGAGCTCTCTAATGAAGTGGGGGTGTCTTGGGGGTGTCTTTCTTCCTCCATTTCTTATTTCCCCTCAGAGACAGGCAGGGAAGTTTGCTGAGCAGGGGTGTTTGTTGCTCGAATGCAGCAGGGCCGCCTGCAATAACATAGCTGGGGCAGGGTGAGGTTGTGGGGGAATAGGAAATGAAAACCTTTCTAGCCCAAAAACATTCATATAATGGCAAGAACCCAAAGCAAACCCAAGCTAAATATAGCGGGGCCCACGAGCTCGCCTTGACTTCTGCTGAATGCCTGTGCTGGAGCAACAAATGGGCTGCTTTTAAAGCAGAGAATACCCCACAGGAGTTATGTTGTGGATGTGCTGCTTTGTGCTGGGCTGGCGAGACAAGAAGTGGCTGTTTGGGGTCCCTAGGGGTGACTTTTTAGCTTAGAAATACGGGTTAGGAAGAAGGAATGATCTCTGAACAGTGACACGTCAGCTGGGGCCGCGTGTCCCAGTGCAGCATCCCGGGGGTACCGGTTCATCCAGGCTCTGGGTGGATTCAGGCGCTGGGGCGATGCTGGGGCTCAGATTGCCGTGGGGATGCAGGGCTGGAGCGTGGGCCATGCGTGGAGCCAGGGCTGGGATCAGGCTCTCTCCCCTCCGCAGCTGCACGAGTGCTTTATCTGCTGGCAGCGATTCCCTTGCTCTGCTCCCGCCTCCAGCGCCTGGGCTGGGATTTCCAAGGGTCCTGACGCGACGTTCCGTATTTGCTGGGGCTGTGCCCGTGGGAGCTGTGGCTGCGGGCAGGCGTTTTCCATCACGCCCTGTTCACACGATGGGAGATTCACCCCGGAGTTCTTTCTGCTGTAACAGCTCCCCAAATACACATAAAAATGATGGATGCGCTCGCTGTTCCCTGCTCTTTTCCTCCATCCAGAGCAGATGGCCGGTGCCGAAGCCATTGGTGTGGGCTCCTGCAGCCGGGTGCTGCTGCTGCTGCTGCTGGGAGCTCAGTTTTGAGCAGCTCTGATGATGCTGTTGGCTTTGATGCCCAAACACTGGTGCTTTGTGGGGATGCCACACTTAGTGCAAACACCCGTCCTTGGAGCCCAGCACCCTGAGGACAGGCACTGGGGCAAACTGCCCATGGCAGGGGGATGGAACTGGATGAGCTTTAAGGTCCCTTCCAACCCAACCAATTCCATGGTTCTATGAATCCCTGGGGTTCTTTTTGCCGGGAAGTGGTGGTCCCCGATGTGCTGGGTGCTGTACCCAGGGATGCACCATGAAACTTGCTGTGCGTGGGAGGGGAGCCAGGATGCTCCAAGCCCCTGTGTCCAGCCTGGCCTTGAACGCTGCCAGGGATGGGGCAGCCACAGCTTCGCTGGGCACCCTGTGCCAGCGCCTCAGCACCCTCACAGGGAAGAGCTTCTGCCTTATCTCCAACCTAAATCTCCCCTGTTTCAGTTTGAACCCATCACCCCTTGTCCTATCGCTCCAGTCCCTGATGAAGAGTCCCTCCCCAACATCCTTGCAGCCCCCTTCAGGCACTGGAAGCTGCTCTGAGGTCTCCACGCAGCTTCTCTTCTCCAGGCTGAACAGCCCCGATGTTCTCCATTTTTACTCATTGCTTTAACCCTTTTCACCCTTCCCCCCCCCCTCCCCAGACTCCAAAGTCTTCCTCATCTTCAACACGGGTGCTCAGGGCTGCCTGGAGACCAAGGACTCGCTGGTGCGACTCTCCAAGGGCTGCAACACCAGCACCCCGGCCCAGCAGTGGAAATGGGTGTCCCGAAACCGCCTCTTCAACGTGGGGGCCATGCAGTGCCTGGGGGTGTCATGGCACGGGGCCAACGCCACGGTGGGGCTGCACCCCTTGGCCACCTACGAGTGTGACCGGGAGTCCGTCAACATGCGCTGGAGCTGCCGCGGGCTCGGGGAGCAGCTCTCACAGCATCTCAGTGCCCGCCCGGGCAACTCCTCCCTGGATAGAGGGGACCAGGCACGCGGCTCGCAGTGGAGGACGTATGGCACCGAGGAGGACCTGTGCTCCGTGCCCTACACTGGTAATGCCTCATTGGGCGTTAGTGTTATCCCATAACCCAAACGGGGTGCCCAGAGAAGCTGGGGCTGCCCCATCCCTATTAAAGACCAGGCAGGATGGGGATTGGTGCAACCTGGTCTAGTGTGAGGCATCCCTGCCTATGGCAGGGGGTTGGAACTGGATGATCTTAAGGTCCTTTCCAACCCGAACCATTCTATGGTTCTATGAACCAAAACCACCCCCAAAATGTGAGCAGTTGGGTCCTGCCTGGGGAGCTTGGTCCCAGTTAGTTGGATTGGGGTGATGGGAGGTGGGCACCTCAGTAGCCCCCACACCAGCAGCCCTCATCCCAAAGTCCCTCCAGTCTCCCATAGACACAGCCTCAAACAAGGGCTCCTCTTTTCCACCAGAGATTTACACCATCCAGGGCAACTCGCACGGGAAGCCCTGCACCATCCCCTTCAAGTACGACAACCAGTGGTTTCACGAGTGCACCAGCACGGGGCGAGAAGATGGGCATCTCTGGTGTGCCACCACCCAGGACTACGGCAAGGACGAGCGGTGGGGCTTCTGCCCCATAAAGAGTAAGTGCTGGGGATGCATTCCGTGGGGAAAAGCAGAATCCCGGTGCTCATCCCTCCTGGGAGCTTTCCTGCCTCTCCCTTTCCCTCCTGCCTCATCCCTCCTCCTGCAAGCAGCCTGCAGTGCTGGGGCGGTGCTGGGTGTTGGGGGCTTAGTAGTGGGTTAATGAGGGGTTTTGGAGCCGTGGATGGGACTCTGATGGGTGCTCACCCTCCTTGGCCCCACAGGCAATGACTGTGAGACGTTCTGGGACAAGGACCACCTCACCAACAGCTGCTACCAGTTCAACTTCCAGTCCACGCTGTCCTGGAGGGAGGCCTGGAATAGCTGCGAGCAGCAAGGGGCCAACCTGCTGAGCATCACCGAGATCCATGAGCAGACTTACATCAATGGTGAGGCAATTGCAGCCTGGGCACGCACTCATCCTCACCTGGGTGCTCTGCCTGCCCCAGGGATTGGCCTGGGGATGGTGACAGCTCGAGCTGGGGCTGGGGACACTGATCCTGCCCTTTCTGGCTGTGTTGGCCCCAGGGCTGCTGACTGGGTACAGCTCCACGCTCTGGATTGGGCTCAATGACCTGGACATCAATGGAGGCTGGCAGTGGTCAGACAATTCACCCCTCAAGTACCTCAACTGGGAGAGTGGTGAGATAAAGGGGTTATGGTGGTAATGGGGGTGCTGGGGAACAGCCTGTGAGCACTGGGGATGGTCCCATAGAACAGAGAGTGCCGTGGGGCTGTGGAGCAGCCTGGGACATCCATGGACCTATGGGGAGACACAAGGAGCTGGAGTGGGAATTGTCCCTCTTCAAGTGCCTGGGGGCCTTATGGATAACCTGGGCTGAGCTTCCTTGTTTGGGGGGGTCATGGAATCATATCACAGAATGGTTTGGGACAGGAGGGAGCTTAAAGCTCATCCAGTTCCAACTCTGGGCACCCTGTGCCAGCACCCCGCACCCTCTAAAGCTCTCCCCTGTCAGGTTAAAGCCGTTCCCCTTGTCCTGTCATGTCCTTGTCAGAAGCCCCTCTCCAGCTTTCCTGTAAGCCCCTGGAGAAGAGAAGACTCCAGAGACCTTACTGCAGCCTTTCAATACCTTAGGAGGTCCTGCAGGAAAGCAGGAAAGGGTCGTTGCACCCAAGCTTAGTACTGGCGTGTGGCTGAGGAGTGGTCCCCAACAACGGGCACCCATCTCTAACGCTGGGGTGCTTGTGGGGCAGAAGGACCCCCTTTGTTCATGCTCTGCCCCAGCTCCTCAGCACCGTGTCCCCCCTTATCCCCTACCCCAGACCAGCCCGACAACCCCAGTGAGGAGAACTGCGGCGTCATCCGCACCGAGTCCTCCGGGGGGTGGCAGAACCGTGACTGCGGCATCGCTCTCCCCTATGTCTGCAAGAAGAAGCCCAACGCCACCGTGGACCCGTTCCTGACGGGTGAGCAGTGATGGGAATGGGTGGTCCCGTGTTCCAGCTGGATGTGCTCCCATCCCGGCACAGTCAGGGGATGCTGCCCATGGAGATGGACGTTGGTGTCCCCAGCTTGTTGGTGCCCTGGCTGTGTGGAGCAGTGATTGAGCTCCCATGGGATGCCTAGATGAGTAGTGCTTGGTAGGGGAATTGAGAGCAGTGGGAGGTCCCCCGTGGTCCCCATGGGGTGGGTTGCTCTGCTCCTCTGCAAACAAAAGGGACTTTGTCCCCAGAGCTCTAAAGCCACCATTGCCTGCACCTTGCCATCGTGTGTCACGTTTTAGCTGTAGCTTTCCCACTGTTGCTTTCTCTTGGTCATCCTGAGCACCCCAAGGGACTCCCTCCCTATGGTGCCCCCCCGGCAAGGCTGGAGAGCAGGACAGGAGCCCTCAAGCTGCCCTGTGTCCCACCAGACTCGTGGTCAGAGGTGAAGGTGGACTGTGAGCCCAGCTGGCAGCCCTTCCAGTCCAACTGCTACCGGCTGGTGGGAGAGAAGAAGAGCTGGCAGGAGGCAAAGAAGACCTGCCTGCGGAGCGGGGGGGACCTGGTCAGCATCCACACCCTCTCCGAGCTGGAGTTTGTCACCAAGCAGGTCAAGCAAGGTAAGGGGAAGGGGAAGCTGCTGTGTCAGCAGCATCCCTGCTGCCTGGTGAGGGGGTCCATGGGAAGGTCACTTCTGTGTGATGCTGCGAAGTTGAATCAGTCTGTGGCTATGAAGGGAGTGGAAAGCCCAGGCTGGGAGTGATGTGTTCTTTGGATCCCCCATCCAGCAAATGGAAAAGCTGTGCCCGGGAGCCTGCAGTGCTTAGGAGGAAAACACACAGCTGCAGCTGGGAATGGCACCAGGCCCAGCTGGTTGAATGTAGAAAAAGATGGGGGAAGCCTGCTTGTGCCACCCCTCATTAGGGTCACCCCCAGGGTGGGTTTTGCTGCTCCCATACGAGTGCAGCCCATCCAGCGAGCCTGCATCCTGACCCTTATCCAAAGGGAAATGCCTGGTAGCCAAACCTGCCGTGGGGACATCGGGGGACCCAGACTCCAGTGGGCACTGGGGAGGGGCTGAGGAATGAATGGAGTTAGTGCTGGGGGAGGCAGGAGCCATAGGAGGCTGGGTGAAGGAGGGAGACATCCCCAGGCTGGGGACAGACTGGGATGCGAGGGAATGGTTGAAAACCATTGGACCTGAGCCTGTGGGTCCAGACTTTGACCATTCTACCCCAGACTGCTGCAAATGTCCCTGTGTTTGCCCCCTCCTTGCAGGCAGGAGCTGCCCTCCTTTGTCCTGCTGGCACCGCTGGGCTGAGGCTGAGCCCTGCGGTGGGGTTTGCTGCTTTGCAGAGACCTGGTCCCATCACTGGGGCTCGTGTGCTGGGGGGGGGCTCTGCAAGGTTTCAGCCAAGCAGAGGGAATTCCAGCCCCAAACCCTCCTGTCCCGGCAGATGTGGAGGAGCTCTGGATTGGCCTGAATGACCTCAAGCTGCAGATGAACTTCGAGTGGTCGGATGGGACCCCTGTGCGGTTCACATACTGGCATCCCTTCGAGCCCAACAACTTCCGTGACAGCCTGGAGGACTGTGTGACCATCTGGGGACCGGTGAGCGCCTGCGCTGGGGTTTATCCTGCAGCATCCTCATGGCCAGGGGAGGGATACCGTGGGGAGTGTCTCCAGAGGGGGCTGGACCTGGCTGGGATGGGAGGGATCCAGCACAGCATCCTTGGGGATTTGGTGTAGAACCAAGGTGGGGGTGGATGGTCTGGGAAATACCCCAGATGAGCTCACTCCTGCTTTTCTCCATGCTGTGCAGGAGGGGAGGTGGAATGACAGCCCATGCAACCAGACCCTACCATCTATCTGCAAAAAGCCCGGGAGGGTGAGCCAGGAGAAGGAGGAGGATGACCACGGGTGCCGGAAGGTGAGGGGGACCTGGGGCAGGATGTGGCTCTGCCTGATGCTCAGGGATACAGGGGGCCTCTCCCCAAACCCATTTCAGGCAGCCCTGAGGAGCAGTGCCTGGAGCTGCTGCTGTGCTTGGGGGCTCAGCCCCTCGCTTCCAAGTTTGCACGAGGCTGCAGGAGGAAACTGGGACAAAACTCCCGTCTCCATCATCCAAGATCCTCCCCCTGGGGCTGGCCTGCTTGCCAGCAGGGACGTTAATGTATTCCTTTCTCCTTTCGCCTCCATCTGTGCCAAAACCCATGGGACAGAGGCAGCTGCCGGCCCCGTGCTCGCCGCGATGGCAGGCTGCCTTTTCCAGGCGGGATGCAGGCATTCCAGGGACGCCGCCACCGACGTGGTGGGTTCTCACCCAGCCGTGCTCTGCCTCAGTTTCCCCAGCCATTGAGCTGAGGCCGCCCCATTCCCACGCTCACTTGGAAGTCTCTTTTGTGCCTGTCCCAAGGCTCCGAGCAGCCAGGCTGGCATCGCCAGCGCTTGAACGGCTCCCAGCATCTCAGAGCAAGCCAGTGGGCACTGGCATCCACACCAGTGACAGCCCCAATGGGCTCCTTCACCCTGGCACAGCAGAGACAAATCTTGGCATTATGGGAGCTGCCAGCCAGAGCCAGAGGAATCCCAGTGCTGGGGACAAGGTGCTTGGTGGCCGTGTGCTGCCATCACCCATCCGCTCGTCCTGAGGGCTAATAGCATGTCCCCATGTGGATACAACCCTCCTGCCTCGCTAGCCACAGCCTTACCCTGAGTGCCCAACAGACATGCACCTGGTGGGGAACAAACTGGCCATGATACATGAACAAAGGAGAGGCATTTCCCATCCTCATCCTCACATTTGCACCCAGACGCAGAGGCAGAGAAGGCAGCATCTTGCTTGGACGATCAGCCCTGGTCCTCTCCGCCCCCATGCGGGGTTTTCTTGGTGGCTTTGCTGTTTTTTCTCCCCCTTTTCAAACCCTCTTTACTTTTGTAAGAGCCTTAAAGGAAGCTCAGGGGGGGAATGGAGGTTTGAGCAGTGGGAAAGGCAGAGGCGCAGAGGGATGCGGGGCATGCCAGGAGCTGGGGGCAGCAGTTGGGGTTGATGGTCCTGGCCCCTTTTCCTTGACTCTGGGGAAAGGCTGCAGGAGCAGGAGTTTGGGAGGAAAAAATAAGTGGGATTTGGGGTAATTTCCCTCTTGGTCTCCCAAGGGTGCTTTCCTCCCCACCATGCTGCTGCTACTGCAGAGGACACGAGTCTTGGGATAAAGCCCTGGTGATGGTTCCTATCGCACAGGAGGGTCCCTGAGCCTCCCCCTCCTAAGCCCCTTCCCACCCTTGCTCTTCCTCTCACGGGTGATCCCTTATGTCCCTCCCCACGGCTGCTGCCAGCCCCAGGGCCGCCCCGCTCCCTGCTCTGGCAGAAGACAGGAGCTATTGTGTCTGCAGCCCCGGAGAGGCTCCAACATCAACAAGGCGGGGGATTAAAGCAGGCTGCGGTGGGACTCGCTCTGGATCCGGCCCCATGGCGTATAGAGGAGGATTGTGCTCCCCTCCCCACACCCCAGCCGGGCTGGACATTGGCAGGGACAGACATTCCCTGGCTTTGAAGCTGCATGGGTGTTTGTTTTGCTTGCAGCCATGTCCTCCGGGAGCAGGGGTTTGTTAGAGCTCAGAGCTGAGCGGGGTCAAGCTGGGGGGGCCGAGGGCAAGAGACTTCCAGGAGAAGGCAGAAGTGGTGGCAGGGGGACGTGGGACTTTGCTCTCAATGCCTGGGTTCGCTCCCATCCTTCTGGGATGGGCTGGGGTGAGCAGTGGTGGATGCTCCCTGTCACCCATCCCCAGGGCTGGAAGTGGCACAGCCCCTCCTGCTTCTGGCTGGGTGAGGACCGTGTCCCCTACAGTGATGCCCGCAGGACGTGCTCTGACTACGGCTCCACGCTGGTCACCATCACCAACAGGTCGGTGCCGCACCAGTGGTGGTGGGTTTGCCCCCATGGCAGGGTATGACCCCACAACTGGGCTGTGCATGCTGGGCTGCTCAGCACCTCCGCTCACAGCATCACCCGTCCTTGCTGCCCCTCCAGGTTCGAGCAGGCATACGTCAGCAGCCTCATCTATGGCTGGGATGGGGAATACTTCTGGACAGCGCTGCAGGACATCAATGAGACGGGTGCTTTCCGCTGGCTGAGCGGCGACGAGGTCATGTACACCCACTGGAACCGCGACCAGCCCGGTAAGGAGGTGCCCATGGGTGGGATGGGGACATCCCCCCCATGCAAGGGTGGGTGCTGGCCGTGCCGCTTGGCACGGTCCGACCCTAAGGCAGGCATCCCCCCGCTCCCGTGAGCGCTCCAGGTTACAACAAGGGTGGCTGCGTGGCCCTGGCCACCGGCAGCTCCATGGGGCTGTGGGAGGTGAAGAACTGCAGCACCTTCAAGGCCAAGTACATCTGCCGGCAGAACCTGGGCACCCCGGTGAACCCTGAGCTGCCCGGGCCGTACCCCACACCCAGCCTCACCGCTGCCTGTCCTGCGGGATGGAGCTCCGACTCCAAGCTCCGGCACTGCTACAAGGTGAGTCCAGGCTGGATATAAGGAAGAAGTTCTTTACGGTGAGGCGCTGGCACAGGATGCCCAGAGAATTGGTAAATGCCCCATCCCTAGCAGTGCTCAAGGCCAGGTTGGAGCCTTGGCCAACATGGTCTAGCGTGAGGCATCCCTGCCCATGGCAGGGGTTGGAGCTGGTTGGTCTTGGGGTCCTTTCTGTAGGTGTTCAACTACGAGAAGCTGCAGGAGAAGAAGACGTGGATCGCAGCACAGGAGTTCTGCCGGGAGCTGGGGGCCCAGCTGCTCAGCCTGGGCAGCTACGAGGAGGAGCACTTCGTCGCCAACACCCTCAACAAGATCTTTGGGTGAGGTTTTAGCCCGTGTCCTGCTGCCCAAGTTCGCTTGGCACGAGCCCACGCCCCCGTGGATGGAGCAGGGATGTGGCTCTCTGAGCATGAGCTTGAAGGTGCCTCAGTGTGGCTACACCAAAGGGAGAAGTGCAGGAAATTTGGTGTCACTGGGGGATGGAGCTTGGGTTTGAAACTCCTTCAGCCCTGAGCTGCTGTTCCCAAGGTACTGCCTTTGGGTGTTGCAGGGACAGCGGGCTTTGAAAGCAAGCAAAAAGGCCAGGTTATAAATGGATATCTGTATATAAATGTACACATATTTGTATATCCATGTACAACGCTCCTGTCTGGGGGGGTTGTTCTCATCCTTCCCCCGGCTCCCTGCAGGGAGTCGGAGCCGGAGCTCCATGAGCAGCACTGGTTCTGGATTGGCCTGAACCGGCGGGACCCTGCAGGGGACAGGAGCTGGCGGTGGAGCGATGGGCTGGGGGTGAGTGTGTGGGGGTGCCAGCAGGATGGTTGGCATTCGGGGTGCAGCGGGGGGCAAATGGGCCCCAGGTGGAAATGCCCAACCCCTCCCGTCTCTCTCGACCCCCAGTTTTTCTACCACAACTTTGACCGCAGTAACTACGATGACGATGGCATCCGGAGCTGCGCGGTGCTGGACCTGGCCTCCCTGCAGTGGATGCCGATGCAGTGTGAAGCTCAGCTGGACTGGATCTGCAAACTGCCCAAAGGTACCGGCCAGGAGGCCCCCAGACCCTTCAGCTCTGGATAATGTGGTGCAGGATGGGCTGTGGGGTGGTGCAGAGGGTGTGGGGGGACCCTCTGTTATGGGAGAAGAGAAGGCGCCATAAAGGGAGGCCTTAGAGCAGCTCCAGTGCCTAAAGGGGCTACAAGAAACCTGGAGAGAGGCTTTGGACAAGGGCCTGTAGGGACAGGCCAAGGGAATGGCTTTAACCTGCCAGAGGGGAGACTGAGATGAGCTCTTAGGCAGAAGCTCTTCCCTGTGAGGGTGCTGAGGCACTGGCACAGGGTGCCCAGAGAAGCTGTGGCTGCCCCATCCCTGGCAGTGTTCAAGGCCAGGTTGGACACAGGGGCTTGGAGCAAGCTGTCCCAGTGGAAGGGGTCCCTGCCCGTGGCAGGGGTTGGAACTGGATGAGCTTAAGGTTTCTTCCCTCCCAAACCATTCTGGGATTCTATGGTATGATTCTGTGATGAGTCCTAACCCAGAGGCTGGGAGAGGCACTCTTCATCCCAGGGGGATTCAGGAGGGCATCTCACACTTGGAGCCTGGGGGTGGTTTGCACCCCAGACCCGCACCCCCTGACAGCCTCCCCTTGCCCTTTCTCCAGGTGTCGATGTGAAGGAGCCAGAGATCACAACCCAAGGTGCGTTGGTCACAGGCTTGTGTCCATCCAGCATGCACCATCCCCCCTGGGCATCTGCCACCCATCACACGGTCCTTGTGGGACATCCCTGCAGTGTGTCCACAGAAGGGTGGATCCTGTGCAGGGTCATAGGAGGGAGGAGAGCCCCAGCATCCTGCTGCTGCCCCTTGCTGCACAACCAGGCAGGATCAGGCTCCTCAGCTCCAGCAGCAGGGCAAAAGCAGAGCAGGGGACTGAGGGACAGGGCTGTGGGTGCTGGTGGCTGTGGCAGGGGTGACATGGCCATGGCATGACACTGGTCCCTGCCTGCAGGCAGCAAAGAGTGGGTGAAGTACCAGGAGGCTGAGTACAAGTTCTTTGAGCATCACTCGACATGGGTGCAGGCACAGCGCATCTGCAGCTGGTTCCAGGCAGAGCTGGCATCAGTGCACAGTGAGGCTGAGCTGCGCTTCCTGGGCCAGAACCTCAAGAAGGTACCAGGGGATGGGGATGCTGCTGTCGGGCTCCACTCCCTCCCCTGCTTGTTTCACCCTTTGCTGGAGGAACCTGGGGGCAGCCGGACTCTGTGGGAGTCACGGTGATGCTCATGAAGTGGCTGCAGTTGTCCCAAGGACTCTTCAGTCCCTGCAGGGCACTGATGTGTCCTCTCTGGGTGCAGTTCTCCAGGGGCCAGGAGCAGCACTGGTGGATCGGGCTGCACACCTATGAGAGCGATGGGAGGTTCAAGTAAGTCAGAGATAGAGGCGCTGCATCCCCGCATGTCGCCATCCCGCTGTCCCCAGCTCTTAGAGCCCTGTGGCTCAGTGCCTGGAGGTTCCTCCCCCATGAGAGGGCAGTGGTGTGGTGAGGGGGTGCAACTGGTCCCATTCACCAACTCACTGCTTGGCTTTGTGCTGCCACTGGTGCCTTCCCCAGGTGGTCCGATGGGTCCTTGCTCAACTTTGTCTCCTGGGCACCAGGCAAGCCCCGGCCCATCAACAAGGACAAGAAGTGCGTTTACATGACAGCGAGCAGAGGTGAGGGGCAGGATCTGGCTCTGAAGGGGCTGGGGCTGAGCAGGGATACCCCTACCCCAGTGCCGTAGGGGGATCATGTCTGGCTTGTCCCTCCCCACAGAGGACTGGGGGGACCAGAAGTGCATGACAGCGCTGCCCTACATCTGCAAGCGGAGCAATGGGACGATGGCAAAGCCTTCCATCCCACCACCGCCTGCTCCTTCAAGTGGGGGCTGTCCCCGTGGCTGGCTTCCCTTCCTCAGCAAGGTGGGGCAGGATGGAGAGGGGACGGCCGCTCTGAGGTGGAGATGGGGTGGCTGAGATGTGGCAGGGTGGAGAGGGATACGTGCATGTGCTCTGGGGATGATGCTGGTGGATGTGCGGGGATGCGGGGAGAGCTGCGCTGTGGGTGCAGGAGGGATGGGGACGGTGCACGTGGATGCTGGGAGAGGTATGGGATGGCAGGAAAGGTTGGGAGGCTGGCAAGCTAGGTGCAAAGGGGAGAAGAACTTGGGGCAGAGTGGGGCTGGTGGTTGAGAGGGGAGGGTACAGGGCTGACTGCACCCCATGGACCATCTCGTGCCCCCACCCGTGCAGTGCTTCAGCTTCAATGGCCATGACAAAGCTGAGATAGTGAAGTGGCCAGAGGCGAAGCAGGCGTGCGAGAGCCAGGGCGCTGTCCTGGCCACCATTGCCAGCCCCTTGGAGCAGGGTAAGTTCCCTGCTCTGCCTCCCCCTGGCACCGCTGGCTGGGGACCTGCTGGGGATCGGCCTCAGTGTCTCACCAGCTGCTTGCAGCTTTCATCACATCCATGCTGCCCAACATCTCCTTCGACCTCTGGATCGGCCTCCACGATGCCCAGAGGGAGTTCCAGTGGGTGGTGGGTGAGCCGCTGCAGCACGTGAGCTGGGCACCCGGAGAGCCCTCAGGATGCAGTGCCTCCAGCCCCCGTGACAAGCCAGTGAGTGACCCCCCCAGAGCATCCCTATGTCCCACCATGAGGATCACAGGTGTGGGTTGGAAGGGACCCAAAGCTCACCCAGTTCCAACCCCTGCCTCGGGCAGGGACCCCTTCCACTAGAGCAGCTTGCTCCAAGCCCCTGTGTCCAACCTGGCCTTGAACACTGCCAGGGATGGGGCAGCCACAGCTCCTCTGGGCACCGTGTGCCAGGAGGGAAGGTTTTAGGGTGCTGGGGTGGCTTTCCAGGGGATCTGGCCCTGCAGGGTAGGGGTATCCGTGGGGTGGGAGGGCCATGCTAAAGGCAGTGCTGACCTCATGGCTTGTCTGTGCAGACCAACTGTGTGGTGGTGTGGCATGGCTCCCCCCCACACTTCACAGGACGCTGGGATGACCGGAGCTGCACGGAGGAGAAGCACGGCTACATCTGCCAGCAGAGCATAGGTACGAGGGGGACAGCCCCAACTACTGCCCGCTGGGGGCCTGCCACCACCACCCCGGTGCCCCGTGCTGCGGTGGGGCACTGAGTTCAGCATGAAGTTGCTCCCCCCAAAACTCAGTGTGGGATGTCCCTGGTCCTAGCTGTTTGTGGGGTAACCTCAGACCTGTGCACTCCAGCCTGGCTTGGTGTGTCCATAGGGATGATGGATGGTTCCAAGGTGGGGATGGCATTGGGGTATCACTGCTCGTTGCCCATGGGGACATGGCATATCTGCTCTCCCTGGTCACGCCGGGATGTCCCTTGGTCCCATGCCCTGCGCACAGCGCTGCCACAGACACTCTGGGGGATGGATGGGGTGGGGATGAGGAGCTGAGAGTCCTCCATGCCCTCTGACCATGTCTCTTTGCTCCCTCAGACCCGTCCCTGAGCCCCCCGCGGACGCTGTACCCCCCCTCGCCCACCGGCACCCTCTTTTACCACAACAGCACTTACCGCATCCTGCAGAAGCCCCTCAGGTGGCACGAGGCGCTGCTGCTCTGCGAGACCCTCAACGCCACCCTGGCCACCATCCCCGACCCCTACAGCCAGGCGTTCCTCACCCAGGCCGTCAGCAGCCTGCGTGCTCCGCTCTGGATCGGCTTGGCCAACGATGAGGTGAGGGAGGGGGGCAAATGCATGGAAGGGGGGTCCCCAGCCCAGGTCACAGCAGCCCCCAAAGCTTCTCCTCCCCTTGGTTCTGCAGGGAGGCCGGAGCTACTCTTGGCTGACGGAGGAGAACCTCTTCTATGCCAACTGGCAGGATGGGGAGCCCAAGCAAGTCTCCGGCTGCTCCTACATGGATGTGGATGGGACCTGGCGCACGGCCGGCTGCGACACCAAGCTCCAGGGTGGCATCTGCCAACTCCAAGCAGGTGCTGGTTGTGGGGGGCCTGGTGTGGGGCAGACTGGGTGGGATGCAGGGTTGGAGATGGCATCCCACCAGGGACCTCCTGCACTGTGTGTGTGTGTGTGTGTGTGTGTGTGTGTGTGTGTGTCTGTCCTTGTGGGGCTTGTGCTGTCCCCAGCGTGCTGTAGGATGCTGACACCATCCCTGGCAGCATTCAAGGCCAGGTCGGAGCAAGCTGCTCTAGTGGAAGGTGTCACTGCCCGTGGCAGGGGGTTGGAACTGGATGAGCTTTAAGGTCCCTTCCAACCCAAACCACTCTGTGATGCCCACACTCTTCTGCTGTCCGCAATGCACTGTGTGCCCCCCAGGTGTCCCCCGCACACACAAGTGGAGCTACAGTGGCAGCTGTCCCAGATCACTGGAGGACTCATCCTGGATCCCCTTCCGGGACCACTGCTACACCTTCCACATGGAGATCACTCTGGGGCAGAAGGACGCCATGAAGAGGTGCCAGAAAGGTATGAGAGGGGGCTGTGGGGGTGGAGGGGGTGATGCATCCTTGGGAATGGAACAGGGTGAAGTTCCATCCTCCGAGGTCTGGGCACTTCCCTGACCCTCTTTCCCTGCAGTTGGCGGCACAGTGTTGTCCATCCAGGATGAGATGGAGAACGTCTTTGTGTGGGAGCATCTCCAGGCGTACGAGGGTCCATCCAAGGGTGCCTGGCTGGGCATGACTTTCAACCCCAAAGGTACAAAGGAAGAAGAGAGGTCTTATATATTCTAGACACCGCCATGAATTCCCACCAGGTCTTCAGTGAGCAGAAGTCCTTGGTGGTGGCAGCAGTGGCACATGTGCCATGTGTCCTCCTCTGGCTTGGTGGGATGGCAGTGGTGCCTTTAAAGGCCAGATCTTCCTCAAGGCACTTGGAGCCTGCACCTTCAGGAAGATGCCCTTCAGCCCCTGGTCTTCTCCATTGCCCCATAACTCCATAAGCCCTCCCCATCACACCTTTCCACTGCCCCATCACACCTCCCCATCGCTCCATCGCTCTAAACTTCCCTTGTTTCAGTTTGAACCCATCACCCCTTGTCCTATCACTGCAGTCCCTGATGACAGAGACTGGAAGCTGCTCTGAGGTCTCCACGCAGCTTCTCTTCTCCAGGCTCGCCTCTCCATCACCCCATCCCACCTCCCCAGTGCTTTCTGAACTGGGGCACAGATGGGGTGTCCCCTTCAGCTGTAATTCTCCTGTTTCCCAGGTGGCACCTTGGTCTGGCATGACAACACCGCCGTCAACTACTCCAACTGGGGCCAGCACGACACGGGGCCCAGCATGCTCAGCCAGAACAGTTGCTACTGGATCCAGAGCAGCAACGGCGTGTGGCGCCTGGGCTCCTGCACCAACGTCACCATGGGGGTCATCTGCAAGATCCCCAGAGGTAGGGACCCCCACTGCTGTGCCTGGGGTGATGTGGGGTGAGCTGGGGGTCGGGGCAGGATGCTGCAGGGCAGAGCTCTGCTTTGGGCAGTTCCAGGATAGGGGGTTGGTTGTAGGGCTAGGGGCTGGGGTCTGCAGGTCCCCACTGGGCTCAGTGGTCAGCTCTGCATGTCTAAATGGCTGGGGCAGGATGAATGCAGCAGCAGAGCAGCACCAGAGGATGCAGGTGCATCACGTCGTGTCTGTGTGGTGCCGCACTGAGAGCAGTGGAGAATGTGGGGCTGGTGGGGCTGGCACTGGGAAGGTGCCATGGCCATGCACTCATGTCTCTGTGTTGCCATTGCAGTGGAGGAGAGCAGCTTTTCCAGGGCAGGTGAGTGGTACCTTTAGGCTGCACACAGGACCAGGACCTGGTGCCTGGCTTGTATCAGTAGCCAAAGAAATGATGTTTGCGGGTGGGAAATGCCATTTCCAGGTGGTTTTGGCCCTCAGTCAGGGCTCTCCAGGAGCCATCCCTCCATGGAGGAGTGTGTCCAGCCAGTCCTTTGCCAGGCTCCCCTGCCCTTGCCCACAGTGCCAGGCCAGGCTGGGGGATGTGGCTGCCCCATCCCTGGCAGTGTTCAAGGCCAGGTTGGACACAGGGGCTTGGAGCAAGCTGCTCCAGTGGAAGGTGTCCCTGCCCATGGCACAGGTTGGGACTGGATGAGCTTTGAGGTCCCTTCAGCCCAAACCAGTCTGGGATTCTGTAGCATCTTCAAACAGACCAGGTTGCCCAGAACCACATCCAGCCTGGCCTTGAATGTCTCCATGGATGGCGCATCCACCTCATCTCTGGATAACCTGTGCCAGTGTTTTACCACCCTCATTGTAAAGATCTTCTTCCTCATAGCCAGCCTGAATCTCCCTCTTTCAGGTTTTAAACCTAAAAGGTTAAAAAGATTTAAGGGGTTTTTTTTAACCTTTAAAGATTTTTTAGGGTTAAAACCATCACTCCTTGTCCCATCACTCCTTGTCCTATCACTAAATTCCCTGATGAAGAGTTCATCTCCAGCATCCCTGTTGCCCTCTTCAGACACTGGGAGCTGCTCTGAGGTCTCCTTGCAGCTTCTCTTCTCCAGGCTCACCTCCCCATTACCCAAAAAAACCTTTAGTTTTTTTAGGGTTAAAACCATCACTCCTTGTCCTATTGCAACAAGCCCTGCTAAGTCTCTCCCCATCTTTCTTATGGGTCCGTTTCAAGTAACTGAAAGGCTGCAACAAGGTCTCCCCAGGCTGAACAACCCCAACTCTCTCACAGAGCATTTCCTCATAGGGAGGGGTGCTCCATCCCTCTGATGACTTGCATGCCCCTCCTCTGCACCAGCAGGTCCGTGTCTTTCCTGTACTGAGGGCTCCAGACACCGCACTGCAGGGGGGTGTCCCCACAGCAGAGGGGCAGAACCGCGGTGGGGCAGCAGGAGGAGTCCGGCTCCTTCACCAGCCTCTTCTCGCCCCGCAGCGCTGCCGGAGAACACCGCGGCCGTGGCGGTGGTGGTGCTGTCGGCGCTGGCGCTGTGCGCCGTGCTGGCGGTCGCCGTGTACCTCTACAAGCGGCGGCGGAGCGCGGAGCGCGGCGCCTTCGAGAGCGCCCGGTACAGCCGCACCACGTCCAACCCCAGCGAGGCGGCCGAGAAGAACATCCTGGTGTCCGACATGGAGATGAACGAGCAGCAGGACTAACGGGCACGCTGGGGACGGGGACCTGGGGAGGGGGGGGGACGCAGAGCATCAAACACTATCCCCATGGCGCGGGTTGGGGTTGGGGTCTGGCCTGGAGCTGGGGTCCCTCCTGCCCCGCGGGTCGCTGCTGCCATCTCCAGGCTGGTCCCCAGCTGCCCACAGGAGGCAGTTTCAGGGCTAAAAAGCTTTCCGATGGCATGGACAGGCTCCGAGGTGCCTTCCCCTCAGGAGAAGGCAAGTGTGGGTGTTCAGGGTCTTGCGGTGGGCTTGTTCCCCCTGGAGCTGGTGCCCGAGAAGGCATCCTCCTGGGCAAGAGGTCCCTAAAGCCGATCTACCTCCCCTCTGCACACAGCGAGGGCCCTGCCAGCCCCTGTCCCTGCCACCGTGCTACTCCTCTCCCCCTGCTCAGCCTCATGCCCCACCTCCAGCAGAAAGAGACACGGAGATGCCGATTCGAGTGTGGACCCTGCCAGCATCACTGATGGGATCCTCTCTCTTCCCTGGCGCATGCTGGGGGCTGCAGCCAGAGCCTGCCCTCCTTTCTGTTTCCTTTGGGAGGGGTGGGAGAGGGGGATGTCCCAAATAACCATACGGGAGCAAACTGCTGGCCAGGCTCCTCTCCATTGGGAGCATCCCAGGCTCCGCGGGAGGAGCTGGGTGCTGCGGCAGGGCCCCCATCTGTCCCTTGCCAGGCAGGGGTGCGTGGTGCTGGGGTCACTGGTTGCCTTGTCCGGGCCGGAAGGATGAGTATCAGGGCTGTAGGGTGGGGAGAAGTTTGGAAGTTTTGGTGGTTGTTTTGGAAGTTGGGTGTTCCTCTGTTTTTTAAGGAAACGACAGCTTTTGTTGCTATGCTGTATTGAGTGCGTGCTGAATATATACGTTCTTTCACACAGCTGGCTGGGGTGTTTGTGGCTGCCTGGTTTACGTGTAGGGTGTAGAGGAGGAGGAAGGTGATGCAGGGCTTTGACCTGTGCAGGCAGGAGCGGGTACCCCGGGGCTGAGCCATCCTCCATCAGCTGCCTGCAGCAGCAGCATCCCTGGTGCTAGGGTCAGACAGAAGATGTGGCCAGTGAGAGACGTTTGGTTCCCTGCTGGGAATGGGACCCAAGGAGCCCCTTCAGGCTCCAAAGTGGGGTGGCACAGCCCTTAAAGAGATGTGGCATTTAGCCCTCTGCCTCCGAGGTTCGAGCTGGGGTTTTTGTTGTGAGGACAACAGGAACTGCCTCGTTGTTGTTGCTCTCCTTTTTGCCATCTGTGTGGGTTTTCAAATCTGTTGATTTCACTTAAGCTGGACATTAAGTGTTTAACTGTTGGGGGGTGGGATGGGGGGAACAAGGGATCATTGGGGTTTTGTTTACTTTTTGGGCAATGTCCAAAAGCAGCCACGATGTTTCAGGGCGAGCAGGAATCTGGAGCTGCCCCAGCTCCATTTCTCTGTCTTGGCTTTCTCTGCATTTATTTCCTGAGGTCCTTTCTGGTTGGGAGCTGTTGGTTTTGTCCACAGGCCCATGGTTTCCTGATGTGGGTGGCAGATCCTGAGCAGCCGAGTGTGAATCCCTCCTCATCCCCAGCGGGTGTGGATGTAGACAGCAGCCAGTCCCTGCAGGAGGGATGCCAAGGTGGAAGCAGTGCTGCTGGTGGGGATGGAGAGCTGGGATGAACTCCTCCTGGATGAGCAGAGCCGTTGGGAAGTGCTGAAGAATAAAGGTTGAGGATTGGATTGGTGGGAAGGAGAGGGCAAGGAGTGGTGCTGAGCTTGAGGGGTGCAGCTGGGCAGCGCTGGAGCTTGTTTGGAGAAGGACGTGAGACCCTGGGAAGGTGGGAATGGCTGGGATGGGATGAGTTACTGAGAGGTGTGGAGTGCTGGGGTTAGGCACAAGATCCCATAGAGGCATCACACCTGGCTTTCACAGAGCCCCGCTTGGGAACACCGCGTTCAAGAGAGTTGCTCTTTTTCCTCCTTGATGAATTTGTTCTCTTTCTTCCTCCTTTGCTTCCAAGAGAAGGAATCTCTACAGTCCAGGGGAGATGTATGGGAAGAGGTTCATCAGCTGTCGGCAGTGATCAGGATTCCAGGAAAAACACATATATGGTTACGTGGTATTTCCTATCACCATTAGAATAATGTGAAGAATTGCTTAAAAGGACCCTGTCAATTATATATATATATAATATATATATATAGTTTTGCATTTTTTTAACTCTCTGTGGTTTGTAAGATCCTTTTAGAAGCTTGGAAATAAAATTTCCTTCCCCACCTGTTTCCCTCCTTTTTTTCTTTCCCATTTTCACTTGGGAAAACCAAAACTTGTCTTTCCCTGTGTCCCTCACAGGGAGCAAATACAAAGCTGGAATTCCACCTACCTGTCTCTAGCAGAGGAGGCTCAAAGGCTGCCCAGGTGAGGGGGGTGTTGTATTGATCCCTGACAAGGGCTTGTAGGGACAGACAAGGGGGAATGGTTGGAACTGGATGAGCTTTAAGGTCCCTTCCACCAGTCCATGATCCCATAGCTTGTATGAGAGCGGTGAACAGGCATATCCACCATAGCACCAGCATTCCAGGCACTGCAGGGCTGAGCTGCACCATAGCAATGGCACAAGAGCTCTTCTGAGGCAGAGAGTTGACAGCATCACCCAAGAGGTGAGAGGAGCTCATGGGGGCAGCTCCATTGAACCGCAAACAGGGCAGGAAACGATGCTGAGTGACTCCACACTGAAGCAGGGGAAGCGATGCTCCAGACATCCTCCTTCTGGAGCTGAAATGCTCTCAGGGTCAGCTCTCAGCTGACCTGGCTTCAGGGATGGGGTTTCTCTTTAAAAGAAGCCTGCTAATTTTAAATAGTGAAGCACAGAATATGATATATATATATATTTAACCTACAAGAAATGCAGCCTTTGGAGAAAATAGTAGCTTACAGTGATCAAAGGCCCATTCTCCCTAAGATGAAGTCTCCAGCTTTTACGTGCTTTTCTAAACTTGAATTGAGCACAGCCCTTTTTAAGGGAGTCATTAGAAGGGTCTGTGAGGTCTGGTCTAGGTTGGGTTCATCTGGAGAAGGATGTGAAATAACCTTGTTATTTTAATCCCCTTTAATTTCCCTGCTGACTATTTAGGGATCAGACAGGGAAGGCCGCACCTTGGAGGCAGGCAATAAGGACACTCAAGTCACTGTCAGGGATGCTCCTTGCCAGTCCCTGGACTAGTGGTGAGGGTTCCAAAGAGGAACGTTGGGTTTATTTCCAGAGCACTTTATAGCATGTCTAAGGCGTGCAGCACAACACACCTCATCTCCAGGGTGGGCTTCATCTCATAAACTCAAGTCAATCTGGGGTGCTGGCACAACCTTAGGCCCCCATTGCTGGCAACTCTGATGCACTCCTTGGGCACTAATAGGTCTAAACTGTGTGAGGTAACAGTGACCCAAAGGGCCCTGTTCAGAACAGAACAAGAACCCTGTGGCAGATGATGAGTTTCAGCACTTACATTGTACCCAACGTTGGTGAGCAGAATCCTGCCCTAAGAGGATAATTCCCTCAATTCTCCCTGCACTGATAGGCGAGAGCAGACCTCAGCTACTTAGGACTAGCTCATCATCTACACTGAGTACTTTTAGCCTTGCACTGAGGTAGTCCCAGGATCCACAGTGCTTGGGAAGTGCTCAATTACATCTGGGAGCCCTACGACAGCACAGAAGCCGCTGTGCCATGCTCAGCTCTGCTGAAGGCACACTGGTGGTGTTGTCTACAAGCAGTAGTAAGCAGTGTGCAGGGAAAGGGCAAGGAGCCTGCCCTTTACCACTCAGCTCTGACAGTGTCAAACGGTCAGGACAAAGAATAGACTCAGTGGCTGTGGTGTATCCATGGCCAGGGCTCCACAGAGCCGCAGCGACGCATGGATGTGAGCACTGGACGCTGCCCTTTAGAAGCAAATGGCAGCTGGCAGCTGCTTTCATTTCACCCCATGCTAAAGACTGCTGCTCTGACAAGAACCAGTTTGTGCACAACGAGTAACCACAAGATCTTTGTTTCCTCATTCCCAGAATCCAGGCGTAAGCCTGACTCAGAAGTTATTCATCTTTGCTGGATGAAAAGGAGGAATGCACTGTTCTGTGGATGCAGTGCGCTTAATAAGTAGCTTTGTTCAGGAATCACAAATGTGCTAGGTGCTTTTCGCTTGGGAGGTTATTGGTCATATTAGCATGTGTAGGTCATGAGTACCTTCTAATCCAGTTAGTAGATAGTTTGTAAGGACCAACTTGGAGCCCAGTGAGCACAGCCATCCTTCCAGATGACCTTTCCAGTGATGGGCAATAACCAGCACAGTATTAGCACGCAGCATAGGGGATATTAAGTGCCTTAAGACCTGCAAAATGACACCCTCTCATTACACTCAGTAAAAAGAATTGTAATTTATTAAGTCATAGGTTTCAAAGTTCTGTGAAATTGAGGAGTTAGGAAGTGTGGTCATCGGACAAGAATTTGGAGGGCTCATGTACAAATCTGAGCGTAGCTCAAAAGAATTCATACAGCAAACTTGTACCCATAAATACAATTTTTTCCTGTTATACGAATCTTCCAAGCTTCTTGCTGTACAGTGCAGTGAAGTTTCAGGCTGCTTCCTATCTTCACTTCCAAATAACAGCAGTATTTTTGAGCTGCATTGCATGGATTCCACTCAGTGTCTTTGTCAGCACTGAAGATCTGAGTAACTGGGTTTCTTCTGCCTTCATTCTTCCCTCTCCCACAAAGGAGACCTCCTCTTTGTTGGGGCCACGCTGGCTGTTGCAGAGCCAGAACATGAAACACAAGAACTTAACCAAAAGCTCATCCCACTCAAGCTGAAGGCAAGGCCCTCAGTGGTTTGGTGTCATGTGTGTTCCATCAGAAGTGTGCTCTGGACCTCTTGGCTGCAAGCGGTGCAGGATCGCACCACGTTGTAAGCACAAGCTCTAATCAGCAGCAACCTCGGAAGCAAAGAATGTCCCTGTTGTCTGCGCCTCCAAGCACACAGGAAAGGAACCACAGGCATCTCCATAGCTTGTGATTTGAAAGGTTAAAGGAGGGCACTTAAAAACCCAACTGGTTCCAATTAGGGGAGGCAGTTCCAGGACACAAGCAATAGAAATGCTACGTGGACTTCACTACTTCTTACCTTGACTTATGGTCTCCTATAGGAATCAGCAGTCAGTGTTTGGGCTTGTAAAGACAGCAATAGGAGTACAAAAAGGACTGTGTGACCTGATCACACTTGTTTTGGCTTTAATGAAAGGAAGGGTATAAAAAACAATGAAAAGGGTGCTCAATACTGGTCTACAGCTGGACATTGAGCCATTGACCGCAACTCTGCATGCGGCCATCCAGCCAGTTCTTTATCTGCTGAGTGGTCCATGCATCAAATTGATGTCTCTCCAGTTTAGAGACAAGGATGTCGTGTGCGACAGTGTCGAACGCTTTGCACAAGTCCAGGGAGATGCCATCAACTGCTCTACCCCTGTCAATCAGTTCTGCAGCCCCATCCTAGAAGGCCACCACATTGGTCAGGCAGGGTTTCCCCTTAGTGAAGCCATGCTGGCTGTCACCAAGCACCTTGTTGTTTTCCATGTCCCTTAGCA